>NW_028327176.1:128541002-129169335 GCF_987537825.1 Furipterus horrens
AGAGCTTCCCAGACAAGAAAAAGCAAAAGGAGTTCATCACTAACAAACCACTATTACAAGAAATGTTAAAGAGACTTTTTTTAAAAGAAAAAGAAGGGAAAAAAAGATGATAAATATGGATAATAGAATAGCAATAACTACTTAAATATCAATAATTACTTTAAATGGAAAGTAAATGCTCCAATCAAAGACATGTGTGGCTGAACAGAGCACACAAGACCCATATATATGCTGCTTACAGGAGACCCACCTCAGAGTGAAATCCACAAAGAGACTGAAAGTAAAGGGATGGAAAAATATTTCATGCAAATAGAAATGGAAAATTAGAACTGGGGTAGCTATATTTATCAGACAAAATAGACTTCAAAACAGAGGTTAAACAAAAGACAAAAAAGGACATTTCTTATACAATAGCCGAGATATGGAAGCAACCTAAGTGCCCATTGATAGACGATTGAATAAAGAAGATGTGGTACCTATATAAAATGGAATATTACTCGGCTATAAAAAACACATTCACATATTAAAAAATAAAATAAAATCACTATCAACATGACCAGGGGGGAAAAATGAGGACCAGTTCTTAATAAAAAAAGGGTGTCCAGAAAAGAGACAATAAAAAAAAAAAAATCACTAAACAAATCTCTGCTGACAGATGCATTTTCCAAGAACGAAATAAAAAGGAAATGTCAAAAGCACACACACACAAAAGGAACAATCCAGAGACAAGCCTGGCTATAAAGTAAGTGTGATTGCTTAGTATCTAGGTAAGCAAAATTACAAATTCTATGCTGTTTTTCATTTGAGAGGAATCTTAGGGATTGAAATCCTACCAAGATCTGAAAAACAGATTCTCAACAGAGTGTACAACTCAATTCTCCTTCTAATTTAAAAAAAAAAAAAAAAAGTTCTTAATATCCAGAAGGCCAGATTCAAAAAGTAGAAATGGCTTCAGCCACAGTCCCGTATCTAGGACTGGGCTTTGGATCTGGCCATGCAGCGTCCAAGGCAGAAGCCATCCACCACGGGCTCCCAGACTCTTAACTGTGTCACTCCAGAAACCAAGAGGCCTCGACTTCCAGGTCGTTAATGTGATCCTTGACTGGACCAGCAGGGCAACTTCTCCCCAGGCAGCCTCCAAGAACTGCCACACCGGGTCAAACCAGTAAGTGGGCGGCAGGAACAACAAGGCTCATCTACCTGCCTACCTGCTACCCTCACAAAAACTCCACGAACACACTTTTTCCAAAAGCACTTTCTTCAGTTTGGCTCTTGCTTTGGAGAGGAGAAGCCAGAAAGTACTACGAACAAGTTACATCTTCTCTTGTCCCAAAACGGCATGCCGAGGTGCGGAGGCACCAGCACCACCCTCCCATCAAACTCCTGGGTACAGACCCAGGTGGGCGGCCCCGGTCGTACCGCCCGCACCGAGGCACCAAGGCCGCCCCGCGGGCCCCGAGCTCGGAACGCTCAGCGGGCACCATCCAGGAGGTGCGGGCGCAGGGGCGACTCCCTGTTGAGGGGACTGGCGGGAGGTGCCTGATGACCCTGAGCGACAAGAGCCGGGCCTGGGGCTGCCGAATGGGCCTGCAGGCTTACTTTGTTGAGGTGGGGGTTCCGCATCACGGTGTAGCCTCGCTGGTGGGTGTGGCGGCGGCGGAGGGCGTCAGGCTCCATGGCGGGCGCTCTACGGGAGGTGGATGTTGGTTTGGAGGGTGAGACGCGCGCGGTGCAGGCGGCGGATGCAGCTGGGACGCCCGCGCGGACTAAGGCGGCGGCGGCGGCGGCGCAGGGGACGGGCCAAGAGCCCGGGGGCAGGCGTGGGTGGCGAGAGGGGGTGGACGCGGCGGGAGGAGCCGGCGGGAAGCCGGTGTCCCCAGCAAAACAGCCTGAGAGAAACGCTGAGTCATGTCAGGAGATCGGCCGAGCTGGCAAGCGGAGAGGGGAAGAGAGAGGCCCTGACGGCGCTGCGGGTGCCTGGGGGAGGCGACCGCGGGAGTCGCTCCCTCCCTGGCCACCCCTCACCACCATCGAGCTTATAATTACAGCTGTACTAGTCCATCTCTAGGTGGGACGTGTCAACGTGGTGTGCACTGAATACTGTCCTCATCCCAGAGACCCACGTGGGGAGCCCCCTGGCCACCCGGGCGCCATCACCCCTGGCAGAGGAGGCCCGGAGCCAGAGCCTCAGGGAGGTGGGAGAGTGCTGCGGTGGGGCACCGAGGGGCACCCAAGGGGTTGTTTGCACTCAAGCACAACCGACTGATGAGGATCAGACTTCACCTTTCCCTTCCAGTTAGGCTCTTGCAAAGCACCTATCCACGGCCATGGACTCCAGCCATACCTGGGAGCAGGAGGCAGGAGGAAACCAACCTTGACCCAGAAAGCCCAGGCCCAAGTGGAACCGGGAGAAAGGCAGGAGCTGAGAGCGCAGGACGCTGCGCAAGCCTCTGTAGATGATCCATGGGAATTTTAGTCTAATAAATGTGTGTGTGACTGCTGCTGTTAGGGCCCAATCCGCAGTCACACCTGCCCTATATATAATCTTCGTAAATTCTAGAAGCCAGGGTGTTTAAGAACCTCTCTGAATAAATGATGAGTAACTCAGTCTTTAGGTTCTTCTTTGGTAAAACGAGAGGGTCAGAATAAATCATCTTACAGTCCTAGAATTCTTTTTTATTGATATTTATATCTAAAGTCTCAAGGAATGGAGGAGCAGTCAGGTCAAAGCCAAAAGGAGTGTCTGAAACAACAAACACTGAAGATTTCTGTGCCCCAATTTCCTTTGCAGTTAAATAGGAATCCTCATCTCTACTCATCTCTTCCTAATGATATAAAAGATACTGTTTAGGATCGATTATTCGTTGGTTTCATATATCCACAAACTATACTTACATCCAATCAGTATCTTCTTTACTTCTAGTTATGTTATTTTCCTTGTCAGAATGACTTGTTACAGTAATTGTTTTGTGCCCCATACTTCTGTCCAGAAGCTTCTTAGGCCTAGTCTTTGAATTATCCAGAATCAGTTGTTCTGTTTAGAGAATGTTTTATTGGCATCAAAGAGTTCTTTTAAAACATTCTTTTGAGTAGCACTTTTCACTGTCAATTTTATAATCAATAAATAATTAACCTTACAACATCTGAGAAGAAGGTATACTTTACAAAACTCACTCTTTTAAATTAACTGAGGTACATTACAATTACAGTGCTTTTTTTGTGACAAAAACAGTTTAACAGCAGCCCTGGAAACCAAACAGAAGATAATGAAGACAAAACAAAAATGTTAGTACAACAGAACCTTATTATAAAGCAGCTATATATTACCAGTCAATCCCTGTTTCTGTGATATAATATCTACATATAGGAAAGCTGATATAAATATAGGGAGTAGCTCAAAATGTGTGTGTGGGCTCTTCCTCCAAGCCATCATTACAAAGGGATAAGATCCTGCCAGTGCAGGTTAAGGTTCACATCTCTCTCCTATGTTTACTTCTCTTATGGAAATTGTTCCAGGCACTTTGAGTGGTAACAGTACAAGGCCTAATTGGGGGAGGCATCTTATATATTCATGTGCAGTTCCAAGAACTTATTTTTCCATATAACTGTTAGCCAAAACATGCAATTTTCCAGTCCTTTTAAATAGTTTGTAAGGTTAGGTTTTATTGCCCCCCGCCCCCCAAAAAAGTAGGAAACAAACACATAGGAAAAAAATTTTAAAGCTTGCTTTAATTTTCTTTGGAAGAAACTATAGTTGTGCAGTCACTCTGCACACAATTGGTAATGTTAATAATGGTACTAGAAACCTGTAGGTTTCTGCTACACAGGTGACAATACTAAACTAACAATCAAATCAAAGAGTTGATCAAATGCAATCAAGTCAAATTCAAATATTTCTTACCCAGGTAAGTTTAGTGCAACCTGTGAAAAGGTAAATATATGGGAAGAAACAAACTAAAGTTTGTTTGCAGGTTCCTCTGATCCTCAAAGATACATATTTGGGGGTTACATATCCTGGTTTCCTTCTCTAGGCTCTTTACTGGCTCTCACAAATGACTGATAAACCAAGCTATGTTGGCATTTGAATACTATTCCAGTGCTAGGTGAAATCAATATATGAGTCATTTCATTCAACTCTTTTAAAGAGATGTACCCTTATCGTATTCTGTTCGTTAAGCAAAAATTTTTGCAAAAGCTCCATCCTCTAAGAGACTCTAGAGCAACATTTCTTTTTATTAACACTTAAAACCATTATCCCTATCATTACAAATAATGTAATACCATCTCATTCTTATTATATATTATACACAGAAACTGAATGGTGACTAAGTAATTTTGGAATAAATCCATAGACTAAGTCACAGCATGCATAAATCATTTATATCTTAACTGCTTGATTATAGCTGAACAAGTTTTCTTTAAGCATACTAATAATTTTCAAATCTTGTTGCATTATCTTATATTGCTAAATTACATTTGGGAAGAAGCTAGCTGTTTTATTTAATCTACTATATTCTGGATAATATTATACAATACATGTATAGAAAATTAAAAGACTGCAAGTTTCCCACAAGGAGTCTGTATCATTGGTGTATATTTGCTAAACAGTTTAACACTACAAACATTAGATATTTCAATATGGGCCACTGGAGAAGGTTTACACTCTACTACAATGATGCTAGTGTACTTCTACACAAGACCTCAGTGATGTTGATCAACTGGAAGTAGGAGTTTATCAATTAATTGCTTGATAGTCATCATTTTCTGGTGACATAAATTACGCATTATGCCTTCATAGGTTTTGCAGGTTACATTGGCTGGGTTTGCCAATGTTTTAAGCTTTTTGACAGAGAACCTACCATTAAGGGAACTAAAGGGTTGCAATATCCATGGCACTGAAGAACAGAAATATCTCTATTAGTGCCAATGATAGGACCTGGGGAATCGAAGCTAGTAACTGACTGCAGTGAAGCCAGCTAGTTTCTGCTGTAGTATAAGAACACTAAAAAATTTGTTTCTGTTAAAAGGAATTCCATTCTTTGCCTCTGCTCTTTCAAAGCTTTTATACTGCCTGCTGCTTATTTAATTCCAGGTTCATGTTCCTGTGACTCTAGTAAAAGCCTAATAATATCAAACCAAGAAGGCATAGCCACACTCACATTTAAAGCAACAGGCATAACTGGCGCAAACAGGTCGGTATATTTGATATGTGGACATCTGCTACCTACAAAGTCTTCTGCCCAACTGTTAGATAAAACAAGGGTCTCAAGTTCTGTGCCACTCTAAGTGTTATTGCTAAATGTTATTCTCGGTAATGCTTAAAACGTAGTACAGTATTTTGCAGACCAGCTATAAACAGGATGTGCTTGACAAGAACCCAACAACATTGATGAAATAGTGTATATAAGCAGTGGCTGAGCCCCTTCAGGGAGACAGAGCTTTGGATATGAATCCCTGTCTCCTTTTCTTGCTACAAGTAAACTACCTTGTGACAACCAAGTCACGGTCTTGAATAAAGCACCCCAAGCAGCAAGCCCCTTGAGTTCAATAACACATCCATGGCCTGTAACTACCAATCCAGGAAGAAAAGCCACCACAGTGGTGGCCTTTCTGGCAGGGAGCATGGTGGCAGAAAGCAGGGCGGACGGGTCATTGGCACTGTGGAAGCTGTGGCGTAAGTGGAAAGGGGAGCAGAGACCGCAGAGCACAGTCTAAAATTCAAGGATCTAGACTAGCAGTTTTTAATCTTTATCCTATAATAAAATCACTTGGGGAGCTTTAAGCATCAGTCTTGACTGTGCCAAGAGTGGTTGACTTAATTGGTCTGGGTTATAGTTTTTGGCACCAGGATTTTTTGCCCAAGGTCCCCAGATGATTTTCCTTTGCAGCCTAGGGTGAGAACCGCTGTTCTAGAGTAATAGTTTCAAACTTTTGCTTGCTTCAGTATCAGTTGGAGGGCTTTTTAAACCAGGGCCCCATCCGCAAAGTCTCTGATTCAGTAAGTCTAGGTGGAACTTGCTAATTTGCATGTCTAACAAGACCTCAGATGATGCTGTTGGTCAAGTCACCACATTTTGAAAACAACTGGTCTAGAGCAGCAATTTTCAACCCGTGTGATGCAAGAACTTTTAAAACATTCAATACCTGGGTATTTAGTCAGGGGCACTGACCTCTTTTCCCTTAGATTGCCAAATAAAAAACATGACAACAGCCAACACAATAGCCATCCAGTATAAATGAATCAAAATCATACCTATTTTTTTGTCAGAGCGGCACAAAAATATATTTTGTGAGTGCTGCAGAATTTTAGTAATTAGTTTACATGTTCCATGAGATGAAAAAGGTTGAAAATTGCTTGTCTAGAGCAACAATCATCCAACAGAAATACAATGTGAGTCACATGTGTAATTTAAAGTTTTCCAGGTTGCCATACTATTTAAAAAGTAAAAAGAAAGAGGTGGAATTCAATTTTAAAATATTTTTATTTAACCTAATAAGTCCAAAATATTATGTCAATATGTTATCGATATAAAAATTACTAATGATATGTTTTACTTTCTTTTTTCTGTGTCTTTGAAATCTAGTGTGTATTTTACATTTACAGCACATCTCAATTTAAACACCAAATTTTTAGTAAAAATACTTATTCTGTATTAGGTTTTTATAAAACTTATAGCTAAACTAGTACCCGGTTGGGCACAATTAGGATTTATAAACCCAAATTGTTGCAGAAATACTTAAAATCTTTCCAATAACTAAGTTGAACATTCATTTTATATTTAAATTAAAATCAAACAAAATTGAAAATTGAGTGCCTCATTTGTGGTGGTCACATTTCAAGCGTTTAACAGCTACATGTGGCTGGCTAGTGGCTATTGAATTGGAGTACAACTCTAATCCAAGGCATTTGGGTCCTTAATGTTTTAAGTGATTGAAGGTCAAATATACATACTTATATTTTTGTGATATTCACGTAGGAGTTGTTACACTACTTCAAGTTACTCTACCTTATTAGTCTTTCACTTATATAGCTAGTTATAACCATGAATGCTATGCAGCATATTGATTTCCTTTACAATGCACTAATTATTCCCCTTTTTAGTCAACCTTGTTGTTCCATTTCTCAAACTATTTTATTAAAAGCTCACAGAGTCCCAGTTGATAACATAGCATCTAGAATAAAACTCTAAAATAGTAAGACTGCATTTAAAACAAACTTCTGGAATTCAAATATCTAAATTAGTATTGCTCTTCAAAAGTGTTAGACTGTTTGAGAAATTTGCACATACTCCCAACATTGCTGCCATTATTTGAAATGTCTTTTTCTAATTCTTCTTTTAGAATTATTACTTATTTACTCTGAGAAAACACTATAGCAAAATTGTCTAAGAATATATTATCTTAGTTTCATATCCACAAGTAAAGGGAATTAGGACCTCATCACTTGTTGGGAAGGCACAATTCAATACATAACAAATACGAAGTGTGGAATCAGACTGACAATATTTGAATCTTATGCTACCACATTCTAGCTCTGTGACTTTGGAAAACTTTATTGCTCTAGGCTTCAGTTTCCCCATCTGAAAAATGAGGATGATTATAGTACCTGCCTTTAGAATAGTTTTGGGGATTAAACAACATAGTATTTATATATTTATTTATTCAATAAAAATGTATTCATTACCAACCACATGCCAGGCCCCAATCTAGGCACTGGAAGAACAGTAGTGAAAAATACAAAATCTCAGGCCTCTGGAAATTACATTCTTCTGAAACAGTAAACAAGCTATACTACATCATATCATATCATACTATACAATGATGGTGAGTAGAGTTTGTTAGCTTAACATATTCTTTGGGATGTTATTTTAAGCTGATTATTTGTAAGAAATACAAGGCTCAGAAAAACCTTTGAGCTTCCCCCTAACTGCCTAAAACGAATTTAGATAAAAGAATTGCTCCAGAAAGGGAGATATCAACATAGATAACAATAGTTTAGTATGAACTATTGTGTGATAGGGAGAAGCATAACAAGGCCTGTTTAATCAAAGGTTTCTCTGTCTCATTGTTAAAGATGGCCGCGCAAACATTTATTACCAAACTGTGGCTTTTCTATTGCCTTCCTGCCCTTTGAAGTGTCAATTCACAACCCCCCTTCTCCTAAGCTCAAGGTGGTATATAAGCCTCAACTAAATATCCAATGCATCCTTGGGCCCCATATTTTTTTCTTCTTTTTAAAGTATATTTTATTGATTATGTTGTTACAGTAGTTCAAATTTTTTTCCCCTTTGCTCCCCTCTGCCCAGTACCTACGTTCCCTCCAGCAATCCCACCCCCCTTAGTTCATGTCCATGGGTTGTGCATATAAGTTCTTTAGCTTCACCCTGTCCTATATTATTCTTTACTCCCCACTGTCTATTTTGTACCACCGATTACACTTCTTAATCCCTGCACCATTTCCCCATTTCTCCCCCTCCCCCCTCCCAGCTGATAACACTCAAAATGATCCCTATACGTATGATTCTGTTCCTATTCTGGTTTGCTTAGTTGGATTTTGTTTTTATTTTTTAGATTCAGTTGTTGATAGTTGTGAGTTTGTTGTCATTTTAGTGTTCATAGTTTTGATCTTCTTTTTCTTAAGTAAGTCCCTTTGACATTTCATGTAGTAATGGCTTGGTGATGATGAACTCTTTTAGCTTCACCTTGTCTGGGAAGCACTTCGTCTGCCCTTCCATTCTAAATGATAGCTTTGCTGGATAGAGTAATCCTGGTTGCAGGTTGCCTTTCATCATTTTGAATACTGCTTGCCAGTCCCTTCCTGCCTGCAAAGTGTCCTCTGAGATATCAGCCAATAGTCTTATAGGCACTCCCCTGTAGGCAACTCTCCACCTCTCTTGCTGCCCACAGGACTCTCTCTTTATCTTTTACTTCTGGCATCTCAGTCATGATGCGTCCTGGTGTGGTTCCCTCTAGGTACAGCTCACCCGGGACCCTCCGTGCTTCCCAGACCTGTATGTTAATCTCCTTTGCAAAATTTGGGAAGTTTTCCTCATTTTTTTCAGTTCTTGCTTCCTCATTCTGCACTGGTTGACTGTTTTTTTTCTTCCTTATGTTCCAAATCATTGATTTGAACCTGGGTTTCCTTCCCTTCACCATTGGTTTTGTGTGGATTTTCCTTCATTTCACTTAGCATAGACTTCAGTCCTTCTCTCTTATGTGTTTGCTGTACTCAAGCATGTCTGTCAAGCCTGTGAGCATCTTTATCACCCATGTCTTGAATTCTTCATCTGTTAGGTTGTCTATCTCCTCATCTGTTAGGTTGGCTATCTCCTTATTGCTTAGTTCTCCCACTGGAACCTTGATCTGTTCCCCCTTTTGGTCCATAGTTCTCTGTCTCCTCATTCTGACAGGCTCCTCTGTGTGTTTGCCTCCTTGTCCCAGGTAGAGCTGTCACTCCTGTTATGTTGTAAGGGGCAGAGCCTTAGGGATTTGTCAGTACAGGGCGACCTGTTTCACCACGTTGTGGCGCTGTGGGGTGGGGAGGTCTGAGAGGGAACAATGCCGCCTGCCCAGCAGTTGTTCCCCTTCCAGGCATTTCTTCCACTTCCGCACTGGGCTGGTGCCCCTGTAGCTGCTTCCCTGACTGTCGTTCCCAGGGTGGGTGTGTCTGCGGATGTTCTAGGACCATGCTGAGACTGGCAGTTTCTGCCTCCATCCAAACCCCCATTACTCTGCACAGTCAGAAACAATGAGGCTTGATTTTCCACGGTGCTGGGACAGTCGCCTGCGAGGTCTGGTGCCCCTCTTGACTTTTAAAAATGTGCGACTGTGCTTTCTGCTGGCCTGCCACTGCTGCTGCTGCCACTGCCACCACACCACATCCTCTCTGCCCCAGCTCCACCTCTCCTACCTGTCTGGATGAGTATTTCTTCTTTATATCTTTGTTTGCTGGACTTCCATGCAATTTGATTTTCTGGAACTTCTGGTTGTTTCTAGTTTTGAGGTAGCTGTATTCCTTTTTAGTTGTGGAGGGAGATGAAGCCTGTCTGTCTACACTTCCATCTTGGCCAGAAGTCCCCATAGTCTTATGAAACCCTTGCATGTACATTTGTAGTAAGTTTGGTGATTTTTTTCCTGTTAATTTATCTCATGATAATTTGATTATTAGTCTAGCCAGAAGAACTTAGAAAGGTGAGAGAAAAATATTTTTCTCTCCCACACAGTAAGTGTATTTAGAAGAGTGCCTGTTACATAGTAAGCACTCAACAAATGTTATCCTTTTCCTTCAAGATCTAGCTCAACATTATCTTGTGAAAATTATCCCTGATTCTTTCACCTAGTTATTTTCCCTTAATTTACTCAAAATATTTATTGAACACCTACTATATGCTATGCTTCGGGCTTAGGTACTAGTATACAGTCATAGGAGAAACAGCCAATACACAAGTAAAGAAATTGGTAATTACAAAATATGAAATGTAAGAGAAATTATATTGTGCACTTAAGCAATTAAAAATATTGTTTTAAGTTTTTTTCATAATACTTGGGATGCTTTGTATTTAACTAGTTGAAAATATTTCTGAATAAGATTTTTTTTTAAGATGTAGCTGCAGATAGCTTCAGTAAGGTTTCACTTACATGTTTATAGTAGATCTATCCCCAGTGGGACTATTCCCAGAAATATTCTATCAACTTTGAAGTGGAAAGCACTCATTTAAACAAGTAATAGCTAATGTATTATGCTTGTCAAAGAGGCATTAAAAGTGGTAGTTTTACAAAGTTTATAGACTCTGGAAGCAGGTTTTCTGGGCTTCTGTTCTAGCTAACCACCTCCAACTTGTGTTAGGAGATTGCTAAATTAGACTAGTTTCATAGACTGTTAACAAGAAGCAGTGAAAGAATTATATATTAGAAACCAAAAGCATTTGAAACTGTTGGAACCATTTAGTAATTTAGCAGTAGTGAGAATACCAGATTAAAAGTAACAGTGGGCACTGAAAGGATAAAGAATTTTTTTAATTTGAAAAAATAACCTCAAAACTCTTGATAGTTTGTTTCATTTCATAGTTCTGAATATATAAAGTTTGGATAAAGAGTATATATTACTTTTATATGCAGAAAAAAAAGCTAAAATTTGGAATATACCCAAGGGGCTGTATATAATTAAGGTAATACACTGTAAAATTTTAGGAATCTCTCTCTTTTTTTCCCCATTTTGTTCCAAAGGTAATTTGAGATGACAGCTTGGCATTTTACCTCATTACGTCCCTCCAGTTTGGATGCCTTCAAATCTCTGACTTCTTGCCAGTAGTCACTGAAGCCAACTCCATAATGCAACTCTGAGACAGGGAGGATAAGTTTCATAATACCTTAGTCTGCCAAACACCTGTGTAGATCCACCCTACTCTTCTTACTTTGAAAAAGCTGAACTAAAAGCAGGCAAACAAACAAACAAAACTCCCACTAAAGATAAATTAAAGTTTAAAACTTTGTAGAAATGTAATCTTTTTCATAGCAATTGATATTGAACATACCATTTAACTATGATTCAGCTAAAGAATACATTTTCCTGATTTAGTTAACAAATAATTGATTTTCAGATATAACATGATGTTAATAGTAATTCTATAAATGGTAATATTATGTGACTTTTTACTTCTCAGTCTCTGATACATATTTTGAAAAAAATTGATGTTATAGGTTAAAGAAAATACAACAGCAAGTATGACTTATTTTCCTTTGTTTTTTAAAGTTTTAAAATTCATTTAGAGAAAGAGAGGAAGGGAGAGAAACATTGACCTGTTGTTCTACCTATTTATGCATTCACTAGCTAACTCCTGTATGTACCTTGACTGGGGATCAAACCCGCAATCTTGGCATATGCTCCAACCAACTGACCTACCTGGGCTAAGTCAAATATGATTCATTTTCAAGTGAAGATTTTCCGATCAAAAAAAGTTTTCAATATAAACTATTTAAATTTCTCCTTGGAATGAATAGCTAGTTATTGCTTTAAAATTGCCATTAGTCTCTGACACTATATTAAACTATTTGTCTTCATACCTCAAACAGATATTATAAAACATGGTGACTCAAAACATCAAAGACACAAAAGAGTTTTATTAAGTTGCTTTATTTAATTTGAATTTTAAGAGAAAGAATATTCTGTTTTTGGACATCAACTCCAAATACATTGAGTTTGTTAACTTGGAGCCCATGAGCTACCTGGTTAGCATACACTGTCATGCCAAGAATGCAGCTAAGCCAGCATTAGGCACCAACTATCAATTTGTAATGTCACCAGAAACTTGGCGTTTCAAATCTAGTTCTAAGCTGAAGCTTCTAACATAGTGGCAGGGCTCCAGACACTCTGGTTTATGGGAGAGGGAGAATATGTGTATGAAAGGTTGTACTCAGGAGAGTCATACAAGAGATCCATTCATGACAGATGAAGAAACTTGACAGAAAGCACAAAGGTACAGTGGAATTTGAAATACTAAAATAAATTTTGACTTGATAGGAACAGCAAGACCAAATTGTTTTCCTGAAGACATGGTCCAATTTTTGAAGGAAAATTGAGGAGCCTTTGAGCAGGAGAAAATTATTTTATAGATTTGGTAGGAAAGTTATCAAGTCACTTGGAAGTTTTGAAAAATATCAGGCTTTGGGTACTTGTTTTTCACCCAAATCCATTTAATCTTTGAAGGTTTCCAAATTAGAGAAGAATTTATGTTGATACAGGAACCTTATATGTAATTGTTGATATTCAGGTTTGGAAATAGTTGTTCTTTGCTAGAACCATAGGCCAAAAAAAAAAAAAAAAAAAAAAGGTGGAGGAAATAGCCAATTGTTTGTCCTACACTTCTCCAGCCCTCATCTTCCCACCCCCACAGACTGTCGTATCTGTGACTATCAGCTTAAAAAGTGGATACTCAGAGCACTTTCCTCTCCTTATACTGTGCAGCCTGCTCTGTCCTGCCCATTAAATTGGGCTACAGAGAGACCTGAGATCATTATGCCTCCCACCATGTCTTCAGTGTGTTGGAGAATAGGGCAAAGCAGAAATCAAGTTTTATCAGTTGAGCCAGAACTGCACAGAGAAAATGATAATCCTCCATATTCTCTTCAGTCAGTCCTTACCTCTCCTTTCTTCACACTTTACTAAGCTATTCTTGATGCAATGGAAAAAAAAAAAAAAGAAACAATAAGTGAAAAAGCCCTTCTGAGCAGAAAAGGAAGGAAACTTCCAGGGCACAAGCAAAGTTAGAGCAAAACTATAAAATCACTCTGTTAAAAAGAGTTATGAAAATGCCCTCAAGCTCTTGGAATTAAGTTCAGATAAAGCTCTCAGTTTTTCAGAAAACCAAAGCTTGAAAGTTTTACAGGTCAAGTCCCAGATAATTTGATTCACACTTCGACTTGTTTGCCCTGTCTACTGGGGAACTGATACATAACTTCAGAAATTATATTACTAACGGAAATATTAAATCACCTGTATTTTGTTATATATATTTTTGCTTTCAATTCTCCTGAAACCATCTGTCGGAGAGACACTAAGTCTAGCTCATGAGAATAAAATAATTTTTTAATCATAATATCTTCCACCAATCTGTATACTTTCTTCATAAGTAGATCTGTGCATAGAAAAGGCATAAGAACAAAGTCATGTAAAACTTATTGTAGTTTCTGAATAATTAAAGAGCAGTAGAGAGAGAGGCAAGCAGTAGTTTAATTCTTGTACCTAAAGATCTCACTTTTCATATGCCCTCCTCCCAGTTCCTATACCTCAAGGAAGATAACATATTACAATTTTTCAAGACTTAGCCACCTAAGAACCTCTTTCAAACACAGGAAAGAGTTATTTCTTTCCTCGGTGATATGGTCTACTTGTGCTTAAGTTCCTTTGTTTCCAATGTCTACTTATGACAATCTTCATAATCTATAATATTCTCATAGGAAGAAGAGCATTTAATAAACCCAGCCTAAAACTGAAATCTTCCTAGAGAGATTTCTTTTAGAAATTTATATATAAATATTCTGCCATATGCCAGTTAATTAAAAACCAATAATAATGGCAGCAGATATAAATGTAAATTTATTTTATAAACACAGTAGGCTTTCTTTTCAGTTATCTCCTTATTTCTACATAGTCATTTAATGAAACTATTAAATCTAACAGTTTTAATAAGACATTAATAATATTTCTCTCCATTCAACTCATTATAATGAAACAGATGCAGAATGCTACAAAGAAAAAAAGAAAAACTTGATGGGGGAGGAAGAAGTGTGTTGGAGAACCAAGAAATCAGAATTTTTTTTAAATGAGTCACTTGAAGCCATAGTGAGAAAGGTTTTGCTGAATACATGCTATTCTTAGTATGAAATACTACAGATTTACTGACATCTACCTTAAAGGTCATTTTAGTAACATTTAAATTATAACATCAGTGCCCCTGGCTATAGATAGGTAATTCTTAATGTAGTTGTTATCCACTAATATGAAAGAAATTACTACAAAACTTAATGGCCTACATTTATTTCACAATTTTGTGATTCAGGAATCAGCCTAGCTGGGCACCTTAGCTCAGGGTCACTCACAAGGCAAGTACTTGAAATTTTCACAGTGTCTTTGTGTTTCCTGTCACGTCTCTTCATCTGTCATGAATGAATCTCTTGTGTAACTCTCTTGAGTGCAACCCTTCATACACATATCCTCCCTCTCCCATAAACCAGAGGGTCTGGAACTCTGCCACTACTTTAGAGTCAAGCTGATGGCCAGAGTGGTTTTCATTTCAAGGCTCCACCAGGGGAGAATTAGATTCCAAGCTCATTGACATGGACATTACAGGATTCAGTTTCTGATTGGCAAGCCTGCTACATTGAGCTCTGCATAGAACAGAGCACCCCAGACAATGTGCTTCATCACAACAAGTAAGCAAAAAAAGAGCCAGGGAAAAAGAGCAAGGGAGAGAAAAATGGACTTTGGTCTTTTATAACCTAATTTCAAAAGTGATATCCCATCATTTTGCCATATGCTATTCTTTTGAAGCAAGTTACTAGATCTAGTCCACATTCAAAAGATATTGCACAAAATGTGTGAGTACTAGTAGGAAGAAAGAATCTTTAAGGGCCATTATAGAGACTGCTTTGCTTATCACACCTGATATGGGAAATTCTTTGTTACCCCAGACCTTTTTCAGATAACATTTTTGGATGATGATGCTCAAAAGTTAGGGATTTCAAAGAAGGTAAAGGGGATCAAATACAAAGTGACAAAAAGTGACTAGATTTCAGGCAGGGAGCATTTAAAGTACATCTGAAATTTATACCTTATTAGCAAATGATATTCCAATAAATTTAATAATAAAAAAGTTATTGGGTTTAATTTGAATAAAATGTGTTCTATTTTGTACTCTGAATATTGAGGTTTTTTTTCAGGAAATAATTTTTAAATATTTTCTTATTTTTAACTAATTAATGATATATATTGATATATCTAAAATACTTTTTTGGATAAACAAAGTTAAGGAGAATCAGAGGAAAAATCAAATGAAGAGTCTATTTTTTCAAAATATATTTTAATACTGAGCTATAATACCATACAATATAGCCTCCTTGACACATATATCATTTAATAGCTCCCATTTTAGAAATAATAAAAAGGGCAGTTATAGATGGACATTATAATTGTTTCCCAAAAATAAGCAAAACCACAAAAATGTCTAGTCAATTCTTTGAAATTTTTTCCCTTCTCCACTAAGTCAGGGGTGCAATTAGATATTTTTGTATATTAGTTGATGTCAAAACTTCAGATGTATGTGCATTTTTCTGTAGAGGGAGTTAATGGCATCTATTAGATTCTCAAAAGACCACACACCATTGCTCTAGACAACAAGAACTTAGGCAATGAATTCTTATACTCTCTCATAAATTTGCTTCATAAAATAAAAGTCAAAAGATAAAAAATGCAAAGCAAAATTTACTGAATTTTCTTTTAAACTGTCCATTTCATCAGTTAACTAGTGTTGGACTACACATTTATTCAACAAATATTTATTCAGTACACTAAATGCCAGCCATGGTTATAAACAAGGAAATACAAGTCCCATCCTCAAGGAGCTCACATTCCTGAGGGTTATTGGGTAGCAGACAAAAAAGACAGTATGTATACAATACTGAGTGTGCTAAGTGTTGTGGAGAAAAGAAGCAGAATATACCTGAATTCTTCAAAGCCTTAATGGGAATATACATATCTTAATTCAGACCTTTTGGTCTTACATAAAAGCTTTAAACTTCAATAAAATACACTCAGTTCAGTCCAACAACTATTTATCTAGCACTTACTATGAGCTAAATGCTGGGAAGGCAGAGATGTTCATGCTGCTCTGAGAAGTTTATTGTCTGGGCTTAGAGGGTACCTCTAGGAATCCCTCTGGGCTGGGTCAAGGGGTTCCCCTCTGTGACCATACAATAACCTGGGTATACATTTATTGTGCTTACCTTCAAGTCGCATCAAAGTGTATCTCTTTCCTACTTGATTATAAGCTCTTTGACAGCAAGACCTACACTTTATTAATCTTTGATTTTCTAGTGCTTGGGGCTTAGTAGCTGTTGATCTGCACTTTAAGAGTCAAGCTACTAATTATTGAAGGATAGTGCATGCTCAGGACTTTCTCTAACTTCTTTCCATCTTAAGCAGTACAATTCAGAATGATATTTTTCTCTCTTAGGTTTCCATCAAAATCAGTGAATATCATTGATATGAAATTTGACATGTAAAAAAAATGTTTTTATTAAGACCATATGCATTCTTTCCAAGGAAAACTGGCTAGAAACACATTGCCATGTTTTATCAAGAAAAAAATCATTCCTCTTTTCAGGCCCTTCCCTCTTTCCAGCCCTGCGCGGATGTAACAGCTCCACACATCATGCGCCACCTCTGCTCTTGCCCTGAGATGAGAAGTGACCCGGAAAAAAATGGAGGAAAGAGGATCATGTTATTAAGGTGATGATCCCTGCTTTTGCTTGCTTCACTGGCAAATTATTTTTTTAAAAGACGCTATTAAGTTTTTTTTTTTTTTAACTTCCATTTTTTGTTCATTTTTGTTGTTGTTATTTTTATTATTTTTATTTTATTTATATGTTTTTAGAGAGAGGGAAAAGGAGAAAGAGAGGGAGAGAAACAACAATGTGCGGTTGCCTCTCACGCTCCCCCAACTGGGGACCTAGCCTGCAACCTAGTCATGTGCCCTGCCTGGTTTGCAGCTCGACACTCAATCCACTGAGCCACAGCAGCCAGGGACACTATTAAGTTTTAAGATAAATTTTACCAGAAGAATCATTCAAATGTCAGGTCTCCAAAGAAATAAAGGGATAGATAAAAATTAAAACTGAACTGAACTCCTCAAGGCCAATATGTTCTCTGTGTATATTGTATCAAAAACAATTATGTAACCATTTCTCTCTGAATAAGGCCTAATTCTCTGTCTACATCCTGTAAAATATGGGGGGGGCGGTGTCTTTTTTTTTTTTTATTGCAAATTTTTCTCAAAGGCAAATGCTTTCCCACACTCAGAAATGCATTCTTGGTCCTTTGAGCATCTATTGTATGCCAAATTTCACAGTTTTAATTCTAAACTCTAGTTTTTTCAAACATGCATTACAGTAGAAAAGAATATTATTCTTTATGCTTAACTGACTCAAATAGTTAATCATTATCTCTGTGAATTCTTTTTTAAAAAATTTGTTTACTATGCTTTATTGATTGTGCTGTTAGAGTTGTCCCAATTCCTTTTCCCTTTGTTCCCCTCCACCCAGTGACCCCCTCCCTCCAGTTGCCCACCCCCCGCTTAGTCCATGCCCATTGTTTGTGCATATAGTTCCTCTCAACATCTTCCTATATACTCCACTCCCTCCTACTATGCTTCTTAATTCCTGTACAATCTCCCTCCTTTTCCCCCTTTCCCCCTCCCCACTGACCTCCCCCCATAATGTTCCCCATACCTATAATTCTTTTCCCACTCTCGTTGCCTACTTAGTTTGCCTTTGTTTCGGTTCCCTAGCTTCTGTTCTTGGTTGTTGTGATACAGTTTTCATTTTAATGTTCATAGTTTTGATACTCTTCCTCCTAAACAAATCCCTTTAACATTTCATAAAACAGTGGTTTGTATCTGATGAACTCCCTCAGTTTTACTTTGTCCTGGAAGCACTTTCTCTGCCCTTCTATTCTGAATGACAGCTTCACTGGATAGAGTAATCGTGGTTGTAGGTTTTTGCTTTTCATTACTTTGAATATTTCTTGCCAGTCCCTTCTTGCCTGCAGAGTTTCTTTTGAGAAATCAGCAGAGAGCCTTATTGGGACCCCTTTGTATGTAATTCTCTTCTCTCTTGCTGCTTTTAAGATTCTCTCTTGGGACTTCCGGCCAAGATGGAGGCTTAGACGGACACGCTAGGTCTCCCTCTACAACTATAGTGGAATACAACTACTTCAAAACAAAGGATAACTAGAAATTCCAGAAAATAAAGCTACACGGAAGCCCAACATATGAAGTTATAAACCAGCGGTGCCATTTGGGCAGGTAAGAGTTAAAGAAGGCAAAGCTGTTTGCGGAGCGGCGGGGCGGGGCGGCGAAAAATCCTGGAGGCAATCAAGCCCCTGGCGTGCCCGACTCTGGCGCTGGGGAGCAGCCGCAGCATCGCCTTGAACAGTGAGGCCCAGGGGGGCGGGAGGACGGATCCCGGTCTCCTAGCTGAATAACTGTGTGAATCCATCTTGGACCCCCGCCCCCACAGAAAGCACCACAGGGCTGCGAAATAGGTCGCGGACAGGCAGGCGACTCCGATCAAGCCCCTGGCGTGCCCGACTCCGGCGCTGGGGAGCAGCCGCAGCATCGCCTTGAACAGTGAGGCCCAGGGGGGCGGGAGGACGGATCCCGGTCTCCTAGCTGAATAACTGTGTGAATCCATCTTGGACCCCCGCCCCCACAGAAAGCACCACAGGGCTGCGAAATAGGTCGCGGACAGGCAGGCGCCGGAGGTCGCTGATTTGTGACGCGTACGCAGGCACTGCCCCCTGCCCCCGACAGCCGGCCCAGGAAAACAAAACGCATCTGTCAAAATGTGGCAGACAAATATAGAGATCCCGGTAGCACAGCTCACCAGACAGCAGATAGAGAACCTGACAGATGAACAGATAAGAAACCTGTCAGAGGCTCAGTTCTGGGCCATTGTTATCAGGTGGCTTACAGAATTCACAAAAGAGCAGGAAAAAGATATGAAAGAAGCGAAAAACTTTCATAACGAAAGGAACAAAACCACATACGAGACAGATGGTGAGGAATCCAGAGTCCATTTCAACAAACTGGAATATGGAGAAGGAACAAGCAGTCAACCAATGCAGCGAGAGGAAATGGCAAGCAACAATGAGAGGATCAGAAACCTCTGGGACAGCTATAAAAGGCCCAACATAAGAATCATTGGTTTGCCAGAGAATGAGGAAGATGAACTAGAACTTGAAAAATTGAGTGAAAATATAATAAAGGAGAACTTCCCAGACTTGGGGAAGGGAATAGACTTGCAGGTCCAGGAAGCAAGGAGAGTTCCCAAGAGACTGGACCCAGGGAGAACCACTCCAAGACACATTATAATCAAAATGTCAAAAATTAAAGATAAAGAGAGAATCTTAAAAGCAGCAAGAGAGAAGAAAAGAATTATGTACAAAGGGGTCCCAATTAGACTATCAGCTGACTTCTCAAGGGAAACCCTACAGACAAGAAGGGACTGGCAAGAAATATTCAAAGTAATGAAAATCCAAAACCTACAACCACGAATACTCTATCCAGCGAAATTGTCATTCAGAATAGAAGGACAGAGAAAGTGTTTCCAGGACAAAATAAAACTGAAAGAGTTCATTAGATCCAAACCACTGTTATATGAGAAGTTAAAGGGACTGGTTTAAAAAACAGAAGCTAGGGAGATGAAACAAAGGCAAATGAAACAGGCAATGAGAGTGGAAAAGGAACTGTGGGTAAGGGAAACATAGTGGGGGGAGGCCAACAGGGAGGGGGAGTGGGGAGAGGGAGGGAGATGATATAGGAATTGGGGATCATGGAAGGAGGGAATGGAATAGACGGAGAGAGGTTGGGAGGAACTGTAAGCACAACTAATGGACATAATCTAAAAGGGGGGGACAACTGGAGGGAGGGGGCCACCGGGTGGAGGGGAGCAGAGGGAAGGGAAAGTGGCACAAATGTAATATTTTAATCAATAAAACACATTAAATCTGGAAAAAAAAAAGATTCTCTCTTTATCCTTAATTTTTGACATTTTGATTATAATGTGTCTTGGTGTGGTTCTTCCAGGGTCCAGATTTTTTGGAACTCTCTGTGCTTCCTGGACCTGTAAGTCTATTTCCTTCCCCAAGTTAGAGAAGTCCTGCTTCATTATTTTTTCACATAATTTTTCAATTTCTACTTATTCTTTTTTACCTTCTGGCGACTCTATAATTTGGATGTTGGCCCACTTATAGCTGTCCCATAGGTTTCTGAGCTTCTCCTCATTTTCCTCACTTTTCATTTCCTCTTTCTGCAGTGGTTGACTGCAACTCCAAATAAAAGTAACAAAATGCATCCTTCCCTATGCTCCAATTTGTTGATTTGGTCCCTGGTTTTCTTTCCCTCACCACTAGTTTCGTATGTGTTTTTGTTCATTTTAGCAGGAATAGCCTTCATTCTTTCCCCTTCTTATTTAAGATCTATTGTTATGTCTGTAAGCATTTTTATAACCAAAGCTCTGAACTGTGCCTCAGAAATATTTCCTATCTGCTGCTTCATTAGATTAGATATTTTCTGTCTGGTCAGCTGTGTCACCGGGAACACTATCATGATCTGTACCATCCTGCAAGTTCTGTGTTTACCTTTGCTTCCTGGGAAGGGCTGTCACACTTCCTATGCTATAGGGGGCGGAGCCCCATGCACTCATCACAACTGGGCGACCCTTCTCACCACACTGTGGTGTTTTGTGTGGGGGTGGGGGTCCAAGATGGATTCCTGCCATTCACTCTTCGCTGAGAGACCAGGAGCCTCCTCCTCCATCCCCACCCCCTCCGGACCTCACAGTCCAAGGCAATGAGGGTCTGCCTTCCCCAGCATTGAAATCACAAGCTGATGGGTTCGGTCTGCAGACGGGGGTGCTCCCCAGGCGCTTCTCGCTTCCCCTTAAAAATGAGTGTCTGTGCTTATCACAGTCCCACCGCCATTGCCGCTGCTGCCACTGCCAGAACAGCTTGAACTCTGCCCTGGCTTCACCCGTCCTACCCACCCAGACAAGCACCACTTCTTTATAACTTCATACATGGACTTCCATTTATTTTCTGGAACTTCTGGTTATTTCTGATTTTGAGGTCGTTGTATTCCTTCTTAGTTGTGGAGGGAGATGTAGTGTGTCAGTCTAGGCCTCCATCTTAGCCAGAAGTCCTATTTCTATGAATTCTTGAGAAACTGCTTTTTAAATTAAGAAGCAGACAGAGAACTTCCATCAATCTCCCTCTCTTTCTCTCTCTCTCTCTTTTTTTTTTTTTTTTTTTTTTGAGAATATAACAAATATGAGGATGTGGAATGAAAAGCCTGCATTCTTCTGGATCATTATGTTGCTTCCATACTATATACTAATACAACGATTAAAATGTCACTATTGCCAAGGCAGGGTTGGGTTTAAATTAACAACCTTAATAAAAATCCAGTCAGAAATGAAGGATATACTGAGTGAAATAAAGAACAATTTACAGGGAAACAACATTATAGTGAATGAAGCCAAGAATTAAGTCAATGATTTGGAACATAAGGAAGCAAAAAACAACCAGTCAGAACAACAAGATGAAAAAAGAATTCAAAATAAGAGAATAGTGTAAGCAGTCTCTGGGACAACTTCAAGAGGTCAAACATTCACATCATAGGGGTGCCAAAAGGAAAAGAGGAGAAGCAAGAAATCAGAAATCTATTTGAAACGATAATGAAAGAAAACTTCCCTAATTTGGTGAAGGAAAGAGACATGCAAGTCCAGGAAGCACAGAGAGTCCCAAACAAGTTGAACCCAAAGAGGACCACACCAAGATACATCATAATTAAAATCCCAAGGTTAAAGATGAAGAGAGAATCTTAAAAGCAACAAGCTAGTTACCTACAAGGGAATTCCCATAAGACTGTCAGCTGATTTCTCAAAAGAAACCTTGCAGGCCAGAAGGAATTGGCAAGAAATATTCAAGGTCATGAAAAGCAGGGACCTACAGCCAAGATTGCTCTCTACATAGCAAAGATATAATTTAAAATTGAAGGGCAGATAAAGAACTTCCAAAACAAGAAAAAAACTAAAGGAGTTCCTCACCACCAAACCATTACTATATGAAACATTAAAGGGAATTATTTAAGAAAAAGAGTATCAAAGCTATGAACAATAAAATGGCAATGCATACAGATCTATCAACAACTGAATCTAAAAAACAAGAAAAACAGAGACAGAATCATGAATACAGAGAGTATTTTGATGGTTGCCAGATTGGAGGGCTTGTAAGGGAATGGGTGAAGAAGTGAGAGGATTAAGAAGTGCAAATAGGTAGTTAGAGAATAGCCGTGGGGATGTAAATTACAGCATAGGAAATAGAAAAGCAAAAGAACTTAATACACATGACCTGTGGACATGAACAATGGTGTGGGGATTGCCTGAGGGAGTGGGGGGTGCTGGGTGGAGAGGATGAAAGAGAGAAAAATTGGGACAACTATAATAACATAATAAATACATATTTAAAAATAAAAATAAAAAATTATAAAAATAGCTGGAGGGACTGATGATATTTTGCTTGAGGAAGAAAAATTTAAGGGAGGACATTTTTGCTGTCTTCAACAATTTAAAAGGTTTTTTTTCTGGGCTACTCCAGAGAGTATGTTGATAGGCTTATGAAGTGGGCAACCAGCAAATACAAAACCATTTTTAGCTAAAGAAATGTAATTTGCTCATAAAAAAAGAAAAGTCACACTACTGTGGATGATATCCACCTGAGTTTTAAAGTATATTAAGCATGAGCTATATTTATAATTAGGAAATAATAATTAGAATTGTCATCCAGATTTCAGCTTGTGACATGTCCACAGCAGTGTCTTCTGAAGTAGCCACCCAAAAATACCCTATTTTAATGTTCTGTAAAATAGGTATCCTTATTTATTTACTTATTTTTTCTCTAAACTTAATTTATTTGCTGTTGATGCTCTGTTTCTTTTCACTACAATATATAATTTCCCTGAGAATAAGGTCTCTTCTGTCTTATTCAATGTTATATACAGTCTTAAACATCGTTGCTATAAATATTTATTGAATGAATTAATTTATAAGAGAGGCACATTTGGGGTTAACAAAAGAAAGATTATTTTTCCCTGTGGAGACAGGGATTTGAATGAATTAATTTATATATAGAAAGGTAGATTTGGGGATTAACAGACGAATTTTCTTTCTATGGAGACAGAGAAGGGTGCTATCAATCATTGAATATATTTCACATTTACTAGTTTTATCTTAATAATTTGTCATTAACTGTTTTTTGAGCTCTTATATGCCAGAAATAGTTGAGAAAGCAAAGGCTCAGAGAAGGTAGATAACAGCCCTACCTCATGTTTTTTGAACTGAGATTGTAATCCAGCTTGTTTCTAAAACCAGTGGGCTTTGTAGTATTCCATAAATGGAACAATATTTTTATGAAGATGAATCTCCTCTCATTAGTGTACTTAAGCCAAGGCTAGGTGATCATCCACTGAGGTGCTAAATTATGTTAAATAGTGAATTCTTGAATTGAGTGGGATATTGGACTGGATCCAGCTCTAAGACTGGGTGATTCATGATATAAGCGGCCCATTCATGATAGGAACTGATTCTGTAACAGGACTTCTTTATTTTGGAAAATAACAAAGAAAGGAAAGCTTTTCTAAAAGTGTTGCTTGGACCCCAAGAATGTGAACTTACACAGTAACTGAGACATTATCCTTTAATCCTAGCTGGATGGTGTGGAAGGTACACAAAAAAGTATACTTGTGTTTCAAATGCTATAGCTCCTATAGTCCACAAGCAAAAAAACAAAAACAAAACAAACAAAACAAACAAAACAAACAAACAAAAGGCCTTTGAAATTATAAGATGGAAAGTTTTCAATAAAGTAAGAAAATTGTACTGTGATCGAGATACTAATTGGGTGAGTGTCTAAGCATAGCTTATATAATGAACTCTGAAAAGGAGTGAAACAATGAAAAAAAGAAACAGATACTGGCAATGTCCCAGGAGTCATGCTTGGAAAGAATTAGTCTATCTCTTACAGTATTACTGTTTATAGGATTAGTTAATCACTTCAAAATGAAAATGTTATTTTGAAGCAGCCTATCACCTTGCATTTCAAATATATATAGAATTATTTAAATCTGTATATTTTTTAAGTTAAGCACTGAAGATTTTTTAAGGGATCAATGTAAGCCAGATAATGGTGAGAAATTCATTAACCAGAAATGTTTACACTAGGTGTTTTGAGTAGTTACAGTTGAATTTGTGAACAAAAGATATGCAAATACTTTTGGTTTAGCTTTGTAATGCTTATAAATAAGATTTTCCTATTTATTATACTTAAAAGTTTATGCTGAGTTCAGTAGTTATTCATGTGAAATTGATATGTTTATTGATATAAAATTAGTAGTTAAAACAAGTTATAATGTATTTATAGAATATGAAGTATTAGTATGTTTAGTCAAATATCACGACATAAAGGTGACTTGTATCCAAAGGAATGATGAAATGGCAGAAAGTGAAAAAGTCAAGTGAATTCTGGACAAGGCAGATGGAAACTAAAAATGCATCTATAAAACTGGATTAAAAGAATCTTTTTCATATGTGCATCTGGCACAGAGAGTTTGCCTGGCTTGTTAGTTTGCTTTCTTACTGTTTATTGTATGTTCAACTTCTGGAAAAGGAAACATAGTTATGTAGTTGTGTCTTTTTAAAAAAATATTTTTTTAAATTTATTTTTAGAGAGAGGGGAAGGGAGGGAGAAAGAGAGGGAGAGAAACATCAATGTGTGGTTGCCTCTTGTGAGCCCCCAACGGGGGACCTGGCCTACAACCCAGGCATGTGCCCTGACTGGGAATTGCAACGGTTTGGTTTATAGGCCAGCACTGAATCTATTGAGTCACATCAGCCAGGGCTAGTTGTGTTTTATATTACACTATAGACATGTTCCTCAAAAGTGTAAGCTGAAATTTTGTAAACTAAATATCTGAATTGGATTATTGGTATTGGCTTTAGAAGTATTTAGCAAATCGTAACCTTATCATTTCTGCACTGTGAACTATTTTAAGTAAATTTTTCTTAAACAAATAAATCTTTTTAACTATTGAGTAATGGGTCATATCTGCTTGGCATGAGATTCAAAATAAAAAGGCAATATATAATACCTCCCTATTCAGGCCAATTATGAAATAAACTGCTAAGATTCATTTATTCTTAGATGGCAATGTGATGGGATCTGAAACCAGGTGTTCCATTATTCTGCTTTTAGTTGAATACAACACTGAAAATTCTTGAATCAGAAAGAGTCAAATATAGTTCATTCAAAATAATTATTCTTTCATATAAACATCCTGGTCAAAGTTATTAAAATTGTACCATCTCTTGGAGTAACTTATCACTGTACAATTCCTAAGAGAAATTGAGATGGAATTATTGAAAACAAGTGAAAATACATGACAGTGATCATTGTTGGAGAAAAAGCCAAGTCATACACAGGGGAGAGCCTAATATCTGGGAGAAAGTATCTGTATTCCCATAGCTTAAACAATGTGGAATTCCTCAAAACTGGGGCTATAGCAGCTTCGCTTCAGACTAAGGCTAATTGCAGTATGCCAAATCCTCTTATTCTACTGAAATACATTTGCCAAAATTATTCTCTTTCACCCTATAATATACTCATATTCAATTTTTCCTTTCTTCTTCTGAGTATTCCACAATCTTAAATACATAAGTTGTCACTGTTCACACATGCACATTCTAGTCCACTCTCCTTGGCTGCCCAGTTACATCAATGCTGCACAAACCATTCTTGTTATATTAGCAATGACTGACTTATTCCAGATAGACCTCATATATATGGGTATATATACCTACATACACACATGCATGTGTATAAGTATATATACGTGTGCACATATGCACAAATATGCATATATACAAGGTGTCTGGAAAAAGTCAGTCATTGTCAATTGTAACAAAAACAGTTTGTGCAACATCGATGTAACCTGGTAGCTAAGAAGAGTGGACTGGAATGAGTACGCATGAATAATGACGACTTCACTATACTACTCAGTAGGGGTGGTAGATGCTGTTGAGTGAGTATGTGTACTGTGTGCCTGTGACATTCAAAATGACTGAGTAGAGCAACGAATCTGCATCAAGTTTTGGGCTAAGCTTGAATGTTCCTCCCTGGAAACTATTCAGATGATTCAGAAGGCTGCGGCTATGGGTAACTGGTGATTGGCAGCTTTTATCACAACAACATGCTCACTCATGCATCACGTCTTGTGCAGAGTGTTTTGGCAAAATGTCAAATCACCCAGGTGACTCAGCCCTCTGACAGGCCAGATTTTGTGCCCTGAGACTTCTGGCTTTTTGCAAAACTAAAATCACCTTTAAAAGGGAGAGATTTCAGACCATTGATGAGTTTCAGAAAAATATGACAGGGAAGCTGATGGCAATTGGGAGAACTGTGTGAGGTCCCAGGTGCCTACTTTGAAGTGGACTGAGGTGCCATTGTCCTTTGTACAATGTTTTGTGTATCTTCTATCTTCTTCAATAAATGTAATAAATGTCTCTATTTTCCATATTACATGGCTGGATACATTGTGAACAGAGTGTATGTGTGTGTATCTATATATAGATACACACACACATATATTATCACATTGTTGTTTGTAAAAAATAAAGAATGGCATGGATCAAAAGTAGCAGTAGGAAAGCAATTTTGAAGGTATTTTAAAAATGTGGATAAAATATGATGGCAGCTTGTACTAGGGTGGTAGCAGTAGGTAGGGAAAGCCAGCCATGAACAGATTCAGGATATATTGAAAGGGCAACTGATTTGTGAATGTATTAGATGTAGGGAATGGAGGAATCAAGGAGGATACTTAGATTTATAGGTTGAGGGAAATACTTGGGGAAATAGGTTTGAGGAAGTGAATTAGAGCTAAATTCAAAAGGAGACATCAGACATGCACTGTATATATGGATCTAAAATTCAGGAAAGGGTTCAAGTTCAAGATGTACATTAGGGAGTCATCTGCATGTAGAAGATACTTAACACATCACCTTTACCATTTGAGGAACACAAAAACAAAACATTTTAGCCATATGGGAAGACAAGGTAAATATTGTTGTCTACGTTATTTATTACATTTAATGGCAGTTATTATGTATTGAACGTGTGTAATTTATATACTACATGTTAGATGTACCCTTAGGCACACATAAATATCATGGGGGAAGGGAGAGAGAACTTGTTTGCTATTATGTTCTATGTGTTACGGCTCTGTAATCCTCAAAAATATGTATCAATTTTTCAAATTGACAGTGGTCTACATGCTAATAAAACAGTACATTCACTGGTATAAAGGTAGAGGACAGAAGTATCAGTCATCTCCTAGTGCATTCTCACCTTATTATGCAATATTGTAATAAGTGTGTGACTCCTAGCTGTCACTCACTTCTGGAGATAGGAGGGTAGAGCAGAGGAGTTGCAAACAGAATTTTTCTCATGGCCTGTCTGAGGCTATGGCATATTGTGTCACTTACAATTACTGTGTAATTGACTCAAGTCTTTCCTGGCACATCCCCAGAGAATGGCAGGCTGGTCCTGTAATAATTAGTAAGCTGTTTGGCCATGGTATGCTTATGCTCAGTCTCCATTGTTCATATACTCAAAATGATTTTTCTTTTTATAAGATTATATAGCATTGTGCAGCAGGTCAAACAACTCCAGGATACCAAAACAGTTCAGATATGGGAGCTTGAAAAGTGTCTTTTTCAGTGGGTTTGTGTTTGGTCACAGTATAAACACACCCAGTTTCTGTTGCAGTCTTAGCATTACTGCAGTTTCATAAATATTACTGTGCACCCAAAGTTTAATAAGCACTTTATAGAATTGAAAAGAAAATTGTGCTTCTGAATGTAGGGTGATTGGATTAAATGGTTATTTTTTAAAACTTTAATGTTTTATTTATTTGTAATGAATGCTACAGACTACTGCACAGTAGAAACTATCTTGGCCAAATGGTATTCTATTCTTGCCTAAATGCCTCTGGTGATCAAGATTTTCTATTCTTGAGACTTTTGGTCAAATTGGTGGCATAGGCAGACATGGCTTGCCTCTTTGCAGTCACATCAAAATTACACCTAAAATATAGAATAACCATCACTGAGAATCATCAGAAATTGAGTTGAATGGATGTGTGACAACTACGGAATTAAAGAAACCACACCCACCCAGATTGATAGGAGGGGCGCAGACATGAAATGGGCTGGTCCCTCAACCACATGTGGTGGATAAACATTCAGGTGGCTATTTCAGAAATGAGGAATCCCAGCCACAGAGCAGAGCCCCCATCCCAGGGTTCCAATGGCAGGGAGGTAAGTTCCCACAACTTCTGGCTGCAAAAACCAGTGGGGATTGAGTCAGTGGAAGAAACTGCTGGAGCCCCAAGATGTTGCTCTTAAAGAACCCACACATAGACTCACCTAGTCAGACTCACTCCCCCTGAGCTCCAGCACTAGGGTAGCAGCTTGAAAGGCACCATTGGTATACAGGGAGGAACGAAAGTATCTGGCATCAAGGTAAGCAAAAGCCATTGTCCCTTTTCTAAACCCTCCCCCTCACAGAGTTGGCAAGCTGCTGCCATATCTGAGACTCCATCAACCTGGCTAACATTATTTGACTAGCCTTGGAGATCCCCTGAGTCTCTGCCCCACTCAACTTACAGCAGCCCACCAAAGCTGCTTTTCGATATGAATGACTGCTCTTGGCTCATGCTTTACAACTTCCTAAATCCTATCAAAGAAGCAACAGATGGCTTCATTGAGCCCCAGGCCTGGCACTAGCAGCAGTCAGCCTAGTTTTATAGCTTGGCTTCACCTTGAAATTTCCAAGCCCAGCACAAGTAGAAGCCATCTCAGAATGCTTTATAGCTCAAGAAGGGTGGCCAGGGCAAAACATTGGTTGAGGCTGACCTTGGTCTGAACCACCAGGAAACCCCAGGGCCAGCTCATCTAGTGGACAGCTACAGACCAGGTCAGTGCACAGCTGATCCACCATAGAGGGCAGAGATTGGTAGTAAGTGGTCTCAGCCTATCTTTGCAGCTGACTGGCCTGGGTAAATCCCTCCCATTGACCTGACAACAGCAAGCAAGGCTCAACTTCAAGAGAATGATGTACTCAGCCCACTTGAAGGGCACACCTCGAGTACCCAGTTTGGGTCATAGGGGTGGCTGTGCCACTGAACCCTACAGGACACCTACTATATTAGGCCACACTACCAAGACATGGAGTTACAGCAGCTCTATCTAATACATAGGAACAAACACAGGAAGGCTGCCAGAATGAAGAGACAAAGAAACATGACCCATATGAAAGAACAGATCAAAACTCCAGAAAAAGAACTAAACAAATGGAGATAAGTAATCATGTGTAGAGTTCAAAACACTGATAATAAGGATGCTCAGAGAACTTAGTGAGGACCTCAACAGCATAAAAAAATTCCAGTCAAAAATGAAGGATACACTAAGTAAAATAAAGAACAATTTAAAAGGAAAAAACAGTAGACTGGTTGAAGTCTGGAATCAAACCAATGATTTGAAACATAAGGAAGCAAAAAACATTCAGGACAACAATAAGAAAAAATATGAAAAAAGAGGATAGTGTAAACTGTCTCTGGGACAACTTCAAGAGGTCAAACATTCGCATCACAGGGGTGTCAGAAGGAGAAGAAAAAGAGAAAGAAATTGGAAATCTATTTGAAAAAATAATGGAAGAAAACTTCCCTAATTTGGTGAAAGAAATAGACATTCAAGTCCAGGAAGGACAGAGAGTCCCAAACAAGATGGATCAAAGAGGACCACTCCAAGACACATCATAATCAAAATACCAATGGTTAAAGATAAAGAGATAATCTTACAAGCAGCAAGAGAAAAGTGAGGGAGTTCCCATAAGACTGTCAGCTGATTTCTCAAAAGAAATTTTGCAGGCCAGAAGGGATTGACAAGAAATACTCAAAGTCATGAAAAGCAGGGGCCTACAGCCAAGATTGTTCTACCCAGCAAAGCTATCATTTAGAATTGAAGAGCAAATAAAGAGCTCCCCAGAACAGAAAAAATAAAGGAGTTCATCACCACCAAACCAATTATATTAAATGTTTAAGAGACTTAATTAAGAAAAATAAGATCAAATCTATGAACAATAAGATAGCAATATACATATTTACCAACAACTGAATCTAAAAAGCAAACTAGAAGAACAGAGACAGAATCATGGATGCAGAGAGTGTTTTGATGGTTGCCAAATTGGAGGGGTTGTAGGGGAATGGGCAAAGTGATGAGGGGGTTAAGAAGTACAAATAGGAAGTTACAGAAGAGCCATGGGGATGTAAAGTACAGTATAGAAAGGAGAGTAGCCAAAAAACTAATACACATAAGGATTGCCTGAATGGGTGTGGGGGTGCTGGGTGGAAGAGGGCAAAGGGGAAAAATAAGGACAACTGTAATAGCAAAATCAATATTTATAATTTGAAAAAAGAATTTTCTATTCTCTGACCACAAACTATTCTAAGGTAACATAGTGGTTTAAAGTCTATGTATCTAGTATATACAGCAGCAGCCATCACATAAAAACTGAAAGTATGGGCTCACAAGCTTTGCATCAGGTGTTACAATTTCAGATCTCAATTTTGCTTCTGTAAACTTGAGATATTGGAGATATTAATCTTGTAAGCCTCATTTTTATCATCTATAAAATGCAGTTAAAATATTGGTCTCACATGGCTATTGTATGGGTTACATGTAAAAGTGCTTAGGACAATGTTTGGCAATGCTGAATATCAATAAATAGTAGAGAGGTAAAATATCATTGTCATATATGATGGATACTCCCCTCATACCTCTCACCCCATGACTTACTTATTTGAGCCACTAGAAATGCAGCCTATAGTTTTCATTGTCTCAAAGGGACAAGTTCAAGTAAAACAAGACATCAAAATGTCAAATTCTTTAAGAAGGATCTGGATGAATAAGTGAGTCAGTCCTACTTACCCTGCCTCCTTCCATCTTCTGACTACATAATGATAATCTGAACTGAGGCAAGGGAGATGGTCAGTAAGAGAAGAAAAAATATGAGTCCAAGTGTTTCCTGGCCCCTGACCAGCTGCATTGTCTGCTCCACCAGAAACTATCATATGTGGTTTGCAGTTTGTGCATGGCCAACTTGTGATTCCCTAACTAAGCTCAGTGCCCTAGTGCATTGGCTTGGTGTCCTTGTGGGAAGAAAATGTCTTCTCTTCTTGGAAATGTTGAACTGACCTCATTTACCGTAAAATGACTTTTTTCATGTAAAGAGGGACTTGAGATAAAATCTGATAGACATAGAAAAAATAAAATTATGTTTTCCAGATTTTGGTATATGACTTAAAAGTTCCTACTAGCTATAGGAACTTTCATCTTTATATTAGCCAAAATGCTTCACCGCTGTAATTTCTACCTGCTTGTGCCATAGAAATATAATTTCTTTTTTACCGAATAACTCTTCAAATATTTTAACATGGAAACCCCATCTCTCAAATTTTCTCGAAATTATTATTCCTAGTTTTGTTAATCATTTATCAAATAGAATGATTCTAAACCCTTCCATTGTACAATAGTTACTATAACCTACACATGTGCAAGTATATTAGTCTCAAAGACTTGTGCTGAAAACTGGGTTTTGGATTTATTTTAAAATTTTATTCTATGTGAGATTAATCTTTTGTGACACTAAAATGATAAAAAAAACTTTTAAAACAATGGGAATAACTGTCTTAAAGGAACTGAAAAACTCATAGCAACAACTCTGAGAGTAAGGAGGAACTCATGTTTTAGTTATGTAAATAAATTTGTCTTCCCTTCATTCTGAGCTTTGTCATCTCTCTTAGACATTTCATAAATGCTAACTTTATTATGAATATTATTAAGTTTATTATCAGTAAGAAAACTACTGATAGCATCTATTTATAAAAATTAATTTAAAAGTTAATAATATGTAACTAAAGTGAATTACATACTACCTTATTTATTCATAAACTTATGAGCAAATGGCATATGACATAAACATCAGCAAAATCAAAATAGAAAATCAGACTATGGGGAATGTAAAACAATTTTGTTAGTATTTTGTATTTCCCTCTTCCTTCTGGCTTTACACAAGCAATGACTTTTGGTTTCTGGTAGCTGTCAAAATGATTGCATGTTAGGCAACATAATTCTAGCATTAGAGGTATGACTTAGTGCATTGTCAACTACCGCCCCTGCAACCATCTCATTTCTCCAGTTTCCTGTTTGCAGTAGCTTTCAAGCTGACGTCTTCATGCTGTTCTCATTACTAATTTAAGTACAGCCAGGAAAAGCGCATTAGCTTTTCTGCTCCCAAACAGAAACCTGTAGACATGCAGCAGTAGCCAGACGACCCCCTAAGCCCTGAGAATGGTTCTTTGTCACTGCTCTTGAAGTGCATTGTCTGATTCCAAGCATTATGCAGCATGGCCTAATGAATCAAGCCTGGGATCAAGATTTACAGGCTTCCTTCCTGCTCTTGAAGCAGATTTCTGGCTAGCGAAAAGAGGAACACTTAACATTGTGTACGGGTGGCGAGAATTCTCTTCATTTCTAAAAGGCATTTAAATTCCCTGGTACGCAACATATTAACAGATATGTTTGTATCAGCAAAACTTAGTAGTTTAAAACATCCCCATTTAGTAATAAAAGTTTTATAAGGGTTTAAAAATTTCCACTTGCTCATTCTCATTCATCTGTTTATTCAGCTCCTCACCGGTATTCTGAGGGATTCCCTCCTCTACCACATCCATAGCAATTTTTTTGTTTTGCTTTATTCATTTTTAATGATAGTAAAATATAGATAACATAAAATTTACATCTTCACCATTTTTAAGTATACAATTCAGTAGTGTTAGGTACGTTTACATTGTTGTGTAAGCAACCTTCACAATTCTTTCAAGTCATGGAACTGAAACTCTACACCCATTAAACACTCTCTATTCACCCCTCCCCCACTCTGCCTCTGGAAAACACCATTCTGCTTTCTCTCTCAATAAACTTGACTGCCGTGTGGAAGTGGAGTCATACAGTATTTGTGTTTTTGTGACTGGCTTATTTCATCCAACATATAATGTCCTCAAGGTTCATCCATGTGTGGCATGTGTCAGAATTTATCTACTTTTTAAAGCTGAATGGTACTCCATGATATATATAGACCACATTTTGTTTATTCATCCATTTTTTTCGATGGACACTTGGCTTACTTTCACCTTGTGGCTATTGTGAATGATGCTGCTATGGACATGTGTATACAAATATTTCTTCAAGACCCTGCCTTTGAGTATATACCCACGGGTAGAATCACAGAATCATAAGGTAATTCTATTTTTAATTTTTTGAAGACCACCATACTGCTTTCTGTAGCAGCTGCATCATTTAAAATGCCCACCAACAGTGCACAAGGTTCCAAGTTTTCCACATCCCTGCCAACCCTTGTTATTTTCTGTTTTTCTGATAGTAGTTGTTATGGATAGAATTCCCTCCCCTACCCCAAATTCATATGTTGAAGTCCCAACCCCAGTAAATCAGAATATAACCATATTTTGAGATAGGGCATTTAAGAGTAACTGAATTAAAATGAGCTCATTAGGGTAAAACCTAATCCAATCTGACTGGTGTCCTTATGAGAAGATAAGATTAAGACACACAGACAGAAGCCAGGAATGTGTGCACATGGAGAAAAGGCCTTGTGGGGACACAGTGAAAAGACTGCCATCTGCAAGCCAAGGACTCAGAAAAAAAAAAAAAAATAATAATTTGCCAACACTTTTAGACTTCTAGTTTCCAGAACTGTGAGAAAATAAATTTCTGCTGTTTAAGATACCCAGTTCATTGTATTTTGTTATGAGAGCCCTAGCAAATTAATGCAGTAACCATCCTAATGGCTCGTTGTGGTTTTGATTTGCATTTGTGTTGAGCATTTTTTTCATGTACTCATTGGACATACATACATCCTCTTTTGAGAAATATCTATACAAGTCCTTTGCCCATTTATAAATAGATTTGTTGGTTTCTTTGTTGTTGAGTTGGAGTTATTTGCATATCCAGAATGTCAAACTCTTATCAAATATAAGATTTGTAAATTATTTCTTCCATGCTGTGCTGATTGTCCTTTCTACATATGTGTTTTTAACTTTGACATAGTCCAATGTATCTATTTTTACTTTTTTTGCCTGTCTTTGGTGTCATATCCAAGAAATTATTGCCAAATTAAAAGTCATGAAGCTTTTCCCCTTATGTTTCCAAGATTTTTTATAGTTTTAGCTCTTATGTTTAGTTCTTTGATCAATTTTAAGTTAATTTTTGTATCTGGTGTAAGTATGACCCACTTCATTATCTTGCATGTGCATATCCAATTTTCAAAAGCTGTTTTTATGGCAAGTCTTCCTATACTTAAAGTTGAGTATGAGAAAGCAACTCTTGGGAAATGGTCTGAACTAAGTCTGTAATTCCCTAAGAGCAAAGTTTCCAGGCTCCCCATCTGTGCCCTTGCGGTGACAAAGCAGGGTTACAGGATGCTGGTTGGAAGTATGACTTTCACAAAGTACAGCTTTCATTTAGACAAGAGCCTGCAGTAAGCACACTCAAGACACTTCAAGTCGGGTGTGTTCATTTCCCAGAAGTACCTCAAGTATCCTCTGTTATCTCAAGGATTAGTGCCTCTTAGGCACCACTTAAAATTTCTCTCAACCTCACCTCTAGCACTTCCTCACAGGTATTGACTGGCTCTGATGTAATGAGGTCCTTGGAGGAATCTCTGGGCACTCACACCCACACAACCTGGAAGTTCAAGAGCGTCAACACCCATGGCCCCACTCTTGACCAATGGGGTGTGGGAGTTGATGGGGAAATGCTTCTTCCTTTCATCCTCTAAAGAGTTCTTAGGTGTACTTAATAAGGTTTCTCAAATGGGCCAGGCAGAATCCATCACCTACCATCTGTAGCGGTGGCCAACTTGACAATGTATCCTTGTTTGGTGTCTCCTCTGTTTGACTCCCACTTTCTGCCCTGTTATTCCATGGAATCTCTATTCTCAAATAACCTAAAATCACACAAACCTTTGTCTCAGGTTCTGCTTTCAAGGGAACCCAGACTGAGAGAGACATTATAGGGTAATACAGTACCTTGCTCCTGATAAAACGCCTACCTACCCAATTGGATGGCCTTTGCCTTGTTTTTTTGGCTGAGAAGTGATGGAGGGAACCGGAAAAGATAATAGAGAACATGGAGCTGATTTTCTATAAGTAGTCATTAAATTACTTTATGTATCATTGTATTATCACCATAAAAGACCAAACTATCTCAAAATCTTCCCTCCAAATGTCACAATTAAAACAAAAAAATGACAAAAATAAGTTTCTGCAGGAGCTAATTTATCAGTTCACCATTTGTTACATGTTTCAAAAGCTCTCCACTTTGCATTTCAATCAGGAAGCTGATCCATAAGGAACCTTCTTGTTGAAGCAGACTGGGCGGCAGTTCCCTGATAAGTTAAACAGATATGCTGAATGACACACAGTTTCATGTATGTCAGAATAGAAGGGAAATAGGGACATGGCCCCAAGATATGTAACAGCTCATAGACTCTCCTAGACCCCACCCACTACTACCAGCTCACCTGGAAAGCAAGAACCGTGGTTTTGGTCTCAGCTGGGCTCCCAGGAGCCACACCTGGACAGGTGAGAGCATGACTAGAAGAGAGGGTCTTACATAAAGTTGAGCTCTAGAAACAAAAAAATAGTCTGAAGCCTGTTGTGCAGAGGCAAAGGCAAAGGCTGCAATTAGGTCACCCAGGAGAAGGAACAGATTAAGGCAGGGTCCCCATGGCAAAGCCAGAGCAGATCTCCTGAGAAGCCCAAATGTAGAGCAGATACCCTAGTCTGGCACTCTGCACCCACAATGGTAGGCGGGAAACAAACTGATAAGGACACCAACGTGGTTCAGGTATTTCCCAGTTGCATCCCTGGACACTTGTTACTTAAAATGAAATCCATAAACTAAAAATTTCTCTCCATCCCAGACCTACTGAATTAGTCTGCATTTTAAACAATATCTCTGGTTGATACTCATGCACATTAAAGTTTAAAAAGTATTGTCAGTGAATCAGTTGTCTTAGCATATTGTTCATGAGAAATTTGGCTCAGGGTTTTCAACAGGGAGATGTACAAGTCCCTCAGGCACATCCAGAAATTTGTGGGGGCATTGGGTTCTCATAATGACTGTGAAGGTTACTGGTGTTTAGTGGACATGTGCCATGGATGCTACACATCCTGCAATGTGTGGGATGATCCCTCAAAGGAAAGAACAGTCCTGCCCAAATGCTTAATGGTGTTCCTGGGGAGAAACATGTTGGTTTATTTCTTAATCTATAAAATAAGCATTTGGACTAGAGAGATTCCGATGTTCCTCCGAGCTCTAAGAGTCTTTTGTTCTACCACTATCTTCACACTGACATAGGAAGTTCTCAGTACTGCCTTCCCTCCCTCTCATTACAGCTGGTATAAGCCCAAGTCACTTTCATTTAGACAATGCAATGGAACCAGAGAGTAACTTTAATGAACATAAATTCACATCACTCCCTGTTAAACATAACTTGCTCATTCTGGTTATAATTCAAAGAGCCCTTTGAGTCCATTTAATGTATGTGTCATTATGATGCTGATCACATAAAGGAGTCTGGAAATATCAGCAAAATCTTTTACTGGTTAGCAGTTAAAGACAAGCATCAGCCTAATTTCTGCTGAAGTGTCTCCCACCCCATTCTCACAACTTCTGTCCTCTGGATTATCTGGAAGTCTTGCTGGGATGGCGTTGGAATAGGAACACTAGAGGAGAAGCAATTCTCCAGCAGCTGTTTAACATTGTTTCTAAAGAGAGAGCAACAGGCAGCCAACATGGGGAGGTCCTAAGCAGAGTCTGCTGCACCTGACGTGAGTGAGATCTTTCTGATCACATGGGTCTGGTGGAGGAGATTAAGACTAGAACTGGTAGAAATACATTAGTCCCTCTCTCTACCGCGGTTCACTTATCGCGGTCTCACTGTATTGCGGGATTTAAAAAAATATTATATTTATTTATTGTGGATTTTTTGCTATATTGCAGGATTTTGTGGTACTGTATACATATGTAGTTAAAGTTACGTATGTTTAAGAGTGTAGAATATGTTTAAGAACATAAGTAGTGTTTATAAAAGTGTGGAAAAGGTTAATAAGGGAGTGGGAAAGGTTAATAAGGGACTGGGAACTGAAAGGTTTATAAAGCCTTAAAATATATATAAATACTAAAATAAATGTAAGGTTCCTACTTCGTGGATTTTCACCTATTGCGTGGTGGTGGGGGGAGCTAGAACGTAATACCCATGATAAGTGAGGGAATACTGTATAGGAGAATCTGAGTCAACAATTGTGATTCTCTTGGTGTGGTGGCCCCATTTGAAAATGTAAACATGAATAAACTACTATTTGCCCTTCACTGTAGTGCTGTTAGGACAAAGGAAGGCATCTATGGAGAAATGTGAACTTTTTGGATGAAAGGTAATGTCTGCCTCTTATATGCTATTAGTAGCTATCATGTGCTATACTTGACACACACGGCAGATACAAAAGTTAAGAAATGTACAATCCTTTCGATTACTGCAGCTAAAAGATAAAGCAATGTTCTAGAAGAGATTATTTCTCCTAGGATTATTTGTCCTTGGATTCTGTCCAGTGGTATGTCAGTGCACTCACCATGTTATCTTCTGGCTTCAAAAATTAATGATGTGGGTGAAAAGCACAGCCTTTGAATAGCTGGTGCTTGCACACACCTCTCCTATTTATTCTGTTGATGGCTGGCTGCTGAGCTCAGCAAACAAGAGAGACACTGTAGAAGACTGGAGTCTGGTCTGTGGCTCAGACTCTAAGTCATCAATAATGTACCACTATGACCACAGTATAGCTCTGGTCAGCAGTATGAGAGAAGATTTTTTTGAAGTGATTGGGAAAAGCAGTTGGTTGCTAAGGTTTATTTTTAACTAAAAATAAAACATATCTTAACATTTTATTTTAACATAAAAAGTGTAATTGCACATGATTTGTTAGCCCTTCTTAAAGTTTATTCTTTACTGATTTGGGGAATTCCATGATCCATATGTTTGCATTAAAATGTGTATAATGCATTTGCTACGACATTCAGTTTCAGTTTATTTAAAGTGGAGTAAAGACTTAAGACACTTATGGAACAGTCTTGGTACAGATCCTAAATTTTTACTTATCACTTTCTAATCTTTTTATAATTGTCAACTGTTTTGAAAACAGTTTTTAAAACTATTGAATCTTTCCAGGAATTGTTAATTCAGTTTTCATAAAACAATAACTCTTTCCACATGCCTATATACAGGGTAGGGCAAAAAGTGGGTTTACAGTGGTTTGTATAAAAATAGTACAATAATTGATAAATAATAATACAAGAATAAACTGTTTTGCCTACTCATTACTGTACACCTACTTTTGCCTCATCCTGTATATTCATTTGCATTATATTAGGTTACACAATTACAATGACAGGTTCAAAAGGCATGAACAAATTTGGGAATCAAATCTGTCATACCATATACTGTATTATACTATATACTATATTAAATATAGTGATACTATATGTAAAATAGAACTCATAGACTCTCAATAAGCTTGTCACTCCAAATGTGGGAATAGTAGCATGGGCAGCTTCTAATCACCAGCATTTGTCAGTCCATAATTATGCACTTTTATAAAAGGAATGGGAGAGACCAGTTACCCTGGAAAACAAGTATTTAAACAGCCATCTGCTGTGGACTGAATATTTGTCTCCCCCTAAATTCATATTTTGAAGCCCTAACTCCCAATGAGGCTGCATTTGGTATAAGGAAGTAACTGAAAGTTGAATGAGGTCATATGGATGGAGCCTTGATTTGATAAGATGAGTGTCCTTCTGAGAAGAGACAACAGAGAGCTCAGTTGTGCTCCACCAGGTGAGGGCACAGCAGGAGGGTGGTTGTCTGCAAACCAGAAAGAGTGCCCTCACTAGACACCAACCCTACTGGACCTTGATCTGGAACTCCAAGCCTCCAGAACTGTGGGAAAATAAATTTCTGTGTTTAAGCCCCCCATTCTGTGGTATGTTGTTACAGGAACCTGAGCAAACTAACACAGTCTCCTGTCATACTTAATATTTGATACTACGTCTTTGGTTCTGAGGAACACTTACCAGCAAAGTTTAGCTGGGTCAATACAAACTTATTAACAGCTCAGAAAACTGATGAAGTGTAGCACCTAAGCTAATGAATCTAGATAAATAGCATATTTAATCTTATTTCAGGCAAATATTAGAATGTTTTTACAGGTCTAATTCTAGTTAAGAACTATTGAGTCTAGCTAATTAAATCATCTCCTGGGCTTATCGCTAACTATTAATTCACTGAGGCACACAATTTTCATTGAGTTAGATCTGACACTTGTTTTTGACTAACTTTTGGCAGCTTAGTCCAGAAATGACCTGTTTTTCTCTATCATATCAACTTCTTAAGGTACAGGATACTATCCCTTTGTCCCCCAAATCATATAAAATGTACATACAAAGGAAAATAAAGAAAAATTTACCTGAATAGACTGTTTATTTAGAGTTTTTTAATTCATATAAAGGCTATATATTGTTACTGTAAGTCAAATTGTGTACAAGTAGTAAAGTTCTGCTACCAAACATATATATTAAGGTATTTTATTTTTTCAAACAACAGGCTAGGAAATGCCAAAATGAGGTACTTGAAACAGTCTCCTTCAGTTGGCAAAGCTTTAACAAATTGCTTCATGGAACCCAGTTTTATGTGAGAGGTGGGAATAGAATGTTCTTTCTGTCAACAAGTGGCTCAGATAGAATGTTTGGATCACCAGGTTTGAGGTCAGATCTTGGAGGCCAATTAGACTCCACCCAATGCTTCCTATGAGCTCTGCTGTCCCACATGCACAGAAAACAGGGATGCTTGGTATATCCATGTTGCTGACCAAGAAGGAAGCAGACCATTTTAAGGTCAACACAGTTGATCCAATTGTGCTTGTGATATTGCAACAGATCAACGACTCTCTTTATGTCTTCATATTCTTCATGAAAACATACTGAATGGCCAATTGGGACTGCACCAAATAAATTGCCATTGTGGGGAAGGACACATTTCAAACTCCGCTTTGAGCTATCAACGAACAGTCACCATTCAGTTGAGTTCTAGATTGGAATTCCCAATTCCTCCATTAAGCCACGTATGTTATGGCAATACACAAAGCCACTGTCACTTCGAAAGTACTACAGAAATGCACTTTATCTTGATTGAAAGTAGGATGCCTTCGCTCCTTTTTCAAGCAAGTTTTTCTAGTGCCTTTTTGGATAGTCCCAAATCTTGTGCCAAATCATTCAACTCATGCTGATAAAATCCCTTACGAACTGAGTCATCTTCAATTTCAAAATCTTCATCATTGCTGTCACTTAGTTCTTCACCATACTCCTGTTTTTCAAAAGAGGGTAGTTCAATGAAAACTGGCACTGGGATTTCAGCTGAATGAGGCACTGGGCATATAGCTGATGATAGACTAGGATATTCTATTTTACATTTATTTTTCTTGTTATATCCTGACGTTTTCACTATACAAAAGTTAACAGTCCCTTGAATGATCTCTCGGCTCTTGCCAAACCATAGGTATACCAAATGGCAATTTATCATGTGTTCCCTTCGTCCACATCCATAAACTCTCAACACACTGCTTGCACACCTTGTGAGGGGCTCCAGACTTATCTTGATCACCAAGTTTTACTTTAAAATGTGCAAAATAGGCTTACCTGACAAATGCACTGATGTTTGTCCTTTGACTGGGAATGGTGAAACTGCCACAGATATAACAAAATGAATCAGGGTTGTTTAGGCACTTATGATGAGAAATAGCAGAGGCAGACATGATCTGAAGGAAAGGAAATAAGTATGTATGTAAATAAAAAAATAAATTCTGCTAACTCCTTGTATACAGACAAGAACTCAGATTATACTTCAGAATATGATTCACTATATAGAGTGGCACACAAACTCTCACCCCACTGCCTCATGTGCAACTGAATAGCCTAGACAAGTATGAACCTGTTGCTGGTCTCCAAGGTTGTCCCCCACCCCTCACCACTTGAGGAAGGTTTGCTCTCAGACTATAGGAAAGCACTAGTGCTTCCCTTGATCCAGGCTTGATCCAGCCTAGAGTGGTCACATTAAGATAAACTCTAAAGAAAAACTTTGATGTGATAGGAGAAAACTAACTGCAGTTTTGAACTCAGCATGCCTATTTAAGTCTAAAACAGCTGAAAAATCAGACTCAACAGGACTTATTTTAAAAATTGTTCCCCTGTGTTACCGATAGCCCTTTACAGGTTAGGCAGCCTTTCTTTTCACTGTATCTGTTAACAATAGTCTCATGGTATTACTATAGCAGTATTATATAATTGGTATACATAATTAGTACATCAGTATATATTTTATGTAGTTAGTATATTATCATATAATATAGCTATAGTAATATATATGGTATATATCATATATTGTGTCACATACTATATTATACTATATACTATATACTAATGTTATATCTATCTATCTAATAGGTAGCTAAAATAAAGAAAGAGGTAAAATTAGAAGAAACATCATAACAGTCATTATTTTTAACTTATATGCTTTTATGCATATAAATATCCAAAGGAATAAACAGATGAATGGTTATGCAAGCCAAGTGCATTTCCCCAAACCAGAAACATAGTTCAAAAATACCATTTTAAAGACACTATTTATAATAGCAACATAACATGCCAGGTATCTATAAATAAATCTTTAACAAGTATGTAAGACTTTTATAAAATAAATTTTTTTAAGTTTTGGAAAAATATTAAAGAAACTAATGTTCATGAATAGGAAGACTCAGTAAGACATCAATTCTCCCTGAATCCAAAATCCAAGAGGCATTTTTGGATGGAATTTACGCAGTATTACCCTAACATCCATATGAGGAAGTAAAGGACCAAGAATTGCCAAAATAATTTTCAAGTAGAACAAGGAGCACTCACTTTAAAATATGTATCTTGTATCCTAAAGCTCTAGTAAGTAGGGCAGTGGAATTTAAGACAGTAAGGCTGGCACAGGGATAGAACAAATAGTGATGGAAGGCCTATAAACACATCACTTACACACAGAAGCTCATTATGTCACAGAGGGGGCATTGCAAATCTCTGGGTGTAGCATGCTGGATGGCTGGTTGTCCAAACTGGGAAAATATATTTTCATCTCTACTTCATATCATTCCTCAGAAAAAGTTCAGGTGAATACAAGACATAGATGTGAACAGAAAAACTTTAAAACTTTCAGAAGAAAATATGGGAAAGCTATCTTTAAGACTTTCCATTAGGAAAAGGTGGTGTTAGGCAAGATTTTAAAACTACATACCATAAAGGATAAGATTAATAAACCAAGCTAAGTTAAAATATAAAAATTCTATACAGCAAAAGACACCATAAATGAAATGAAGACAAATCCCAAAATGAAGGAATTTATTACAAGGCACACACTTGATAAAGGATTAGGATTTAGAACACATAAAACCTAATAAATTTTAACAAGAAAATAAAAAGATAAATATACCAATATAAAAAAAAATCAAAGGACAGGACAGAACGTGATTTCGTGAGGAGAAAACTGACTGAACAATAAGTATAGAAAAAAAATGTTCAATCTTGTTGGTCATTGGTAATCAAGAAATGCAAATATAAAAATGAGATTCTATATCACACCCACTTAATCAGCAAAATTAAAAACTTTGACAATACCAAGTATTGGGAAGGATGTAAAGAAAAAAGAACTTCATATACAGCTACAAAGAGCATTGACCTGTAGAGCTACATTGGAGAGAGACTTAAATACCTAGTGAAGTTAAAAATATGTTTACTCCATGGCCCAGCAATTCAATCCCTGAGCATACACTCTGAAAAATTCTCCCCCCTATATCCAAAATTATATACAAGAATGTTTTCTGCAGCTGTGTGAGATAGCTAAGAATTAGAAATAATCTAAATATTCATTGAAAGAGGAACTGATAGTGATATACTTGCAAAATAAAATATTATACAATGAAAATGAACTAACTAGAGCTATGTCTCCTAAATAGCTGTAATAAAGAGGCTTATTCCAATCAATGCCATTGTAAATGATAGGTAAATATAAATCTAACAGAAACCCAAAGTTAAATGTAAACATAACTAAATATACATATAAACAAAGCATTTTTAAAAATCATAATATTCATAAAGTTGAAGGAGTGGAGACAATTTAAAAATGGGGAAACTATATGTTATTTCTTATACATATACAGACCATGATTTATTCTTCTATGTGTCTTCTATTTTTAACACATAGTAAGGGGGATAATAAAAAGTTAATTGTTTAATTAGTAACAGTGATAGATTGGCATTTAAAATTTTCCTTAGTATGGTCCACCTTATCTTTCTTAAACTATAGATTGTTAGTTTCTTACTTGTACTTCCTATACTAACAAAACAGAATTGTTTTTTTTCCCCTAAACCCATCACCCCATCACTGCCCCTTTGGCCATATACTTACCTTCCAGATCATCAGTAGCTGACAAATTTCTACACATAATTTAGGGCCCAACTCAAATGTCCCCTACTTCATGAAGCATTCTTACATCTAACCCTGTATCCGCTGGGAATAATCTTTGCCTCCTGAACTCTGTTAGCACTTTACTCAAACTTTCTATATTAACCTATGGTAATTTGTGTTCATATTGTAGCTCCCCCTAGTTGACTGTATCTTCCTCAAGGAGTAACTTGAACTTCTTCATTTCAGATTATCCACAGTGCCTGGCAGGACACCCAGTACAGTAAGTACTTAAAGTGGTGAATTAATCTACTGAATGACTATGTCTTATTGCCTTTATCTTAGTGTCAAAATCAAGTAAAAGAAATTGACATAATTACTGCTAATAGAGAAGACCTTTGCCACAACAAAGAGACTTTAGTTACAATTATATTTCACAGAATTAGTTCTCAAAATTCCTCAAAGTTTAGTTTACCATGACACCAAGAAAACCGTTGGTTGACCACACATGCACAGATTTGCATCACACCTGTATCCTGCAAGCCTGGATCACAATAATCACCAAGGGGAGTAAGTTAGTTCCTCTAGGCAGCCTGCCCCAAGCCTCTCTTAAAACCTCTCTTCCCCTGAAGCTTTCCAAAATTCAACCACATTACCAGAGGGAGAAGAAGGTATTTCCTTAAGAAATCAGTCAAAAAAGAAGTTGACATGAAACTGAAACAGCGTATGAGTACATTTCTCCTATGATAGAAGTGGCTAACGTGACATCTGATCATGGCTTTCATGAACTTGGTTGCTGTAATATTTTATAAAAACACATACTGAATTGAACTAAGACATTATAAATATCTTCCCTTTGAGAGATCTTATGAACATAAAACTTTTTTCTTCAAACACTTGAGTTAAGTTCTGGTTCACAAGTTAAAACAGTTTGACAGGCCATTTATTTCCAACAGACCACTATGTTGTCATTTAACCAGTTACTTCATTGTACTCAGAAATGAATGAAGTGACATAGTCAAGTTATAAAATATGCTCTTAAAATTCATTTTTTATTTATTTAGGAATTTAAAAGCAACATTCACATGGCACACTATGCATGCAGGCACACATGTACACATACATGTTTGGACACACACATGCAACACATTCACACAACACATACCCACTCACATACACACATCTATATATATATGTGCCACCCACAAATACATTGTAATAAAGGGCCAAGCAGCTTCACATAGAAAAAAGTAATAACCAAAATGCAAAAGAATAAAGGTAATAAGAATTGTGACAGAACTTTGGTGCATGAGATTTTTAAAAGATTTTATTTTTTTATTTTTAGAGAGAGGGGAAGGGAAGAAGAAAGAGAGGGAGAGAAACACCAATGTGTGAGAGAAACATCAATAGGTTGCCTCTGCATAGGCATCCTGGGCTAGGACGAACCTGCAGCCCTCTCCAGAAATCCAACCGGCGACCTTTTGCTCTGTGGGATGATGCCCTATCAACTGAGCCACACCAGTCAGGGCAGTACACAAGGCTTTTGAGTTAATAATTTATTCCATACATCATCAAAACATCTCAAGTTAATGTAATAGAACAGGTCAGAGAGAGGGAAGTTTTAGATTAATATATAGGAAGGCAAAAAAGGAGGAACAAAGACATGAACATACTCCTCATATATGTTAAATAGAAAACAGATACTGAGATGGTAGATTTAAAACCGTATCAGTAATTATATTAAATATGTTTAATGCAACTGAAAGGCAGGTATTATTTTACTGAATAAAAAAGAGATCAAACAATATCTTTATAAAACATGAAGTTTAAGTATTAGGACTCAGAACTGTTGAAAGTAGAATGATGAAAGCATAAATACTACATATCATGTAAATACTAACCATAAGACAGCTTAAAAATTAAGCTTGTATTTAAAATATTATAGCTGTGGTTATAATATCAAACAAACTAGACTTTAAGGCAAAAAGTATAACCAGACATAAAGAGAAGCATTTGGTAATGATTAAAGGAAAAGTCAACAGGAAGATATAATAATCCTTAATATGTATGTGCCTGATAGTGTACAATACATTTAAGATAGAAAGTAACAATTGATAGAAGTAAAATAATAAATATATAAATCCTCAACTAGAATTACAGATTTTAAAACATTTCTTTCTGTAATTGATAGAACAGGCAGACAAAAATCAGTAACAATATATAAGATACGAACAATCTGACTTGGAATTTATAAAGAATTTATATATTACAGAGCCAATTACTATGAAAGAGAGAAAGAACACCTACTATTTAAGTGCACATCGATCATTCACCAAAATTAACAATATTCTGGGCTATAAAGTAAGTCTTAATAAATTAAAAGGACCAAAGTCATACAGAATATGTTTTTTGACCACAACAGAATTAAACCAGGATAGCAACAAAAAGATAATTAGAAATCTCCCATATGTTTGGGAATTAAACATCACATTTCTAGATTATCTATTGATCAAAGAAGGAATTACAAGGAAAATTACAAACTGTTTTGAATGAATAATACTAATACATATTAGAAAAATTTGTGAGCTACAACTAAAGCAATACTTAGTAGGAAATGTATATGTTTAAAGGCATATGTTGAAAAGTAAGTATTAAAAACAATGATCCAAACTTCCACTTCAAGAAGCTAAAAAAATAAACAAAAAGAGTGCAATAGCTATACACTGAAAACTATCAAATATTGCTCAGAAAAATTAAAGAAGACCTAAATAAATGGAGAAATATCCCACTGGCTTAATATTGTTAACATATCAGTTTTCCTTAAATTGACCTATGGATTTTACACAATCCTAATCAAAATCCCAGCAGGCTTAATTTTGTGTGTGTAGGAATCAATAATCTAAATACATAATTTATTTGGCAATGCAAAGGACCTAGACTAACCAAACAATCTTAGAAAGAAGGAAAGGACCATGTCGAAAAGGACTATACCAACAGGTATAGGCCTTTAAATTTACTCTAAAGTTTTGCTAATTAAAAGTGTGGTTTGGCATAAAGATAGACAAACTGATCGGTAGAATTAAAGAGAGTCCGGAAATAAACTCATTTGTATATTGTTACTTGATTTACAACAAAGACACTCATGCATTTCAAAGAAAAATAATGGTCTTATTGAGACTAGTGGAGCCTCTTTTAAGTGGATGGGAATGCTCTTTAGTTATTTTTATAAGCCTCTCCTAGATAAGTTTAACGTTTCCCTTCAGGCACTCCCCATAAAGTTCTGCTCTGTGCCTTTGCCAGCAGATACCAGCCCACTGCAGAACCTGGAAAGCAAGGAAATCTACCCTGTGCCTGCGTGAAGAACTCAGCCTTATATAAGCCACTCCAGCAGTAGCTGGGGAAGCCATGCCTTTTGTTAAGTGTGCTCCCTAGGTGTATCAAGCTCCCTCCCTTCTCCTTTCCCTTCCCCTTGTTTCCAGTAAGCCCCTTTTAAAAAATCTGTTTTTGCCTTCTCTCTTGATTTCTATCTTGAGGTGGGGTGGGGGGACCTCTTCACCAGTGACATTATTAATAAGTGATGCTAGAGCAAGTGGATATTCATATGGGAAAAGTAATAAAATTTGACCCTCCTCTCACACCACATGTAAAAACATTACTGCGTAGAAATCTAAGACTACCTTGAGCTAGGCAAAGGCTTTTAAACAAGATTCAAACAGCACTAAATATAAAAAAAAAATTTAATCCTCACCCAAGAATATGTTTATTTATTTTAGAGAGGAAGAGAGAGAGAAAGGGAGAGAGAGAGAGAGAGAGAAATATTGGTTGCCTCCTGTGCTAGTGCAGACCAGGATCAAACCCACAACCTAGGTATGTGCCCTGGCTGGGAATTGAATCACCAGTCTTTTGGTGTAAGGGAAGATGCTGCAACCAACTGAGCCACCTGACCAAGGCACTATAAAATTTTAATTAACAAATTGGTCTTCATTAAATTTTAAAATCTCATCAAAAGATACTATCTAGGAAGTAAAAAGGCACTTCAGAGCCTGAAAGAACATATTCACAATATATATATATCTAACAAAGAAATTGTATCCAGAATATATGAAGGACCCTTACAATTCAATAATAATAAAGCAGACAACCTAATTTTTAATAACACAAAAGATTTAAAGAGATAATTGATAAAAGTAGATATCTAAATTACAAACAAGCATAAGAAAAACATTCAGCAATATTACTTATCAGGTAAATGCAAATTAAAAATTAAATGAGATATTTCTATACAACCCCCCCCTCCCCATAGTTCTACAATCAAAAAAGACTGACAGTTTCTAGCATCGGCAAGATATGAGGTAACTGAGACTCTCATACATTGCTCTTTGGCTGTTACATAATTTAACAAATGTCTTTTCTATATCACATAGTTACGTCCACAAAATTACTTATACCTGACTGTTCATACCATATTCATTTATAATAGCCAAAATTAAGAAACATCCAAATAGTCATCATAAGCAGAAGGAATAATAAATCATGGTTTATTCATGCAATACAATGCTACAAAATAATAAAGAATGTACCAAGAAGTACAACATGGATAAACCTGAAAAACATGCTGAGAGCAAGAGATGATAGATATGTATGGGTACATACTCTATGATTCCATTTGTATGAAGTTCTAGGACGGACAGCACTATTCCACAGTGATAGAAGTTAGTATAGCAGTTATCTCAGGGTTGGTTTTATTGTCTGGGAAGACACCACAGGAACTTTTTGTGGGAGATGAACATATTTTACATCTTGATTGGTGGTAGTAAATGGGTTTATAAATGGGTTTATAAATATGTGAAAGTTTATCAAGTTGTGGGTAGATTCAACATCTAGTAATTTTTCAAATTTTTAATTGTATCATTAATGTCATAATTTTTACAAGTTATCTGAATCAGAATCCAAATAAAATATAAACATTACATTAGTAAATATGTCTTTTAAGTTGCCATTTAATCAATAGGTTTTCCTCCATATTTCTCTTTTTCTTGCAATCTATTTTAAGAAATGGGTTGTTTGTCTTATAAAATTTTCTATGGTTTGGATTTTCCCAATTGCTTATCTGTGGTTTAATTCCTCTAGCTCCTATAAACTGATAGTTGGCATTACAGGTTTAATTACATTCAGGTTCAATGTTTTTACTATGACTAGCTCACTTATGGCAGTATCCATTAAGGTTTTATAATTTCAATGATCATAATATAATTTTAAAAACTGTTGTATGTGCCTTGAATGGGAATTGAACCTACAACTTTTTGGTGTATGGGACAATGCTTCAACCAACTGAGCCACCTGCCTAGGGCCTTTCATATTTTGTACATAGACATTCATGCCATCTGTGAACAAAAACTTTTATTTATTTATTTCTAATATGTATACTTTGAATTTTATTTTCTTGTCTGATTGCATTAGATAGGATTTTCAGTATGATGTTGAATAGGAGAGAGGATTGAGAGAGGAGAGTCTTCTCTTGTAGCCAATTTCAGAAAGCATCTACGAGTAGTTTCTCACAATTAAGCATGCTCTAGCTATAAGATTTTTTGTAGATGTTCTTTATCAAGTAAAGAAAAATTCCTCTTGATAAAGTAGTCCTTCTATGATGGGAGTCTTTTTTTTTTTTTTTTAATCATGAATAGGCATTGAATTTGTTACTTTTTCGGTATCTGTTGATATAATCATATACTTTTCTTCTTTTAACCTTTTGAGGAGAGAGTTTTGAGTGCTGAACTATCCTTGCATACCTGGAATAAATCCCATTTGGTTATGGTAAAGTATATTGATGCCAGCAACTTACTTTGAAACATATTTAAGAAAAAAAGAGATGGGTAATGTATTCAAAAGATTTTATAATAAAATGTTGGAAAAAATTATAAATCTGTATGGGCAAGGACTATAAAATCAGAGACAAGTCCTGACCAGTGTGGCTCAGTTGGTTGTGCATGTCTAGGTCACTGGTTGGTTCCTGGTTGGGGCATATGCCTGAATTGTGTGTTTAGTCCTTGGTCGGGTAACATGCGAGAGGCAACCTATTGATGTTTCCCTCTCACATCAGTGTTTCTCTCCCTTTCTTTTTCCCTCCCTTCCCCTCTCTATAAAAATAAATTAATAAAGTCTTAAGAAAAAGCAGAGACAAATATAAAAGTGGAAGTGATTTGACTGTGGCATTTTTTGTTACTGTGGTTAATTTTTCTCTCTTTTGAGTGCTTTGAGCATTGCTGAAAACTTTTAAAAACTCAATGGTAAGTCACCATTGAGTTTTTAAAAGCACCTTATAATTTACTAAAAATGTGTTTCTGTTTTAAAACTCACTTTTGGATCTGTACCCTAAAGGTAAAAATTCCATCCAATGTAACTGTTTTCACTAATAGCAGAAATATTTTCTCTCTAATCCTTGTTGCTTTTTTTTTCCTTATTGCTTTTTAAACAATCTAGTTAAATAAATATTTAATTGAAAAATTTTAATGTACTAATTTTATAAGGGCATACTAATCATTATAGGCAATAGTGAAGGAGTTAAACTTATAGTAAAGTTTTTAAAAAAAGTGTCTGCCAGCCACTCACCACATGCGAATTCATCACCATTCAGATTTGGGGATTGAGTCCTCTGATCTTGAAATTCCATAAAAAAACTACAGGTTTCTGCCTTCGGGTGGCTTTTTTATTGAAACTCTGAAACACATTATTTTTAAAAGAAAAAAGGACCAAATTACCCCAAAAGAAAGCTTTTAATAAACAGATCTCAAATTCAAACATCTAAGCACAGAAATGCCAAAAGGAAATGTTTATTGTTACATTCTTTTTCAGATGTTTTTTAACCTTATTCAAAGGAAAGTTTTCACATTTCAAACGATTAAGCTTACTTACCCAAATTATTGTGCTAGACATATTCTGGAAATGAAATGATGAAATAAATAAGGTTCTTGTTTCACAGTGCAGAGATCTCAAAATTTCAAATACCCCCTTAGGAAGAGAGAGATACCAGCAGAAAAGGGAGAGGGGAGAGTAGATTTGTGGAGAAGGGGCATTTGGGTTTAAATGCAAAGCAGCTTGAGGAGAAAGTTTTTTCATGAAGGAGGTGGGGTGTATTAGAGTTCTCCAGATAAATCAGAACTAGTAGAACACACACACACACACACACACACACACACACACACACACACACACACGTGAAGAAATTGTGGAAGCTGGGCAAGTTCAAGATCTTCAGGGTAGGCTGCAAGGGGAGACCCAGAAAAGAGTTACAGTTTGAGTCCTAAAGATGACAGAATTCACTCTTCTTTCAGAGAGGTCAGCTGACCTTTGACTGATTGATTGGATGAGGTCACCCACAGTATGGAGAATAATCTGCTTTACTCAGAGTCTACTGACTAAAATGTGAATGTAATCTAAAAATACCTTTAAAGAAATATCTACAATAATGTTTGAACAAATTTGTCTGGGTACAATGGTCTAGTCAAGTTGACCCATAAAATTAACCCATTGTCCTTTACAAGATTACAAAGGGTCCTAATATTTGAGAGGGGGGGGATAGTTAATTTTTACGAACCAGGGGTATGGACTTGGGGGGGATTGCTGGGGGAGGGGGGTGCTGGGTGGAGGGGAGCAAGGGGGAGAAAATTGGAACTGTTGTAACTATATTGATTATATTATCAATAAAAAACATTAAAAAAATAAATAAATAAATAATTTTATTATATATTTGTAAAAAAAAAAAAATTAACCATTTACAGACGGATAAGCATAATCTCAGACCTCGGGAAGAATGGAAGGTTTGTAATAGCGATAATTTGTAATAAGGATGACTTATTGGTTGGAGCATTGTCCCATACACCAAAAGGTTGCGAATTTGATCCCCGATCACGGCACATACCTACGGTTTCAGGTTCAGTCTCCAATCAGGGCTTGCGTGGGAGGCAATCGATTGATGTTTCTTACGTTGATGTTTCTTTCTCTCTTTCTCTCTCTTTCTTCCTTCCTTTCTCTCTAAAATAAATTAGTAAACATATTCTTGAATGAGGTTTAAAAAGAAAGGTTAGAGGGAAGGAAGAGAGGATCTGATCAAGGGCACAGGTAGAGGGGTTGATCTTAGAAAGAAGGATGGTATGGATGGTTGAGGTGAAGAGGAAAAAACTGGAAAAGAAACTTGTGAGATATTTGTTGGAAGGGAGGGTTGGGGATTGGCAGCACTAAAAACACATCTGGGGACAAAGATGAGGTTTGAGGATGTAGCAAGTATAATATTAGGCATATCGCTCAGAATAACCTTTATGGTTTAAGAAATGTTTAGTATAAATGAGCTTTATTTACACATATTTTTTCCAGCAGGATCTCCAAAAGAGAATGCGCTGTAGAATTATACCAACTGGAATTTGAATCCCAGGAACCCACTCAATAACACACTATGTCACTTTGGGAAAATTGCATAAATTCTCACAGTCTCTGCTGTAAAGATTAAATAAAATTACCTGTGTAAAAGTGTCTAGAACAGAGAGTGGTACTTAACAGGGGATTATTTTTCCCCTCACAGGACAATGTCTGGAGACATTTTTGTTTGTCACAACTTGTGGGGGTGGGGTGGTTTGCTATTGATATCTAGTGGGTAGAGACCAAGGATGCTACCAAACACTACTGAATGCACAGGACAGCCCCATACAACAAAAAATTGTCCAGTCCCAAATGTGAATGGTGCCGAGATTGAGAAATTCTGGTCTTGAACAATGCCAGAGGCATTGTACACAGTAAATGTTGGTTTCTGTCTTTTTATTAATCATGGTAAGCCAAGTGGAATAGAATTTTTACCCATAAGTGACCACTTCTGAAAGTTTGTTTTCTAAAATATTTAAAGTATTCTGCTGTTTGAAGAAGATGAAAGTATAATTTAGGAACACACTTACACATAAAAAGAAGGAAACACTATTCAGAAATAAAAGTTCTACACAAATAAAACATGAAAAATATCAAAAAATTAAAGAATACCCAACATCCAACTCCTAGCCATAAAAAGGCCCCTACTGTTCCTTTTGAAATGTTCTGGCTAGGACAAAGTAGTTCTATTATATTGTGTGCTATGAACCAAACTGAGGGAAACTTTCAACTGATTGGAATTTACATTTATAAACTTATTTACACATTTTCCCTGTATCAATGATATATTTTAGAAATGAAAGAGAGAATTCAGCAAAGTAAATGGTTAAGTTTTACTCAGTCATATGTGTACTTTCTTAGCTAAAAATAAAACTGAGATCCTTAAGCAACTTTAGTGCAGACATAGTTCAGCTTTACCTGGAACATCACAATCTCTCTGGTTTTTCCAGGAGTGCAGACATGAAACAGAGATGCAAATACAAGTGATTTTAGTTCCTGCAAAGTGATTTAATCATAATTGTATCAAAAGTTTAAATCATTTCTATTTTAGTTTGATGAGGCAGGGATGGAAGAGTCCAGAGCTAGTTATGTAGCACTTAGTAATGTTATCACACTTAAATCTCATTTAATCATTTTCTTCTCATTGTGGGTAAAATGTGCATAACTAAAACTTTCAAAATACAATGGGGTGCTTTTATTTATTAAGTGTGAACAAAACATTTGAAAATTACTTTCAATTCAATGGTAAGTTTTCTTTTTTGCATTTTCTATTAAACTTAATGGTGTAACACAAGTTAACAAAATTTTACAGGTCTCAGGTGCACAATTCCACAACACTTCATCTGTACACTGTATTGTGTTTTCACCAGCCCGAGTCATGATTCCTTCCATCACCATTTACCCTCTCCCCCCAATATTCTCCTCAACCTCTCCCTACCCCACCTCCCCGGCAATCACCTCACTGTTGTCTGTTTTAAAGCAAGAATTCAGATAAGCTAAAAATAGGACCAGGAAGAAACTATGTGTGAGCCCTGATGCCTGCTCACTGGCCAGTGGCCCAGAATTCCTTCTTCGGCTTCAAGCAACTGATCAAAGTTTAAAGAAAAGGGGAGAGACCATTATTCCTGGAACTGGACAGAAAGTATCAGTGGAGGTTAGGGAGGAACTGAAGGCTATGGCTGAAATTAATCATGTCCCCCTTGGGAAGTTGTGTGGTGGTGGTGGGGAGTTCCAAAGAATACTGAAAACAGTAGTTTCCATCTGAGGAGAGACTACTATGGGCCAGGCACTTTATGGATATTCTTTAATTTGATCTAACAACCACCTTTCTGGGTAGAGATTATCATTCCCATTTTTCATATAAGAAAAGTCAAGCTGAGGTATTAAATAAATTGCCTAAGTTCATCCAGCTGGTAAGAGCTCTGGCAGGATCTAAAACTAATATGAAATAATTGAAAAATACACCTTGATTGTGTTTGTCTACAATGAGAATAGATCTGGTAATTTTTTTAAAAAAAGTAATAAACTTCATTTTTAAGCAATTTTAGGTTCATGTGAGGTTTTATACCAAATTTATAAATAATCTCTAACAATACAAGATGATTAAAATCCATTGGAATCCATTAAACTCCATTTAACTATTATACGCATCTTTTTTATGGCTATACTCACATATGCAATTCAACAAAAAATATAATCATATAAACTCTTTAAAAATTCAAAGACAATTTTTATAATATAGATTTTTTACTTTTTTTTTACTTCCAACTCCACTTTGCTCACACTATCATAATCATAATCAAACACACACACACACACACACATATACCCACACATTTACATATATGTATGTATACATATCCGCATGTACATGCATATGCAGGTTTTGGGGGTGTTCTTTTTATATTAATATAATGGAATCATGTATGTTCCTCAGTGCATTCCACTTTACTACACTCTGAGGAAATCCCTCCAAGGCAGCTGGTGTGGATCTGATTTATCCTGATCATGACAGCTTAATGTCCCAGAGCATGGGTATATCATGGTATATTCAACCATGTTGCTTTGATCAGCTTCACTTTGTTTCTAATTTTCTGTTACAGTACAAAACCTGTTGCAATAAATCTTGCACATAGCCTTGATTTATTTTGAGCCCTGAAATTCCCCCTTTCCTTCATTTATTCTCCATGTTCATCACGAGCTCACGAATTTATCCCTGACATCTCTCTGAAATTTGTGCTTGTTTTTCACTTTATCTCCTTCTCCTCCCAGGATTATCTTTCTAATACCCAAACTGACCTTATGTTTTCAGGTAGTTCCCTATCATGTAAACAGTACAGTTGGCTAAGACAAATGGTAATGCATTTGAGAATGACAAAGGAAACCAATAGACTGAATATGGACCAGACAAAAGGGAGTAGAGAGAACTTTCAAGCTCAAGAGGGACTGTTCTATCTAAACTGTTAGCTCCTACTGAGATTTGATAAACTATTGCCATGAGAAAATGTGGAACAGACTTGTCTGATCTTGTTATTTTTCACAAAAAAACTGGAAATAGGGATTTTCGTGGTAACCTTCCAATTTACCAGCTCCATGCAAACACCAGCAATCTCATACACTGGTCCTGAGGATCAAAAGGGACCTGGTCCGTTGGTCATTCCCATCTCCCCCTGGTTGCCTTCTCATGCACTTCACTCTGATCTCGGGTCTCCACTCCCTGTTTGCTTATCCTCTAGGACAGTGGTTCTCAACCTGTGGGTCATGACCCCTTTGGGGGTTGAATGACCCTTTCACAGGGGTCACCTAAGACCATCGGAAAACACATATATAATTACATATTGTTTTTGTGATTAATCACTATGCTTTAATTATGTTCAATTTGTAACAATGCATATCAGGTATTTATATTACGATTCATAACAGTAGCAAAATTACAGTTATAAAGTAGCAACGAAAATAATTTTATGGTTGGAGGCCACCACAATATGAGGAACTGTATTAAAGGGTTGCGGCATTAGGAAGGTTGAAAACCACTGCTCTAGGAGGACACTTAAATGTTAGAAGGCTGCTTGACTCCATTGATGCTTTGTCTCTGGATGTATCAGACCTGGGGCATAATGAGAACAGAAGGGAAGCCTAACAGAGAGAAGCTGACAGTGGAGGTCCCTTGGTCTGTTACAGAACTCAGCTTCTGAGTAAACCTCAATGTGAAGTAGTGACCTCTGCATTTCATCACCTGTTACACTCTATTGCAAGGACCACTTCTTTAGATCTGTGGAACTGAATTCTAGCTCTACTTATCGGTCATCTATTATATGCCAAGTCACCGTTAAGGACATTCATGAACATGTTCACATTTATGCCTCATAACCAGACTTCCAGGCAAATTTTATCATGCCAACTTTTCAAATAGGTAACAGGGGCTTCAAGAAACAAAGGCTATTCCTCCTTTTTCTTCGTGGCCCGTGAATGTGACACTGAGTCCATCTCAGGCTTCTAATAACAATGCCCTTAATGGAAATGTGTTTGGGGTGGGAAGATGAAGGTTTAAAACTGAATGCTTTTGTGGCTTGCCCCAAAATCACAGAGCTAACAAACAGAAGTGTTCAGTTTTAAACCTTTTTGTTCCCACCCCAAATACATTTCCATTGAGGGCATTATTATCACAAGCCCGAGATGGATTCAATGTCCATCTACAGGCAATGTAGAAAAAGGAGAAATAGCCTTTATTCCTCCTGACTGAATATAAGATTGAAAATGTAGTTTGCATAGGGTCATTTTAACCCTAAAAGAGATCTTTATTGAAGGTTTGCACATGTCTCATTGTTCTTTATTACTGTTTGCAGAACCAAAACACATGTGGTAATAATAGACAAAAAGCTATCGTGAACTTCCAGGTTTGGAGAATAAATGATTCTGTCCCACTGGCCTCAAATTCGTCGTCGGCAGCCGTCCGTCTCGAGAGACGATGGTGTAGCTTCTTAAGAGTCTATCTGCACCGCCGAGAATGGCTGTTCAGTCCGACTCGGGAGTGACACGGTATATGTCTCCTCCCGTGTTGAATCGACATCTTGCGATGACGCTGGAGTGTCCTCTCCAGTGAAGCTGAAGCTACAGAGCCTGGGCAGGGTGATATGGAGGGTCTGCTGTTGCCCATGCAGCAGACCCCCCCTCTCTTCGCAGCTGAAGGGTCCAAGGGAAAGATGGAGTCAATACAGCTTGGCTTCAGGTGCGCCGCAGGAGTTGCCGGTGTTGACTACAACGTCAAACCGCCTTAGGGACTCCGGCTCCGGATTTTCTGTCGGGGTTTACTCCCTTAGCCTTTCCCCTGAAGAGGTATGCCGCAAGGCAGCGGAGGTTTTTTGGAATCAGAGTTTTCCTTCTCTGATGTGCCCTGACTGGAAGATCGAACTAGCGACACTTAGCTCGCAGGCCGACGCTCAATCCACTGAGCCAAACCAGCCAGGGTTTGGCCTCAAATTACATTCTTATAAATTCAGCTTTACAAAAGTCTCTATCTTCCTGTAATGCCCTATGAAACACTGTGTCTGGGAGACATTGTTGTTTGGGTCTAATGTTTTAGTCCGTGCTGCATTCTCTAGAGTTTATGTTCTCTTCACATTTTTTATTTCACACTTTTTTGTGATGGTCCTAGTTTAACTCTAATTTCTGTGGGAAATCCAGTTTCTTCTGATAATTTTCTCTACTCTCTAAACTACACATGAGAGTGGTAGAGAATCTGTTAATTCTGGTCCATTTTTGGAGACATTTTCATTTTCTCAGTTAACATGTATTAAACATCTGAATTCAAGATACCACACTTAGTGCTGGAGATATAAAGGTTTTGCTTCCCTGAGGCTCTCACAGTCCAGTTTGGGAGCCAGACGTGGAGACAACTAATTCCAGAAAAGTGACAGGTACTCAGCTTTAGTGCTAGCAGGAGGGAGAGAGCAATACTGCCTATCAGAGGGGACAGGTCCAAAACGGGGGATGGGTTAACCATGACTGAAATGAGGGACCCAACTTTCAGATTTCTTTTGGGAAGACATCATTGTTTCTTCTTGAGCCACACAGAAAGATTAAGGAAGTCAATGGTTCTGCAGGTTTGTAGAAAGCTAGCAAATGTTTCTCAGATTAGCTGATTGTAGGTGACTCCTATCAGTGTAAATATAATTTGAAAGCAAATGTCACCTTTCTTTTTTTATTTTTCTTATTATTATGTTTGCTTCATTTTCTTAGTCTGTTTTAACCAAGGAGCCCTGGGTTTTTAATCATCCGAGCCATATTCATAACACCCAATGAGTGAAAGTTTTTGCGCAAACCTTGGGATTAAAAGTTAACAGGATATTCCATCCACAGCAAGCCATGACTCTTCTACGAGGTTGAGTCAGCACTTAGACCTTGACCATAGATCATGAAGCACGACCTTTTTCTGTCTTTTTGTTGTTAAAAATTTCCAAGTACATTTCCATGACAAATAAGATTTAGCAATGGAAAAGGAGCTCTTCTAGTTTGATCTGAGTCTCTTGGGAAATGAAATCTAGGGAAAAAATTAGGTGATATAGCCTTAATCATGGCCAGGCCTCAAAAGGGTCACCACTTCTAATGAGATTACAATATCCCTAATGACCTGAAATGTGTTAAGAGATATATGCAGTCCTCTTGGTCTATTTCTGGAAAGGTAAAAAAATGCCCTCATTAGGCTAGGGGCCCCACACAGGGGTAGCTATCTATTCTATTGGTACATTAACAGAGGATTGGGTTGTATTAAAAGTAATTTGACCCTGGCCGGGTAGTTCAGTTAGAACATCATTCTGATATGCCAAGTTTGCAGGTTCAATCCCTGGTCAAGGCACATACAAGACTTAAACAATGAATGCATAAATAAGTGGAACAACAAATCAATGCCTCTCTCTCTCTCTTGTTCCCACTCTTTTTACAATCCTCCCTTCTTCTATCTCTCAAATTAATAAATTTAAAAAACTTTAAAGTAATTTGATCAGATCTTTGACCATGATGATCATAATACTTGAAGACCAAATCTAGGAGTGTTGAGTAAATAAGGTTGGAAAGTTCATTATTAATATTTTTCTTTAAACTTATAACATTCCTTACAATGCATTATTTACTAAAATGGTAGGAGTCATATTGTACAAAGTGTTTATTCTCAATGTAGAAAACTGGATGAGAAACACTGTAAAACTGTAGGGTCATAATAACAGGAAAAAATGGGGAAATTGAAAGGCTGGGAAGAGGACTTGTTTGTGATAATATAGTTCTCTGGAAACAGAGAAACAGCAATTATCCAGGTAAAGCTAGAAGTCAGTTAAATAATTTTAAAAAATCAAGTTAATGCTAAGGCAATGTCAATCAGATTCAGAAATAGAAGGCAGTGGGAAAGTGATGTCATCAAAATGGCAAAATAGGAAGCCCCAGCCTCCGTCACCCCAACAAGAGTAAACAATTAGCTATTCTTGACCAAAAACAGATCTGGAAAAGCTGCAAAGTTCACTTAAGAAACTTCAGCAACACACTGAAACCAAAAACAAAACAAAACAAAGCAAAACAAAAAACCCTTGAGAATACCCACCCCAAAGGGGAGAGAGAACAGCTTCATTTTGCCTGCATCATCCCATCCCCCTAAACTGGCATTTCCTAGCACCAAGAGGGAACTCTCCAGCTAAAGAACTGTCCTCACAAGGAAAGGAAGAGTGAGGTGAGTGAACAGCTTCCCCAGCCTTTCAGAGCACCACAAGAAGGTCTTGCTTTGGTTTCACCAAAGTAGAAAAGCTGAGATGTATAAAAAAGACTAGGAACAAGTGAAAAAGCAGCGAACAGTCGCAACCAGACAGTGTGAGTGGTCATCATTCCCAGTAACCTGCTTTGTAAACAAACCCAGAGACTTGTCACAGAAGAAACCAGTGGCCTGCACAGCCACCACGACCCCCTGCAGATTTCACTGGCTTTTATCCAACACATGTTTGTATTTGCTGGCACCAGGCACCTGCTCCCTGCTCCCTCCCTCAAATCCTGCCAAAGCCCAGGAAACACACTGACAGCCAGCCCAGGCCACTGCAGCTACTTCAGTACAACACATCAGCCTAGATCCCAGTGCCTAATCCTCACCACTATGTGTGTGATCATTGCTTACCCCTCTAACTGTGCACCTGCATGCCATCAGCCTCATGTCCATCATTAGCCTTCACTGTCGTATGCACTCCTGGGATCAGTGACTACTGTGTACAGCCATGGAAAAAACACACCAACAGCTACATCCCCTGAAGGTGCTTGTGAGTCCAGATTAGACCCTTTCTTCTGTAACTGGCCCCTTCAGTCACTCACCTGCATACTTCTGGCCAAACCTCCATCACTAGCCTCCACAGTCACATACTCATGACAAGACCAAGTGGCCACAGTAGTGCACACCATAGCGAGGGCCCCATTGCTTCAGTGCACCTGCTGTTGGCCTGACCTTTGCTGTCAGTGTTGGCCCTCACGACCACATATGTGTTTGCCACCAACCCCTACCATGAAAATGTTGGCTGCGTTAATGCACTTGTATGGGGAACTTCACATAACACACTGTGGCAAAGAAGAGAAATAAGTGGCTGTCACAGTGGGCTGGTCTCTACTGTGGGCAGTTCGGCTGGCCACCCATGCCCAACTATAGGCTAAAACTCAATTTAGGGAGTTGGATCAAGAGCTGAGATTGGATAATAGTATGCAGCTGTCAGCTACTCCATTAGCTTCTTTGTGCTGACAGACAGGCCTGACATAAGTAGTTAGAGATCCTACTGGACTATTTTGCAAAGCTAGGCAGGTGAGAAGTGCCATAGATTAAGGTCTGAGCCTTGTGACAAAGCCTGATTGGGACACTAAGAGGTAGAATCCGTGGGAAAGTAAGGAGAGCAAAGGGGAAGACGGTATGGGGATGTGCAATGAAGTTGATAGAGTACCCCCTACTGTCATACCCCTAATATAAAAGGAAAATTTAAATACCAGTTTCTCTGGACTTCTGATAGTAGAGAAATATATCCCAAAACGCCTAAGAAAATAAATTCTTTCCGTCTCTGAAACTTGTAAATCATATCATGCCTTTGAAATGTAAACACCCTAGGAGCTAACCAAAACACTGCCTACAGAGACTGAAGGAAAAAAGAGGCCTTTTAAAAATACAGACTGCTGTAGCTAAAATTGATTTGTAAAAAGAGCTAAATTTTTTTACAAAACAACTAGAAAATACTAAGTATGAAAGAAAATGACTGTATATGGAAAGTAGGATGCATGTTATCTGTAACAGACAGAAAAAAAAAAGGAGATGCATTTTTGTTAAGGTAAAGGAAAAAAGAATGCTTTTTTTTTTTGGATAAGGAACAATATAAAGGACATATGTTTTTGTTTTTGTATTTTGTATTTTTTTTTTTTTGGTAAAGTATACAAAAAGTAATTTTGTCCTAAATTAAAATGATTGTTTCAAAATATAAAGGGAAAACATAGGGCAAAAGCTGAAAGTTGCAGAAGGTTTATGGAAAAGGAATCTTGAGTGAAGAATTTTGTGTGGTCAAGCTGACTAAGAGTGGAATGGATAACTGAGTCAACTGTCTCATCTTGTGTGCACACGTGAACTCTCACCAGATTCTTAACCACCATCATTTTTAAGTCTTTTGTCATTTATAGACAGTTATTTTATTCTGATGCTTTTACAAAAGTGTTCCTGCAAAGGTGCTTCATCTTCAAGAAGATTCATGGAAAGACTGGCAAGTGCAGGTTTCTTATAACTAAGGTCAATTTCCCTGTATGTGCAAGAGACAACAATAAACCTTTCAAGTGCTTCCCCAAGGCTACCTGCACAGCCCACAATATGTCACGAGAATGGTAGTCTAAGACCTGTCCCTGTTGTCTTTCCCCACATCAGTAAAACATGCCCATCACATTGATGACAAAATGTTTACATGTGAAGATTTGCCTTTGCTTCAGGACACTCTACTGACCTTGCTGGAACATCTGCCAGGGAAAAGAGGAAGGATAAACCCACAGAAAATGCAAGGCCCAGGGATAGCAAATGCCAGCGAGGATGTGGGAAAAAGGAAACCCTGCTGCGCTGTCGATGGAAATGTAAACTGGTATAGCAATTGTGGAAAACATCATGGAAACCTTCAAAAAAATCAAAAATAGAACTGCCGTATAATCTAGCAATTCCATTTCTGGGTATATATCTGAAGAAGATGAAATCCTGGTATTTAAGAGATATCTTCAAACCCATGTTCATTGCAGGATTATTCACAATAGCCAAACCATGGGAACAACCTAAGTCTCCATTAAAAGATAAATGGATAAAGAAAATATATTTATATATATTATTTTAATAATTACATTTGTGTAAAATATTATTCAGCCATGAAAAAGAAGGAAACCTTGTCACTTGGGACAACATGGATGGATCTTAAGAGCATTATGCTAGGTGAAATATATCAGAGAAAGATTAATACCATATGATTTCACTTATATGTGGAATCTGAAACATCAAACTCATAAAAACAGAGAGTAGAATGATGGTTACCAGAGGCTGAGGGGGTGGAGGAAATGTGGAAATGTTGGTCAAAAGACACAGACTTTTCCTTCCAGCCAAGTTGGAGGCATAGGTAGACACACTTCATCTCTTTGCACAACCATATGAAGGAATACATCTACCTCAAAACAAAAACACCCAGAATTGCCAGAAGACAGAACTGCATAGAAGTCCAACAAACAAAGATTTAAAGAAGTAATACTCATCCAGACAGGTAGGAGGGGCAGAGCTGGGGAGCCACAGCAGAGAGGACATGGTGTGGCAGTGGTGGCAAGGCAGTGGTTGCTGTGAGGCAGCAGAAGTAGCAGTCACACATTACACAAGTTGGGAAGGAAACCTGGGGAGCAATCCCAGTCCCAGATCAGTCTGTGCAGCTCACAGTTACAGCACCAGGGAAAATAAAACCTCATTGCTTCTGACTGTGAAAACCAATGGGGTTTGGGGTGGCAGAATAAATAGCTGGGCTCTCAGGAGAGTCCGTTTAGGGGCCCCCATGGTCCTAGAACATCGGCAAATCCACCACTTTGGGAACCACACAAGGGCAACAGCTAGAGAGGTGCCAGTTGCTTATGGGAAGCAAGATAAGTGACTAAAAAGGGGGCAAGTGCTGAGCAAGAGGCATTGTTCCCTCTCGGATCCCTCCCCTACATACAGTGCCACAAGGTGGTGAAACAGGTTGCTTAGCACTGATGAATAGGTAAGGCTCCATCCCTTACAATGTAACAGGTGTGACAGCTCTACCTAATATACAGAGGCAAACACAGGAGGCTCTCAAGTTGAGGAGACAGAGAAGTATGGCCCAAAATAGGAAGCAGATTAAGGCTCCAGAGGGAGAACTAAGTGAGGAGGAGATAGCCAACCTAACAGAAGCAGAATTCAAAACACTGGTGATAACAATGCACAGAGAAATGATTGAGTACAGAAAATTCATAAAGAAAGAAGTGAAGCCTACACTAAGTGAAATGAAGAAAAATCCAAATGAAACCAATAGTGGAGGGAAGGAAGCTGGGGTTCAAATCAGTGTACAGGAATGTAAGGAAGAAATAAACAGTCAACCAGTACAGAATGAAGAAACAAGAATTAGAAAAAATGAGGAGAGGCTTAAGAACCTCTGGGACAACTTTAAATATATCAACATCTGAATGATAGGGGTGCCAGAAGAGGAAGAGGAAGAATAAGAAATTAAAAACTTATTTGAAAAAATAATGAAGGAAAAGTTCTCTAACTTAGTGAAGGAAATAGCTATACAAGTCCAGGAAGCACAGAGTCCCAAACAAGTTGGACCCAAAGAGGACCACACCAAGACACATCATAATTAAAATGCCAAAGGTTAAAGATAAAGAGAGAATCTTAAAAGTAGCAAGAGAAAAGAATAGAGTTACCTACAAAGGGGTTCCTATAAGATCATCAGCTGATTTCTCAAAAGAAACTTTGCAGGCAAGAGGGGACTGTCAAGAAGTATTCAAGGTGATGAAAAGCAAGGACCTATAACCAATATTACTCTATCCAGCAAAGCTATCATGTAAAATGGAAGGGCAGATAGTACTTCCCAGACAAGGTAAAGCTAAAGGAGTTCATCATCACCAAGGCATTATTATATTAAATGTTAAAGGGACACATTTAAGTAAAAGATTATCAAAACTATGATATTAAAATGACAACAAACTCACAACTATCAACAATGAATCTAAAAACAAAAACAAATTAAGCAAACAACTAGAACAGGAACAGAACCAGAGATATGGAGATCATATGGAGGGTTATCAGCATGGACGGGGAAGGGGAGAATGGGGAAAAAGGTGCAGGGATCAAGAAGCATAAGTGTCAGGTACAAAATAGACAGGGGGACATTAAGAACAGTAAAGTAAATGGAGAAACCAAAGAATATAGTGTATATGCACAACCCATGGCATGAACTAAGTGGGGAGGGGCAGATTGCTGGAGGAAAGGGAGGTCCTGGGCAGAGGAGGGCTGAGGCCGAGAGCCTCACACACCCTCGGCTCGGTCCAGCAGAGGCTTCGTGACCACAGCAGAACAAACTTTTACCCAGGACATTTCATTATGTCTGGGGGAAGGAAGGTGACTGCTCTCTCTAGTGGAGAACAGCGATTAGACCTTCTTCCTTCATGCCTTTTATTGAGGAGGATACACATGAGAGATACGAGGTCAAGATTCATGAATCATCAATAGCTTGGAGGCATTAGGATTACAATTGACAGTAACAGATTACATGCACTAGTACAGAGGGTACAGTGACCAGTCTGTGTCAGGGTCTATCAAACATCTTGATGCCACACTGGCAGTAGGTGCAAGGTTTCATACATTCCTTGCTAGAGATTGTTAATGTTACATTAATGATAAAGAAAGCAGAGCAAGTTCTAAAGCATAATAAGCATTCTTTAAGTCCAATTCCCCTGGCAACCCTCTGAGTGCTTTCGGTTATGTTTCACACACAGCCTTATGTTGAGACTTAAAGACAAGCACAGCCGGAATGCCGGCAGCAGTCATGCTCAGGCTGGGGCTACAATTCCTTAAACCACGAAGAATGGTTCCCTACCGAGGGCAAAGGGGAAAAAAAGAAAACTGGGGCAACTGTAATAACATAATTAATAAAATATATTTTTAAAAAAGGTACAAACTTGCCATTATAAGATGAACAAGTTGAATCTGATGTATGGCATGGTGACTACAGTTAACAATCCTGTGCTGTATACTGGAATGTTGGACTGAGAGTAGAGCTTTAATGTTCTCACTGTAATAACAATAACAAAATAGTAATTATATGAGGTAAAGGATGTGTTAACTAACCTTACTGTGGCAAATATTTTGCAATATACCCATGTATCAAATCATCACATTGTACATCATAAACTTACACAGTGTTATGCATAAGTTTGGGGTAACAGTTTCACTCAGGAAGGGGCCCTCAAAATGTAAGAGCAAGATTTGAGCCCAGAAGTGCACAGTGTCAGAACTTGCTTCCTGGTATGGGGCCTCTGAATATGCTGGGAGGGGAATCTTAGCAACCACTGTTTTGAGAGGTGTTTAGAAATGTGATTGCTTGATGGGGACCCAAGCTGGACCTATTATGTAGTCAACAGACCTGGGCACAGCCCTCTTGGGGTTTGCATCTTCAAAGAGGCCTCACTAAAGACACAGTAAGTATAGCTTTGCTGATCTGTCTGCCTTGGTAGGGATTACTGTATGAATATGCTGCTGCTTGGGTCATCTGCTTAAAATACAAGTCTGCCACGCCACTGTGCCACTTAAAATCACCCCCTGGTTGACTAACATTCTTAGGATAAAGGCCCACTGTCAAGGTCCTGCCTCTCTGATCTCAGGCCTTTGTCCTCTTTATTCTCTGGGTTCCAGTCAAGCCCCTCCTGTCACAGAACTTTGCACATGCTGTTCTCTCTGCCTGGGGAGCTTCCTGTTCCCTCCTCTTATTTGTCTCATCCTGGTTAAATGTCACTCAAGCTGGCACCCCTGAGAAAGCCTTTCCCTACTGCCCTCTGCAGGTAAGGTCTCATGGGATCGTGTACAATTCTTCTTTCCTGCTTTCCTTCTTTCCTCCTTTATTCCTTCCTTTTTTTCTTTCATCTTCACCTGAGGACATGCTTATTGATTTTTTAGAGAGGGGGAAGGGAGGGAGAAAGAGAGGGAGTGAAACATCAATGTGAGAGAGAAACATCGATCAGCTGCCTCTTTTACATGTCCCAACCAGGAATAGAACCTGTAACCTAGGCATGTGCCTTGCCTAGGAATCAAACCTGCAACCTTTTAGTTTATGGGAGGATGCTCCAATCAACTGAGTCACACTGGCCAGGGTGCCATCACATGCTTTTAATTAACATCCACTTCCCCACTAAACAATTGAGTTTCAGGGAGGAAAAGGAGCCTGGCACATAGTAATTGGTGAGACACAATGCTCCAAAAGTAATTGTATTCTATTATATAAAAATTATTAATAGATTTAAATTTTACAGTAAGTGCATAAATTATGGAAAACAAAATTGTTCTTATCTCGTTTGGTTAAAAAAATAAGGATGTACGTGGAGACTACTATGCTAAGTGAAATAAGTCAGTCAGTGAAAGACAAATACCATATGGTCTCACTTATATGTGAAATCAAATGAAAAAAATAAACTGACTAACAAAACAGAAGTAGAATCATGGACACATGGAGCAGACTGACTGCTGTCAGAACAGAGGGGAGACTGGATGAAAGAAGGTAAAGAGATTAGCCAAAGAACATGTATATGCATAACCTATAGACACAGAAAACTGTGTAGTGATGGCCCAAGGGAAGGGTGGGAGTGAGGACTGAGTGAGGGCAGGCAAAGGGGAAAAAATGGGGACATTTGTAATAGTGTAAACAATACAAATAAAATTAAAAAATATATAGCATAGCCTTTGCCAGTGTGACTTAGTTGGCTGCAGCTTTGTCATGTACACCAAAAGGCTGGCTGTTTGATTCCTGGCAGGTTTAATACCCAGTCCAGGAGCCTTCGGGAAGGCAATCATTCCATGTTTCCCTCGCACATTGATGTCTCTGTGTCTCTGTCTCTGTCTCTCTCAAATCAATAAATATATTTAAAATATTTTTTAAGTACATAGGAATTTGAGGAATACAATTACCTACTAATGCTAAGACCTTGTGTTATAAATACTTGTGCACTTATTTGCTCTCCCTACCTTCAGGGGCAGAACTCAGTTTTTGTATTCACCGTATCAGCATCTTGCCCCAGGCTTGTCCCGCAGTAGAAGCTCAGTAGTTTCTGAAACAATGAAGTTGCCCTCCACATGCTTCCTACCCTAGAAGAGCACCTTTCCTAAAGAGAATAAAAGAGAGTGCGAATGAATGAGGTTAGAATTCAGGTGGACTGGGGAGAGCAAGGGTCTTAAAGGATGTTCACCAAAAGTAAGTAAATGGATAAATGAACAAATAAATGCCTGCTACCCGACCGACACGCTCCCCCTGGAGGCAGCACACGGCATGCTCACAGGGTGACCCAGTAGCTCAGCGCAATCCAGGTCCTCTGTTGGGGGTGGGCGGCCGAGGGAACCTTGGGCTACAGGTGACTTCGCACCGGGTGCGGGCTCCGGTCCGTCTTGCCCTGTGGGGTGTGCGTCCTGGGAAGCAAGGTCCGGGATAGAGGCTGGCGAAGCACCCTCGTTCTGATGGCTGAGTCTAAACCTCGAGCCTGGCCGGAGGAATAGGACTCAAAGTTAACTTTCGGCCACCTCCCCAGCCCCACGCCAACACACACTTGGGAGTATCTTCTTGAGATATTCGAGGGATGCATACTATTACAGGGTGAGATGACTCCTGTGAACCCACTCAGGTTGTCCCTAATGCTTCATTAATTCACTCTGGGGACAAAGACAGTGCGAAGGTTGCCTTGTCTGCCAGGCGCTTCATAGTAAAGCCCCAGGCCGGCCTGTGTCCTGGCTCCTTCGCACTCCCCCTCCCTCCCTGCTCTCCTCCCGCCCACCTCCTTCCCCCTTCGCTTCTCCCCACCCCTGCGCCTGCCTCGCGTCATCGCCCCCTTTTCCCTCCCACCTCCCCTCGGCTAGCGGCTGGGCTCTCGCCTCCTCCGCAGTCTCCGCGGCGAGCTCGCGGTGGCGCTGGCCGGGCTGCCTGGGCTCTGGTGGTCCGCTAGGTCTCGGCAGCAGCGCCGCCGCCCTCCGCCCTCCGCCCTCCGCCCTCCCTCGCCCGCATTAGTGACCGCCTCGGGGGCTCTTTGATCCGAACTGGACAGCGCCCTGGGGACTGAATAAGCTTCACAGGTAAGGATGGGGCACCCCCACCCCCCACCCCCACCTCGACCCACCCACAAGACCCTAGACTTGGATGTTTCCTTGAGGAATACAGAACCGTCCAAAGGGAGCTTCTTTGAAAGGCTCTAAAGATGGGATCAAACTTAGCACCTAAGTCCTCAAAGAACTGAACTTCTCTTCCAATATGCAACTCTGTGTGCCGGGCCCTGCACAGTTTAATATTAACAGTAACACTGTTTGCATTGGAATATAAATGGAATTCTTTCTACTTAAGCAGTACCAGTGGGGACCCTCTTTATTTTTATGATTATTAGCAGATGCCATTGAAAAAGGCGTAAAACGCATTCTCAGAAAATCTACTTTTGTTGAAAACCTCTTTGGCAGGGTTACTATGAAAGCTAGAATCATCAGTCTCTCCTCTCCCCCCTCTCTCTCTTCTCTCTCTCATCAACTTGGCTGTACAGGTCAGCAAAAGGAGCAGTGGAAAACATTTTTTTTTTAAATGAGATGTCAATAAATGGAAAAGCCTTAGACTTGCTGTAAAATGCTCTAGCAAAAAAGAAAAAAAAGAAAAAAAAAGGAAGGGAGATAAATGAAACAAAATTGGCAAAAATATTGATTTTTGAAGCTGGCTGATGGGCACATGGAGATATGTATACTTTTTTCTCTATTTTTGAATATTTTAACTCTGCTTGTGTGTACTTTGAACATTTTCTATAATAAAAAGTTTTTGGAAGTTGTAGAAACATCCTGCCTGATTCCTTCGATCTTTTTACACTGTCATTGGTCTGAAATGAAGTTGCATGTGCACCCCCTTTTTATTAATCCTGCTCAATTTTGAAATTCTCATTTTATCCCAAGTATGTTTGTCTCCCGAGGGGATTTTAAAAGTCATATTTTGCTGCTTGGAGAATTATGCTTAGAATCTGGTTTATAATTTGTAGAAAGAATGTTAAAATCCCAGCCAAATAAGACATCTAGGCTTGAAAGTAGTAGCCAGGCATCATTTGGAATTTTACTTTTTAAAGGAAATATTAGAGGAGCTCCTTTCATGTGAGAAGAGATTGTACTCTCCAAACTTTTCTTCCAGAGAGCTCAGAAACCTGTAGGTTTTTAAGAATCTTTTTCATGTTTTTAACTATGAGACTGTTCAGCCTTTGTGCTTGGCACATAGTATGTGCTCATTATATGTTAAAATAAATAATTGCTAATGTGAGTTAATTTTCCCTATTGAGTACATTATTTATCTTTCCCTGCCCCACACGCAAGGCAAACATACTGCATTTTACCAGCAGGATCAGACTCAGAATTTGGAGGCTGAAGCTACCTCACCTAGCACTGAATTAACTTTGCAGATGAGAAATCTGAGATGAGAGCTGAGGAAACAGCAAAGTCAAATTAGTGGTATAAAAGTTATTTATAACTTTTCTTCAGTAAAATCTTTTCAAAAGTTTTAAATGTGTTAAACTGATGTACAATTAGCGAAAAACATTGTGACCATAAGCTGCTTTAAAGCCTATAAAGTAGCAAACCTAATACATTCATAGACATTCTTTGCTTGCAAAGACCAACTTTGCAAGATATAAAAATAAGTTGGGAGCCATAACCTGTGCACTTACTATGTCAGTGCATGAGAGAGCCAGCAGAGGATTCCCTTGGGGCTCCATTATACTGCCATTCACCCCAAATTTGATTTACACACAGCATATCCATTGTATGAATTGAAATGTACATGTCTTGAAAAAAAAAAAAAAGAGCTAAAAAACAAAGGAGATTTTTTTTTAATATTGTGATGAAAAACAGAAGATGTGGGTTACTGTAAAATAATCAACTGTGTTACTTTATCATCTTCCTTTCCCTCAAGTACTGCCAAACTCTTCAAGCAGACATTACTTTGCCTGGATTCCTGAAACTAAAGTTGAAAATAGCACTATGGTATGATATTTTGCATAGAAATTGGCACAATGTCAATGAACTTTTTTGCCATTTATTTTCAGCATAGGATCAGCAGAGAGCAGATCCTTTAGGAATGGGTTATAATGAAGTATTTGATAAACATATGTGAAATATCTGGCAGGTTGGAGATTTTTCCTTCACGTTGAAATGAATCGCAGCACATTTGGGGGACTATTTAGCCGTGCTGTAGGTCATAGTGGAAGTGTACTGGCGCTACAACGGTTTTTGGAAAACCACCTGCCAGAAAATTGTCTGGCTGTAGACAACCTTATCAGCTCTCAGTTCATCAGGATGGTCTCTGTGGCCTGTAGATGGATTTTCTAAATGTGATAAATTCCATATGTGACAACCATTTTGTATATTAGCCAGTTAGACTTCTACCCCTACTGAATCCCACATGCTTTTAAAATAAATTCTATATCACAGCTTAGAGAATGTAAACAATTTAAATCCAGGATCTGAGATTCGCTATCATCAAGCTAACTTTGCCACCTAGTGGTAGCAATGTGGATAGCAGGCAAGTTTCTACCCTGGATAACTGGGAATTGAAGCTTCGTGAGGATCCCTGATGATGAGATGTAAATTACCTGCGTTTTCTCATTTGTGGTTTAATCTATGATGTTAGAGCTTAAAAAGATTTTAGAAACTTTCTAGCCTAACTCAGTAGCTAATAAGAGCTATTACAGAGATTCTTAAGGAAAGAGACTTCAAATTAATGCATAGTCTTCAGTATCTATTTGTTGAATAAACAAATTTATCTTCCCCATTCCAATTCTCGACTCTCGCAATACTACTCCATGCCACCATAAAGTTTTATCACAATCTCCTGTTTTTAGTTTTAAAATTGCATGTCTGTATACTTTCCTTAAAATTTTCATTTATGCTTAAGACTCAACCAAACATTCTTTCTCACTTTATATCACTCTCTACTGCTTTTTTCTTTCTAAACATCCAGGGCTGACAAAAAACAAACAAACAAACAAACCACAACTAGATTCTTACCTTATAAGTGTATTGATTTCCTATTACTGTTGTTAAAAATTATTAAAAGCTTAGTGACTTAAAACCACATGTTATCTTTCAGTTCTAAAGGCCAGAAGTCTACAGTGGGTCAACGGGGCGTTGCATTCCTTCTAGAAGTTCAAGGTGAGAATCTGTTTCCTGGCCCCTTTCAGGTTCTAGAGGCCACTCTGCATTCCTTGGCTTGTGACCCTGCATCACTGGCACCTCTGCCTCCATCTTCACAGCTCCTTCTCACTCTAGGTCTGCCACCTTCTGTGATTACATTGGGCTCCCCTGGATAATCCACACTAATCTCATCTCAGAGTACTTAATCATATTTGCAAATCTCTTTTACCATGTAAGGAACATATTCCCAGGTTCTGGAAATTAGAATGTGGCTCTTTAGCAGCCATTATTTGGCATAAACAATGAGGGACACAGCAGTGAAAGATGCTTGAAGTCCCTTATAAATAATCTACCTATGTTTGGACTCCCATTGTTTGGTATTAATAATAATAATTGCTGCCATTTGTTGAATGTTTATTGTACTTGGGGCATTGGGCTTACATATATCATATCAGTTCCTCACAAAAGTACTGTAAAGTATTACCCCTATTTAACAAATGTGAAAAATAAAGTTTGCAGAGATTAACTAAACTTCATAAAGTCACACAGCACAAAAGTAGCAAGTGTACTTACATTGATTTGACTTCAATGCCTACTGTGCTCTATTGATTGAAACACCCCTGTTCTTACTCTTCATATTTGTTAATGTCACAAACACTGTTATTTCCTCATGGCTGCAACTTCATACACTTTATAACTTAAATGCTGCCACTATTCAATGCTTCAGCCAGTGAAGAACACTAGTGAGGGCCTAAAGTGGGTCAGGAGTTAAACTTTATAAAATATCTATTCTTCTTTACATATATCCCCAATTCATGAAAGCGACTTTAAAGTTTTTATAGGTGTTCTCTAAAACATGACCCCTTTAAGGCTTGCTATATACTTGTTCAGTCTTACTAGTAATGACACCCCCCCCCCCCCGCCCCCACTGTTGCCCTTTGCCTAAGTCAGCACTTCTCTCTGCAGGTACTTGATATATCGGGCCAGGCCACAATGTCTACCTGTTGTATGTTGATTTTAAATGAGCAGGTAGAAGGTGAAAGTGGAGGAGAAAGATGGCTGGTGCATGTTTTCACATTTATGTATGTGTGTAAATGGAGGCAGTAATGTTGGGGAGGCAGGTTGTTGAGATCGTGGGTGGCTATAAAAAGGACGGGCAAGTTGTAAAAGTGGTTGGTTATACAATCAATGGTGTGTCCTAACATATACATTAAGGTAGAAGTTGGTGTTGGCCCTATAAGGTCGTTGGCCTGACTGAGCAGTCCCTGACCCACACCAGTACCACCCCCAAAATGTTTAACAGATTAATGCAAAATTCTGTTCCATGGCAACATACTATACACATGAATTTTGACACCTCATCACTATGCATTTCAAGGGACAGGGGAAAAGAAAGGTCTGAGTAAGTGTGAATCGATCACCTTGTGAGGGAAAGCAATTCAGTGCAGGCCAACAGCCTCATTTTTCATATACAAGAAAAACAATTCATTTGAAATGTTTAATATAATGAGCAATCATCTAATCTTTCATTACTCCACCTGCCCTACCTAAGCTAAAGTATATGAGTATATGTATATAATTATGTCATGCCAGTAATATTCTGTGCACTTTAGATAGACTACCTCAAAAAGTTATTTTTTTCTCTCACTGTAAGTCACTCCCTTAGAATAATTGTTTTGACATAGACTCTGTTTCTTTTAGGCTGAGGATGTGATTCAATTCCAGAATTCCTAATGTAGATCCAGGCTATAAATAAGTTCCAAGAAATGCAATTTAAGAATTCTGTGGCTGGGTAATGTTTAATCACATGTGAGTTTAATAGTAATGAGAAAAATATATTACAAAGCCACAGTTATTCATAGGAAGGAGTAATTAGGAAAAATTCATTTGGGAAGTCTCTAAAGTAAAGCTGTCCTTGAACAAAACAAAACAAAATACAACAAAGAGAAAAGGAAGTTTGAGAGTGGGTTGAAAACAATCCTGAAATAAAAATATTTGACTCTAAAATTGACTCTTTAGAAAACTAAAAGTGCTATAACTTTGGCTCATGTAAAAAAGTTGTTTTAAAGTGATATTAGTTCACCCATGGAAGTAGAACAATAATGATAAAAGAGCCTGTTCTGGATGCTTACCATGCTTTGGAATCACTGGTGAGAGCATGTATCATCTCATTTAATCCCCACAATTATGGTACGAGGTAGAGATCATTACTATCCCCACTTTGCAGGTGGGGAAACTGAAACTTAACTGAACTTAATGAACTATTCAAATTCATATGCCTCATAAGTGCTGAAGGTGAGACATAGCCCATGTCCTTTCACTCCTTGGTCTGCACTCATAAACACCATGCTGGTATAGATACTTGAATATTTGTAAATACTATTTATACTATCAGAAATCACATTTCTGAGACAGCATAAACAAACAAACAAAACAGTAAGTCATCTTTTGCAGTTATAGACCAGGTACAAATATGGAATACTATTTGCTCTATCAGTACAAGTTCATCTGCATATCCTGATATTCTTGCTTCCTTCCTAATTCCCTTCTATTCCATTTATTCCCATGGCTCAACCCATACTAAATGGTGTGTGCTCTGACTCATGGTGGAGAGTCATGACTGCCACCTCACTTTCATTAACCAAAATTAGAATTTGAAGCCCCAAATCCAAGGCCATCCGGAAAGAGATGGTTAAGGTCACAATTATACTTGAAAACTGGAAAAAAGGAGGAGGGTGAGGGAAGACAGGGGCATTAAAGATTTCAAAATATTATAGCTGCCCCACCAGTTGGGACTGTATCTCTTTAGGTCAATTTGCTAGTGCTTTTAGGATGATGGGCATATGTAGATATATCCACTGAACCATGGATGCTCCATCAGAGAGAGCTGTCATTTACGTTACATTGACAGCTTACCACAAGGCAAACTTAGATTTTCCAAAAGAAAGCATCCATAAACATTTGTCCAAATTCAAATTACAGGTCAAATTAGACAGGGTAACTAAATCCATGTCCTTTTATTACTGTGGTTCTGAGGTCATATTGCAAGGCTCTGCCCTTCCCATGCCCAAGGATAGAAGTGGGCATGGCTGTGGAGCTCCCTCAAAGGGCACCAGACAGGGCTGGCAAACTCATGCCATTGCAGGAGCCGTGGTGTCAGATGTTGGAAGCATCACATACCAGCCTACTGAATTTGAACCTTTTCAAGCATATTATTAAGTCACTTATATAAAAGTTATATTTTTTCTTTTTTAAATCATTGAACCATTCACTACTAGCTGTTGCTAACATAGTAAAGGAGCAAAATTCAGAACAAATTTATTTTGTACACAGACATAAAGCAGATATCATTTGAAACCTGGTTAAGCAACCATCCCTGGAAAGACTGCCCTCCGGGGTTGGCTTATGCTCCTACACCAGGGTCTTGGCTGCTGCCGTGGTTCTCAAACTGTATTGAGAGCTGGTTCAAACATAGGTAACTGAAATGGGCCCCGCTCCTGGAGAGCTTTGGACAGGAGGTGGCTGGGTACTGAAATCATCATTTTTTAACAGGTTCCCAGGTGATGCTGACACTGGTACTCTGGGGACAACAATCAACGCATACTTTGACATGACAGCATTTATATTTTGCCATATACCAATACAGATTTCTATTAACAAATTAATAACATTCTTTTGAGTTGTTCATGTTTCATTTTGAGTCCAAAGTCAGGGAAAAAAATAATCTCTCAGCTCAAAACAGTTAGGTAGGAGACGTTTCCCCTTATTCAGAAGAGGCTCAGCCTTTTTGTTCTGTTCAGACCTTCAACTGATTGGGCGAGGCTCACCCACATCAGGGAGGGAAAACTGCTTTACTCAGTCTACCAATTCAAATGCCAATCTCATGCAGAAAGACCCTCACAGACTCACCCACAGTAATGTTCAACCCAGTATCTGGGCATCCATGGCCTCGTCAGGCTGACACATAAAAGTATTACATGGGCTGTTTTTAAAGTCTGCCTATGGAATTATGGCACAGAGCACAGGTTTTATTTGGTAAAGAGTAAGAGAACTGTATTTTTAGTTCATATCCTAGTTCAATGATTTGTATAGTAAAATATCATCTTATCAGTTATTTAATGTTTTCATTCTGCCTTTCAAATCCCTAAAAAGTTGCAAAACCAAATCAAATCATACTGAAAAAACGGTAACAGAAAACCTAATTGGGGAAACAATGCCCCAGCACCGTGAGTGAGACATCCTCTGTTTTGCTGAGGAATGACTCTCCCACGTTTATTACCCCATAGATCATTAGTACCAGTGTTAATATGTACAAAGTGATTCTATATATTTCTCAATGAGGATATTTGCTGACTTTGATGTAATCATATATTAAGTACACAATAGACAGCTATTATCATAAAGGGCTAAGTGAAAACATCAATTTTAAAAACTTGTTTCCCAGAGCAAAAAACTCCCTTGACTGAAATTTTGCTAAGAATCAGGTAGATAAAATATATATCTATTTTTAATCACCTATTTTGATCTGTTGATAACTAAGAGGCAGCAAACAATTCTCTGATTTTAGCTTTTTTGGGGGGGTGAGTGTGGCAAAGCCGTAATTTTTCATCTTGGGAAGTACCCAGTTAAACATAGGGTTTCAAGGTCGCAGCAGAATTACTGAGCTGTTAGCCTTTTTCACTCTAATCCAATTAAATATAAATATTTCACAATACTCATTGTGAAAATTGCATAGAAAATAACAAAAGAAAATACTAAGTAGCTCAACAAAATTATTATCAATATAATTACTGCTCTGTATGAAGTCAACTTTGCCATGGTAATGATTAGAAAATATTGTGACATGAGTGTGGATTTTCTTCTGAAGTGTATTTTTTATTGTTTTTTGGATGATATCCATTACTTCCCCAAATAAAACAAGTTACAAGCTACTCAGCATTCAAGTGTGAGCAGATAAAAAATGCAAATTGCAAAACTTCTATGTAGTCTCGCTGACGCCAAGTCATGGTAAAGATTATTATAAATTTGTTCAAATGTATCGTGATTCAAATTAATTATGCCACGTGTTGGTGAGTATATCATGTTTAAACAAAGAGATTATGTAGTACATGTTTCTTTTTTATCAAAGGAATGTAATTAGTTTGTTAATAAAATTCTGTACTCATATATCACAAAATGAATTCTGTTGTATCAGCCAATGCTGATATTCAGCTCTGCATCAGAGACAACTCTTGGTTTTTGTACTATTGGACAGGATCCTACGGGTATACCCTGGGTTGCTGAACATTCTTAACATTCTTCATTACTTTTGTTTTCCATGCCCCCACGCCCCCCAAAAATTTATCAGAAAGCGTTGAGAGTCAAAGCATTGTAGGAATAATGTAACCTTGAATTTGCCTCTACTAGGCCTGGACATTTCAGCTATTAGTTAAAAAAGACTTGGAGCATAGCTTACAAATTTCAAAATTACTGGTCCCCAAGATGCTACCACTCCCCCCACCCTTACACAGCAACAACTGACAAACACCAGTTCCGCTACATAGATTTACATACCTGTGAGCCTACAGAAGCAGGAAAAGATGGCAAGAAGATGTAAACACTAGAACAGGTAATGTATGATTTTTCAGTGCTGACAACTTTCAAATAGTTAACACAGAAGCACTGCTCTTAGATGATGAGACCCGTGATGAAAGGGACTGTATTTAGTCATGACCATATTTCCCCAAGTGGCCAATTCAGAATCATAGCCTGTGCTCCATAAATTCTTGTAACTAATGTTCACACAGTAAAATCCCACCGAGAAGCATTTTTGTATGTTACTTTGCTAAGACGGGAGTTCCAGGCATAACGTTGTTAAAAAAAAAAGTACAGGGTACATTTTTCTTACTTTAGCATAAATGGCCTGTGCATATTTTCTTTTTATGATAAGGGGTTCTGCTTGTAAAAATAAAAGCAGGTCAATAGCAGATGAACCCATTTATTTATCTAAAAAACCTCTATGGCATTTAGAAGAGTGATTTCAATTATGTCATCCATCAGCTTGGTCTGCAAGTCATGGTTCAGGGAAATTCACAGTACTGTAATGAATGTTTTTTTGAGTTCTGTGCTAGGCATTTACACTCTGGATATGAGGAATTTTATGGTCCCTGCTTTTAAGGAGCCAAGTGCATGGAAAATGCAGAACATCTGCTGCTATCTTATATCTAAATCATCTGAAAATAAGGTTGTAGGAGGCCTAGGAAGGAAGAGAGTGTGGCTTAGCAAAAGAGGCCCCCCAGTTAGCTATGTGTCCTACTCTCCCACGCATTGGGTTGTCTGTGGACGGAGAGATGGAGAAGGCAGGTGGGGATGGGAGGGCTGAGTTAGGACTGATGGAGGGAAGGTTGGGTGAACAACAGTGTACCAATTTTGGAAATCTCTATGAGCCTACTTAGCAGAGTATTTGACTGCAATAAAACCTAAGCACGATGAAAATAAGGACTCCTATTTGTGGTCAAGGTACATCTAGGACCCAAGGCCTAACTGACACGGATAAGTAACATTTAAAAAGAAACATTGTAAAGCTTCTCTTTCTTTTTCTATTTTTAAGGACAAGAGAGAAGAACAAAATGGAAAGTATGCTCTTTTGGTTGATATTTTTCACCCTTGGGTGGACCCTCATTGACGGAGCAGAGGTGGAACAGGATTTTATGTGGCATTTGAGGAAAATACCCCGGGTTGTCAGTGACAGAACTTTCCATCTCACTAGCCCCACATTTGAGGCAGATGCTAAGATGGCGTTAAAGAAAGTGTGTGGCATTGAATGTCAGAAAGAACTCCCAGCTCCCAGCCTTTCTGACTTGGAAGATTCTCTTTCCTATGAGACTGTGTTTGAGAATGGCACCCGAACCTTGACCAGAGTGAAAGTTCAAGGTCTAGTCCTTGAGCCCACTCAAAATATCACCAAGAAAGGAGCACCTGTTAGGAGAAAGAGACAGGTGTATGGCACAGACAGCCGGTTCAGCATCTTGGACAAAAGGTTCTTAACCAATTTCCCTTTCAGTACAGCTGTGAAGCTCTCCACGGGCTGCAGTGGCGTTCTCATTTCCCCCAGTCATGTTCTCACAGCTGCCCACTGTGTTCATGATGGGAAGGACTATGTCAAAGGGAGTAGAAAGCTTAGGGTAGGATTGTTGAAGATGAGGAATAAAGGAGGTGGCAAAAAACGCAGGGGTTCCAAGAGGAGCAGGAGAGAAGTTAATGGTGGTGACCAAAGAGAGAGTAGCAAAGAGAATCTGAAGGAGACAGCTAAGGCTGGTAGAAGAAGAAAGGAATCTGCTCTGGGTCAGAGAGTCACCCAAGCCAGGCCCACCTTCCAGTGGACCCGGGTCAAGAATACCCACATTCCCAAAGGATGGGCTGCAGGGGGCAGTGGTGATGCCAACTTGGACTACGACTATGCTCTTCTGGAGCTGAAGCGAGCTCAAAAAAAGAAATACATGGAACTAGGAATCAGCCCAACCATCAAGAAGCTGCCAGGTGGAATGATCCACTTCTCAGGATTTGATCATGATAGAGCAGATCAGTTGGTGTACCGGTTTTGTAGCGTGTCCGATGAATCCAGTGATCTCCTCTATCAATATTGCGATGCTGAGTCGGGCTCCACTGGCTCTGGGGTCTATCTGCGTCTGAAAGAGCCAGACAAAAAGAGTTGGAAGCGCAAAATCATTGCGGTCTATTCAGGCCACCAGTGGGTGGATGTCCACGGTGTTCAGAAGGACTACAACGTGGCAGTGCGCATCACTCCCCTCAAGTATGCCCAGATTTGCCTCTGGATTCATGGAGATGATGCCAACTGTACTTACGGATAACAGGAACCTGAAACCAGGCTATGGATGATCTAAATCACAGAGAGAAAACCAGTTCTGATTATTGTAGCAAGATCACTTCACAGGTTATGCCTGGACTTGAATTTTATTAATAGCATGTCAACATTTTTATAAATGTACTTTTTCAGAATTAGGAGATTTTCCTACATTTAAAAAGTGTTTAGGTAAAGATACTGGAACTATATGGGCATTTCAATGCCAAGTATATATATATTCTTCTTTACATGGTGGTAACTTTGGTTTGTGGAAAAAAATTTGTTTCTTTCTGTCTTCTTAAAAATTAGACACTCTTTAAAACTTCCAGCTGGTACTATAAATAATGTGATTTCTCAATGGGCTTATTCTCAGGGTCCTACTGTAAGAAGAATCTAATAGGGTGCCAGTTGCATATTAAATGTGAAATTGCATATACAGAAGTAGACAATAATATTTGGAATCAAGTTAGAGACAAAAATTTTTGACAGTTGGTACGACTCTGAGAAGGACCCATTTAGTTCATGCCCTCAGTTTATATTGTTTTCCTTGGGACTGAGAAACTTTAGGGTTTTTTTGTTTTTATTGTTTGTTTTTTGTATTTTTTAAAAAATTATAATGAATAGCTTTGCAAACAAAAACTATCAGCTATTTTACTGCTTTGAAAAAATCAACTGAAGTATATATTATTTAAAATGGGAGAAATACTTGATTTCATAAAATAAATCTAGTTGAAAAGTAGGAAATCTGAGACTTTTTAAGATCTCAAGTTTTTATTTGACTAGTGTTTAAACCATAGACTTTTCATGCAATGCATAGGGAAGGCAGCTCCATAGTTAAAAATGATCACGAATTGGAAGGCCCATCATTTCATTCTACACAGCCTTCTATGTATGAGGTATTATATTTTTAAGACAAGCAATTCTAGTTCTTTTTCAAGCGAGAGCCATTCTTCCCTCTTGACAAAATTCAGCTTTCTTCATAGGGCCGTAGGTATATTATTTTGGTGAATTCTCTGATTAGTAATTTTAAATAAATTCCTTAAAATGAGTATTATTTAAGAATAGTTTTAAACGGAAAGTTCTAATTATTTTTATTAGGGACCAAGGTGGTCCACTTACTCCAGCCATCATGGAGCCTAAGCAGACAGAGAGTCCAGTGGCTGCCCCGGGGCACTTAATGCGGATTTCCTGAATGAACAGATAGGCATTAGCTGAAGGGCTGTAAGAGGGCATTAGTTCAGGCCCTTACTTTTAAAGGGTTTCAGTGATTTATAGTTGAGTGAACCATAAACCTCAGGAATGGCAGGCTTAGTCTCTGGTCTGCTCTTCCTGGTGGTTTCTAGGGCACACATTATCTTGTCATGACATACGCAAGTCACTGATTGGGCTGGAATTCAAATTTATTTTATGCGTTGTTATTGTTTTTATGAGTGATGAGTTAAATCCTTGGCTAGTATGCAAAGGAATATTTGATAAGATTATAATGAAATGATTTTGTAAATGGTGTCCGAAATTGCTGAAATTCAAGATAAGTGTATGTTTTTTTATAATGTGAATTGGTTAAAAATCATTCAATAAAAATTTTAAAAATAAATCAGTTATAACTCTTATTGTATCTGTATATATATTTTATATCTAAGGTTTCAGCAATTATTAAATTAACTGTCATGTATTTAAAAAATATTTTATTTGATTCTAAACACATTTCACTGGGTATTATTTTAGCATTGGTGCAAGCAGAATAGGTGCAACATATTCAAGTTTTGTTCAGATCCTGTTTTGGAAAGTCATCTATATGATCACTGCAACTAAGGATGTTTTTAAGTGAATTTTTCACAATTATTGCAAACACACACACACACACACAACTTCATCTTACAATCTTAAAAAATAATTCCTGGGATTTAGGGTGTTTATAGTTAATAGTTTCGTATTTAAGGTTAAATTCTGAATATATATATAATTTCCTTAAAATCACTGTACTTTAAAAAAATATAACATCCGCTCATTTTCTTTGCAGAGCTTTATTTGATTCTCTAATTCTTTTCTCTTTTCAAACTGAATTATGAATCTTATATGACCTATTTAGGATCACTAAAATGTACTACATTACTTAGAAAGTTATACTTCATATACTTTTTCTGTTATGCTTAATAGGTTTGAAATAGAAAATTAATTTGAATTCACTACATATGACACCCACTGTGGGCAAAGGACTGCATTGACTTACTGTGTAGAGACACTTATCTAATTGTAGAAATAACTATTTACAAAACAAGTGAAATTTAAAATCATGGGTTTTTTTTTTATACTCAAATAACATATTTTGTTTTACTTAAGTTTAAAAATTTTTTATTTATTGATTTCAGGGAGAGAGAGAAAGAGAGAAACAGCAATCTGTTGTTTTACCTACTTACACATTCATTGGTTGTTTCTTGTGTGTGCCCTGACTGGGGATTGAACCTGCAACCTTGGTGTGTTGGGATGATGTTCCAGTCAACTGAATTACCTGGCCATGGCTATGTTTTTCATTCTCAAATGGATAAATGTGTGGGCAGAATAAGACTTTTTTTTTTTTTTCCTTTCTAACATACTTCGTGGTTAAATCTCAAATGTTCATTTTTAAAAAGATAAAATCTTTTGTATGACCAAGGTCAGGGTTCTGGACAAACCATTACCTCTTTTATTTGTAGATCAGAGAATTCTTTGAAATTCTTATTTCATTGAAAGAATGTCAGGGTTAGAAGAAACCACGAAGATTACCTAGTTTATCTTTATATTTTTAATTTTCCTCCACAATATTTTAAGTAGTCCAGTTCTAAAAACTAAATATTGCTTAGTTATTAAAATTAATTCAGGAATTAACATTGTTCTAATTTAAATTTTTAGTTCAATTTGCTATAAACTGTAAAAATTATATTGTGTTTCTCTCAATTTTATTTCAACATTGACCACTTCAATTATAATATTTATAATTCTTCAGTCTTATGATAGTAAGTCAGGTATCTACTCTCTTCAAAAATTAATTATGATAGTAAATTAAGAATATTAAGAGATAAGTTAGTTGAACCAAGTACTGGGCATTGTAAGGACATGAATCTATAGCTATAAATAACCTGGAAATAGCATCATTATTCTTAATATGGCTTCCCCATAATAATTATATTTTGGCTACTCATTATAAAAAGCCTAACAAATATATTTTATTAACACCACTTTTTATAATATCTTCAGTTAATTAACAGAAGAATCTTTTAAATAAACTTATTTATATAGCTAGAATTGCTCTTTTTTTAATGGCTAAATTATAAAGGTTAGAAATATTTAGGTGATTTAGTCTAATTGATGGTGAAATCATGTTCTCATCAGATGGAGTCACTGTATAGGATTCACAGTTTTTTATTGATTTATCATTCAACTAATGGGAGAAAATACCCTCAACAGGGTTTCTTTTCTAATAAATAAAGTCTAGGAAGGAAAATTTTCTGTTTTCTCCTTTCTGCAATTAATAACTGGTAGTTCCTTCCAAGTAATGAAACTGTCTAGAGCATGGTGGTCAAAATATTGAATAACTTGTGATCCCAATCTGGGCTAGTATACTTCACCCACAGGTGAGGTGCTGTCTTAATCTGCTCTGCTGCCATAACAAAATACCATAGAATGGTGGCTTAAACAATAGAAACCGATTTCTCAGTTTTGAAGACTGGGAATTCTGCCAAGGTAGGTTTCATTCTGAAGCCTCTTCTCTTGGTTGTAGGTGGCCACCTTGCTAGTGAGCTTTTGGTGTCTCTTCCTAATGGGACTAATCCCATCATGAGCCCCCCCCCCATGACCTCATTAACCTCAATTACCTCATTAAGAACCCATCTTTGTGGGTGGGGCTTCAACATATGAATTATGGAGGGTTGGGCACAAACATTCATCCCATAATAGGTTTCTATTCTAAACACACAAGTTGCATCTTGGGCCAGGCCTAGGAAACACACAAAGATCCTAGTCACCAAGGACACGAGGTAAAGAGGTATGAATGGCAGCTCAGGCCAACCAATCACCTTCAACCAGGTTCATCATCATAATCTCAAGTGTTCATACATGGCACAGAATGGGCGATCAATGAATATCAAGTATTCACTGAGGGCATTACTTACTCTCTGGTACATGATAATGCTTCAAAAAGGCTAGAGATATTATTTTAAGTGTATATTATATTAAAGATACAGCTACATATTTAAATAATAGTAATATTCATTGTAACGAGAATTTTAATATCAGAATATTGTGGCACTTAAGGAATCAGATATTTTCCATATTCCCTACTGACTCACTTGAGTTTCTGATAAAAATGGCTTCAACTGACAGGTCCCAGGTTCCTACAGTTACTCCTCATACCCTCCATCTACCATCAAGCTAATCAATAAGATTATCTCTGTCTCCGAACTTGTTGCCTAATATTTTTGTTTTAGTTAATATTTAAAATTTTCCAATAATATCTTAAGATCTATTCACTTTTTTCAAGCACTGGGGACAAGTCGACAACTTAGAATATGTACTTCAATTCACAATGCAATCAATATGTGAACATATGATCCATTTTTTCCTTCCAGTGTGGTTTTACAAATCTGGCCATAGGAGTATATTTCAATCTATATTTGTAAATATTTAATGATACTCAAACTTGGATTTATGTTATTAAAATGTTCTGTGTACGTATTCATATCCTGAAATGTGTATATACTTTCACACATGTGGCATAGAAGAGGGAAATGGTGTTCATAAAGCTGGATACATATGATTTTGAAAAGTTCCTCTAGGCTTTTGCTTAGCCTAAGGACTACTCATTTTCTTACTGTTCTCTGTATTTTACATTTAACTTCATCAGCAATTTGTAATGTACCATAAAATTAATATCTCACTTGCCTAGAATTTATTTTGCTGGTAATTTCAGCTATCCAAAACATAAAAAAAAATATTATTCTCTGATAACCAAAATGGATGATACAAAGTTACTTTTACTCTGGAAATAGTCTTCACAAGTTTGGAAATCCGATTTCCCTAACTACTAGTAGAAGGCAGCTGCCAAGGCAATTCTTATGACAGTCCCATTAAGTGACAGCCTGACAACAGACATACCAAAGGACTTTTAAAAAGTATAAAATCTACAAAATTATGGTAGTTTAGAGGTATGCAGTTTTGGTGCAAATAGCCATATGAAAGCATACCAATATATGGTATGTTTATAATGACTAATCAATATAACATTTAGCTTTTTTCAGTATGAGTTTTGGAGGGCATTACATTATAGAAAATTTTTCATCAGAAGGCTTAACTTATTTTTTAAGAGTATTGTTTAAAGAGATAAATGGTAAAAATATTTTTTTAAAAATTGAAGAAAGAGAAACATCATTGGTCTACAGATTTGAGTTGTTTTTATACTGAAATATAATCCTAATCTCAAAAGTCAAGAAAAAATTCTTTTACTCAATATTTTATTAAACTCCACAAATCCTAAACTATAAAAATAATTGTCTATTTTCAATGTTAATGTGTGTTATTAAAAGTTTAGAATTTGTCCTACAGCTACACCCAGTTTATGCATACACTTAGCACTGTGTTTTATGGATATCCCAACTCTGGTGTAATGGAAAAAAAATTCAGAATAAAATACTTTTAATTGTCTAAGCCTAGTAGACTTCCCTGTATAAAGTAAATGTTCACAAAATGTACTATCCTCATACTTACAATTAGTATTATAAGATTATAGAAATAATATAATTGAAGGAAAGAAAGACTACACTATTTTAAGAGCAGAGATCAGCAATCATCCTAGAAGAACTAGTGTAAGTGTGTGTGTGAGTGTGTGTGCTGGTGGACGTGCGGGGAGGATTGGGGTGATACAGCTCTTGTTCTGTGAAAAGAGTCATCTTCCACTCCCCATCATCCTAAATGTCCAGCTACTGAATTGGGCTAACAAATAATGCAATATTTTTCTAATAACTGCCCATGAAAGAGTTTATCTTTTCTCAGCTAGATAAGGAATTCAGGAACTTACTAAAAATAATCCATGGAATACTGAGGCTTCTGGAAAGTAAGGAGAAGTCCTTTCCTGTTCCATGCATCCTCCCCTTCACTGACAGGAGTCAAAACTGCAATTTCATTTTACTTAGAACTTAAACTAATGCTACTGACTCAGATACCAGATCACAAAACACCACAAATCTAAGGGTATAGGGGGAAAGAACGTGATAATAGATAGTAGAGAGCTCTAGGAGGCATGTGAATTTTTTTTCTTTTTTTGCCTCAAAACTGCTTTAAATGGATCAGTTATTAGAAAAATTTGCAGTCAACAACTTAAAGCCACGACCTTTGAATTAAAAAAAAAAAAAAAAATTCCTTTGCAGTGCTTACAACAGTGCTGTTTTTTCTTTTAAAAATGAGGACCAGCTTGGTGCCAAGATTCTACTGCCAACAAAAGTACCACTTTATCAACCAATTCCTAAAAATGAAAGTGTGTTATTTTTGAGACAACTAAATTTAGTATTTTGCTACTGTACTTGGAACATTTACTTTGAAAGACTTTCTTTGTGGCCTGGGAAAAATAAGCAACACTACTCTACTGACCAAGTGGGCAGTTTTGCCACTTCATGTAGATGGCACATGACTCATGTGACTCCATAAACGGATGTCCTGGGCACCCATCAGCCCACATATGGCAGCATGTCTCTCCCAGACATACTCCCAAATTAAAACTTCGGTTTTGATAAAAACTAGTGTATCATAATGCTACATGGACCACCTTCTTAAAACTAGTAACAAAATGTGTCAATTTTTTAAGCTAGAGCAAACAGAATACTCTGTGGCTTTTCTATTTTGAAGTATTTGGAAATTTTCTCTTTTGCTGGAATCATCTGTAACTTTCAAATAGAGCTGCCTACTCATAATCCACTGGATTTATGATAGTTCAGTGGTTTCCCATTGCCCAGTGGTTTCCAAATTTGGCTGCTCATGGACATAACCTAGGGAATTATTTTAGAAACCCCATTTCCAGCGCCTTACTGAGATCTTCCCTGGAATCCCTAAGCATGAAGCCCAGAAATCTATATTTGATAAAGCTCCCCAAGTAATTATGATGATTATCCAGGTTTGGGAGTTGGAGCCACTGTCTTAATCTCTTTTAAACTGATTCCTCTTCCACCGCACACAGTTCTCCTGTGCACAGTGATACTTTTCTTCTTTTTCTTCCAGGTTAAGTATTTTCTCAGTTTTACCTGCCTTTATACCTTTTCTTGTAAACTCAAGTATGTTGGTAAGGTGGCAAAACTGTCAAACACGTAGGTGGTATTCTTTTCAGAATTTTTTTTGAGAATCCTCACACTTTTATTTTAAATACTTGTCTTAGCATTTCTACATAAGATTCCTAAAAGGACACTGCTGATCAAAAGCTATGTCCATTTTATATTCTGATAGCTACTAACGAACTGTGCACCTGTGTACAAAGTATGCTGCTATGCCGCAGATTTATACAAAAAACCAATTCATGGCTCAAATAAAGAAGGGCTTTCTTGTAGTTAAAACTGTCTCAGAACGAATCAGATCGCCTGAGTATGTAAGTGTTCCAGAGCTGAGGGATGGTCAGGATGCTGTTGACAGCATTACAACATCGGGTATAGGGTAGAGGAGCTTACATCCCTAGACCTGGGATATTCGGAAGCACTCGGGACCACCCCAATGTGGCAGGGCCTCCGCATAGTGGCTCATCCACGCTGAGCCCTTCCACATGCGATGTTTCCCCAGTCAGCCTACTTGAGCAGCCTGAGGGCCCTCAGTTGCTCCCCGGAGGCATTCGGGTGCCCTCACCCAGAATCTCTGCAAAAGCTTACTGCTGCCCTCTGCCTCCAACACAGGTATGTCTGTCATGTCACAAGCTGGTACAGCCTGGGTACTGCTGTAAGCCTCCATTGGCGGTCTCAGAAGGGACACCAGGTCTTCCCAATGTGCAAATAGATCTTTTGCATCTGACGAGGGGCATCATTGTAGATAAAAAGAGCAGCCAGTGCCAAGCTTCCAGGAGAGCTGTTTTTTTTTTCTTGTGACTGTAGGTAGACAACTTTATGAACCTCAAAGGAAGCAGCCTGGTTATGTCCAAGCTCCTCGCTGACTTGAGTCCCCTTTCCTGGGTATGTCTGTCCTGTTCGGTACTGACTGCTCAGCTGACAGCCAGTCATGCCGGCAGCAGGACTCAGCTATTGTGTGGTCAAGCTGGTGTATATGATGCCCACAGAGGCCATTTGCATACTGCTGTCCATACACATCGATCACCTCTCCTCTTGTCTGGTCTGGATTAAATCACTCAAACATGGGGTACACTTGAACACGGCGAACTTGCCCTTGCACAGCTGCTCGGCAACTTCCGGGTGGAGCAGAAACATGGGCAGCACGTGGCTGCTCTGGGCGCTGCCCTGCCATAGCGCCCCGCTGCTACCCCCATCTTTCGTTGATTAAGGCCTCTGCACATTCTCCTCCAAACCTCTGCCTGGGTCGGAACTGCAGCTCTTCTGGGGCCACCTCTACGCTTTGCTGTCCATTGGAACCTGCGGCTGTCACACACACACCTCATCTTCATCCCCACTGCCGCTACCACAGGAAGGAACAGGGTCCTTTGACAGATAGCCACCTTCCTGAGTGCGGAGAGAACCAGGCGTGCATTTCCCCCCGTATTTTTATAAAAGAAATATATTTTAGCAATAACATTGCCATAATATGGTTTTATGATGGTCAGAAATGAATCAAATTTACAGAACTCCTGACTATATCTGATCATTTTACAATCAGCGGCAAAATTGAATTTATTTCTTTCCTGGAAAGTAGATACAGTGGTCCCCCCTTATCTGACAGGGGGAATGTTCCAAGACCCACAATGGGTACCAGAAATCTCGTATAGTACTGAACCCTATGTACACTGCTTTTTTCTTATACATATATACCTATGATAAATTTTAGTTTATAAATTAGGCACAGTAAGAGATTAACAAAAATAACAAAATAGAACAATTTTAATAATGTACAGTAATAAAAGTTGGGTGAGTGTGGCATTATTAAATAAAATAAGGGTTACTTGAACACAAGCACTGTGATCCTGTCACAATCGATCTAATAGCCAAGAGGGCTACGAAGCGACTAATACGCAGGTAGCGTATACAGTGTGAATATGCTGGACAAAGGGATGCTTCACCTTCTGGGCCAAAGAGAGAGAGATGGGCATGAGATGTCATCATTCTACTCAGATTGGTACCCAATTTACAACTTATGAATTGTTTATTTCTGGAATTTTCCATTGAATATTTTGGACCATGGTTGACTGCGAGTAACTCAAACCTTGGAAAGCAAAACCACAGATAAGAGGGAACTACTGTATTACATATTTATTATTTATAATACACTTTTCAATATAGGTTAGATCAATTCAATACAGTTTAGCAAACTTTTCTTGCGTCTAAACTAAGGCACATAGAATATAGAGGTAAGTTCTAGATTCTACCCTTCTTCAAAGAATTCATAATATAGTAATGAAGTCAGGTATATTTTTTAAAAAGTAGTGTGGAAAAGGTGAAGTAAGTAAAATGTACTGACAAACACATGTGAGAAGGATTAACCCTATCAGGGTGGGCTGATATGATGAAAAGAAAGATTTCCTAAAGGAGGTGGCACCTACGTTGGGTTTCAAGGAGAGCTTGAGGAAGTGGAGGGCATCCATAGGTGAAGAAACAGCTTGTGCAAAGGTATGAAAATGTGACACACAGCACAGCATGTTTAGGAGACACCAAGTATTTGCGGGTTGCTGGTATAGGCAGTAACCTCCTCTTAGCAGTGAGGAATGGCAAGAAATGAGGATTCCAGGCTTGATTTCTAGCCATGAAGAGACTTTGGGTCTTGAATGCCATGCTAGAGAGTTTGGACTTGAACCTTTAGATGACCAAGAATTGTTTTTAAGTCAAGGAAATGTGATCAGACAGGAAATTTGAGAAGGAAACCTGGCAGCACCATTTAGGTTGAATTCCGGTGGGTTTATGTGGGGGTTAGATACAAAGAGCCCAGTAAAGAGCTGCTGTACAAAGGAAGTGGCAGTGGGAATGGCAGGAGAGGACAACTTGTGAGACATTCCTGCAGCAGAATGTCCAGTATACTTAATGGCTCAATGAATGTAGAATAGAAGAGTTGAGGATGTCACGTCACCCAAATTTATGGCTGGGGAGACTAGGTAGAGGTAGTGAGACCACCAACTAAGACAAAAACTAGGCTTGAGGAAAAACTGTTAGACATGTCTGCTTAACATTTTTGTAGAATATTTATCAATAAGTTTGATAACACCCATTCATAAAGAAACCAATAACAAAGCTAAATAATAAACATCATGTGATTTTATAGTGAGCTAATTCATTAGTTAACATATAACCAACTAGTAAGTCATATATTTTGTTCTGAACTCAATCAAATAGCAACCACATCAATCTATTCTAAACTAAATACTCCTTTTAATTTAGGTTTGAAGCCATATTTTTTTTCCCTTGAGAGAAGGGATAGGTTTTCTAAAAACATGGTCCCAATTTTACATCTGATGTGTTACATACATACATGGTCACAACTCCACTTCCTGTTTCTATAGAGTGCCAAAATCCATGTGGCCCAAAATAGATGATTTAAAAAATAACTCCAAATTTCTTTGGCATGTATTTGTAAGGCTTTTCAGGCTGTAAAGTTTAATTTCTTGTTTTGCTTTTTAAATAAAGATAATTATAAATTGCAATTTATAACTTATCCCAAAATGTTCCTACCCTAAGAGAGAGAAATGAACCATGGGATATTTGGGTATCTGGAAATGAATCTAGTGTTAAAGATTGGGTTAAGAGTGAGAACACAACCACTAAGAGATGACTGTCTCCCCCTCCCCTTGTTGGAACGTGACCCTTCTAGGTCCTGCCCCATTGGAGGCCTGTTGTCTGCAGGCCTGGGTTCTGTTCCAGGCTACAGTTTCATGTACCACAGATTTTTGTTCAAAATTGTCTCCCTATTGCAGCCCTGTTGGCTGCAACACTATGTTACAGACACACTCTGGGTATTCTGAATATTTTAAACTTCAACAGCATCTTTCATCTCAGTCAAATCATCACTAAATTTTTCTTCTAGGTTTTTTTAAAATCCATTGTCAAATATATTTGTTGAATGTATTGATCTCCAAGTAGAAACACCTTTAATTTTAATGTTGAACAAAAGCATCTGTGATGTCAGCATCTTTCATTTATGTTCTTAAAAAGCATCACTAGATATTGGAAACTGTGTCAAAGAAGGAATCTCTATAAAATCGAGTTCTACTACGTTGTGGATGTTGTCTGTGCCCTGTTCAGACACCCTTCCCCAGCTGACGATGCATTAATTCTTCAGCAGTGTTGAATTGTGAGTTGTATTTATATGTGCAGCAAGCACTTACATTTACCAAATTTTTACACCTATTTAGTACTTCATTAAAAATACTTCTTAATTATAATGTTGATATTAATAATAATGATTGCCCATTTTTACATGTCTTCTTCATCCTTTAGTGTCCTAATAATCATAGATAAATGAGAAAATCTATAGCAAAAGTAAGCACAATAATTTAAAAAGTAACAACAGCAATATTTACCAAGCACTATGTTTTGCCAGGTGTTCTCCTTGCATGATCTCATTAAATAGTAAGTACATAGATAGAAATATTTTCTATTCCACAGACAAGAAAACTAAAGTTTGGAGAAGGTAAGGAACTTGCCTAAGGCAATAGTGGGTGTCTGAGGAGGGAGTCCCGTCCATGCAGTCTGATGCAGAAACCACATCCCTGCACAAACCTTAGCATTGCTTAAAAAGTAATCTGGGGTTGGTGGAGGTGGGCATTTGGAAAAACACAACAAAAAATGGTGATGGTGGGGTTATTACATAAACACACACACAACATTGTAATCTATTAGTAAAATTTTCTCTTTCAAGAGCACAAGAACAATTCTTTTACATCTAAAGAGTCAGTTTTCAAAGTGTGATCTGGGGACTCCTGAGGATCCAAGAGACTCTTTCAATTGGTCTGTATGGTCAAAGATATTTTTATAAAAATACAGTGAGGTAAAAACTATTTTCATAATAATACTAAGAGACACTCACTTTCTCACAAGTGTGCTCACAGTGGAATTTTCCAGTGATTGCATGACATGGGTTATTGCAACAGATTGAACGCAGAAGCAGATATAAGAATATAGCTGTCTGAGAGATCCAAAATGGCGGAGGAGTAATTGGAAGCTACACTAACCTCCTCCCAGGACCAGTCTAGACTTACAACTTAATTGTGGAGAAATCATCTGGAATAACCAACTGAACACTAGATGGAGAGGTCTATAACCACAGAGAGACAGAAAAGGCCGCTTCATCACAGTGTGACCAGTAGGAAGTGCAGAAACGTGAAAGGGCTGGCTGAGCTCCCATGGGTGGCAGCTGAAGGGACTGAGAAACAGCTCAGTAGCCAAGAGCCTCCCCTGAGAAGGGCAGGGTCTAAACCCCCAGCTAGGCTTCCTAGCCTACAGCATCAGAGCAGAAAGTAAAATAGTACCCAGCTGTAAAAGCAAAAAAACACAGGGTTTCTTGCTGGCCTGAGAGAAACAGCTGGAGAAAAAGAGCTCTTAAGCGGATCACATACGAAAATATTTTGGCACCCACTTACCCTGGGCTCAAGCAGAGGGAGGGCAGAGAGGACTAGAAATGCTTGGAGAGATTTTGGGGTGTTGGTTTTGAGGGGAGAAGTAAGGGATCAGTGGAATAGATCCCAGTGCTGACTCATTCCCCATACTGCAAGCAGACCATTCCCCTCCAAGTGGCATCAGCAAAAGCCCTGCCTACAGAAATTAAGCTGCCCCACCCTTGGTCCTTAAGCCTGAGGGCTGATCACAGGTTGAATAGATTAACAACTAAAGGAGACAGGCAAAGGCAGTAGATCTCTGGAAGTCTCCAACAGGCTGCTTAGGCCCGGACTGGTACAGGATCTGACGCCACCAGGGGCAGATCCAGGAAGTGCAGATCAACCTAAGAAGCAGCAACAAACAAGAAGAGTCACAAAAATGGGGAGACAGAGAAACAACCCCCCATCGAAAGGAAAGGAAGAATCCCCAGAGAGAGTGCTAAATGAAATAGAAGGAAGTAAACTAACAGAAATGGAATTCAAAAGATGGATTAAAGGGAAGCTCAATGAGATCAGTGAGCTCAAGCGAAACTACAAAGAACTCCAGAGAAACTACAAGGAACTCCAGGGAAACTACAAGGAACTTACTGAGAATTATACCAGTATGAAAAAGGACATAGAAGCTATTAAGAGCCAAGAGAAAACAAAGAATACAATATCTGAATTGATGAACACAGTAGAAGGAATTAAAAGCAGGGTAGAGGAAGCAGAAGGTAAAATCAGCGAGCTGGAGGACAATGTAGAAAAAAATTCCCAGACAGTGCAAAAAAATGGAAAAAGATTGAAAAAGAATGAAGAGGTTTTAAGAGAGCTGCAAGACAACATGAAACATAATAATATCCATATCATAGGAATTCCAGAAGGAGAAGAAGAGAAGCAAGGGATAGATAACCTGTTTGAAAAACTAATGACAGAAAACTTCCCTAACTTGGTGAGAGAAAGAGTCACACAAGTCCAGGAAGCACAGAGGGTACCAATTAAGATGAACCCCAACAGGCCCACTTCAAGACACATCATAATTAAAATGGCAACATTCAAAGACAAAGAGGGAATCTTAAAAGAAGCAAGAGATAAACAGCTAATAACATACAAGGGAGCTCCAATAAGGTTATCATCAGATTTCTCAACAGAAACACTACAGGCCAGAAGGGAATGGCAAAAAATATTCCAAGCAATGAAAAACAAAGGCCTACAACCAAGAATACTCTACCCAGCAAGGCTCTAATTCAAAATGGAAGGTGAAATAAGGAGTTTCCAAGACAAAAGAAGGCTAAAAGAACACATCTCCACCAAACTAGCATTGCAAGAGATGCTGAAGGGTCTGCTTTGAGAAGATGAAGAAACAGAGAGACAGAGAAGAACACAAGTACAAAGGGGGAAAATGTCAATGAATAAGTACCTATCGGTAATAACCTTAAATGTAAATGGATTAAATGCACCAATCAAAAGACATAGGGTAGCTGAATGGATTAGAAAGCATGACCCACATATATGCTGTCTACAAGAGACCCACCTTAGAACCAATGATCTACACAGACTAAAAGTGAAGGGATTGAAAAAAGTACTTCAAGCAAATGGACATAAAAAAAAAAAAAAAAAAGCTGGGGGAGCAATACTTATATCAGACAAAACAGATTTTACAGCCAAGCTCATAAAAAGAGACAAAGAAGGACATTTCATAATACTTAAGGGAAAAATCCATCAAGAAGATATAATCCTTGTAAACATATATGCACCCAACATAGGAGCACCCAAATATATATGGAAAATTCTGAAAGACTTCAGGAAGGATATAGACAGCAATACACTCATAGCAGGAGACTTTAACACCCCATTGTCAACGATGGACAGATCTTTGAAGCAAAGAAACACCAAAGATATTGAGGCATTGAACAACACTCTATATCAAATGGACTTAGTTGATATATATAGAACTTTTCACCCCAAAGAAGCAAAATATACATTTTTTTCAAGTACACATGGAACATTTTCAAAGATAGACCACATGGTAGGACACAAAACAAGTCTCAACAAATTCAAAAAATTGAAATTATATCAAGCATCTTCTCAGATCACAATGGCTTAAAACTGGAAATGAACCTCAAGGAAAAACCTCGAAGACATTTAAACTCATGGAGAATGAATAACATGCTATTAAATCATGAATGGGTTAACAATGACATCAAGGAAGAAATCAAAAAGTTTCTGGAAACAAATGATAATGAACACACAACAACTGAAAAAACTATGGGATACAACGAAAGCAGTCCTGAGAGGAAAGTTCATAGCAATACAGGCCTACCTAAAAAGGATAGAAGAATCTCTAATAAAAAATCTAACCCTGCAGCTACAAAAACTAGAGGAACAACAACAAACAAAGCCCAGAGCGAGTAGGAGGAAGAAAACCATCAAGATCAGAGCAGAATTAAATGACATAGAGACTAAACAAACAATTCAAAAGATAAACAAAAGTAGGAGCTCGTTCTTTGAAAAGATAAACAAAATCAACAAGCCTTTAAACAGGCTCATCAAGAAAAACAGAGGACCAAATAAATAAAGTCAGAAATGAAAGAGGAGAAATTACTACTGATACCACAGAAATACAAATGATTCTAAGAAATTACTATGAACAACTGTATTACAAGAAATTTGACAACCTCGATGAAATGGATAAATTTCTGGAAACATATAATCTTCTAAAACTGAATCAAGAAGAAGCAGAAAGCCTGAACAGACTGATAACAAAGAGTGAATTGAAGCAGTAATAAAAAAACTCCCAGCACACAAAAGCCCTGGACTGGATGGCTTCACAGGTGAATTTTATAAAACATTTAGGAAAGAACTAACTCCTATCCTTCTCAGACTATTCCATAAAATCAAAGAAAAGGGAAGATTCCCAAACTCTTTCTATGAAGCCAGTATTACCCTAATTCCAAAACCAGGTAAAGACACAACAAAGAAAGAAAATTACAGGCCAATTTCGCGGATGGACATAGATGCTAAAATCCTCGACAAAATATTGGCAAACCAGATCCAGCAACACATTAGAAAGATCATATACCACGATCAAGTGGGATTCATCCCAGGTATGCAAGGATGGTTTAATATTCACAAATCAATAAACGTAATACACCACATAAACAAAATGAAAGACAAAAACCACATGATCATATCCATAGATGCAGAAAAAGCATTTGATAAGGTACAGCACCCATTTATGATAAAAATTCTCAGCAAAATGGGAATAGCGGGAGCATACCTCAACATAATAAAGGCCATATATGAGAAACCTGAAGCCAATATCATATTCAATGGGAAAAAACTGAAAGCATTCCCCATGAGGTCAGGAATAAGACAAGGATGTCCACTCTCTCCACTCCTATTCAACATAGTCTTGGAAGGGTACAGGGAAGCAATAGGGAACAAAGTAGGACAACTGTAATAGAAAAACAAAGAACAATTTTTAATGGGGGAACAAAAATGAAAGCAAAATACATTAATAAATGAGCCAGCAAATGCCCCCCCCCAAAAAAAACCTCACATGTAGGACAGTGAACAAAAGAAAATGTAAAGCATGGAAATGCAATTTTAGTGAATATTAGAAAGACAAGGATTTTCCTTCAATTGTATATTTTTCTCCCTACCCAATCCCTCCAGAATTTGACATTCTGAAGAAGTAAGCAATGACATAAGGTTCTTTGCATAAAACTAATAAGACCAGTTGTTAATAGAGGTTTTGTTGATCAAGACTTTGACTGGAATGTCATGCCTAAAGGAGACATGCCTGGGTTCTGGCTGTTACCAAAAAGCCCTGAGGAACTGGGATTGACTTTTGAAGGTAATAAAAACCCACGAGAATAAAAGCCTGGTACCTTGGTTGGTTGTTCAGTCCATGGCAATCTTTCCAGGGAAGGAACGAAGGTTGCTTTCCTGAAAGATGGCTAGAAGGGACCTTAAAGCACAATTGAAAACCTGAAGGACTTGGAAAAGACAGGTGTTTACAGGCAAGGCTGAATGGCAGGTATGTGGCTCAGCTCCTGTGCCCTGAAGGACAGACTGAAAGTCACCCTGAAATTTCCTCATGTAAGTTCCAGCAAAGCAGATGTAAAGATCATATGTGATCATTTGCTGCTCTTGTTATGTTTATGCAAATGAACAGGATAAATTAAAACTGGACTTAATGCAGTCCCTTTAGTGACAAGGAGGGTAATCTTAAGGAGAAAAATCGTGATTCAAGGAAAACCACAATGCTCAGTGGTAGACTATAAAATAGTGCAGCAAACTGTCTTTAAAGTTTATTTTCATTTAAAGTTTGTTTTAATTTGAAAGTTAAACTAGGTCTGTGACATCATCAAAGATGCTCAATTTACAGACAAGAAGATTGTCAAATGCCTTGTAACTGGATGTCTTTCCAATAAGAAAGTCTTGCAGATATAGACTGGTTTGTGGGTTATGTTGCATAAATTAACATGTGTTTTGTTTTCATAGGGCATAAGCCTATAATCTCATTACCTAAGTGATTGTTCATATTTATAGGCCTCACTTAATGCTGTCTGCATAGCTGCCTCCTGAGACTCAACGGTTTGGCTGAACTAAGTGACTGGGTTGATAAAGAATGGGGTGGTCTGTGGGCTTCACTTTAAAACTGGTTTCTTTTTTTTATCCTAATGGCTTGGACAGAAAGGACCCAGAGGTCTGAGAGGGGGGGAAACCTAAAATATTCCCCTCAGTCCGAACTAAGTATAGTGAGTATAAGGGTTTTGGACAGGTGTGACATGCCTTGCACACCTTCCTCCAAAGAGCCTTTTTTTCCCCCCTAATATGGGACATTGAAAAATTAATCCCTGCCTTTTGTCATTGAGTGTTTATGGATTGAATCATGCCTTTTAACCCTGTTGCCGAATCTGTTGCCCCCAGAATACAACAGGATGCCAGACTGTTAAACCAAGCATGCCGTGGTCTGGGGACAGCCAACTGACCTCCTTTCCATACCCCTACTCTTATTAGGGATTGCTGGACCCAAGGGTAGGTAGGACGACGACCATGTTCAGCTTGAAGCAGCTAGAGAAGCATGAGACCTTCGACCATTGTCCTTTATAAAATTATAAAGGGTCTTACTACCCTGGCTGGTTTGGCTCAGTGGATTGAGCGTCAGCCTGCGAGCTAAGTGTCGCTGGTTCGATCTTCCAGTCAGGGCACATCAGAGAAGGAAAACTCTGATTCCAAAAAACCTCCGCTGCCTTGCGGCATACCTCTTCAGGGGAAAGGCTAAGGGAGTAAACCCTGACAGAAAATCCGGAGCCGGAGTCCCTAAGGCGGTTTGACGTTGTAGTCAACACCGGCAACTCCTGCGGCGCACCTGAAGCCAAGCTGTATTGACTCCGTCTTTCCCTTGGATCCTTCAGCTGCGAAGAGAGGGGGAGTCTGCTGCATGGGCAACAGCAGACCCTCCATATCACCCTGCCCAGGCTCTGTAGCTTCAGCTTCACTGGAGAGGACACTCCAGCGTCATCGCAAGAGTCGATTCAACACGGGAGGAGACAGATACCGTGTCACTCCCGAGTCGGACTGCACAGCCATTCTCGGCGGTGCAGATAGACTCTTAAGAAGCTACACCATCGTCTCTCGAGACGGACGGCTGCCGACGAAAGGGTCTTAAGTCTGAGAGGGGGGGATTGTTATTTTTTATTGTTATAAAAATTAATTAATTATTTAAAAAAGAAGAATATAGGAAATGGTGAAGCCAAAGAACTTGTATGCATGACCCATGGATGTGAACTAAGGGGGGGGTGGGACTGCTGGTGGAGGAGGGGTTACAGGACGGAGGGGAGCAAAGGGGGAAAAAGAAATTGAAACTATTGTAACAACATAATAAAATATATGAAAAAAGTATACAGCTGTCTTCTGTTAAGTCTAACATTAAAGAAATCTGCAAAGATGGCAAAACTCTTCTAAATATTTTTTGTAAATTGTAATTTTTCACAAAAATATTTTATTTATGTTAATATATAATGGCTTTGCTATTTTTATTTTTAAATTAATTAAACATTTAAAAATTTCTCAGTTTTAATTTCTAACATAGGAAGTAAGTATTGGCAGATATAACCTATGCAAATAAAGCATTTGGAGGTCCTCAATACATTTAAAATTTTAGTCCTGAGACCAAAGAGTTTGCAAACCACTGTCTATAAATCAGTTATAGAATACTATTATATACCCAATTGTAGAATGTTTTTGTGTTCAAGAATTGTTTGAAGATGTATGTCAGAAGTGGGAAAGAACCAAGACGACTTAGTACTGCGGTTCTGAGAGTTTAGCTAAGGTAACTACCATATCTTGAAATCATAAAACATCGCTCCCTCGATCACTTTTACTCACAGAAAATCTGAATATGTATCAAGTAGTGAAATCTGTTCTCAGCAAGGCTATGAGAAACATAAATTTTCTTACTGTCTAAGAGGATGAACAGCAAACTACCACAAAGCCTGTTGTCTCAAAAACTAGACAAATGTGACTTTCCAATGAAAACAAACTCATTGTGATTTTCACAACTACTTCCACACAAAAAACACTGTAACCACTTTTGCGAGACCATGCCCTTTTCCCTCCAACAAACATTTGTGCATATATTGTTAAAGGTATCTATTTAAAAGGCAGAAAGAGGGCTTTGCATAATTTACCTTCTTTGAATCAAGCTCTCATTTCTTTTTCATACCTATTCTTTTCCTCCTTTTCTGAACCTGTGACTCCTCCCCAAAAATCTTTTGTCTTTCTTCATTTTTTAAGTACAATAGATAGCATGAAAGACAGAGAACCAAGGACACTTTAATACTGTGAGCCACTTGCAATCATTACACCATATATAAAGTAATTCAAATTTTCAACTCAAGATGGGCTTTAATGGTGTTAGTTCTTCTATTACAATAAGCCGACAGAATTATTAAAACCTGTTATGGTAAGCTGATAGAGAGTTATTAAAACTCTAATACCATTTGACAATAAAAACTCTATATGAGTTAAATCTTCCGTAATCAAAAATATAATAACAGTCCAGCAGTATCCAGGTAAATGAAGATATTTCTAAGAACTAACATACTTTGTTCATCCTTCAGACACTTACCTGGCACCTACCGAAGTGCTCGGTACTGAGAATATGGACAGGGATAGGCATTTCAAACCTTTGAGGCTCACAATCAGCCAAAGCAGATGCCATCTTCATAGATGATTAAAACACAGTTTATTAAATGCCATAAAGGCTGTTGAAAACTGTGCTCTGAGAAGAGTAGAGTGGGGAGTCATGATGGACAAGTGGGGCTTAGCTGTACTGGTGCACTGGTGAGGTAATTTCAGCACAGGGCCCTGTGTGGGCCAGCAAAGTGCTTGGTGTCCCCTTATACGAGTAGTGGCATGATCACACACAGAATAATGTGCTTGTGCACATGTGTGCATGCACGCAGAGGGTGGAATTGAAGCGGAGAGGAGGCTAGAAAGGCACATTGACCATGTGGAGGAACACCATAAATAAACTGGACCCGAGTTGAAAATTATCCAGAGAGTTTAATTTTTTTGAGTACCCAGAGGACTGGACCTCATCAAGCATCTCAGCTATAAGACAGTTTCCATACCAGGACACCAAAGCACTCACCAGAGCAAGGATCCAGTGTCTGATTTAAAAATAATACTCCTTTTCAATGAAGAGAAAGGCTTCTTGTAAAAAAAAATCCATATTAAACTTGAAATGATTTACTATCTAACACAATATTTTTATTACAATATGCCCACAAAGTAACCTATAATCAAATGTAATCTATTAAAAAACCACATTACATTATCAGATCCTAGCTTCTGCAAGTCATTTCTCAAGATACAAAACTAGGTAACTAAGGGAAAGTTAGTTTTAGAAATCAGTATGCTTCTATTTGACAACTACTTTTAGTTGAGATTGGACCACTTTTGGAGATGTAACAAACCTAGTTGTTGGCAATATAGTCACCCAATTTTATTAAAACAGGCTAATCCATATTTTGTGCTTAAGTGACTATGCATGCAAATGTGTGTCTAAACTGTAACCTAAAGTCACATTATTCTTCAGCTTCCATGGAGAATTTTCACAAAACCATTATGCATTTAATTGTATATTTTAAAAGAAAATTCATCCCCTTCATTTTGCAATATGGAATTTCAGTTTATGTGGCAGCAGCCACAGAGTCCCAAGTTTAATGATAGTTGATTAAATAGTGTTCTTTTTTTTCATTGTTTTTAATTTATTGTAAAATTATCAAAACTATGTTGGCATGGACAGCATTTCTCACCCTGACTGTCTTTAAATTTTCAATATTTTTATGTGTTATGTGTGTCATTGGAAACAGAGTTTTTCTCTTGAAAAATAACCAGAGAGAAAGATTATGTTTGCATTTTCTTTGTTCAAGGTGTTTATTGCATTTCAGAGGGTGTACATGCACTGTTTTTTTTGTTTTTTTGTTTTTACTGAAATACAAAGAAAGCCATTTTGAAATTGGTTTTAGGTAATTTTTCCCCATTACAGTGTATGTTATCCCCACAGTAAATTCAGATACAACCACTTTTAAATGGTACCATACATCTATTAAATAATTTCAAAAATAGGCAAAGACCTTTCCAACCCAATATGCTTTTATGAAGAGCTGCCAAGTTGCTAGCAACACTGATCAACAGTGACCTCATTTATGCATCAAAATCTTAAGCCAAGCCATCAGCACAGACAGTATGACAACAAATTAAAAACTAAAGAATACAGTATGTACAGTAAAAGATACAATTTTCTGAATTAGTTTAAATTCTAATCACAATGGTACAACCAAACCTACTTTGAGCTCAGTTGAGGAATGGAAGAACACTAGTCTACAGAACACACAAAGAAATACTAAATTAACAGATGTACATAAAATCCACAACAAAATAAAAATATTTGCAGTAATCTTTAAATTACAGATATACCTTGGGGTGCCTCCATATCACTTGAATAGCACATCTCTAGTTACATTTGCACAAACATGATAGAAATGGACCCTTTATTTTCAGTGCATTTAATCAAGAATGAATAAATAGGCCAATTTAGATGCAAAACCTGTCAAGTATAATTAAAATATATTTTTAAATATAGCAGTGATTAAATAGGGAATTGTCATATCGTTTTTTTTTTCATTCTTGATAAGGTAGCTTCAAGGAGAAATATTTATCATGGATGTTAACCTTTATATTTTTTAAAATAAAATTTGTTAACATATACAGTGTCACAAAAATAAACATTTCTCACAACAGTTGAAGTTCCTGTGATTGGAAAAATGTACTCCACACTGAAAAAAGTTTTGTATATTTAAGTGTTTTCCTTACTATTTGATATTATCACACTATGTTTGTACCAGAGATATAGAAGAGAAGAGAATTTATGGAGAGAGTTTAGGTTTGTCCAAAAGTTATATGTACATTGAAACCTTCAAAAACACAGACATATCTTTCCAAATGGCTCACCACACAACAGGTGCATCATCCGTCCATGGGCAAGGTCCAGAAAAGCACTAAGGGTGTCAGAAACAGCCATTCATTGTTTACATCATACAACACACAAATAACCCAAGTACACTACAATTTTGAGAGTAGGGATAACAGCTAAGGTAGTACACATTCCTAATGTTCACTTTCACAGCTGTGCTACACATTTCAGAAGAGAAGTTATGAGTAAGCATTGGGTTTGGTACTGGTGGCTCACTTTGTAACTCTGAGCATCAGTCATATTTGAAGTCGCCAAACTCATTATTTTTTTTTCCTAGTCAGTCACAAAAATTGCAGCTGTAAAGATAAAAAGCACTTGAATTAAAAAGCAATATTATATATACTCAAACATTTAACCTCCCTTGCAATTTTACTTCACGGGTTGTATGAAAAATCTTCACACAAAAGATTTCTATATTACCAAATTCACATTTATATCCTTTTTGCCATTTTTTTAAAACAAGCTTAAAATTTCAGCCAGAAAAAAAATTTAAAAACCTTTCAATGTATAGTTTTGTTTTAGAAAAAAATTGTATCAGCAAAATTTTGGAATTTGGATACTTAAAAATCTTAGTATTAAGACATTTAGTTTTAATTAAGAACAGCTAACCTTTATAATAGAGCAGTGAAAAAAAAAATGGCAGTGACTTCCACCATTGTTTTTATTATTATTAATAATTTTTAGTTACAGTGTTCAGTGTGTCACTGAACAGTTGAACAAGTGACAGAATAGAAGTGAAAGAAGATATTCCTGGTGACTCAAAGCCTTCATTTACTCGCCCTCCCACTTATCTCCTTAGCTAAACCAAACTTCACCAGTTAGTTATCTTTGCCAAGAAACCTTTCCTGGTGTTGTAAGGCTTGGCCCCGTGGGTGACTCTTTTTTACAGAATATTCAGTGTGTGCCTCTGTCTTGACTATGAATCTCTGAGGGTAGGGACTGTCTCAAGGATCTCTGTTTGGGGTATTTATCAGCATTCTTGACATATGAGAAGAGCAATATTTACTGAATAAGAGGCAGATAAAAGGCTGCTCTGTGTGATGCCCTTGGTCACTCATGAAATAATTGCTAAAATAAGTGCTCACTGTCTCACTTCGTATGCCTACCTCAGTCCAGTCCAACCCAAAGTAGAATATAAAAGGCACAAGAGAAGCTCGAGACCTTCGTCCATTGTCCTTTATAAGATTGTAAAGGGTCTCAAGTCTGAGAGGGAGGGATTGTTTTTTTAATTGTTAAAATATTTAACTAATTAATTAATTATTTTAAAAAAACGAAGAAGAATATATGAAAGGGTGAGCCATGGTCATGGACTTGGGGAGGGGATTGTCGGGGAAGGGGGGTGCTGGGCGGAGGGGAGCAAAGGGGAAAAAATTGGAACTATTGTAACAATATAATCAATAAAATATACTTAAAAAAAATAAAAGGCACAAGAGAAATTACTTGGCTTAGATGTCAAAGTTTTAAAGTGACTGCTTATTAACCTTTTATAAGAAAAATATGATAAAGCAGAAATTCAAAAAATCTTAGTAGGCATTATAGAAAGTTTAAAAATATACAGGTATAGAGGTATAATAAAAATAACACTGGACAGTAATCTAAAACTTCAACATTTTGCTCTTCCAGTGTGAACTTGGGCTAATCCCTTGATGCCAAGGATCAGTTTCTTTAGCTGGAAATGGAGACTAAAGCATCTGGCTAGTTTGTGTCATGGAGTTTGATCTCCTACAGAGAAGATTAAAGAATTAGTGACTGAAGTGAATAGGAAAAACACTGTGTAAATGAAAGGCAGCATTTTATTACTGTTCATCCACATTCAGCAAATATTTGTTGAGAACCTACCCACTGTGTGAGGTGCTGGGGTTAATAGTAAACTTTTTCTTTCATCAGTTACCTTTTATAAATTTACTATTAATCATTTCATAAATTATATTAGAATTTAAAACTAGAATGTTAACATTTAAAGTTCTGCTTGAATATAGAAAAGCAAAGGGTACTAATCTAAGTTTTATTTGATGAGGCAAGAAAGCTAAACAAAACAAAAATATGACATATATCCAAATAAATTCTTAGGTGATTTCCAAATGCAATATTATAAATGTTACCTTTCTATAAATTCCAGTCACAATTTACCAAGTAGCTTGAACAACTTTTTGCTTTATCAATATAATATCTATGTTTTCCAGTCTAAAGAAAATTTGGAGATTTGTCTGCCTATTGGTTTTATAAACTGAATATGATTTTAAAAAATAATTGATAATTAATAGATTTTAATATTATTTTAAAATATAAACATTCAAATTATTACTATTATTATATACATGTATTAAAAACACAGACATATAAATATCATACCTGAAACAGCTAAGCATTGTATAGGTAATTATTACAAGCCCACAGGAAAAGCTCAATATTAGATACCTTAAATTGTTTACAAGAAATCCTTGATGTTAAGATCCGCTAATGGGTCCTTTGCTGGAGGTTTCTTGGGACTCTGAGTGGCAGGTGTAGGGCTTGGAGAAAGCTAATGGGGAAAAGCCAGCCCAAGAGAGCAGAAATAGAAAGCAAACAAGAGAGATAGATAAGCATTAGGCAGAGCACATACCATAGAAAACAAACATGCAGAAGATTAGATGGCTAAGGGTTTACAAAATCTACTTTGTTCTACTTAGTCACAGTGTTGTGTTTAATTTTGGACTTGTAAAATACACTTCAATTGATATTTGGCTTTCTTGAAATTCTCTTGCATCAGATGTAGCCAAAGGAAAGCTTGAGGACTCTGGTAGAACAATATGGATATAAGTTAAGAGGAGATGTGAAAAACTAGTTACATAAAGATATGAATATATAGTAAAAACAAAACAATCAATTTCTCTATACAAAAGCATTTTGACTTTGGTTAATAGTACCACTAAACTAATAAAGGAATTACATGACTACTTTTATAGTGAGAGTGAGTTTTAAGGAAAAATTAAAAAGTAACAGCTTGTAGAAAACTACATAAGAAATTATTATACTTAACATTATTAGCTAAATATACTAGGATTTCATATAAAGTATTCTAAGTGAAAGCCAGTCAAGCTTGGGGTACTCTTTGTTTCAGATGAGCAAGTAGTTTACTAGTTATGAATGTCACTAAATTCCAATATTGCCTGTCCAGCTTGCAGAAAAGCCTCATTACTAAATACTACAGGAAGTAATCATACTGAGCTTGCAGCAAAAACAGCAAAGAATTAATTTACCACATTTCTGTTTAACTGATACCTAAATTTTAATTATGTTATAGAAATAAGTTCTGGGAGCAGGCTTTTCCAAAAATGTTAGGATACAAGACCTTGAAAAAGGTCATGTAATCTATGTAGAATAATAATTGACATGTATCTTTGAGCCTGATTAATCTCCTATGCTTATAATATGGAAATCTCAGAAATCTGGAACTGTGGAGCAGGGATATATGTGTTTATTGGTTCAGTAAACAGAGATCCAGAAGTAAGGATTTTCAGATTTGTTACTACATCCAGAAACTATTGACTGACTACAGAACCTATCAGTCAAATTTCCATTTAAAAAACTTGATTCATACTTCATAGAAAGATCAGAAAAAAGTAAGTATAAGGATTGAAGTTTTCTGGAAAGTAAGAAACTCAAGGACTGATCCATAATTAATAATTAGGTGAGATGATAACAACATCGTGATACCAACCAACTGAGGAATAACAGAATTGCCCAGGTATCGCAGCCATGATGAAAAGTTGTTTTGTTTTCTGAAGCTACACAGTCATGTTTATTTTATTATCTAGTATAATAAGCTATGCTTTATCTCTGATATGAAATATACAACCTAGAAATTGGCATACCATTCCCTAACCTACTATAGTTTAATTGGATTAAATGATTAAAACACTGTTTTCATCATATCTATTCTTCAAGTTTATTCTTTGACTTAAGTAAATAAACTGATACTATGTAACACTGGTATTATGCCAGAAAACAACTACCTTAAATAATAAAGTTGTATTAATTTACTTTTAAAGTTTTCAGCACGCCAAATAGAGTAAGATTTAAAAAATCTTAGTAACCTTCCAAGTTCATAAAAATAGAAACAGCTTTCCTTTTTTCAAAAAGTGGTAAACAGTTGTGGATATTCAACCATTAAGGTAACACTTTAGGAAATGAGATCCTTCTCATAATTTACATATATCTAGACTAAATTTCACTCCACTATCACCCCCAAAACCTTCCTTAGTCTCCTCAAAAACAACCCTAGGAAGGGTTCATTAGTCTCAAAGAAGACTAAAAGATTTCTCACGAAGACAATGCTTTGGCTATGGCATGGAAGACCAGGGTTTCTCACATTTAAGTTTATCTCTTTGAACACCTACTCTTCTCTTTCCTGGTCACTGTGGCTTTTTTAGGGATTAAATTTAAAAAGTTGAAAGCAAATTTTGGGAACAGATAGCAAATGGATTTAGAAATGCTTCGAGGAAGCAAAGAGGATTACTGTACACTCAGAAAGTTCACAGTAGGAATTCTATGAATAAGACGATATAAATACTCAACTGGTAAATTAAAAATATAGAAGTAGAACCATTTATTGATATTGTTAAAATGTATTTGAGTTATTTGTTTTGGTTTGCTCAGCAAGGTGCTAGGAATATTATAACATCGGGGGTCTGTGTCTATCCAAGTTGGTTTCTCATGGTGAAAACCTCTTTGCTTCTACATACTATACCTTCACTAGACAACTTATAAGTGGAATCATGACTATTACTATTAGCAATAAAAACAGTTCTATGAAGTGCATATATTTTAGCACCTTTGTTAATGAAGGTAGCTCAATCTTTAGTAAGAAATTTGGCCTCACCTAAAGAGAGGCTTGCCCTTAGTCCTGGATCATGGTAGACAAGCTCTGAAATCTTGGAGTTTCCTCACGTGAGAGGAGTGTCTTTATTAAGGTTGGATTCTTGAAAGCACACCTGATCACTTATGCTAACAAGGTAACTCAGAGTGGGGGCTAGCCATGACAGAAAAACCAACCATGTGATTTGAGAGTTGGATCTTTGGGCCACATATTACTCTGAAGTTTAGGGAGGGGGAAGGGCAGGTATATTAAATTCAACCACATTGGCAATTACTCAATCAATCATTCCTATATAATGAAACCTCAACAAAAACTGCACACTGAGGCTCAGGTGAGCCACCTAGGTTGGCAATATTCATGTATATTGTCACATGCTGATGCCAGGTGGGTAACACACCCCTGAGGACAAAGAAGCTTCATGCTTAGAATCCTCCCAGAATTCACCTGATGTATCTCTTCTTTTGGCTGGATCTAATTTGTATCCTTTCACTATAATGAAACTATTATTCTAAATTTAGTGCTTTCCCATGTTATTTGAGTCATGCTAGGAAAATGTCTAATTTGAGGGTGGTCCTGGGAACCCTCAAATTTGTAGGCAGCTGATCTGAAGTGAAGGTGGCCCATGGGACTCTCAAACCTGTGGCTGGCGTCTGAAGTGAGGGTGGTTTTATGGGGATTGCTCCCTTAGACCAGCAGTTCGGCAAACTCATTGAAGTTAGTGTTACAAGTCTTGAGCAAACTTGTCAGTCTGGAGGACTGTGTTCTTAACCTTGAGTCTGGCTAACTCTGGGAACACGTAATAAAACTATGGATCAGAAGGACTCATTTTTCTGGAATACACGCAGAGACATTTTAAATGCCTGGTTTTTTCTCAAGAACCATTCTGAATTAAGTCAGAGAGGGATGGAGGGACTTCATGCAGTTATTTCTATCATTTTCCTCTAAACCTTACTTTATTATTTCTGAAGCAACAGCTATGAGGCTTATATGAGGTAAAAACATTTTTCAACAGTTTTCCACATGACAGTTTTTTACCTATAAATTAATGTCATTATTTTGTGGACATTTAAACTGACCTGTGTGCCAGGTCCAGCTGCGGCTCCAAAGGGTGGCCTCATCATGGGCTGTGCAAACATGACTGGCTGCTGAGGCATCATGGGCATGCCCGTCCCAGCCGGAGGCTGAAAAGGAAGAGTGGTTCACAGCATCAGGGGAATCCGCTATGGCAATGCCCTGACATTTATGCCTTTAACATGCTTCTGAAAAATTTTGAGGACTCCAGGTATATGAGAAAGTATAATTTGTAATTTTGAATGATGGGTGCTGTGAAGCTGGCAGGTGGCAGAGAGTCACTGAGGTGCAGCAGAAGCCTGCCCGGCCACATAGCATCTTCGTCTCAGCCAGGCTTTGTTGTTGTTTGTCTTCTGTAAGCATAATTCTTGAAGAAATAAAAACTTATTTTTTTATGGAATGTGCTAGTGATAAAAAAGTGATAAGTGAAAAGTTCTAGTATAATGATTGAGAGTTGATTTTGATTGAACTAAGCATATATTTCATAAAATTACTCCAAAAATAACATAACAATACACTATAGAAATTATTATTATATGGATATGTTTTTATTAATTTTAGAGAGAGAGGAGGGATGGAGAGAGAGAGAGAGAGCACCTGACTTGGGATTGAACAAGCAACCTAGGTAGGTACCCTGACCAGGGATCAAATCCACAGCCTTTCAATGTATAGGATGATGCTCCAATCAGCTGAACCACCCTCCAGGGCCTATCCAAACTATTTTGATAGAAGTAATTTTAAGTCTTTATAAGTGACTTGATCTCATCATAGATAGACTACTAATATCTAAAGCAGATGACTTAACTTTTTACGTTTTACTTTACTGCAGTTGGGAAGAACTACATTCTATATCAATATTTTTTAATCTGGGATTTGGCAAAAGCCTTAGAAAGGTCAGTTACAATTTTTAGCACAGGTTGCCACTCACCATTCCAAATCCTGCTCCTGGTTGTCCGACAGATGGAGCCCCAGCAACAGGAGGAACCGAACTGGTTGGAGGTACAGTTCCTTGCTACCATAAAAACCACAAAACAACATACACACACAATAATAACAAAGGGAAAGAACCAACATAATCTGATTTTAAATGACAGAATATACTTTTAATATGCATTCCCCTTAGGTATATGTAGATATGTGAAGAATTTTCAAATTTCAGTTTTAAATTTAAAAAACGGCTCTAGCACCATGACAATTATAGGAACATAGTTACTAAATTGAGGTTCACTGTTATAGTGCTATTTGAACTCGTTGGCTACCTGATTACTTACAGCATTAGGTTTTCTCTCTACCTCATTATGTATCTCTCCTCCACTCTCACTATAGATGAGTCAAATTTTTCAAGCTTGTCTTTTCCCATCATTATATCCTCTGATGGTTATTGGGTTAAACATATGGGGATCATATTTACATTTACATTTTCAATGTCTAATTTCCATTTTCTCCCCCGATTTAAAATTATTCTTTTTTTGTTCTACTTTCTCCTCTCTGACTTTTGACTGTTGTACATTTGCACAATGGTCAAAACTCTCAGTTTTAGGCAGCACTTAAAAGACTGCACACACATATCCCATTTCAGGTACAGGTCTAATAGTTTTCAGCCATAGACCCAAACCCCTAATATTTCCCTTCTGTTTAAAATTAATCATACGGCAAATGCATTAAAATTAAATTAATCATTAGAGCAAAATGCTAATTTAAAAAAATATTACAGTGATGTCAGCAAAGATGGTGAAGAAAGTTTAAAAGCCAGCACTTCCATAAAAATGATGGCAAAACAGGCAAAAACTCATACTCAACTGTTTTGGAACTCTGGGAATGAAATAATGTAGAAAATACTTATTCAAGAATATCAGCTGAATCTTGATAATAGTGAATTTTGAGACACTTTAATTTATCCTAGTTCCATCCACTGCTTTCTAGTTCAGTTGTAGTCTTGAAGTAGACTAATAGTACCAGAGGGAGCAGAATATATTTAATTATTCATTTTGTCTTATCTGGATAGCTACCTAGAGAGATTGGCTCAAAATCTTTTTTTCTCACCAAACTGGGAATGCACCTAGTGCTAAAGCTCTTACTTGAAGCCATTTGTGGAAAATATTTACATGCAAATGTTATAGTTGTTTCTCTTTGAGGCAGTGGATAGCAGCAAATAGTAGGCTAAACAGAAAGTTTGGGAGGAAAGGCCGGAGAATGAAATGCTTTGAGGAATTGGGGTTTGAAAGGGTCAGACATATTCCTGGGAATTTAGAAGGCTGTGCATATGCCCAGGACTGTGCACATGCTCATGAGAGACTTGAGAAGGCCTTTGGCTGACCTTGAGGCTTTGAGCAAGCAGTAAGTGATCTCTAAGACAGAGTTGCAAACTGCCTGGTTGAGTTTGAAGACATGCTTCAACACATATTCAGAGATCCTCTACAAAAGCTGACAGATATTTTACATTCCAGAAGTTCAAGTAATATCAACCTAATGATTAGCCAACCACTTAAAGAAATAAAGACTTCAATGGTCACACTTGACAAAGAACACAGACTACAGCATTAGTTTGAAATGGTCACTGAACAAAAAGAAACAACTAGAAAAGTAGCAAAAACAAACCTTGGTGGAAGAGGTAGAATCTGATTTTATGTTTCCACACTATAACACTCAAAATGTCCAAGTTTCAACAAAATAATTATGAGCCATACAAACAGCCCATGTGCAGGAGAAAGATCTCAAATCAATAACATATTTATACCTTAAGGAACTAGAAAAAAGAACAAACTAAACCCAAAGTAAGCAAATGAAGTAAATAATAAATATTAGATTGGGGGTTAATGAAATATAGAATAGAAAAACAAAAGAGAATACAGAAGAAACCAAAAGTTGGTTCTTTGAAAAGATCAATAAAATAGACAAATTTTCAGTAGATAAACCAAGAGAAAAAGAGAGAAATTTAATCATCAAAATCAGGAATGAAGGTGGGGACATTACTACCAACCTTACAGAAATAAAAATTAGAAGAAAATATTATGAGAAATTATATGCTAAAACATTAGATAATCTACATGAAAGGATCCAATTTCTAGAAAGATACAAACTACAAAAATTGACTCAAAAAGAAGTAGAAAATCTAAATAGATGTATAACAAGTAAAGAAACTGACTCAGTAAAGAAAAACTTCCATCGCAGAAAGGTCCAGGACCAGATATCTTCACTGGTGAATTCTATTAAATGTATAAAAGAGAAATGAATACTTCCTAATTATCCTTTGATGTCAGTATTACTCTGATGCCTAAGCCAGATAAAGACATCACACAAAAAAGAAAACTATAGATAAATATCCTTTATTAACATTGAAGCAAATATTCTCAACAAAATACTCAGCATACTGAATCCAGCAACATATTAAAAGAATTATATGAATCCAAGATGGTGGAGAAATAAGTGGAAGCTACATTAACTTCATTCCAGGACCAGTCTGGAATTACAACTAGATTATAGAAAACTTATTCTGAATAACCCACTGAACACTAGCTGAAGAAGCCTTATAAGCATGAACAGGCAGAAGAAACCACCTTATCACAAGACTGGTACAGAGTGTGAAGGAGGTGCGAGAGGGCTGGTTGGGCTCCCATGGGTGACAGCTGATGTCTGAAAAGATATTTCAGTGGCCTGGGGGTTCCTCCTGAGAAGTGTGGAGTCTAAACCCCAAGCTGGGCTCCCCAGCCTGAAGCACCAGAGCTGGGATAGGAACCCAAATAACATATGGCTATGCAAAGCAGCAAGATTTCTGCCTGCCAGGGAGAGATGGCTAGAGACTCAGAGCCTCTAAAGGGGCCAATGCAAAAAAATTCCTTTTGCAGCCATTTATCCCGAGCTTAGGGAGGATGAGTGAAGAATAAAGTAAAAACGCTTGAGGAGAGTCTCAGGCTGGTGGCTCTGGGGAGAAAGCTGAAGAACAGCTGCTATGATCCCTGTGCTTAGTCATTCCTCATACTGCAGGAACCACCTTTCTCTGTCAGAGTAATCCTCTCCAGGTGCATCAGCCCAAGGAGAAGCAAGAGCCCCACCGCCCCCACAGGAATTATTCTGCACACCCCGTGGCACTTAAACCCTGCTGCTGAGGAGTACAGCTGGAATATTTTCACTCTTTAACCCTCAGAAAGCCTGCAGGAGGAGGCAGATCACTGCAAGCTCTGAGGCTTCAGCTGACCTGCTCCAGGGCCTGGTGCTGATAAAAGCTGGCCTTGGTGTGCAGCCTGGTACTTTCTGCACACACTCAGGCCCAGCAGAGGGAGCCACATGTAGTGGATCACTGATAGCTCCAAACAGGTTGTCCAGGGCCAGTCACAGGCAGGGTTTGACTTGGTGTGCACCAGAATCTTGCAGATATACCTAATACATAGAAATAAATACAAAAGCAACCAAAATGGGAAGATAATGATCAGACCCCATATAAAAGAACAAGAGTATTCTCCAGAAGAACTAGATGAAATGGAGGCAAGCAATTTATCAGAAAGAGAGTTTAGAGTAATTTTTCTGAGGATACTCAACAGCATGAGAAAAAGACACAGAAGCCATAAAAAAAGGACCAGTCAGAAATAAAAAAAATACAATATCTGAAATAAACAATACATTGGCAGGAATACATAGTAGGTTAGATGAAGCAGAGGATAGAATCAGTGATTTGGAAAACAAGGCAGAAAAGAACACCCAGGCAGAGCAGCGAAGAGAAAAAGGAATTTTAAAAAGTGAGGAGACTTAAACATTTTGGACAACATGAAGCATAACAACATCCACATCAGAGGATACCAGAAGGAGAAGAGAGTGAGCATGGATTGAGAACCTATTTGAATAAATAATGACTGAAAACTTCCATAACCTGGTGAAGAAAGAAGACACACAAGTCCAGGAAGCACAGAGAGTTCCAAACAAGATGCACCCAAAGAACCCACAACAAGACATATCATACGTAAAACAGCAAAGCTTAAAGACAATGAGAGAATCCTAAAAGCCACAAAGAAAAGCAGGTAGTTACATATAAGGGAGCACCAATTAGACTGGCATCTGATTTCTCTACAGAAACATTTCAAGCCAGAGGAGAGTTGCATGAAATATTCAAGGTGATGAAAAGCAAGGACTTGCAACTAAGGCTAGTTAACCAAGCAAGGGTATCAGTTAAAATTGAAGGACAAATAAGGAGCTTCCTAGACAAGAAAAAGCCAAGGGAGTTTGTTAACACCAAACCAGTACTGCAACAAATGTTAAAGGCCTTGATTTAGGAAAAAGAAGAAGAAAAAGAGATAGAAAAAGAACAGAGGAAAATAGTCTAACAATAAAATGGCACTACATATGTATCTATCAATAATCACTTTAAATGTAGATGGTTTAAATTCTCCAACCAAAAGATATAGGACAGCTGAATGGCTAAGAAAACAAGACCCATTTATATGCTGCCTCCAAGACACCTATCTCAATTGAAAGATACATACAGACTAAAAGAAAAGGAATGAGAAAAAAATATTTCATGCAAATGGAAAGAAAAAAAAGCTGGGGCAGCAGTACTTATATGTGACAAAATAGACTTTAAAATTAAGGCTATAGTAAAAGACAAAGGACACAATGCAGAATAATAAAGGGAACAGTACAACATGAGGTTATACCCAAGAAAACACTTATGCACCCAACATAGGAGCATCTAAACATGCGAAGCACATCTTGACGGATGTAAAGGTAGAGATTGACAGGAATATAGTCATAGTCAGGGATTTTAACATCCCCTTGACTTCAATGGCTATATCTTCCAGATAGAAAATCAACAAGGAGATACTAGATCAAGTGGATTTAATTGATATCTTCAGAGCATTTCACCACAAAGCAGTAGAATACATATTTCAAGTGCACATGGAATGCTTTCTAGGATAGACCACATGTTAGGACAAAAAACAAGTCTCAATAAATTTAAGAAGATTGAAATCATATCTTCTGACCACAAAGTGATAAAACTAGAAGTAAATCACGAGAACACTGAAAAGTACACAAAGACATGGAAGCTAAATAACATGTTACTAAACAATAAGTAGGTCAACTACAAGGTCAATGAAGAAATCAAAAGATACATTGAAACAAATGAAAATGAGGACAGAGCAATCCAAAATCTGTGAGTCACTGGGAAAGCACTCCTAACAGGGATATTCATAGTATTACAGGCTTATCTCAAAACAAAACAAAAAAACAAAAAACAAACAAACTGAAAAAAAGAAAAAGTTCAAATAAACAATCTAACTTTATACCTAAAGAAGCTTGAAAAAGAACAACAAACAATACCCAAAATGAGTAGGAGGAAGTAAGTAATAAGGACCACAGCAATAATAAATGAAAAAGAGTCTAAAAAACAATACAAAAGATCAATGAATCCAAAAGCTGGTTCTTTGAAAGGATAAATAAGGTTGACAAACCTTTAACCAGACCCATCAAAAAAAAAAAAAAAAGAGAAATGACCCAAATAAATAAAATCAGAAATGTAGGAGGAGATGTAACTACTGATATCACAGAAATATAAAGGATTGTAAGAAAATTTGAACAACTATATTCCAACAAACTGGACAACCTGGACAAAAATGGATGAATTCTTAGAAACATACAATCTTCCAAAACTAAATCAGGAAGAATCAGAGAATCTGGATAAGCAGATACACCTAATGAATTTGAGTCAGTAATCAAAAAACTCCCAACAAACAAAAGCCCTGGACCAGATTGCTTCACAGGGGAATTTTACCAAACATTCCAAGAAGAACTAACACCTATGCTTCTCAAACTATTTCATAAATTTCAAGAGGATGGAAGGTTCCCAAACTCATATTATAAGGCCAGCATTATCCTAATTCCAAAGGCAGACAAAGACACTACAAAGAGAAAATTATAGGCCAATATCCCTGATGAGCATAATGCTAAAATCCTCAACAAAATATTAGTAAACCAAATATAGCAATGCATTTAAAAGATCACACACCATTTATTGTATGAATGTAATGTTGGTACATTTGCAACTCAATATCTGTGATTCACCACATATATAAAATGAGGATAAAAACCACATGATCATATCAAAAGATGCAGAAAAAGCATTTGTTAAAATCCAGCACCTATTTATGATAAAATCTTTCAGCAAAGTGGGAATAAAGGGAACATGCATAAACATAACAAAGGCCATATATAACAAACCCACTGACACCATCATACTCACTGAGCAAAATCTACAAGTGTTTTAAAGATCAGGAACAAGACAGGGATGTCCTCTTTCACCTCTTATTCAACATAGTACTGTAAGTCCTAGCCACAGCAATCAGACAAGAAGAAGAAATAAAGGGTATCCAAATTGGAAAGGAAGAAGCAAAACTGTCATTATTTGCAGATAAGCTGATACCATACATACAGAATCCCAGATTCCACCATGAAACTACTCGGACTGATAAATGAATTCAGCAAAGTAGCAGGGTGCAAAATTAATAGCCAGAAATCAGTTGTACTTTTATATGCCAATAGAAAACTAACAGAAAGGGAAATTTTTAAAATATCCCATTTACAATGGCTTCAAAAACAATGAATCTGACCAAGGATGTAACAGACCTGTACTCAGAATATTATAAGACACTGAAGAAAGAAATCATAGAAGACAAATATGTGGAAGCACATACTGTGTTCATGGATAGGAAGGATTAACATTATTAAAATGCCCATTCTACCCAAAGCAATCTATAGATTCAATGCAATTCCTATCAAGATTCAAATGACATATTTCACAGAACTAGAACAAATTTTCAAAAATGTATATGGAACCACAAAAGGCCCCACATAGCAACAGCGATCTTGAGAAAGAACACAGTTGGAGGAATCACTCCTCCTAACATCAAACTATAAGGCCATAGTAATCAAAACAGCATGGTACTGGCATAAAAATTGACACATAGATCAATGGAGCAGAATAGAGAGCCCCAAAATATGCCCACAACTTTACAGTCCATTAATATTTGACAGAGGATGCAAGCACATATGATGGGCTAAAGATAATTTGTTCAATAATTGGTGTTGGGAAACTTGGACTGATACGTGCATAAAAATGAAAATAGACCACCTTCTTACACCACACACAAAAATAAATTCAAAATGGATCAAAGACTTAAATGTTAGACCTGAAACCATAAAAATCCTAAAAGAAAACATAGGCAGTAAAGCTCAGACATAGCTTGTAGCAATATTTTATCAGATATATCTCCTCAGGCAGGGAAACAAAAGAAAAATAAACGAATGGGACTACATCAAACTAAAAAGGTTTTGCACAGCAAAGGAAACATCATTAGAATAAAAAGACAACCCACAGAATGGAAGAACACACTTGTTGATACATCTGATGAGGGCTTAATATCCAAAACTTATAAATAACTTACAAAACTCAACACCAAAACAACAAACAACCCAATTAAAAAATAGGCAAAGGACCTGAATAGACACTTCTCCAAAGAGGACATGCAGATGGCCAATAGACACATGAAAAGATGCTCAATATTACTAATCATCAGAGAAATGCACATTAAAATCACAATGAGATGTCATCTCACACCTGTCAGACTGGCTATCATCAATAAATCAATAAACAACAAGTGCTGGTGAGGATATGGAGAAAGGGGAAAGCTTTTGCACTGTTGGTGGGAATGTAGATTGGTATAGCCCCTGTGGAAACCAGTACAAAGATACCTCAAAAAATCAAAAATGGATCTGTCTTTTGACCCAGCGATTTGACTTCTGGAAATATATCTGAAAGAATCCAAAATACTAACTCAAAAGAACAAAAACATCCCTACATTCACTTCAATATTATTTATAATCATCAAGATATAGAAGCAGTCCAAGCGTCCATTAGTAGATGAATGGATAAAACAACTATGGGACATTTACACAATGGAATACTACTAAGCTGTAAAAAAAGAAAATTTTACCCTTTGTGACACTATGGATGGACCTGTTGAATATTATGATAAATGAAATAAGCCAGTCAGAGAACGACAAATACCATATGATTTCACTTCTATGTAGAATCTAATGAACAAACTGAACTAACAAGCAAAATAGAGACAGACCCAGAGAGCAGGATGACAGTTAAGAGGGGTGGAGGGGTTAAAGGGGACTAATGGTAATGAAAAATACAATAAAAATTATTTAAACAAAGAATTAGACACCATGACTGAGTGAGATTTAACCAAGGAACTCAAGATGGCTTCGATCAATGTATATGTCATATTAATACAATATAAGAAAAACCCACATGATTATCTCAATAAAGGCATAAAGTCATTTGACAAAATCCAATACCCTTTTATAATAATGACAAAACACTCAACAAATTAGGAATAGAAGTAAAATTCTTCAACCTGAAGAACCAATGGCTAACATTGTATTTAATGTTGAATGACTGAACACTTTCTTCTTAATAAAAAAAAAAATGAATAAACAAAACAAAACAGGAACAGATGCATAGATACAGAGACCAAACTCATGATTGCCAAAGGGGTGGGGGTGCAATGGGAATAAAGCATAAGTAAGAAAGAAGAAATAAAACTATCTTTATTTGTAGATGGCATGATCTTATAGATAAGAAGTCCTAAGGACTCCATACACACACACACACACACAGACACACACACACACACAAAAATCAAAATTAATAAACAAATTTAGCAAAGGTGCAGGATATATAAAATCAATATACAAAAATCAGTGCCGTGCTCCCTGTACACTAGCAATGAACAATTAAAATATGCAATTAAAAAAACAATTGCATTTATAATAGCATTAAAAATAATAAAATACTTAGAAATAAATGCACCAAGACTTGTACACTGACAACTATAAAACATGGTAGAAAGAAATTAAAGATGACTTAGATAAATAGAAAAGTGTCCTGTGTTCACGGATTGGCATATTGAATATTTTGAAGATGGCAATACTTTCCAAATTACTTGAAAAATTAGTCATTAGGGACATGCAAATCAAAATCACAGTTGAAACCCTACGTATTGCTGGAGGGAATGGAAAATGAGGCGATTGCTGTGCAAAAGTTGGCAGTTCTCAGAAAGCTTAACATAGAGTCACACATGAACCAGCAATTCCATTTCAAGGTATAGATCCAAGGACATCTATCTGTTGTTCCATTTATTTATGCATTCATTGCTTGCTTCCTATACATGCCCAGACTGAGAATCAGACCGAAAACTTGACCTTTCAGGATGACATTCAAACTGACCGAGCTACCCAGCTAGGGAAGATTCATTCTTTACTCATCATTTCAACTGGTAAGATGGGAAGCTATTCACCAGACATAGAATTATGTAACTCACTGGAATTATTTCATTTATCAGAATCATAAATAATAATTGCATTATTTGCCAGAATTATATCATTGAGACTTAAGAAAATATAAAGAAAACAAGTTTTTATTAGTTATCAAAATAAAATGAGCTTGCAAAAATTCCTGATCAAATAAATGGGTCAGATAATTTTTCAAGAGAATCTAAATTTGTCATTCTGCTCAAATGGTAGATTAAGTCAATAATTTACTCTCCAAATATTATTTATCCTAAGGTTTTTAAATTGTTCCCTTTTTCAATACTCAACTGACTTTTTTATCTACAGGCAATATAAAATTAGTTGTTTTTAGGGAGAGAATTGCAGATTCTGTGACCTCCGGCAAAATGCACATGTTTCTGAATTGCAAGTGCCTTCTCAGTTTGTATGATGGAAACTTAACAGGTCTGTTGTGCTTTGGAGAACAGGACTAAGTCTAAGCAGCTCAGAAAACACAGGGCTCCTGATGGCCATGATAACAGAGCCTTGCCAGCAGGCATATTTCAGCTATTCAAGTTCCATTAAGGTTGCTAGATCTAACTTGGGTTCTCTGATCTGAAAAATTTTTACAGCTGTATCTCCAAGCAGCAACTGAGGGAAATTCAAAACAAATTTGGAAAAGCAACCTTTTCTCTTGTCCATGGATAAAAACTTTAAAAGGCAGTGAAAAAATTCTCACACCCATTTCTGCCCCTCTACCTCCTACTCAAAGGTCAAAGCCTGCAGATTACCAGGAAAATTTGGAAGTACTGCTTTGTTGCTTCTGGAGCACAAGTCTTGACTGTCTCTCTTCTTTTGCTTGAATATTCTCAGGAAAAAAACCTCAAATATATTTTGAGGAATAGAAAAATAGAAGAGGTTTTGTGAGAGAACTGAGTGGAGGGAAGCCAGAGGCTCTTGGGGTGGTTTCTGAGGTAAAAGCAAAGCCAGAGCTATGTTAAGGAAGAAGAGCTTGATAGTAAATGAAGTAAACAGTAGTGGATTTATATAGACTACAAATAAGACTGAGTGAGGGTTAATAAAGACACAATCACTCTGCGAATGAGAGGCTTTACTGTACATCGCTGCCTGAATGTTAAGAACACTAAACAAAAGAAAGAGAAGTAGGTGTAACTCTGCCCTTGTAATACAGCTGCTGCGGCTGCTTTACTTTATGTGCAAGCCTGCGGTCTTTAACTTTCAGGAGTTTCCTAACAATCTAAAGTTTTCTGCTTCTAAAGCAAACATCAGGAGTTTTGAAGTTTTAAAATAATGAGGATATTAATCTCAGTCTCAGTGACAGTGCCTGCCAACCAGATCATTGGCAGCCTTCCTGCCCCCCAAAAGCAAAAACAGTTGTTAATAAGTATCTGATGAATTCTTAACCAGTATGGTTAAAATCTTGACCTCATGGGAGGTGATGGCCAAGAAAGGCCTCCAACTTGATACAATTTTTAAAGTATTTCTCTCTTATTCTCCTTCTTGGTTAATGGCCTCATTATTTAGCAAACTGTCCCACATACAAAACTGGGCAACCAGTGTTGTGGTGGTTTTATTCACAATGATCCACAGTTGTGTGGATTCTACCAGTTTTCTTTCTTGCCTTCCTTTCACCCACACCTCAGGCTTTCAAGTATTTTTTTAACCTACAGCTGATCTGCCAGATATCGGCAGTCTCCCCATCCTCTCTCCACTCCCCTTCATTCCATCCTAGACTCTGCTATCACCTCGACTGTTCTGAAAATAACTTGTTAAAAAAACAAAGCAAAACAAAAACCCCCCAAACTTGATCCTGCTGATACAGGCAACACCATCAAAGTATAAACTTCTCAGAACAGCAAGTCCTCTTTAATTTAGAAAAGAATAGGGAAATTAGTTCCCTTAATTTGGTAATGGTAATATAAATTGTGAAATCTAATGTGAATATGTAGTATTAATACATTTATAAGATCAATTCTAAAGAAGCTTTTTCTTTCATTATGGATTTTATACATTTATTGAATCACTCTCCCTCTCCCTCCAACAAGACAGTGGCTCTGAAATATTTTTTGTATCTAAGAATGGTGTGTAGCACCCTATGCTTGGAATGCTGGGTGCTTATGGTCTAAGCATCTTTCTGAGTCACCATCCACAGGCAAATGCTTGGGGTCCCAGGGTAACAATTATGCTCTCTTTTACTCACAAATGAGTCCTAGTTTGGACTATAAATTAAATGATCATCTTAGTCTTCGATCAGTATAAAAGAGAAATTTAGTTTTCTACTAAGTGTCCTTTGAAAAATTAAAACAGAGTTCTTTATTGTATTGCTAAATAAAAAAATGGTCCTCTTAAGCATTGTTTTAAAATATAGAAAGATGTAAAGTGATAAGTACAATAGGCAATTTCCTCATTGTTATCCATTAGAAATCACTTCTTAAAGTTAAGTTCTTTCAGACTTTGAATTCACCAAAGGCAGAGAACATCAGTCCTTGAATTCCCTCTCTCACTAGCACCCGCAGCTGGGGTGGGGAGATCGGAGAGGGGAAGTGGGTTTCAAGAACAGAATGTATTTTCCCATAGAAACTATGGTATAAATTGTGATTCAGTGAATACTGTTAGTTCTGTTTAGTGGTAACTTTTGGTTCAAAAGGCATTTTTTTTTAGGTTGGTTTGAGTTTATTTTTATTCATAAAACTGCTTACATAGAAAAACATTACTATTTATAAAATTATGTAAAAGACAATATGTTCTAAGTTTCAAAACTCAGATATTTAAGTTACTTTCTGGAAAGCAATAGTTTTAATAGAGTCTATCTAATATGTTTATATTCTATATTAATTCACATCCACGCATATTTGTTTGGCTGGGGTCAGTGGATTAATTCAGGCGACAAGGAGAGTGTGGTATCAAGAAAGCCTTTACGATGGGTGTGATATAGACAGGTGAAGGTGTAAGTATAAGTGAAAAGTTAGGTGTGAACTTGGGAAACAGTGACTAGCCTCGTTTTGCTAAGTATAGGGCACATATAGGAAAACAGTAAGTTTTGCAACCCTGATAATGTCCTTTTTATGGTAGCAAATTTCACAAAATAATAATTAGTCTTTATTACCAGTGTTATGCTGTTTCACAGAATAAATGCTGGTAATAATATATTAATAAAAATATAATGTACAGAAATAAAACAAATTTTATAGAAAAGACGGTGTTAGTAGTTTTGATTTTAAAAATGGTGAGCAGAACTAACAACATTTTAAAACAAAAGCTCACTTACGCAATAGAAAACTGCCCAATCTTTCTGGTAAGAAAAAAAGTTTTCATTACTTATTAAGATGATCAGGAAATCTGAGCAAGAAATGTGATAAAATATAGATAACGGTCAATAATATTAAATGCTTTTGAAAAATTATTTTCATAATTATACTAATATAGAACTAGTATCTCAAGGAGCACATATACTATTTTGAAATAATTTTAAAAAGAGGCCATAATCTTTATCAAGTATAAAGTCAATAAAATTTGCCTTTTGGTAAATATTGCATCTTGCTTATATTTCTTCAACATGGATGAAAAGGTAGTGTCAGAAGCAAAATTAAGCAAAACACACTCTGCTGTGTACACTTGAAAACTGGCAAATTGCCTGCACTGCCCCAGCCTCTGGTGGCTACCTACCAGAGGTGCACTTGGTGGAACTCCCGCTGACCAGGTTGCTGGGGCTACTTTCGGCTGCCAGTTGGCTCCACCAGTCAACTTTTTCTCTCCAGCATTCCACTGAAGATCTCCCCTAAAAAATCAAGCATGCAAAACAAACAAAAATCCAAAACCACACTAATCAGAAAAGAAAGTTATGTGATTCATGAGATACTTTAATTTGGCATTAGAAGCAGTCTGCTCGAGTTCAGTGATAATAAAGAGAACAGGTTAAAACTTAGAGGGAAGTCTTACCATATTGTATTTAAGAGAGTTTAAAAGCACTTGACAAGAGTAATTTTGAGTTTGGACTCCAATGATAACAGAAATTTTCTATCACTTCTGATAGAAGAATATATGACAAAATTTAACTGAATTCCTCACTAGTTATAAAAAATTTCAGATAAGTACATCATAAATACTATATACCTATCCTTTGTTGCATTTAAGATGCATCCATGGTGGTGTATTCTGGGTCGACAGAAGGTTTCACACAACTACATCATGACTACAACCTGCCTTACAATGACTGTAAGACACTATCTATTTATTGTACAATGGATCCTAATTTCAGATGTTGAACTATGCAGCTAAAAAGAAGGGTATATTATTTAACATTCATACTGTCCTTCCTTAAAACGGATCCTTCATGAGACTTTTAAAGATCACTATTAGCTAGGAATATTGTAATGAATCTAGAATTTAAAGCTATTAAAGTATTCAAACAACAATTCCCCAATATTTCTAGATATAACTTTGTGACAATCTTGGAGACTGAAATAGGTTATTCCTTTTCATTGCTAGAGCCAACAGTTTGGATGTTTTAGAAGAATAACAACAAAACAAAAACACCAGAATGAAATAAAAAATCAATTTTTAAATTACTTAGCCTGAGAAAGAGTAATTACTTTAATGAGGAATGTTTGATAGTCTCAAATAAATACAAAATACATTGTCACAAGAAAGCCAGATAGTTTAAAAAACACTTACTTTTTGGATGTGGTGCCTGAAATCCCAAGATCTATAAATGGATAAAAGAAAAAAGAATTTAAACCTCTATACTCAGTTTAAATGATATGACATTTAAAAGATCAAAGACTCAAAGGTCTAGAAAAAGTCCATATTATGCCTAGGAATGACTATATTGAGTTTAACAAAGGAGAAACTATGTTAGAAAACATTCACAAATCTTACATTTTCTTTTTTTACATTATACTTAAGGACCACATTTTATTGTCAACTGGTGTTCAGAAAAGAGCAAATACAGCCAGCTTGAGACTGCTAGCTTAGAAAGGTCTGCATGGCTGGCATCTGGGAAGCTAGCTAGTAAATTGTTCTCCACACTGAGCTAAAACTATTCCTAATGATAAGGGTGGCTTCCTGATCTAAACTATACACACAACATGGTTTATGCTGAACGCCTGCTTTCCTCTGTGAGACTGAAACTTTGCTAACATGCTAGGCAGATGGTGCCTACATGACCAACATCCAATAAAAACCCTGGGTGCTGAGTCTCTGAAGAGCATCCTTGGGCGAAAGCATCACATATGTTGCCACATTTCTGTATGCTCTTCCCCTCATGGGAAGGAGAGCGCATAAGGACATCTGAGGGTGGATTCCTCCAGACTCTGCCTGTGTCTTTTCCCTGGTGACCCGGCGGTGTATCCTTGCTATGCTGCTATAATAAATCTTAGCTGCTAGTACAAATATGTGCTGAGTCCTCGTGTCCTTCCAGCGAACCCATGAATGTGAGGGTGGTGGGTCTTGGGGATCCTGACATAATGGGCTTAATCATTCTGCTCTAATCTCAGTTCATTTATTACACCAGCAAATATTTATTGAACCCCTACACATACCAGGCGCTGTTCAAGGAGTTGGGTTATACGTGTGATGAAAAACAAAACCCCAATCCTCAAGGAACTTACATCCTAATGGGGTAAGATGAACTATAAAACAATACATATAAAATAATAAAAAAGTAAATTATGTAGGCTGCTAAAAGATGAAATGGAAAGATGGAAAGCTTGTGGAGAAATAAAAAGCAACAGCAGGGTAAGGGGGATCTGGTGGGGCAGGTGGAGAGTGAGGGGCAGGCATATTAAATAGGGTGCTCCAGCAAGGCCTCCTGGAGAAAGTGAGATGTGTGCAGAGCTGAGCAGAGGTGTGGCGGAAGAGCTTGCTAGGCTGTCCTATGGTGCACTCTCTGCCAATGGTAACTCTATGTTTAACACTGCAAGAAACTGCCAAAGTGCTTTCCATGGTAGCTGCCCAATATTGCCTTCTCACCAGCCATGTTGGAGAGTTTCAATTTTTCCAAATCCTCCTTGACATTGGTTATTATCTTTTTTATTATAGACATCTTAATGGGTGTGAAGTGATATCTCATGGTGGTTTTGATATGCATTCCACAGACAACAGATGTTGAACATCATTTCATGTGCAAATTGGTCATACATTCTTGTGGAAATGTTTATTTAAGTCACTTTACTATTTTAAAAATGGGTTATTTGTCTGTTCATTATTGAGTTGTAAAGCTCTTTATTTATTATGGATACAAGTCCCTTATCAGATATCTGTTATTTTCACATTCCGTTGGTTGTTTTTCACTGTCTCAATGGTATTATTTGTAGAACGGTTTTTAATTTTGATGCAGTCCTATTTATCTTTTTTTTTCTACTGTTGCTTGTGCTTTTGGTGTCATATCTAAGAACATTACCTAACCCAAGGTTGTGAAGATTTACTCACACATTTTCTCCTAAGAATTTTATAGCTTTGGCTCCCACATTTAGTTCTATGACACAATTTGAATTATTTTGAAGTAAGAAGTCTAATTTCATCCTCCTGAATGTGGATATCTAATTGTCTCAGTACCATTTGTTAAAAAGGTGATTCTTTCCCCATTGAATTGTCTTGACACCTTCGTTGAAAATCAACTGACCATAAGTATATAGTTTTATTTCCAGACTGTTATTTGATTCCATTGATGGATATGCCTATCCCTATGTAGTACCACCCATCTTTACTGTAACTTTGTAGTAGTAGAAATCATGAACTGTGAGTCTTACAGAGTTACTCTTTTTTTATTCAAGATTTTTGGTAATTCTGGCTTCCTTGCAATTTCCATTTGAATTTGATGTTCAGCTGGTTAATTTCTGTAAAAAGTAAGCTGGAATGTTGATAGTGTGTAGGTAAATTGTCTTTCAGTTTTGGAATATGTTTTAATTAGAAATATTAAGTTGTGGTATTCATTCAGCTTTTTCAGGGCATTGGTACATTTCTACAGATTTTGATAAATACATGGGTTCATGTAATTATCACTACAATCAGGATACACAGCAATTTACTCCAAAATATTTTTTCTTGCTGCCTTTTGTAATAAAAACTTCCCCTTATTCCTAACCTTGGCAATCAATGATATATTCTTGGTCTCTACAGTTTTGACTTAACAAACCAAAACCAAAAATTCATATAAATGTAATAATACAGCATCAAATCTTTTTGTGTCTGGCTTCTTTCACTTAGCTTAATGTATCTGAGATTCATCCATGCTGTTGTATGTATTCATCAATGGTTCATTCATTCCCTTTTTATTTCTAAGTAGAGTTTACAATAGTTTCGTTTATATATTTTCTCAGTAAATTGTATTTGGGTTGTTTCTGGCAATTTTGAATAATACTGCTATAAAGATACATATACAGATTTTTGTGTGAACATATGTCTTCATTTTTCTAGGATAAATACTTAGAAGTGGGTTTACTGAGTCATACAAGTATAGGTGTAACTATAAAAAACTACTAGACTGATGTCCAAAATCACTAGACCATTGTGTATTTCCACCAGCAAAGTATAAGAATTCTAGTTGCTCCACATCCTGTACCTGTACAGTACTGTCAGGTTTTCTTCTTTTAAAATTTTTAGTCATTCTAATGGATATATAGTGAGATGAGATTTCTTAAAATATTGATAAACAATTCACATATCATAAAATTCATAGTTTTAAAGAGTAAAATTCAGTGTAAAAATTATGTTCACTAGATTATGGAATCATCATTACACTCTAATTCCAAACAAACATTTTCATCACCCAAAAAAGAATCCCCATACCCATTAGCAGGTACTCTCATTCCCTCCTACTCCAATCATGGGACTACCACTAATCTTTCTGTTTCTACAGATTTCCCTGTTCAGGACATCTCATATAAATGGAATCATATACTATGTAGTTTTTTGTGTGTTTCATTTCTTTCACTTAGCAAACATTTTCAAGGTTCACCTATGTTGTAGCATGTACCATTATTTCACTTGTTTTTATGGCTGAATAATTATTTTATGGGTATACCATATTTTATTTGTCCATTTATCAGTTTATGGACATTTGGGTTGTTCCCACTTTTTGGCTATTACAGAAATTGCTGCAATAAATATTTGTGAATAAGTCATATGGACATATGTTTTCAATTCTCCTTGGTATACATCTAGGAGTAGAATTGCTGGGTCATATGGCAACTCTATGCTTAACTTTTAAAGATCTGCAAGACTGTTTCCAAAGTGGCTGCATCATTTTACTTATCAACCAGCAATGGTTGAGAGTTTTAATTTCCCTACAACCTAGCCAACATGTGTTACTCTCTTTCTGATTATAGTGTTCCTAGTGAGTGTGAAGTGGTCTTGTCATTGTTGTTTTGAATTGCACATTCCTGATAGCCAATAATGTTCAACATCTTTTGGGCCATTTGTATATCTCTTTGTCAATTTTTAAAATACTTGTCTTTTTATTATTGAATTGTAAGAGTTCTTTAATACTATGGACATAAATTTCACATGAGATATATGATTGGGAAACATTATTATCTCATTCTGTGGGTTGTTTTTTCATTCCATTGATGGTATCATTCATAATGAGTGTTAAATTTTGATGAAGTCTTATTAATTTTTTTCTTCAATTGATTATGTTTTTGTTATTATATCTAAAAAGTCACTGCTTAATCCCAGGTCATGAAGATGTACACTCAACATTTTTTTTCTAAGAGTTTTATAGTTTTATTTCTTATATTTAGATCTTTGATTTATTTGAATTGATTTTTGTGGGTGGTATAAGGAGGAGACCCAACTTCCATCTTTTACATGTGGCTATTCAGTAGACTTGCACATTTTTTTAAAAGACTGTCTTTTCCCACTCTGAATGGTCATGCCAGCCTCACAGAAAATTGTTTAACAATGTGTATGGGGTTTATTTCTGGGCTCTTTCTTCCATGCTATTGGTCAATTTTTCTATCATTACATCAGTACCATTTGTTCTGATTACTGTAGCTTTGTAGAAGTTTTGATATTAAAAAGTGTGCTTCACATTTGTTGTTCTTTATTGATATTTTTTGGCTCTTCCTCTAGAGGCTCAGCTTTCTCCAGATGAGATAATTGTCAAAGGGGTTGGCATCTGACGGCTGTGTGCGGATAGCACTCTCAGCAGCTAGAGGTAAAAATCCTCTATTTCTGGGTGGTACATTATAGTGTCCAGCAAAAGCAGCTTCAACTGCAGACTCTCCATCAATGAGATAATATATTAGAGCAGGAAGAAACACTTAAACAACCTCTCCATGAGTGTCATCAAAGCATTTTCGTGGATGCCCCGACTGAGGATAATGAGTGGAAAATGAAAGTATGTCCACAGGATAAAGCATAGGAAAAGTTCTGTATAAATGAGATGCTAAACTTTTGATATTGCCTTGGGTAATAAAATTAAAGGTATTTGCAATGCTGAACTCATTCATCTTAATAAAAAATAAAATTCAGAATTGAAACAAAAGGTCAGTCTTTATTACAGCTGCCCTCACCTCCTAGAACTCTCTCCTTCACTTACCTAAGCCCTAGCCACTCAGCTCCTTGATGTTCCTTGAATATGCCAGGCTCTCTTCTGCCCCAATGCCTTTGTACTGGCTATCTCCTTAGCCTGCAAATGTCCTCCTTTAGATATGCATAGGGCTCATTCCTTTACCTTCCAGTATATCCTCAGATTTTACCTTCTCAGTGAGGCCTACTCTAACTCCCATGCTGGAGCACTCTTTCTCTCTCATTGTCTGTTCTGTTTCTTCCCCATGGCACTTAGGACCTAACACACTATAGAATTTATTTATTTTAAAATATTTAATGTTTGTCTTTGCCCTTTCAGAGCACCATACGAAAAGAAATTTATATCTGTTTTGTTCCTTTATTTTATCTATAGAGCCTGAAAGAATGCCTAATACTCAATAAGTAGTATTTGTTGAATGAATAACTAAAACTCACTTGGATGCTCAATGAGTAAATATCTCGCATTTAAGTTACTCTATATTCTCATTTCCAAATGAAATTAAAAATTATGCTCTTGACTTCATACTTGTATATGCTCTCTAACCATCCCTTTGGTAATTAAGAGTAAAAATGGCACAGGTACTGCTTGTGAGACTATGGCATTGTGATGGCTTATCTTCTAAGAAACTGTGCCAGGTAAAGCACTAAGAATTTCTGTCCACTCCTTAATACGCTAATCTGCAGTGAATCCAGAGATAATACATTTGAAAAGACAGGGGAAAATCACACATGTTTCAGTTAAATAAAACTATGTTACTCACTGCCTACTAAGCTGGCAAGAGATGAGTCAAGATCACTCCCAAGGGCTTTGCTTGCTGTCATTGCAGGACTAGGAGGTGCCATCGGGATGGGTGCAGGCTGCCCAGTTGGTGCCATGGTTGGCATCAGAAGATCACCTAAGCCATCAAACACTGGAAATCAAATATACCAGGCTCAGAATAATGGGAAAAAAATAGATCACATGGAAAATTAAAGGGAAAATCTCTTTTAAAAAACTATGGAAACAGTGACTATACAATCTTATAAAAGAAAACATGTAATTCACACTTATGACTATAACACCAAAAGGAACATCTTTACATATGTCTGCTCATAAACTGTGGAAATCCTAGTGAATATGAACAAAGATGAAAAAATAATCTGTGTAATGTACAGGAAAGAGTGCAGACTTTGGAGTCAGAATTGAGCTCAAACTCAGCTATACACCTTACTAGCTATGTGTCTTTGAGAAAGTTACTGTCTGAGCTGTAGTTTCCTCATCTGTAAATGGGGAGAGTACTACTACTATGTGGCTTTGTTGTGAAGATTTAATTAGATAATACATGTCATGTCTTTATTATAATATTTGCCTATGAATAGGCACTCAGTAAGTGGTAGCCACGGTTACTCATTAAAAACTACCACTAAAATGGGACAACTGTAATAGAACAACAATAAAAAAGTGAAAAAATAAAACTACCACTAAACCACTTTTTTATTAAAAATGGTAGGATTTATCAAATCCTAAATAATTTACTCTAAAATCCTCCAATGCTTACTTTTAAAAGAATTCATAGGTGAGAAAAGAAGGTTGAATCTTTTAGTTTCCTATGAAATAAGTGTCAAAGTAAAACCTGACCTAATGGTCAGTACCTAGTAGTTTATATCTGAAAAACAGTTGATCATATTCGAGGAGTAAGAATTTTAATTTTTTTCTCTTATTATAACAATCACTTTTAGCTCTAACTTTAAGGGCATATTTAAAGTAAACACTATTTCATTAATAGGAATCATGCCATTATTAATGGTTCCTGATTACCATGTAAATAATTACTACTTGTCTAGTTCTTAGAATACAGAAAGGTTATTTAAAATGCAGATGCATAAGATTTGCATGAGTTATTGCTAATATCTATTTCAAAAATTTTGTGGTTCTTAATTTTTTGTCAAAAAACTATGCATAGTTACCAAACATACTACTATACAATGATTCTAAATTAAAAAAAGGACAGCATTCAACTAGAGGCACTGGCAATAGAAGCAACCAAATTGTCAGGCAGCAGATATATTTAGGGTGTTTCTGAAACACATTTAATTGCCAAAAACTCACCAATTGAAAATTTGTAGTAAGGACCCAGCATGGGAAGAGTAGAATGGAAGAGAATACAAACAAAATGACAGCAGGATGAAAGGTTAAAGGCAGGCAAAGAATAGTATTTGTGTCTCAACTTCATAAAATTGAGGGCCATGCAAGCTTCAAAGGGGATAAGCAACAGCAGGGGAGTGTCCAACATTCAGATACTGTATAAAGATTTAGTACAAAGTACTTGTTTTCCCTTAACCATCTCTAAACCATGTGCATGTAAGCTCATGCAAACAGATGGTGTGTGTGTTAAGTTAGATTTCTGCTAGAAATTAACAACAGAAACATGGAAAGGAATTAAAGGTTATTCTTAAAGCTACCAAAATGTACTGAAAAACAGTTACTTAAGTTACTGAATGAGAGATTTATTGAACTTTTTAAAACCAGGTCATCACTCAATATTACGTATGCATTTCCTGATATCATACTAACCTTAGATGGTTTATTTTATAATCAGAACAAATGAAAAGAACGTTTGAAAATCACTGCCTTACCTGATGGATCAAACGAGCTGCTGCTAGACGTTGAAGGCGTTGTTCCAAAAGCGACCTCAAAATTGGGCTGTAGCAGGTTATTCTGAGCTGGAGTCACTGGAGATGGAGAAGGGGCCATGAAAGAACCCCCAAATCCTAGGGAAAATATTGCCAGAAAAAGATAAGCAGGGATAACTAAACATGGGTAAGGCCATAAAAACAGAGTCAGAAAAAGTTGTAGTAGACCAAAAAGGAACTGAATGCATGTAGATGAGAGAAGTCAATGACACCTGCGAAGTTAGTTTTTTAAACGTTTTTCAAGTATCTTGATATCTGTCTTGTATTAATGAGAGATTTAAATTAATTAGAAATAAGATAGCACACAAGTATATATATATATATATATATACACACACACACACCTTTGTTAAGGGAACCTGTGGCAGCCAGAAGAGGGTTAAAGTTCAGATAATTATTTTCATTATATTTAAATTTTGTTTCTTTAAATCACAATACCAGGTAGTTAGAAAATACCTAGTCATACACATTGAACCAGTATAAAAATAAAATAAAAATCAGAAAAATATGCATGCACTCTGCTACCAAATCCTTTTTAATCTTTCATATATGTTCTAATTCCACTGCTGCAACTGCCAAGTGTAGGCTCTCCCAATACCGCTCTCATAATTCCCGAGGTCACCCAGCGGAGTTTCTTGTTTGGACTTCCTTCAATCTAGTCTCTACAGTGCAGCCAGAGTGATTTTTGAATGACAAATGTTGACAACGTTACTTGCCTAAAATCCTTCACCGGGTTCCCATAGCTTTCAGATTCATAGAGTGCAGATTCCTTTGTACAACAAACAAGCTCTTCTGTGTCTGGCTCCCTCCCCACCCCTGCAGACTCGTCGTCGGCAGCCGTCCGTCTCGAGAGACGATGGTGTAGCTTCTTAAGAGTCTATCTGCACCGCCGAGAATGGCTGTGCAGTCCCACTCGGGAGTGACACGGTATCTGTCTCCTCCCGTGTTGAATCGACATCTTGCGATGAAGCTACAGAGCCTGGGCAGGGTGATATGGAGGGTCTGCTGTTGCCCATGCAGCAGACCCCCCCTCTCTTCGCAGCTGAAGGATCCAAGGGAAAGACGGAGTCAATACAGCTTGGCTTCAGGTGCGCCGCAGGAGTTGCCGGTGTTGACTACAATGTCAAACCGCCTTAGGGACTCCGGCTCTGGATTTTCTGTCGGGGTTTACTCCCTTAGCCTTTCCCCAGAAGAGGTATGCCGCAAGGCAGCGGAGGTTTTTTGGAATCAGAGTTTTCCTTCTCTGACCCCTGCAGACTAGGTTGCTGTTTATTGTACCCTCACAGGGAGTCAGACGCCTGCACTGAGAGGGCTTCCTCATCTTATGTTGCTATCAGCCACGGCGACCCTCACCCCGCCCACATCAAGTATGACTGAATTATGTGCTCTGCCTCTGTGTCCTTGGCACCTGGCACATCTCTCCACCCTTAAGCCTTATTATAACTCTTTATTCTCACTCTCAAGCCCCCTCCAGTCCTAGGGATGATCTTTTGATGTCAGGAACTATGTCTTCTTTTCTCACCATTTCCACTAGCAGTCAGACAATGTCTAAAACACTGAATTAATGCTTACTGAAGGAAGGAAACTCCTGAATAGAAAAGGTGAGGAGAAATCAGACTATTGTAAAGTAAGCAAACCTCAAATTAAATATTTATCTTTTGAAGTCTGGAAGCAAACAATTTCTCTCCATTAATAGAAACAGAAACAGCGCTCATCTCTATTGCTTTTGTAGAAAAATTCACAACTTGTGAAGGAAGTAATTTCTTAATAAGATACTAAATGATGTTCTATTATCAAAGAATTTATTACTATCAGAAGTCTTTTTAACTTCGTTTGGGTATATATAATCCTTTCTAATCTAGGTATATCTTCTCTTCTTCAGAAACTACTTACAGAAAAAAAAGTAGGAATGCTTCAAAAAATTCTTAAGCTTACATTCCATAAAACCAATTTATAAGTTTGAAAATGGTTTCCAATGAAATTCTGTCATTATTATTTTCTAAAGCAGGCAATAATATTCAAGTCATGTTGTTCCTGGAAACTGATATTGATTTGAGTTTAAGCTTGTCTTGTATATATATTAAAAATTATAATTTGGGCCTGGCTGGTGTGGCTCATAGATTGAGCACTGGCCTACAAACCAAAAGGTCACCAGTTTGACTCCCAAGTCAGGGCATAGGACTGGGTTGCAGGCCAAGTCCCCAGCTGGGGCTGTGTGAGAGGCAACTGATGGACCTCTCACACATTGATGTTTCTTTCCTTTCTTAAAAAAAAAAGAAAAAAGAAAAAAAATTGTAAGTTGAAAAACTGTTACCTATTAGAAGATGGTCTTTAATATTAATGGTGGCTACTTTTAGTGATTTTAGTATTTGAATGACATAAGCATCATGTAACTTTCCTAATTAAAGAAAAAACATTCCTTATATCTTTAAGAATTTATATTAGTATGAAGTCAAGATGGGCTAACAGTAATTATTTCTGTGGATGTGACCATTTTGGTTCTAAGGAGGTTAGTGGCTGTGTTAGTACTGACTGTTTTGAAACATCCTACACCTCAAAGTTGGAATATGGCTCTGGTTAATTTAGGCAATTGTTCTATGGTGTGGTTCTCCTTGTTATAGGTGAATGTGGAGACAATTGTACTTGACTCTCAGTTTCTTAAAACTAGGCGCAAAAACGACAATATGTTCTAGAATCACATCATCTTAGTGTTGGGGAGGGCCTTATGATAATCTGATTCAATCCTATCTTTCCACGGCTGAAAGAAAGGATGCAAAGTGGAGTTAACACACCTACCTAAGGTTTAGTAGTAGAAAGAGAAAAACATATGCATTTACACAGGGTTCACCTGCTTAGTGCTACTGAACTTCATAAGATAAGTAGATCTCATCTATAGGTGAATAAATAACATTATTTGATGGAAAAAAATTAGTGCCTTCTTTGAGGCAGTGAAGAGTAAAACCAAGTTGGCATGAAGCTCACCAATGTGAGGTACTTGTTCTAAGCATTTAATTAAGTTGAACCATATAAATTGCCAATATCTGAGCATTTTGTCCTACAAAAACATAATTTCATATCGTTTAACATAAAACAAAGATTAGCTCATTAAACCTATCATCAATCACATGCAGTTCCACAGGTGAGGGAAGAGACACCAGAGAAGTTAAATAATTTGTCCAAGGTCAAATGATGGCAAATGTAGAGCCACGATTCTATACAGGAATCTTCTAGACCCTGGTTCTTCACTATATTACTACAAAGCCTCTTTCGCACAGCCAGTAGTAATACACTTGTACCCTTCCTATAGGTTTATAAATTTGACAAAGTTGTGGAAAGGTGACTTTTCTCCATTATACTCAGTTCCTATGAGGTTGGTGCCCTTACAAACCTAGACTAATTAAAAAGCTATAAAGTGATATGAAATAATCAATAGATTATCTTAAAGAAAAATTCTATTGCTATACTCTAATGAAGAGCTAAACAAAGAAGGTATAGACATTAATAAGGAGTTTGCGGAACTCCTCCTGTTAAAGAAAAAGTTTTAGACCCCAGGAATAGAGGTAAATAGTAAGAAAATTGAAACCACTAATCTTTTTTTCTCTATGGTTCTAAATTATATTAAGAAATGTGTTCTATGGACCTGAAAATAAGGTAATAATCAGTAGGCTTGTGCATGTCCTGCAGGCATATTGGACTGTCCTACACTATAACTGAATTGCCGGTACTCAGCCTCCTACAGACTCACTCACTGCCTTTTATCACAGATGATTAGTTTTAAAAATGTATCTTTCTAAAAGGGAACAGCCTACGCACTTAAAGAAGTTATATTAATATAGACATATCAAAACTGACAGTCAAAACACATTATATTACTTGGATCAAGAGAGTAAAAGTTTAAAACTATTGGTAGATAAACATACTCCCTCATACATTCTCCCCACACTCACACTTGGTCCATTATGTTAAAAGATGATGTAATTTCAATTATTCTCAGTGGTACAGTCAGTTATTAACACATTCCATTTATGAAGATCAATCTGAGATAGCCAACATTTCTAGGAAAAATAGCCTGAGAACCTTTTGTCTGGCATGTTCAGGCTGTTTCCCAGCCCCACAGAGGACGAAAGTATTGGTCCTCTGTAGACCTTCCCATTTAGTGAAAATTGTGATTTATTAATTCAATACAGAACATTTTTATATTTTAAATCAGTTCAAGGACTTCTATGGCTCTACTAAAAAGTAATGTGTATCACGTGGTTAACAGAGAATGCATAACTATGAAGTGCCTCATAGACTGGCCCATATTCTTTCCTGCCTTTGGAATTAAAGACAGGATGTGTGTGACACATACCATTATTAGCATAGACTTATGGTGCAGTCACTGCAGAATTGTGTCTGTTATGGAAGAATATGGATTTCCTGCTTGATGTCAACCTCAGAAGTTAGGTATATCCTTCAACACACCTAATCTCCCTTAATAATCTCATCTTTATATTCATCATTCAGGAGTTTGTCTATATCTTTCAAACATCTATATTTTAAGCTGATATATACTGAGAGGAGTTTGACAGCTTTACTCTTTACTGTGTGAAATAATATTTCCCTTTATTTGTTAAAGACTTAACTCTCAAGTTTCCAGCCAGACTACATCTGAGATATGGATAATATCTATGTCCTACCAGTAATTTCAATGACTTGGAGAGAATACCCAAAGAAAAAGAAAAACTTATTGGAATTTTGCAAAAAGCCAGAACATTTGATTTAACATGCCATTTCAATCTTAATTATAACTTCAAAGAAAAAAATTTATAATCAATAATCTCATTTTTTAATTTACAAGGTCATTTCCCCCAAAATAGCCATTTAAAATTATGCTATTTCTGCAGCCTGTTAAAATCTTATTGCTATACTTAAAAATATGAATTAAATATTCTGGTTTAGCAAGAGCTTGAAAGTCTCTGTGACCAATTTGAAGATGCTATAAAGAATATCTAGACCAGGAGAAAATCCAAAAAAGCTAGTTGGTTTTTAAAAATTTTCCAAGCAGCTAGTTGTGGTTTGTGGTAAGTGCACTGCCTCTTATCATATCTGCAACTTCCAAAGTCAGAGTGGAACTCCAAATTTTCACCATTCAGAAAAATACCAGCTGGAGTCACTGGTATGAAGTGGATCTGGCAAATGGGTGTGTCACGTTTGCTGGAAAGGATGGGAAAGACAGGAAGAATGCCATTGCCTCTGGGTAAGATTATTATATAACCAGTTTGAATTTCTGGTGGAAAGAAAGGTCAAGAGTCAGCTTGTGATAACCCCCGCCAGCCTCTTGAGGAAATACTTGACCTCATGTCAAATGTCGTACAACTCTGAAGGTCGATGAGGCCATTCTGCATTACTAATCCAAGAATCAATGTTCCTTAGCCTGGTACACCTGGTGTAAGGACTATTCATTATACTAAACAATGAGAGCCTGTCACTCACCCTATCACAGGCTACATGGCTAGCACAGACTTTAAACTGAGAGGTTCTGGACATGGCGGCTTTCCTTTGCTGACAGGACCCACATTCGCACCAGCTCCTTGCCAATCTCATCACAAAAAACATGTCCATTTTGATGACTGGGGAGGGAAAGCAGAAGTTGCATCCAAGCATCTGAGGCCTCCATGATGCTGCGGCTGTGCTCCCTGTCACGCACTCTTCTCAGTAAAGTCAGAGTGAAGTAAACCAGGAGCGTCTCATGAGTTGGATAAGCTGAATCTGAAACTCTTGCACCCTTGCAACTGGGAAGTGCTTTGCCTATAAAAATTGTAATTTCTAGGCCTGGCTATCATTAAGCACACTTTGCCTTGCCCTCAAGGAAGATCAACAGTTGCCTTTCCTATCTTTGAGTCCTTGAAATATTTCCTTTTGTTCTATGTATCCCATCCTGGCAATAGCAATAATCCTAAGCATCTTGTGCCAATCTATTCTACAACCTAGTCTTATTGCACTGGGATTACTCCAGGGATTTTCAGATAGAAAAATGAGCTGCTGGTTTAAAAGGTGGCAGCAGCTTCAACCTAATGGTGCTAATCTATAAGAATTTCTCCTAAGTGTGATTCATATGCTATAGAATCAATTGTCAAACACAAGAATATTACCTCTTTAGTAAGCAAAAAGAAATATGCTAACCAAAAGCAAGGCAGATTAGAAACATCCATGGAGCCAAAGGGGTGGCTTGTATACAAATGTGATTTTTTAAGACTAATTTCACAGAATTCTGGGAAATAATCAGTCTTCTATTATGTAATGTCTTGATTTTCAATTTCATGTCTCAAAAGGGAAAGAAAACATGCACCTTAAAATTTACATAATATTTGTTACTTAACTTCTACAAAAAATATCCAAACTTAACTTCCACAAAAGACCATTTTATTTTAATTTATTTACCAGCTAGTAGGTCTGCCGATGCTGACGAACTAGAAGCAGCCTGAGGTGCAGGTTGGGGCTCAGAAGCACTAGTTCCAAACGCATCTACCCATTATCCATTATGCAGCAAGAAAGTAAAAGAGCGTAAACAGTAAGTACAGTAAATAATTTAAGTATTTCGCAGATAAATGCTTAGATATGGAGCTTGGTATGGTGAGCCAGTCACCTATGGATATGTCAAATGATAGAGTGAATTGAATTATGCTTTGATCAGTGTATTCTCTCAAAAAAGAGTTATGTAATATTTAAGAATTAACACCTTTGTAAGAGTAAGAGAATTTTTTTTAAGAATAAAATTTTGGGACTAAAACCTGTCACCTATCAGAACAGGATTGAAGTGTTAAGAATTTTCCCCAAAAGTAATAAAATAAAATTTTCCCTTTAGAAATCAATTAAACTTAAAAATTTTTAAACAAACTTAATTCAAGCAGCAGCAGCAGCCCTCCTGTACCCATATATCTAGATTCTGTGTTTATTTGCCACAATTTTTGAGCTTTTGATGTCAGAGGCTATGACATCTTTGCACCCCTCCTACAGCCTATTCATCATGGCACACAGAGTATTTGATGTGGGCTTAACTTGCTGAGGATATTTTAGCCAAGAGCATACACATGTATGGACATTCATCAAGAAATAACTTCAACCCTGCATTTTTCCCTTGTAAATTTACTGCTAACAGAAGACTTCAAATGTCTCCTCCAAAGGAGTTGTTCAGGAGTTAATTTAGCACATTTCCCTGCCTTCAAATAACAGAAAAAGAAAAGGAAAACGCATTTAACTCAATAAAACATATTCCAATTCTCTTGGAAGATTTCAAAACATTAAACTCAACATAAATAAACCCTACAGAATAATGTAAAACATGTAGTGCTTATACTTTGAGTTTTGAGTGGCTTCTTTGTTTACAATTCCAAATATAGTTAATTTTTATATTGCCTTTAAGAACTTAGAAATGTTGATTTAGCCAACAGATCAGGATCACCAGGGAAGAGAGTAGAAGTAAATTCCAACATGCTGATTCTACAATAGGATGGACAAAATGTTAAAAACACAATGATCTGGAGATGTTAGACCATGCACGGAGAATTATGACGAACTGATGAGGATGAAGATGATGATGGCAAAGAAATGAAAAAGATCTTAAAAATTTATGTTCACATTAAAGAGATGGAAATGACTTCACATGGTCAAAAAAAGAAGCAAAAGATCCACAAATTATTCTGAGGGAAAAAAAGGTTCTCTAGTGTTGAAGGAGGAGAGAGAGAGATACGCACCCCCAAAAAGGTCTATCACACCTGAAGAGTCCGCCTTTGCTGGAGAGGCAGTGGTTGCGGGAGATGGCGATGCAAATGTATCCACTGCAGTGAAGTACACAACAGGAAAATTGTATGTCACCCAAAGGAAAATGAAACCATAAGCCTTGACTAATGGCTTCTTGAGAGTTCATGTTTAACAGCAGGCAATCAGACTGCAGGCAGTCTTAACAGTTAAGAAAAAAGCAAATGGATTTTAAAATATACACTTTCCAGAAGAAAATAAAACTTGACTTCTTGAGGTCAGAGGTTTTAGTGAGGTTTGAACTATCACGTTAGATTTGAAATATTACCCTTCATCCGTTGGTGATGGGCCAAAGAATGAGATCTTAAAAAAGTGATTTTTGAGTTTAAAAGAACTCAAGACAAACCCACATGTTTTCATACGGACCTCTCCATGCATAACCCCCACGAGATACCTCTGAAGGCTGGACGTGGGCGGAGGACTCACCGGATAAGAGGTCAGCAGTGAGAGAACTCTCAGGCACGGGAGAGGCCCCTTGTGGTGGAGAGGAGAAAGCATCTTCCGAAAGTGAAACAAACCAAAACCAAGCAGAAGTAAGTAGAAAGCTGAAATCAAAGTCAAACATCTAACAAATGCATTATCACAGGGGAGTACAAGGAGCTTAATCACGAAAACATCTAGGAAAACTGACTTTAAGAAAAGGGTGGCTTTGGTTTTACCTGTACCGAACAGGTCTATGCTAGGAGCAGCATCTGGCTTAGGCGCTGCAGCAACTTCAGGAGCAGACTCAAATAAATCTAAGACCAAGAACACACACGCCTTTACTCAGCTTGACAAACCAGCCTGAAACAACAGTATTACTTTCTAGTTCGGAATCATACTCTGGAGAATTCTGAAATAAGCAACAAATGGTTTCTAGAGAACCATTCAGTTACACAGTATTCATGCAGTAGTAGCTGTGGATGCAGCACATTGCAAGAACCAGCATTCAATCCACCAGATGTAAAGGGGTCAAGAACAACAAAAAATTACCACCAAAGATATCTAGGGCAGGAGGAGCGGTGGTGGTGGTGGTGGTGGTGGCGGCGGCGGCGGCGGAGGTGGTGGCAGTAGTGGCGGTGGCGGTGGTGGCAGCAGTAGTAGCAGCAGTGGCAGCTGCAACAGCGGGAGCAGGAGAAGGAGCAGTGGCGGGAACCGGAGGGGCTGTGCTAGCTGTAGGGGTAACTACAGGAACACTGGTCTCAGGTGGCTTCATTGCAAAGAGGTCCAGCTCAGGTGCAGCCTCTGCACTACCTTCAGACGTGGCAAAGGGGTCTTTTGGAGAGGAAAGTGGAGACACATAGAGCATCAGTAAGGAAAGAGACAAGAGACTGGCATCATAACTACGGGTAAGAGACACCTGACATGGATATTTACACACTACCTACGCACTAGGCTGCTTGGACTGAACTGCTGCTATCCTATTAGCAGGGGTCAGTGATTAGGATGTTTTTCCAAAGAAGAAAAGAAAATTGAGCAGGTACCACAAGTTAAGAAAACAGAAACACTTCAATGTACTGTAAGATTAGCCTACAATCTAGAATCAGAAATTGTTCTTCAAATCCTTATTTGATCTGGTCAATCTGGTAGCTTTGAAAATTGATTAAAACATGCCTGTATAATTAAACTCTGTATTACAAAAGAGTTACAATATAGCATTAGAGAATAGAAAACATTAAGAGGGCATACTTGCACTGACAAAAATTGTCAATCTTGAGAAATTGCCAATTTTGATAAGTATGCATTTCATTGTCTTAATGTTTTAAGTGCTGCATTATTTATTCAGTTATAATGAATGACACTTTATACTCAGAAGTAGTCAAAATTAGAAAAACATATGGCCCCATCTAACTATGGGAGGTTCACATTAGAACAGAAAAACAACAGACGGGCTCGTGACTTTAAACCCACCATTTCCTGAACATGCATCAAGTGCTGCGGCTACAGGGGTTGGGGGAGCTGGTGCGGCGGCCCCTTCGGATGCTGCAGGGGCCTCCCCGGGAGAAGCTGCAAAGGCATCTTGGGTGCAGTTTTTAAAACAGTAGAAATTAAAAGAATAAAAAGAGAAGAAAATATAGTAAAAGAACCAAGTTAAATTGCAAAGTAGGCTCCCTTATACAACATGAACTTCTTAAAATGCATTTTTATGGCCCATGCACTGTTGGCAGTCACAAAACAATAACTCTTTGTGCCCCTTCATGTTAATTACATGCAAGCGGTACAGTGTTGATACAGTGAGGCCTATTAGGACCCAGAAGGTAACAAGATTCTCATTGTATAAGGGCTCTGAGAAGCATGTTTTATGTATCATTAGAAATTAATGGATGTGAAAAGTAAAACAAAAAAGGAACTTTATTATATCATTTAAGACATTAAACTTTTGATGTCCAGGTAGTACTTACTCACTACATTACTATGATGTCTTTGACTAGTGGTTTCTAGCAAACATGATGTTTTCTTTAATGCCAATAAAATGAAATATATCATGGTAATGTAAACGAACAGTTTTAGTTTAAAAATTTTTTTATAGTTTAGTACACGAGAAATTATACTGTGAATACAAAAGGTTTACAAAATATTCATAAAAGATAGGTTTTCGTAATCCTTGAAAAGAATTTCCAGATACAATCAAGGACTTGTTTTAAAGAAATAGAGAGATAATAAAATTAAGGGAAATGACACCATAATGTCTTTATTTTGACTTAAATTTACTGTTGTTTTAAAACATTTTATTACTCCATTTCTTTTGAAAATCATCTATTTTCAAGGGATTAAAATATAGTTTCATGTTTTATGAATATGTGTTATTACTACTTAGAGTAGAAAATCCATTAACATAGAGGCATCCCCAGTTTATAATTGCCCAATTTATAAACTGTTGATGTGTACAAATGGTTCTCAATGTGTTTTTTGCCAACAGATGATGTTAATTGTGGTAAAAAAAAAAAAAAATCCTGGAGTTTTGGAAGAGATTCTATAGTTCCAAAGTGCAAAAGGAATGGAGCCATCATAAGTATGACTTGCTTAGAAGAAACCCCTGGAAAGTGGGCACCAACACCCACCTAGAACCTACCACTTAATGCTAGATTTCCCATCTTAAAATACTGCCTTCCATCATATCTATCAGAGTTCCCTAGAACACTGTTCCTCTGGCTACTAAAAGGAATTTGTCAATCACGCTTGGGAAACACTACACAATATATCCCCTTTTTCAGAGCTTTATGTAGTATATCAGGCTGTAGGAAATCCTACAGCAAGGCACTTGTTTCTCAGTTTAACCCAGCATGTTCCAAAATGATCTGCTTTTGAAACACACTTTAGCAATGCCTTGAGGCCCAGCATTAATTTCAATAATGGATATCAAATTAGAGACTCACTTGGCTTAAAATGTCTTTTACAAATATCCCTAAAAGGGACAATGGGACAATCAGTTGTACATATTTTATACATTTATTGGCTCTGATTACTTCTTTCATCTACACTGAGGGAATGCACATTCTAAGCAGAGATCAATGAGGGGAGAGGCCAAAAAATAATAATGGAGTATGAAAACTACACCAGCATATAGGGCAGGCCTACTTCTCCAGATGCCACGTTAAGGATGATGTAACAGAGAACTTAGAGCAATCTGAAAACTCTAAGAAATGGGGCAAAAGAACACAAGAAAAGTTTAAGAGGAGGCTGGGAAGGCTGAAAATATTTGTCCATGAGCCAGGTCTATTTTCCTTCCTTTTATTCCTGTAAAACCTGGAACTGAGGCTAATAATATGGAAGGAGTAGAAACTGTAATAGCAGTCACTGTTTAGTGAGTATTTAAGTGCCAGTCACTGTGTAAACATTTTACGTGCATTATTAATTTAATTCCTACATATCTTGTGCTATAAGTCCTACTACCTACACTTTGTAGATAAAGAGAATGGAAACTTGGAGTCTGAATGACTAGACCAAGGCCACACAGCCAGCAAATGACTGAGTCAGGATTTGGCCATGAATTGCCTGATTGAGGTTTGTATGTTTAACCACTATGCAACACTGCTGTGAATTAAGCCACATCCTACTATACAAGTTCCTTTTGTAATATGGAATAAACAGTAGTTATATCAGTGCTAGGTTTCAAATTAATATTCATGGTGTAGCCTGCTGGCTTCTTTTAATTATCACTTATGTATAAGTAGCTGAAACTCATATTTATAGCTCTATCCACAGGAGAGGTTGGGGGGGGGGTTGTTTGTTTTCCTGTCAGCAACACATCTTCTTTTAATGTTTCTCCTGTTAGGTAAAATTAAATATTATAAACTTAACTCATCTACTCCCATCAAAACTTCTCTTAAAGACAGAAGCCCAGCTGCTCCTTTCCTGTCAGTTAAATGTTCCCAGCCCAGGAGATGGAGATATGAGTGAGGACTACTGCCTGGCCACTGTCTGAATGTAGCCACAAAGGACCCCAGAGCAAGAACTGTTGAGCTGAGCCCAGTCAGCCACCAGAACTGTGACAGGTAATAAAATTCTGACATTAAAAAAAAAATTCTTTCAATACCTAGCTCCCTTTCATGATCAATGGCAGCATTATTCTTCCAGTATTGAAAGCTAGAGCTATTTCCAATGAAGTTCTCTTTCCCTTGTTACCCATTTTCAGCTCATGTCTACATTCTGCCAATTTTGACCAGTGCTATTTCCTGGAAATGCACATCTCTGCTGTTCTACAATTAAGGATTCAGTCCAGGCCTTACCTAGCAAATGCCTCTCTCTGACATGGCTGTAGACGAGGCTTTTTAAAAAATTTCTTCTAGCAATCTAGGAAGAATTTTTTCTCAAACTTACATGTGACTACCTTTCTAAATATGTCTAATAGGTGTAGTTTTCCCCATCCCAAACTACCCTCCCCATCTTCTCCAGCTACACTAGCCATCTTTAAATCACATACTCAGCACAAAGGGTGCAATCATTCTCTATGGCTCCAGAGTTACTGTTCCAGTTCCTTTCCTTCACCTAACAAACCTAAGGTCAGTTTGTTAACCAACATGTACAAAGGAAGTAAGCCTTGTGTGTAAGCTCCTGGGTTTTCCAGCAACTTGGTTCTGGGCTCACACACTACCATCCTCATGAAGGCTTGCTCATAAATTGATACAAATGACTGAAAGGGTACCCTGGTGCTTGTGCAAAGGAATTAGCATCAACTTAGCATTCAAGTGCTTAGGGAAACCCTGTGTGGTTACAAACTAATGTGATGTTGTTAGTGAGGTTCATAAATTAAAAGAGAATGTTTTTAAGGTTGTTTTCTTTTAGTTTTATCAATATCTTTAAGTTTTACCAAAAATTTTAAACACAACATAGTTAAAATGTTTCTGAGAAACTTTAAAAACTTTACACTGAGATGACTAAAATGTTATGTGGATATAATCTGAATATTTAAAAATAATAGATAGATATTATCTATTTTCAAATTTGTAATAAGATAGATAAAAAATTCAATGTTTTAATATTTCATATCCATGAAATTAAACAGTTTGCTATTTTTCATAAATTAAAATTTCTTAACCTTATTTCTAAAGCAATCTACTTAATAGTGCTGTACATGCTACATACAATCTCAAACTGGCATGTTTTAAAATTGTGTAAACAAAATGACTGGTATCTTTATCATTTAAGAGTTTCACTACTTTCCCATTTCAGATACAACATTAAAAAAAAATGGCCACACATCATGGCCAAAGAGTTTCATTTACATTTTCATTCAAAATCCCACCTCTAAATGATTCCTTATAAGTCAATAAAGAGCATGAAAGAAATTAAGGAATATCACTGAAAACTGCAAAACAGTGACACAGATAGACTCCTACAACATAAAGCATAGAGACTTTATAGCGGTCACAGGCCAGTGTTATTGAACTATACCGATCAACAAAAATAACTGATGGTTGCAGATTTTCTGATCTTTACTCAATCTATAGCCTGATCACTAGAAAAGATACACGTTAAATCACAAGGAGAGCCCCATTCTTTGGCATTAAGTTGTATGATTTTATGCACAACTATTTATTTATTTACTTACTTATTTATTTATTTATACTAGTCCTTTAAATTTGTATTTTAGGGTAGAAGTAATGGCATTATGAAAATATTTCAAACATGCATATTTCTCTGCTGGACAAATGTAGCTAAAACAGAAGAAATGATCAATACAAAGAGCATAAATGGCACAAAGATTATTTCAAAGAATTATCTTTAGCTTTATCATTCTAGAGAGCAAGGAAGCAAGATGGGGTTGATTTCTTAGAGTCAATTAGCTTCTTGCATATGGAGTGGAAAACAAAAATCTAAATACCTGAAAGCATAGAAATGTTTAAACACAGAATTGTTATCCATCCTGTCCATATTTTTCTTTAAGTTTTTTTGTTAACAGAAGCCTATGAGAAACCACCCATGCCCAACATCAATAATGGGGGTGGGGAAAAGGAAGGTGTGAAAAAGTTAATTTTATATGTTTAAGCTAAAACAAACTTTTGGTGTCAAAATTTATAGAGGCATAACTAAAGAACTTTCTTTAGTGGATGATGCTTTACAATAAATAATTCAAGAGTTTGCAAACCCTTCCTCCTTCCTTTTTAAAAAATACAGGCTTCTCCTGTAGGAATGGGTGTACAAATTCCTTTTCTGACACAATGACAAGGATGATGTCAAGTTGAGTGCTCCTTGTCTTAGACAATGCTGGCAAACCTCAAGGACTGAGGTATGGCTTATAGCACAATGGTATGTGACAGTGTGTAAGTGTAAGTGCCCCGGGGAATGTCCTAATTCCACCAGAGCCTGCCAAATTTCTCCTGCTCTCCTCATCATTTGTTGCCTCCAATTTCTTTACCATATTTTCAAAATGTTCTGGGAAAGATGTCACATTGTAATGAAGAAACACAAAACTATGATGAATATAACATTACTCAATGCATATATTTGATATAAGTAATTCTCCATGGTTTGGACATTAGCACCATGCAGATGGGAATATATAAGTAAACTGGCATGAGATGGTTTAGTAGGTCTAGGCAAACTATACTGGCAGAGTCTAGGATATTGACTCAAACCCACAGCTGTAAATCAACTCTGTGTCAGAATTTACATTTGCATGGAAAGAATATTTTCAGTCATTTCAAAGTCTCACCTAAACCTGTTTTCAATCTATTTCAAGTGCTGATTCAAATGATCTCTCAAAATCCCAAAGTCAAAAATGACCCAAATTTTTGCTTAGACAGAATAAGCTTAACATTTCAAAAATGGACATATCCCTAATCGCTCTTCAGAGACCTCCAAATCTGAACTCTCTCAGATGTCCTAAATTTTAAGAAAAAATTATGCCAGAATTCCCCCTCCCATATTCCCCAAATATTTTTCTGTCTGCTAGTCTGCATCTGGCCTAAAAGCCAAACCTAACTATGACAGAGTGGTCTGGTACTACTCACAGAGATATTGCTGGGCGGGAACACATATGGGATAAGATAATAGTTCAAGTAGCAACTGAAATCCTAGCTTTTAAGAAATGGAAAATCAACCTCTGCTCTAAAACCACTATAATTAAAAGATAAAGTTGATAAATTTAGCTAAGATAAATATACATGAATAAATATTTAAAAAGTATTTAAGCACTCTGACATGCTCTTATACAAACTTTTAAATACCTTAACTCTAAGGTAATTTTAGCAGTCCTGGAAGGAAAATGAAAGAACAGTGATGTGACTAACTGACCTCCAAAGAGATCCACTTCAGCAGTGACAGCAGTGACAGTTGTCGTAGTTGAGGCAGAAGCTGAAGCAGTTGCAATTTCAGCAGTTGTAGTAGGAGGGGTAGGTTCTGTTGCAAATGGGTCTGAAATTTGTGCTTCAGAGGGAGCAGAGGAAAGCGTAGCCAAAGATTCTATGGTGCACCAGAGATGGACAACAAATGGAAGAGAAGGAAAGGAAAGGACAAAAAATATACCAGGCTCCAAGTGATCAAAATGAGGACAGTTATTAAGATAAAGGAGTCTCTCAAAACAGAAGTTTAAAATAAAGCTTTACTCACCCTCTCCCAAAAGGTCTATCGATGTCCATTATGTGTCAGCACATGAAGAAATAAGAGATAAAGCTGAAATACTCAACCACAGTAGTGTCTAAGCAGGGTGAAGCACTAATGAACAAATTCTAGCTTTCTGGACCATTTGTAATAAAAAATAAATAAATGTACAGTTAGCTCTCTGCATCCACGGGTTCTACATTCATGGATTCAACCAATCGTGGATCAAAAATATTTGGAAAAAAAAAGTTATGTTGTGCTGATATGTACTAGGTAGTTAGGCCTACGATGGTTATGTCTATACTGAACACGTCCAGGCTTTTTTTCTTGTCATTTTTCCCTAAACAATACAGCATAACAACTATTTACTTAGTATTTACATTGTATTCAGTATTGTAAGTAATCTAGAGATTACTTAAAGAGGATGTGCATTATATGCAAATATTCACCATTTTACATAAGGGTCTTGAGCATCTGCAGATTTTGGTATCTGAGGGGGTCCTGTAACCAGTGCCTCGCAGATACTGAGAGCTGACTGCTTTATCTGGTATTATTATGGAACTCTTGAGCTGAAAGGGACTTCAGTGATCCTTTAGACCAAGTTTCCAACTTCACAGGTGGGAAAACGGTGAGTAAGAAAGGTCAAGACACTTACCTTAAGTCAGGTCTATACAACTTTGAAAAATTCTATTTATTTTTTACCAGATTTACCATTTCATTTGCTTTGACTGATTTTACTACACTAAAAATTCAATATAGTTAACAGAACTTTATTGATCCTCTTTATTTGATTTGCTACTATAGTACAGAATACCAGAGAGTAAAATGGAGCTTCATAATAGCTATAGTTTGATTGTAGAACATATGAAACATAGTTAAATAAGTGGATGCAAGTTTAGGAGTTAAAAAATAAACCCAACCTAAACATTTTTATTCTTCATAAGTTTCACATTATCAGATGTTTTTCAATTCAATATATAATTTTTAAATTTATAAACATTGTTATTCCACATGAGAATTATTTTAAGATAAATGTGACATATTATATAGAATCAAAATTTTTCAGCCATTTTGAGGTCAGCATTTCATTGGGAGGGTCATACTTAGTGTTCAACAGTGGGATTACAGTTGGCATCCTGAATAAAAAGCTTAGGAGGGGTTATTCTTAACTATACTATGACTTTAGGTTAATGTATAGTGTTTAAAGACATTTTTCCATTCTCAGTCACATTATACACTTCAGGTTTTATATTTGAATTAATAACTGTTACTGTAAATTACTGATAACAATTTTTTATTAGAACTCATTAGAAAGATTTTTTTTCAGAGCTTTAAAACAATATGAGAACATGTAACCCAAAATTTCTAGAGGACATTTAAAAACTGAGAAATGTAAATTTAACATTAAAATAATTACATTCATTTAACTACATATTTTACAAACCCAATGAATATTATGTAAAACAGTCTACAGGTACACTAAGATGATCAAGACCCTGTCTAACCAAATCTTACATATTTCATAACATTAGAGACTTATAGCACATGAAATACTTGACATTAGAAAAAAAGTATTAAAATTTTAGAATGTATACTTAATAAATAGCATGCAAAAAGGACCTATATTGACTTGAGACTAGAGTATATTCTGCTGTTAGGTGGCCAGGCCCAAATTCTAAGAAACAGAAGGTTCTTTCAATAATTTCTTAAACCATCAGTACCTGGTCCAATACAAGTGTTACTCCATAGTCACACTTCCTAAAAATATTTGATTAGCAACGTAGGTCATCAGAAGCCAGATAGACTTGGTTTCTCTCTTTTCCTGGCAGTGGTTGAACTCTCCCTAGCCCTGCCTTTATCAAAATGGCTATTTCAAGCTTCAGTAAGACTTAGCAGAAGAGCTATAAGCCATGTGATTTAACAGTTTCCAGATCTGTCTATGATAGGGAATGAACAATTTACTTCATACAAGTAAAGAGAAAAGTTATTTGTGTATAGTAGAAAGTGAAAGAAATAAAAAGATTTTTAAAAATATAAAAGATGGCAAGAAGAGTTCCATATACATATAATATATATGTATATTATATATATATATGATTAAAATATTATTTGCTTGCTTTTTGACTAGTGTTCTGTTCACCTGGAGGGTGATGAGACTTCCAGCAATGATAAAATGGCAGATGAAAAGTAAAATTTCCTAAGAAAATATATGATAGTTAAGCATATTGATGAATAGTTGATGTTGAAAATTTTTTCAATTCTTGGGAACCAGGAGTCTCCAAAATCTTAATTTTCTAGATAAAATATGATTAATGTTACTTATTCCTTGTTTTATCAAAATTTTCTCTACTATAAAAGAAAGACCCCACTTTAGAAAGATAGGGACAGTTATTAAATATTCTCAAAACTACCAATTTTTATAAAGGATTAAACTATCAAAAAACAAAACAAAACAAAATGAAAACAACAATAATGTAGTTTGATTCATTTGCAAGTTGTACTTAATTAGAGATTTTTTGGCACTATAGAAATTGTTATAAAATATTCACTATAACAGAGGAAACAGAATTTAACTAAATTAACAAGGAAATCTATATTCTGCAATGATATGTATCTAAACTTTTAAATTCTAAAGATTAAATGTGTTAATATATTTAAGTGCTTACCCATGTCTAGAACATATAAATGCTTGATAATGATAGCTACAAGTAATAAGAGCTAACATTTAAATCAAATTGTGAATTTCAAAGCTTCTGTTACTCTTCCAGTGTGTTTGTTTGTATATATGTACATGTATGAAAACAGCCTAAAGATAGGTCCCCCAGATTTAATTAACTAGAAAATGGCAACATGGGTCGCAAAAACTGCTTGTACTGTAGCTGATATTCCACATGAAAACTATTAATGTCATACAATCACATAATACTGATGATCCTTCAAATGCATGTTGATAATCACCGTATTTTTCGCACTATAAGATGCACCTAGATTTAGAGGAGAAAAACAAGAAAAAAAATATTCTGAACCAAATGGTGCACTAAATATTTAATAAAATATAACAGAATAATATGTATTTCAACCATGTAAAGTGAACAGCAGTCAACAGTGGTATTATGAACCATCATCACTGTCATTAACAAATGAGGAGAGACTTTAAGGTTCAAGTACTCTCCTAGTTTTCTGGGAACCCCAGGAACTCATCATTGCTAGTGTCAGAATTTATGAAGCTCAGTTGCTCACAATTACTGATATCACTTTCTTCGCTATCTTCATACTGTCAAGACGCCCTGAGATTCAGCAGTAAAGTGGGACATTTAAGCGTCCCCAGGGGTTTCGCATGGGCCCACCGCTTCCTCTTCTAACAGCTGTTGCCACTGCTGACGGGTCAGGTAATACACATCACAGTCTGTGATGCAATATTCGCTCCATAAGATGTACAGACATTTTCTCCCCACTTTGGGGTGGGGGGGAGTACGTCTTATGAAGCAAAAAATATGTTAAGTTTTATTAGGTCTATTAATTCTAATAAAACCCTAGCAGTAATTCCATGTTCCTCAAAAAGTAGAAATCTCATTTCAAGCATTTATAAGAAGAAATTATCTGTTTTCCTACTTCTAAGGTACACAGAAATATAACACACACACTCATTTGTTTGTGCTGAGAGATGAATTCATTATGAGAAAAAATGCTCTCCCTATTATAAGGCCAAAGATAGAAATTTTTAAAATGCTCTATATTCTTTTCAGCGAAGCATGTGGGCTAATGACCACAGGATGCCAAATCTCATATGCATTATTTAAATAAAACTTACTAAAATATGAATTTTCTACAATTTGGTTGTTTTACACCAATAGGAAAAATATGATATCACTTAACAATATGTCCCCTAAAATGGCAATAGTTATCAGTACCTACAACCTCCCAGAGAAATTCATAAACACCTGAAGCAGTGGTGATCATTGGAAAATGAAATCTTCTTACTCTGTTATGGTCAGATAAGAACATCCAACTAAGTCCAAAAAGTTTGAAAGTTTGTATTTTACTGTCTAGTAATACAAAATAAAAATGTGCTTCAATGATAGAATAAGCCTAATCTTATCAAACTGATGGGGGAACCTCAAGAGTTGAAAATATTTTTTAGCTTTAGTAATATAGTTAACAGCCTTGATGATTAGTGCATCTAAAAAACAAAGGAGTTCCCATGAGACTGTCAACTGATTTCTCAAGAAAACTTTGCAGGTAAGAAGCGACCGGCAAAAAGCATTCAAAGTGATAAAAAGCAAGAACCTACAACCTAGATTACTCTATCCAGCAAAGCTATCATTTAGAATGGAAGGGCCGATGAAGTGCTTCCCAGACAAGGTAAAGCTAAAGGATCAACACTAAATCCTTATTATGTGAAATGTTAAAGAGACATATTTAAGAAAAAAGAAGATCAAAACTATGAACATTAAAGTGACAACAAACTCAAAACTATCAACAAATGAATCTAGAAAACAAAAACAAACTAAGCAAACAACTAGAACAGGAACAGAACCATAGATATGGAGATCATATGAAGGGTTATCAGTGGGGAGGGGGGAAGGCATAGAATGGGGAAAAAGGTGCAGGGATTAAGACGCATAACTGGTAGGTACAAAATAGATGGGGATGTCAAGAATAGTAAGGAAATGGAGAAGCCGAAGAACTTATATGTATGGACATGAACTAAGGGGGATGGATTGCTGGAGGAAAGGGAGGTACTGGGTGGAGGAGAGCCAAGGGAAAAAAAAAATTGGGACAACTGTAATAGCATTATCAATAAAATATACTTTTTAAAAAAAGCTATTGTTGCAGGAACTGGAATATAATACCAGATCTACCCTGACTCCAGGAGACCCACAAGCAATTTGACCTTTTTTCCCCCAGGAGAACAGGAAGTGATCAAGATGGAATCTGAGGCATTGTGCTCCAGGGACAGAATGTCCTCCACCCAGGATGCAGATATAAGAATCCTGGTCAGCAGATGAAAGGATGCCACGGGAATTGATAGATTGCAGCTTTAATCAGATTAAACTTTTCCCAGAATTCCAAACCCCTTACCTACTTTTTTCCTGAATTCCAAACCCATTACCTACACATTTCTTCTTGTTATAATAAAGATCAGTTTGAGATGAGGTGTAAGACAGTCTTTTAAGGTACCTAACCCACCATCTTCTCAGATTGCTGCCCATCTAAATAACGCGCCCTTAAAGATTCAATCTTTGTTTCTACTTATTGGTTCTGGTAGTGAGAGGCATCATGAATGCCAACTTCTATGGTTTCAAAACAAGACTGAGAAAAGTAATTTTATTTTATGTATTGTTTTACTCAAATGAGCCAAAACATATTTGTTACAATTTAGCATCATCTTCAACTATCACTGGTTATCCATAGAATAAATGCAAATTGAAGCTATTATTTTCTCCATTTCATATTATACTAGTTTACTTCATTTCTTAAGGCTTATAATTTTTACTATTTTGCTTATAAAATTTAAATATTAATATTTTTCTCCCCAGCTGACTTTTCTACTGATATGCAATACTGCAGCTGTAGCTACTTTGTTGAGGCACAAGACTAATGTTGTCTAGTTATGAAAAATGACCATCAGGCCCTAAGTCAAGGCTTCTGCTTGCCTAGAAGGTATTCTGTACTAATTATTTTTAGAAAGTGCTCACTCTGGGCCAGTGGATTAGAAAGAGAAAAGCACGTTTTGGTCAAGGATAAGAAAGGCTCACAGCTTAGCTAGAAGAAAGCATACTGGACACGGGACCCTCTCCTGCTTTTCAGTATCACAGAAACTGTGTGTCCATGTCAGACAGCCCTGGCTGACACTACCCTGTTCTGTTTTCGTCTATACCTACTGATATCTCAATTGTCAACCATCAATAGTTACTTACTTCACACAAGAATGAAACGTATTATAATAAGATCAGTTAGTATAACTTATTATTCACAATATTATGTGTTTTAACAAAAAGTACATGGAGATGAATATAAATAAAAATGTTACACTGGTATTGAAAAATATTTTATCTAGGTTTTTCTTTTGTGAATGAACAAGGGGGTCTGTAATAAATCAGTGACTGAAAGTTACCTCATAGGCAATCTGATCATGAATTCCTAACTGGGTGGATCATGGTGGGTAGTCATGCTCCAGGAATACCATATACTACCTTCTTTAGTAAGAGGTTTAGCTTACTTTAAGCAAGCCCTGTCCATTGTTCTTGTGCATCTAGTTTAACACACCTTTGAAATGACAGAGTAATTCTCTTTTTCAGAGGTGTATCCTCCTTCAAGGGAGCACACAATCTTAACTATCCTGTAATGCAATCCTTGTGATTTCCCCGCCTTCCTGTAATCTTCATTTTGTCCCTCCTTAATTCCAAATGTATAAAAAGAACTATAAAACTATCATGCTTGGGCACATTTGAGATCTTACTTCTCAGCATGTCATTAGATGGCTCAATTATACTCAACTAATCTCTAATAAAAATTCTCTACAAGTTTGGACATTTCTTACATTGACACTTTTTAAAAATTATTTTGGTGCCAAAAGTAAAAAAAAAAATTTTTTTTCTCTGCAATTTCATGTTAGAGAATAAGCTGAAGGGAAACAGGTTTTAGTTTGACTGTTTATTCATTGAAGTCCTAACTAAATCACTAAATTTTTGGTTAAGTTCTAAAATTTACAAAGTGTGAAATACATACTGATTTAAACAGTTGAATTAAACAGTTGAAAAAGACATATTGAGTATCCCCACAAATTTATAATTCACACTAAATTTTAAACTACATAAATTCTATAAATGCCATTATATGAATTTTATGATGGGCAAATACATAGATTTAAAATATAGATTTAAATTATTCTTAAAAAAATAGAAAAACATAATATTGATACATTGCATAAGGCACTGCGGTAATGAATATAACTTTTTAGTAAACTGAAATTATCAAATATTTTAAAAAGATAAAGTTCAAAATGAAAACTTGAGAATCTAAAGAATGCTTTTATAAATTTTCTTCAGCAACATTTTCCTTTATGAATTGAAGTTTAATGAGGTTACATAAAGTTAAAAAGAACAATTTTATTTAAGAAATTGATAACTTAGGTGTTGAACACAGGAAATTTTTTAAACATTTAACATGGAAAAGCCCTGAAGCTAGCAATTTTATTTCAGAACTGGTCATCTTTTGTTTATTTTGTTATCTCCCACCTTCAAAAAACCCCCCAAAACCTTGGTAATAAAATCAAGAGATTATAATACAGCAGTTCCTCACTTATTACGGGTATTACTTTCTAGACGCCCCCCCACCCCCTGCGATAGGTGAAAATCCGTGAAGTAGGACCCTTACCTTTATTTTAGTATTTATATATATTTTAAGGCTTTATAAACCTTTCCCACACACTTATAAACCTTTCCTACTCCCTTATTAACCTTTCCCACTCTCTTATTAACCTTTTCCAGGCTTTTATAAACACTACTTAGGTTCTTAAACATATTCAACACTCTTAAACCTACTTAACTTTAACAACATATGTATATAGTACCACAAAATCCTGCGATATAGCAAAAAATCCTTGATAAATAATTAAATATAATATTTTTAAAAATCCTGCGATACAGCAAGGCTGCAATAAGTGAGAGAAACATCAATGTGTGGTTGCCTCTCACATGCCCCCAACTGGGGACTTGGCATGCAACCTAGTCATGTGCCCTGCCTGGGAATCAAACCAGGGACACTTGGTTCACAGGCTGACGCTGTGTGTACTTCTGATGTGATACTGACACACTGTTTACCAAGCCCACCCAATGATTATAATTTTTTTATTTCTTGTTTACACTATTACAGCTGTCCCCATCCAGCTCCCACCCCTTTCTCTCTCAGGCCATCCCCACAGCTGTCCATGTCCATGGGCCACACATGTATGTTCTTTGGCTAATCACGTCACCTTCTTTCATCCAGTCCCCTCTCCATCACCCAAAGATTATTTAATTACCTAGGAGGATGTAACTGCATTTGAATTTGCAATTTAACTACTAATTAAGGACTCTGATTCTGAGTTGATATATTAAGTTACAGATCTTGTCTGCTAGTGATGCCAAAAATATTTTCTTGGGAGAAAAGATAATCTGAATATCTTAATATAAGGTTTTTATTGTCCTATTGGACATTAACCAGTTTTGTATCTAACCTAGCCATCTTATTCTAACATTCCTTCTGAACTGTCTATAAATAGTCAGTTCCTTAAAATGCTCTTTAAACCAGCATTATTATTCTACTGGTTCATGATCAAGGAGTTAATATCTTATTTTTATTGTCTGCACCCCCTTCTTACTGAAGTTCAGCTGACAAATAAGACATATATATTTAAAATGCACAATGTAATGGTTTGATATATATATATATATATATACATGATTAAATGATTATGATAATCAAACTAATTAACATAGCCATCATGTCACCAATTACCATCTTTATTTCTGTGGTGAGAATTTATTCTCTTAACAAATTTCAAGTATACAACATGTCATTAACTATAGTCACAATACTGTATAATAGATCTCCAAAACTTATTCATCTTACAACTGCCCATTTGTACTCTTTGGCCAACATCTCCCCATCCTGCCCCATGCCCTTGACCCTCCAAATCCAGCCCCTAGCAACCACCATTCTACTTTCTGCTTCTATGAGTTTGAATTTTTTAGATTCTACATGTAAGTGAGATCATACAGTGTTTGTCTTTCTATGTCTAGCTTACTCACTTAGCATGATGTCCTCCATGTTCATCTATGTTATGGCAAATAGGGGCATTTCCTTAATTTTAAGGACTGAATACTATTGAATTGACTATACCACATTTTCTTTATCCTTTTGTTATTGATGGACATTTAGGTTATTTCCATATCTTGGCTATTGTGAAGAATGCTGCAATGAACATGGGAGTACATATATCTCACATATATATTTCCATCCAGAAGTAGGATTAGTGAGTCATGTGGTAGTTCTATTTTTGATTTTTTGAGCAATTTTTATAGTTTTCAAAACAGCTGTACCAGTTTGTGCTCCAGTCAACAGTACATAAGGGTTCCCTTTTCTCCATACCTGCACCAACTCATCTCTTGTCTTTTTTATAACAGACATCTAAAAGTGTGAGGTGATATCTCATCATGGTTTTGCTTTGCATTCTCCTAATGATTAGTGATATTAAACACCTTTGCATTTATCCATGGCCATTTGCATGTTTTCTATGAAAAATATTTATTCATGTCCTTTGCCCATTTTTATCAAGTTATTTGTAACTTTACTATTGATATATTTTGGATATTAACCCCTTATTAGATATATGGTTTCAAAATATTTCCTGCCAATCCATAGGTAACATTTTTATTTTGCTGTTTTCTGTGCAGAATTTTTTTAGTTTGATGTAGTTCCACTTGCTTATTTTTGCTTTTGTTGTGTACGCTTTTGGTGTCATATCAAAAGTTCATTGCTAAAACCAATGTCTAGGCATGTTTTCCCTATGTTTTCTTCTAAGAGTTTTATTTTTAAAGTCTTATATTTGTCTTTAATCCATATGAGTTAACTTTTGTATATGATGTAAGGTACAGTTCTAATTTCATTGTTTTGCATGTGGATATCCAGTTTTCCCAACACTACTTATTGGCGAGACTATCCAATTATACTTGGGTATAGGTCTGCTTTCCTAGGTTTGGGCTCTACTGGGGTTTTACAGTCTCCTATCTGGGTCTGGGTCTCAATGCTCCTACAAAGGCACTTTTGTTGATGGATGGTTGCCAAATTATTGTTGCTGTGTGGAGATATGATGGGCACCCCATATTCCACTATCTTGCTTCTATAGTTGCATGAGTCATTTTTAAAGTTTTGAAACTTTTATTTTTATAGTTTGATGTAATAGGGGAATATATTTAAAACCAATTCTGCAGCTTTGAGAATTTTGGAGTAGTTAACTTAATTTTTATATTAGTTTTAAATATGCTTTTAAATCAAGTACTCGTCAGAGCTTAATTTTTTCCAAGATACATGAATACAATGGGAATTCCTCTCTATCATTTTAGAGTGCATCTTTTCTGGCACAAACAAGACTCTATCCCAGATTTCAATTGCAGTAAGTCAAATGCAATGTGAATAAGACTAGTTCTACTCTGAAGGACTCCATGAAGAAGGCTACAGCTGAGAAAACCAAGTTAGAAATGCTGCCTTTGCATAATCTGATAAATTTGCAGAAATATTCAATCCTCTAAAGTCTGAATCTCTAGAAAACATACTAAATATAATCGTAATTTTAGGACAGCACATAAAAGTAACACCTTTGTTCCAACTTTTAAAATAAAACCTATATGACTACTTGAACATTGTAACTGTATTATAGATACTTTTTCTGTCTGTCTCTCTTTCCCTCTCTCTCTCTCAGTATATTTTTCAATCAATAGATGTCATGCTGAGTATTTTCTCTCTAAGTTTCTAGCACCATTTGGGACCCTCAGAAGGTAAGCATAGCAATTACAGACCAAATAAAAACAACTAAATAGAGAGATGGCATGGCTGTCTGCTTTCACTCACCTCCCCATGCAGTGGCTCCTCCAGAAGGTGGTGGTGGTGCTGGCGCTGCGGCTGCTGTTGCCCCTCCAGAAGAAAAGTCTGGCTGGAGGTCCAGGAGATCACTAGACGGTTTAGGAGTACTGAATGGGAAATATAATTTTAAAATCATATTTTGAAATTTATAATGTAAATATGTAATAAAGAGTTACATAGACAACATCACAGATTTTGTATATTTTAAATCAAATAAGAGAAGCACATCTTCTCCACCAAGGGTTGGCAAACTACTTTTAGAAAGGGCTAGATTTTATGTATTTTAAGTTTGTAGGTTAGATGATCTCTATCACTTCTTGCTTTGTCACTATAAAATGAAATAAACATAGATGATACATAAACAAATAAAAGTGCCTTTGTTCCAATAAAACTTTATTTACATAAGCAGGCAGTGGGCTGGGTTTGACCTCTGGGCCATAGTTTGCCAACTCTTGTCCTATGGACAATAACAAAGTTAAACCATATTTCAAGCTATAGTCACTCACCAAATCAGAGGGCAGAAATTAAAAGAGAAAAACCTAAATGCCTCAAAGTAAGGTGGAATTTTTTTAAACATGTTACAAAATGCTGGTTATGAAAACTGTGACAAAAGGAAACATAATCTAAATATTAAAGGTATTACTATAAGAGGATTATGGGTATTTTTCCTTTACTCTATTTTTCTTTTTTTTTTTTGGTATAAAAAATTCTTGTCTTGAGAAGAATTTACTTATAAACCAAAGATATTAAAATGAATAATTACTAATGCACCTTTTCTTTTCAAAACAAACTACAACCTATCAGGTTTGCCTATAAAGAGGGCCCACTTAAAAATACTTCTAGGTTTTTTTTCCTTATTCAGCTAGGATTGTGCTTTTCAAAGCTCCTTTACCTGTAGAAGTTCTAAGGAGGAATCTAGAGCTTTGCTTTCAAGGTGTGGCCCACAAACTAGTAACATCCTAGGACCTTGTTAGAAACACAGCATCTCAGATTTACCACATTACCTACTACATTAGAATCCTTATTTCAACATGACCCTGGGTGATTTATGTGTACATTCAGGATAATGGAGCACTGGCCTAAAGGTTGCCAGACCAGGTACCAAGCCGCCAGTGTCTCAGGTTTCCCACCCCTCTTCATAACCAGCAGCTCCATTTAATCTTTTCTTATAGATTAGAATTTTAAGTAATATTCTTTGGAATAATGGATTCTGCTGCTTTAAAAAAAAGTTTCAGGACCCCTGAAACTTGCCTCATTTTGATGTCTATGTCATAAATACAACAGGCATAAGTGTCAGAATAGGGAAACATATTTATTAAGACTCAAATCATAGCTTTAATAAGAAGCAACTTATCTTAGTATAGAGGCAGAAAGGACTTGGGTTTTACTATGCTGGGGATTATAAAAAGCCAAACTAACCACATAGAGGGTAACACACATAGTTAATATGGGTGCATTACTTGGATTTATTAGCCCTGGCTGGTTTGGCTCAGTGGATTGAGTGTCGGCCTGCGAGCTAAGTGTCGCTGGTTCGATCTTCCAGTCAGGGCACATCAGAGAAGGAAAACTCTGACTCCAAAAAACCTCCGCTGCCTTGCGGCATACCTCTTCAGGGGAAAGGCTAAGGGAGTAAACCCCGACAGAAAATCCGGAGCCGGAGTCCCTAAGGCGGTTTGACGTTGTAGTCAACACCGGCAACTCCTGCGGCGCACCTGAAGCCAAGCTGTATTGACTCCGTCTTTCCCTTGGACCCTTCAGCTGCGAAGAGAGGGGGGGTCTGCTGCATGGGCAACAGCAGACCCTCCATATCACCCTGCCCAGGCTCTGTAGCTTCAGCTTCACTGGAGAGGACACTCCAGCGTCATCGCAAGATGTCGATTCAACACGGGAGGAGACAGATACCATGTCACTCCCGAGTCGGACTGCACAACCATTCTCGGCGGTGCAGATAGACTCTTAAGAAGCTACACCATCGTCTCTCGAGACGGACGGCTGCCGCCGCCGACGACTTGGATTTATTGCTTAATTCAAAATTTAAGTCTCTAAATACAGGGCATTCACAATCAGAGTTGCAGATACTACAACGTAAAACTAGAATCTTCTCAAGGCAAAACAGCCAAACAAAGAGTTGACCAAAATTATTATTTGAGGAAGCCCCTATGAGTTGGGACTTCACTGCAGGAAGTGCTGAGATTTCACAGAACGTCTAGCCAATCCTACCTTTCTCCCTACTCTTCCGTCCTGTACATGCTATAAATGCTGATTAGGGACACCGTGGTGGTTTCTTCCAGCTAATGGATCTACAACTGCAAGCTTTTTTCTTTTTTAAAAAACAAAGCACTTTAACACACCCTTTAAATTTCCCAAATAAGACACTATTTTTAGAAAACATTTTCTGTATCAACCAATTTCAGAAGAACTTGTAATGTGTGCATGATTTTTCTACTTCCTTTCCCAAATGGGTGGGTGACAGGTTATTTCCACAGCTTAGGCCCTTCTAATGCTTTGAGAGGTACAGGGTTAAGTAACTGTATAAGGTACACAAAGAACTTACTTTCTATACCTAAAAAAATAACCTAAAATATTACATGTTAGGAATAGCTTTCATTTTCTGAAATCATTGGGTCTAGTACATTTTTTAAAAAAACCCTCATCAAAATACTAACAAACAGTCACTGACCTGACCGGGACAGCCGCAGATGCAGTTGCAAATAAATCAACCGGTGGGGATGTGTCAATAGTTTTAGCTGGTGTAGAATTAGGAGACGTGACAGTTGTGACTGGAGAAGACTGAAATTGAAGATGCACAACACACTGTAGTCAAATATGAATCTGCGAGACATAGAGCAACAGGACTTCCACTTTGCAGACCTATGACATTCCCAGTATTTTTTGGGTAACTTCTCTTGGGAGAAAAAACTAAAGAAAATTTGAAATCAAGAATTGTAATAAATAAGCAATACTAAACGAAATACCTTTCAAATTTTAAAAGCGAAATATAACTTCTGTAAAATAATAAAATGTTTGGCCTAATGTCTTAAAGACTTCTATTCACAAATTTAAAAGTCAAAGCTAAATGTATTTCTTGAACATAAAATTAGGGGGAAAGATCTTGTTAGATGCCAAATTAAAAAAAAAAAAAGATCAATTTTAATAATTGGTATAAAACTGAGGCCATTCTTTTTCTTTTTTTCTCAGATGCTTTTAAAATCTAGAAATCTAACTTAAAAAATAGTTCACAGATGACAGAGAACAATTCACAAAAAACAAGTCACTGCTAATCTTGAGAGTATCATGAATATATCCCATCACTAGTATGAGAGAGATAAAACTAAAAAAAGTGAAATAAAAGCTAACATTTATTGTCCTGGACTGGTTTATTTTTAAGAAGAGGGTTTATAGTTGCCTAACATTGAAAAAAGTAAGACTTTTATTGAATAACTATCCTAAATCTACTTTCTTTGATTTTGTATATTTAATTCTCCACCTATTCACAAGAAAAGATTAGTGTAACATCTTAAAACAGTTCACTGATAGTTCTGTAGGTGGAAATGAGATATAACAGCATCTGAAATACACAAAGACCAATACCAAACAAAGGTTACCAGAGAGTGCCATAAGTGGACATCTGATTTCAAATAGACCAAACTTAAAGGACATTTGAAAAAGAAAAATTAAGAAAAAAAACTGAGAAGATAAAAATGTATAGGAATTTACAGATTTAACTAGTATCTGTCTAATAGCTATTTGCCCAAGAATATAACTAATCAATATGTCAAAATCCCATAGACAGCCAAGTGCCAAGCATTCAGCCTTTAGAGAAAAACAGACATGAGCAATATGGATATTGTTACTCAGAAAACAGCAACTCAAGTCTCCTTCTTCACCCAAAATTCAAATTTTCCAAGTGGAATATGGAAGATTATGAAGGGAACAGAAAGAACTAACTAAAATTAATTTGCATGTCATCCATTGTGGACAATGACAATTTGTCTAATAGAAACTAGGTTTATTTTAAACCAACACAGCTAAATAAGCTTAGAAAGTGATGTTTATAAAACACTACCAAGAACATACTGACAGAATGAATACACCAACATAAATACAGAAATGAAAGCTCATTAAAAACTGCCTTGTAAACAGCAAGCTCTGAAGAGCTGAGAGAGCTAGGAAAACAGAACCAAAATAATCCTGTTATTACAAAAAGAAAAAGTCAATAAAAGTCAATTTGGCCAAAGTGTCTTAACAGACCATCCAAAAGGATGCCATAATTTTACCACACTCTACTCAGCAGGCATATGTTGAATTTTTCACATAGACATACGGATTTTAAATCTGGCTTTGTATCAGTATCACCAGGGAGCTGTTTGTTTGTTTGTTTTATCTGATTGTTTGCTCAAGCTCCCAAGGGGCTCAGTCTTAGGCAACCACCCAGGCATTGACACAGTATAGGATGTCTGGGACCCATCACTGCATCATGATGGTAGTCTTCATGTCTGTAATGGTAGCAATTACATACAGTAATGGAAATTTGCCAGAGGAAAGAACACATCTATTACATATTTTTTTGTCTAAAAGAATACAATGGCAAATGTAAACTACAAATATATAGAAGGAAATACTCCTGTCAATATAACTCTAATGGAGTCTTTCAACATGCTGAAAAAGAGATGGGAAAGTAAAGGAGTAATTAAATTTATTAAAGTAGATTGTCTAAAAGGCATGCTTGTGGAAAGATACCCAACTACAACTGGTTTCTCTACTATTAAAACACTCATAATATTTTGTGCCTTACCTGTCTCACAGGGTTGTGATCCAGAGTATGTGAAAGTGCTTTGTAACTAGTACAATGTTACAAAGATACATTTGTTTTCAGTTGTAATATAAATATATGAAAATTTCTTCTACTTAAAAAAATGTACTCCAAATAAAGGGTTAAGTAGACATTGCAATATTATATTGGACTTAGAAAATACAAAGGAGAATACATAAAGTTACCTTTTCTCAAAATTTTAAAAATAAAATTACTATTTAATCCAGCAATTCCCTTTCTGCATATATACCCCAAAAGAATTGAAAGCAGAGACTTGAACAGATATTTGTACACTAATGTTCACAGCAGCATTATTTAAAATAGGCAAAAGGTGGAAACAACTCAAGTGTTCACTGAGAGAATAAATGTACAAAATATGGTATATATATACAATGAAATATTATTCAGCCTTATAAAGGAAGGAAATTCTGACATTTGCTACCACATGTATGAATCTTGAAGATGTTATGCTAAGAAAAATAAGCCAGTCACTGAAGGACAGGTACTAGATGATTCTACTCAGGTGAAGTTACTGGAGTACCCAAAGTCAGAGACATAAAGTAAAATAGTGTATGCCAGGGACTGGGAATAGGGGCAATGGGGAGTTAATGTTTCAGCTTTGGAAGACAAAAAAAAAGTTATGAAAATCGTTAGTAATTTTGCACAAAAATGTGAATGTACTTAATACTACTAAACAGCGCCTCAAAAATGGTTAAAATAGTTAAAACAAAACAAAAAACAAACTTACCTTACTTAATGGAGAGGGAGCACCAGATCTAAAAGGCAACCAAAAAATTAAAACTGAATATACAAGAATACATTTGTAGAAATATTTGTGTTTGATAATATCACTTGGTCAAACACTGACTTGTTTATACACACACTTTTTTTTAGTAATGGACACACTATCTGAAAAATACTTTTAATCTTCTACTCAATTAGGACATCCATTTCTAATGTTTTCCATCTACTATATTTTGAGTATTAGAAATTCTTAAATTTAATTTTCCCCTATATTTCTAGCAATTCAATTCTTTGAGTTGATCGTTATTGCCCAGGTCCATAAAAAATAAACTATTCAAATAGGAATTTTAAAAAATTTCCAGGACTTGGGAAAAATGTTTTATAGAATTTACACACCATCTAGCTTATTATTTTAAGTAGTTAGAAAACTCAATAAGGTTAAAGTATACTGTGATCAATTAATTATAATTATGATGCATAAGAGGAAGATCAGAATTTTAAGAATCCCAAAGCCCTGCACCTGAAATGTGTCTCAACTTCCTCAAGTTTGTATAAATTTTTATGGCTATAATGAAATCTATGGAGAATATTCCTATTGTCCTATTAGAATTAGTGAGAGCTTGAAAAAGAACAGTAACCTGAATGCTTGTTTCTAAGGTAGTGAAGGAAAATTTAGGAAGGAGTAAATTTTTTTCTTTTTTTAATTAGATTATGGTAGCAGTGACTATTGGACATCATTTCTAGAAAGTGCTTCAGAAATAGCTGCCTAAACAGCTTATACTTTAATAACCTGAGTTGGTGGAAAATAAATTAATAATAAAATAAAATAAATAAAAATATGTTTCAATAAGAAGCCTATTTTCAAGGTCTTATAGGATGTCTTGCTACTTATCTACAGAGAAAATAGCACATGTAGCAACAGCAGAACAAAATTAGCAGAGTGAGTGACTGGAAGTTTGTATAATATCATGCATTTTTGTTTTATTTGATATAGCAAAAGAAATCTATTAGTATTATATGCCTGATTAATACCTTTTATGTTCAGTTTCATTTTCAAATACATGCCTGCCATTTTCTGTTTAAATTTAATTTTTACTTAAAACTAACATAATGTAAATTAAGGGCACACAGAGATAGATTTCTGCTGTATGATGAAGATAGAAGCATAAGGGTAATACTTGGGTATGTGTAGTTTGGCTAAATGTAATCTTAAGAATAGCATATCCTATGAAGAAAAGGATATACATTTATCTATATTGCTTATTTCAAAGGCTCTACTGGAACAAATGAATTCACAGTGTTTTCTGTATCTACGAAACTTTACCTAGGCACCTAAAAATCTAGTGTAGCATAAGGCTGAAAATTTACTAATGAGTTTTTGCATAATAATTTCTCCATTTCCACCATGTTTTCCTCTATATATGTGGAAAAGGAAGGATGTTAAGTCTAAATAACATCCAAGATAATAATAGCCTGAACTCGGCAAGGAAAACACAGTCACTTTCTAAGAAAAAACTAATGAAATTTAATTTATCTCTCAAGCAATTTTCATGAAGCAATGCTCAGTGGTACTCACACAATGAGAAATACTATTACAAAAAGAGAATTGAGGATATGCAAGCACTTTTTGAAATGTTTCCAAGCTAATATCTAAAAACTTCTAACATATTTTATACCCCATGGCAATAATAAAGATACAGTAAAAATCATAAAATTGCTCTACCTGCCACTAAAGAATATCATGCTCAAATCTAATAATAAAGTATCATAACTGGCACAAGAATTAATTTGTCAAGCTCCCACATGAAAGCTATTACTAAATAACACTTGTAGTTACCCCACAAATTAAACAAATGTAAATTTTCTAATGTCCATGTCAAGTTATCATTGCCACTTACTAGATTGTACCTTAATTTTCTGTTTAAGTATCTGTATTCTCCATTAGATGCTAAGTTCTTAGAAGTGAGGGAACCCATCTCAATGTTTTATATCTCTAGCACTTTACACAGCAGCTGGCATTGTGTAGGCAGTGAAATACATTTCTGTATTACCTGAATTTTAGAATGAGGATACATTTAAGTACTCTTTGTATAAAAATGTAAATCCACCAAAAGTCTTAAAAGTTATTTCAAGTGAAACTAAACTGTCAGAATGAGTGACCTCTGTTCCCATGGCCCAGATCTGGCCTTTGGCAAGATTTCATCAAAAAGGTGAAAACCAGAGGTCTCCTGTTGGGACCATGATTTGGAAAAGGATCATTAATCACTGATTAGAATTTGAGGACTCTGAGGCTCAGAGACATAAATAACTTGCCGAAGTCTCATCATTCTCTAATGGTGGATTTAAAACTCTAGTGAAAGTCTGTCTGATGCCCCGACACAGTGCTCATTTCACACTGCAGCCTGTCCTGATGAAACACACAGCCTGCACGTGTTCCTCAGGATACATAAACTGCTTCTTTTCACTTGTTTCTTTGTTGGTTTTCTACCCTACCATTGGTCATTTCAGCTTTACAAAAGAAAACGCTGCAATATTTGATATATAATGACATTTATTTAAGACCTATACCTATGTTAATTATTTCTGCGAGAGAAATTTAGCACATGGTTAATTGTACTGAGAAAAATAAAACATGAATTTTAGAAGAGAATGAATGACCATAGAGTAATCTATCCTAAATTTTGTAAAATGTTACAAATACATGGGTTTTTCTGATACACATAGCAAATGGCAAAATTTACTTCAAGCTGTTAACAGTAAGCTATCAACAGAGAAATTTTTTGTCATTTCTTATTCTCAAAAATAACCCCAACATAGTTCTGGTTGTAAGTGCTAACTAGAAATATAAACAACAAAAACAAAACACAGAGGTGAAAAAGTCTATCTTCCAAATAATTCTAATTACAATAGACTTATCTTGCATTTCCTGCACCCTCGAAAGTTAGTAAACCTATATTTAAAATCAACTCAATTTCTCTTTTTTGTTCTATTAAATCATATAACAGACAACATACAAAGGTTCATAAAATTTGCATAAAATCTCAAAAATAAATATCAGTGTCTTTAAGGCACTAAATATAAAGGGCACACATATTTTTTTATAAAAGACATTTGAAATGCTCCATTTTATGCATTTACTTGACCTAGATGTTAGAATAAGTTTATACCACTACTAGAAGATACAGAAAACAGCTTTAAGTCATTAATTTTCTTTATAAAATTCTTTTGGCACTTCTGTCATATGACATGGGAAAATCTTTTGATTAGTATACAAATTAAAAAACCATTGATTTCTAAAATCTAAATTTGAGAGAGATTGTTAGTATTGATTCAAGAAGACCAAACTAAAGTAAAACCATTTATGCTAGTCACCTTGGGAGACAAATAAAAATGTATGATAAAAAAACACGCATGTGTAAAATAAACAGAAATTAGTTTTAAATGGTCTAAATACCAAATGTGACTCTTGAGTGTTTTTTGCATTTTTAGTAATAACCAAATGCAGAAAAAGTCACTCAATGTAGTACTCACCCTTCACTTAAGTTCCCAGGTAAGCACAAACATACAAAAAAGAAAACAGTTAACTACTACAGTTCATTTATTTTAAAAATAGGGAATAAGCAAAAGACAAGTTTATATGTGGTCTGGGCCAATTCGGAAAAGAAATCTGACAAGCATAAAATGATTTTTAAAGGGGAGAGAGAAATTATTCTCAGTAAAAGGTAATTAGAAATGTAGCTAAACGTACATAGCTAAAATTTGCAAAATTAGTTTGCAGCGACCACAAGGGGGCGAATTTAGATTTGAAATCAGGGCTAAGGAAACCCACTCAGAAGGCTGCCTCTCTGGTGACTGCAGCGCTGGCAGAGAGCACAAGAGGCAAATGTGGATATGTGCAGTGCAGCGGGAACCAGAGAAGGAAAGCAGGCAGAGCTGACTTTTCACTGATGTGCAGCCCTCACTGCCTAGAGAAGCTCTAACCCTTGGGGACATGCATTCTGTATTTCCTTAGCTAAAGAGGTTCTTCTGCACAGGAGCAGGGACTCTTCTCTCCTCCTTCTCCTTAAATCCTAGGCAACTCACTTGACTTCCCAGATACCCTAATTCAAGGTGGCCCCAGCAACAGCTGGAAGTGAGCATCTTCTATTGTGATTTAATATAGTATTATGGTTTTTTAATTGTCATTTATCTAGGCACAGAAGGCTGATCATCCATGGCCACAGAGAAGCTAGGGCAGACCCTGGATGTGGCAACAAACTTGCTAAAGCCCCTGAGAGGTCCATCATTCCAAAAAACTCTGCCATGACTGCTTAAGAGACTCCTATACTATTGTTTATCACTGAAAATTTAAAACATGCAGTAATTTTATACTAACTTGGAAGAGATGATAGAAAGAACACTTAGCTAATAAAACAAAAAACAAAAAAAGTAACATCAAGACACGAGTCTAGATTCTGGGAGAATGCCAACAGAAGAACGCAAGAAGGAGTTGCATTTTGATAACTGTATCATAAGTAAAATTCATAATCAGCCTATAGCCCTGCAATGATCAGTTCTTAGGCTATCCCTGCTAAGCTCTGTGGTCAATCTAAGTGGCATAAACATAAAGCCAGCATGACCCACAAAGACATTGCAAGCTGATTGTGTACAGAGAGCTTACACTAAGTGTTAAGGTGGAGATAATGAAGTATAAAATAGTCCCTGACCTTAAGAATCTGAAAATCTATTTTAACCACATGTGTAAGGGGGGAATAAAAATGGCCACAACACAGCAATATAGGGCAGTGCATGATTAAGGAAGGTTTCTGGGAGATATCCCTCCCAGGATGTGTGAGATTTACACAGATAGAGATAAGGTGTGGGGGTGGGGGTGCACCCAGGACGAGTGGAATTATCGTCTGTGTAAGGCAAGAAGAATGAAAATCTCTGGGTCTTGTGAACATAGAAGTTTGACACCTGCTAGAGCAAAGAAAGGGAGTAGAATACGGACATTTTTTGCATGCAATGAGGAACAACGGTAAAAAAATCTAAGTGGCCAACACAAAAGTATGAAAATCTAGTAAAACTGTACTTATTACTTCCTGGTTGCTACTCTCTCTATAAAAAAAAATCTCTTAGTAAAATGTCAGCAACATACCATACTAAATGGTTCAAGTGGGGGAGAGTCTGTAGTCTAAAAAACGATACTTGAGGGCTTTGGTTTTTTCCAAAGTGGGGCTGGTTACACAACAGTGCTCAAGGCTGTTTGTGAAATTATGCTTGTTTTCACTCATGCACAATGATGACAGCCTCAGTTTTTGAAGATGAGTAATTCTTTTTCTGCATATTGTGAATCGCTTCTAAGGGCAAAATTTAGTTGGCAAAGGTACAACCAACTAATTTGCTACATTGGTCTGCAGAAAGATTGCCAATACATAGGAAACCCAGAAGAATCACAATAAAGCATGCCCTAAAACAGTAGTAGCGTAAGTTGTACCATGATCAATCTCATTCTTATAAAGAACGATTCTAACATTTTTCATCTTATTTAGAATATACAACTAATGCATACTTGTTTCCAGGTTTCTTTCCTTCTAATGTATTTAGATGCTGCTCAAGGGTCTCCATAAGACTGCTGGGAGCCTACAATAAGAAAGTAAAAATAAATGTCTGCATTGCTTTCTTTCAAAGTTAATACACTGGAACGTCACTGTAACTGTGTATAGCAGATATCTGTGGGGAGATCTCAATAGGTAGGTGAGATAATTTCACCTTAGGCTCTTTTAGTATTTAAATCTTTAAATCCTCTAGAATCTCTGACAGGCTCATCTTACATATACTAACTGCTCCATAGCAAATGGTGTTACAGTGTGGTTTCAGTGTAGAGATTACACTGGATAAATTTTTTCTAAGGTATTACTTATATGCAATAAACGCAATTTAATCAAATTCACCATATGTTTTCATAAGACCACAGTGGAAAAAGAATAGGTATTTGTATTCAAGTCAAAAATATAAATGCCAAAATACAAACTTACAGAAATTTGAAAATACAGTAAAATCTCACTTATCTATGTTTGACTGAAATATTAAGAAAAATTGCTACTATATTAAAAAAAGAGGGGGCGGTAAGTGATAGTTGTGGGGAAAGGTACAACTTTAGTAGTTAACACCAATTAAGATTTTCTTGTTATTGAGCTACTTAATTATATAATAAAGTAACTTTCGCAAATATAATAATGTTATAATTGACTATGTTTATTGGCAGATTTAATATATTTTAAGCATTTTAATAAAAAGTAACTTCTTATAACATTTTAGGCAGTATAAAGTGATGGCATTTTACTGTATATTAAAAAGAGAAATAATAGGTTCATACAAATATTCCACCCCATCTATTCCTCAAGCATCAAAAATTTAATTTTGTCATTCTCAGATCATTTTAACCTAAATTAGACCTTGACAGCAGCATAGGCATTCAAAGAATGACATTTAAAAAATGTAATATATAACTATATTTACAGATGCTTTGAATTCTGATAATTATATTTAAATTAATATGAATTAATTTTGAAGGACTTTAACTCTGCTAACTGTTGAAATAGCTCACATAACTCAAGAAAATTCATATCACTCTAATTTTATATTGTAGCTATAATGACGAATTAAAAAAAATTTTATTTAAAAATTTTAATTTTGAAAGTTCAGGATATTTATTTAATATTCATTTTAATTTCATAAATAAACTCATAAACTGCCTTAACAATTATGTGATTACTGGAAGTGTAAATTACTAAGTAAACATGTAGATTTATAAATACAAATTTCTAAGTGAACAAAATATTAATGTGATCAAAGTGATGAAGGTAAGTTAGAAAGAAACAGTCCTATGAGCATTATCTAAAAAGTTAATGACTATAGTGTAGGAAAAATACAATCTACTGGGGAATATAATAAGTTTAGAAAATTATAAAAATTAGAAGTTTAAAATATAACTCAGGTGAAAGTGGATTGATTTAACAAATACCAATAAACTATAACTAGCAATTGTCTCTAAGTATAAAAAATAAATTTTTAAGAAATAAAGGAAATTTTTCTCTTTAGCAGAAAAAGTCAACTATTAAGTTGTACTAACTTAATAAACAGAATGTATGTTTTAATGTTAAAAGGAAGAAAACAAAAATGAGTTCATAACTTTTTGGTGAATCTATCCCTGATAACTTTAAAATTGTCATAATAATTATTATAGTTTTCATAACAATGGAACCTAGGAGGCCTAGCCATATAACTTTAAACTTTTCATATTTCCAGTTTTTCATTGGGATTACAGTAAGGAACACATGTATCAACCCTTAGAACCTGACTCTACTTAGAAGACTCAGGTCCTCTGAATGTTAAATGCAATGTAAAGAAAATGTGATTTTCTACTAAACCTGTTAAAAAAAAAACAAATGCTATTTACATCACAAAACAGAGAATATATGGTAACAAAAAAAAAAAAAAGGAGGTAATATTTTCTCTCATACCATTACTTAATTAGCTAAACACTAAAACTAAAACCAGAAACATACTTTGCAATTTTATTCTTTTTGCAAAGTTTCTTTACACTTTAAGGAAGAAAAATTTTAAATAAATTAATAGTCACAATGGTCACAATAGAAATCTGACCAAGAACACAGACTACAAAATTGACTTTTGTCTTGAAGGGAAGTTACTTTGCAACACATTACACATAAAATTAAGTTTGGAGCATTTTATCTTAGAGGTTTAAAATGCTTTATCATTTATATTACTTATAAGAACTTGTGAAATCTAATAAAAATAAATTCTTCAAATATATTCAGAAGGAAAAAGGCTGCTTTGATAGTAATGTTTAGGAGTGCAGACACACCAACCAGCCTTCTCCACTCTACCTGTGACACTCCACATATCCTGACATGTAGTAGGCAATAAACAAAATGTCAAATGTCCAAGGAATACAACTTTGAGAATGCCTCTGCTGTTGTAAAGGAATTTAAGATTAACCGAATATAATTAGTAGTATCTTTAGTTGCTTTTTTAAAAAATGCCGAAGTCAATAGACCGATCAGATGCAAACACCAATCCAAAGGACAAGAGTCAGCCTGTGAAAGTTTGTAGATAACAGCAATATATCACGGTTACCGAGTCATCAGTGGGACAGTCTTTAAAAGCAGACTTTTCTTTACCAGCAGTTTTCAGATCAACCAGAATTCCTGACATCAAAACCTAAGATGTTTTTCATAAATGGAAATATTTTAAATTTGGAAGGTGCACACACACACCAAAAGAGAGATTATTTTCAAAATTATTTTCTTGAAACAAATTCATAAATAATTTTAAGTCTAGAATCAAAAAGGAAGCATCTATCTAAAATACCTAAAGTTCACATGCTTTAGATTCTAAAGCATCATTAAGGGGAAGAGGATTGGAAGGCCAGGTGAAAAAGGTGAAGGGATTAAGCAAACCTCCCCCCAAACGAAACAAACAAACAAACTGATAGACACAGACAATAGTATGGTGATTGTCAGAGGGAAAGGGGGCTGGGCATGAAAGAGGGTAAAGCAGGGGAAAAACAGTGATAGAAGACTTGAATTTTGGTGGTGAACAGACAATACAATATACAGATGATGTATTATAGAATTGTACACCTGAAATCTATATAATTTTATTAGCCAATGTCACCCCAATAAATTCAGTTAAAAAAAAAAAGTGGAAAAAAAAGCAACCAAAAGATCATTAAAATTTTTGATCATTAGATCTAAGAAACCATTTGAAAATGCTGAGAAGAAATAGTTCAATCCTGATATACTAACAGAGATTTTGAATGTTTTTTTTTAATTTCATAGCTATGTATAAATAATTTAAATGTATTTATGATGACATTATATGCAAATTTTAAAAGGGCTACAGATGTCCACACTGGTATTTATTATGCACTTTCAAACCTAAAAAATATCCATTAAATTCCTCTCTTCTATCTAGCTGCAGGAAGAATTCTAAACCTTTTTCAGTTACTAGCAGCCTACTACTCCTACTCCCAGTCAACAGGCATTCCTTCTGGTCTCCATCTCCTCTTTAACCCTCCTTCATGTTCGGTGTTTTTGTGTATTGTCATGGCTAGATTTAGTGCCGTAGTGGCCACAGGGAAATCTGGCAGAGAACAGAACCTAATCTTAAAGATGTGTTTTTTTTTTTTTTAATGTTTTTTATTGATTATATTGTTACAACAGTTCCAATTTTCTCCCCCTTGCTCCCCTCCACCCAGCACCCCCCTCCCCCAGCAATCCCCCCCAAGTCCATACCCCTGGTTCGTAAAAATTAACTATCTCCCCCCTCTCAAATATTAGGACCCTTTGTAATCTTGTAAAGGACAATGGGCGAAGGTCTCGTGCTCCTCTAGCTGCTTCAAGCTGGACTTAAAGATGTTTAAACAGAGTCCACAAAGAGCAGTACCTCTGACCCAACTTCAGATTAATTGTGGTCTAACACTGTTTAAAGGATTAACCAGAGAGCAGCTTGGACCTGACTACACTGCCAGAGTGGACAAAATCCCTGCATTAGACCCATGGAAGGGGCTCTAAATAAAAATGAGGGGGTGTGGTTAGCGCTGTTACTCATAATCCCAATTAGTTAATTTATTAAGAAATTTCAGAAGCACAGAATACTCTTGCATTGAGATATAAATATATACTGATGTAATAAACTACAAAAACGTTTTAATGAGGAGGTAATTTTAAAATAAATATTAATAATGAAGTTTGTGTGGTTCTTAAGGTCATAACAAAAGTAGAGGACAGGAGATACCAGATTCTAATGAATTTCTATCACTGAGTAGCTTTTTTCGTAGGCCCAGGGCAATATTTTTACCTTAAGGATTTTATCTTTATTTTTCAAAATGTGGTAACACCCAATATACACCATTATATAAAATATTATGTCTCTGAACTTCTTGAGAGAGATTATATAAATTATAATGAATACTGTAGTATCATTAAAATTAAACACATGTGAAACATTCTTTTGATATACTATAATTTTCTAATTTTAAAAACATAAATGTATTAAGTATTCCTTTAAACCTTTCCTTGTCTTCCTCAGTGTCTGCCCAAACTGAGACCTATTTTCTTATTAACTGAGAGCTTTTCTAACAATATATCTAGTTTCTACTTTATTCTTTGGTGAGCTGTCTATAGAGTTGAATAAAGATGATTTACATTTTTGAAAGCTATTCGACGAGCTAAGTATTTTAATATCCACCTTTTAAGATTAACATGCATTATTTATTTGGGTTATTTTACAAAACTACAATGTAAACTATTATAATTAAATAATTAAAAATAAAAGCACAGTGATTTACTTTGCCTTTATTGGTGCTATAAAATTCATAAATCTATATCCAATAGATTCTTAATAGTGCTTTATGCACACTTAATTTTTAGCTACCTTCAAAATGATATCGATATCTTAATCAGGGATGTACCTGATCATCTTTTCATTTTAGCAAAAATATTTATACTAATATTCTGTCTATTAGAAGGAGCTATTGCCCAATCTTTCAACTGAAAAATATAATGCCATCATGTTCTGAATTGTTCTATGAACTTTATTAATGAAAAATTCTTGGGCCCTGACCAGTGTGGCTCACTTGGTTGAGGTCTCCAGTTCAATTCCAGGTCAGGGTACATGCCTGCGTTGCATGCCAGGTCCCAAGTTGGGATGAGTGGCACATGCGGGATGCAACTGATCAATGTTTCTCTCACACATCAAGGTGTCTCTCCCCCTCTTTCACCTTCCCTTCCCTATCTCTAAAAATGAATAAAAAAAACCTTTAAAAAAAGATTTCTTGGTATTTCATTGGCATTTTAGTTATATACATGCAGAGACCATTACCTTGGGTTTCTCTATTTTAAATAAAAATTTAAAGTTAATATTGTTTTAAAATGGAAACATTTTAAGGAAAGTAAGTTATTAAATGCATTTTAATATAATTAAAAAGTGGGTAACCTTTCATTATGACAATTTTCTTCAATTACAATGAGTTTTTAAATTACAAAGACAGAAAAGTTGTATATTCATTACAGGTAACTAAGACAGCTTTACGCTCTCTCTATCATCTCACTGTCTCTAACTGTAGGACATGTTTGGGATAGGAATTTACCATAACAGAGTGACAAGCTGATTAAATAAAAAACAGTTCCTGCCAATTATGGTAAAGAAGTCCACTATTGTTTTTGCTTACTATATGGTCCCAGAAAAATCACTCATCTGCCACTACTACTTTTTCAAAAAATAATATTTTATATATGGAAATTCCTCAACTTCATAAGAGAGACCAAAATCAGTGTAGTGGAACTATTTCAGAATTCACCCCATTTACATCCCTCCTTCCTACCTGGAACATGCTGAAATCTAGAAGAACAAGCAGGAAGAACAATTCAAATGTTCTGATTATGCCTATGAATATCTTTTCATAGATAAAATACTTCTTTTAACATTATTCAAAGCTTCCTTTTGATTTAAATTCAAGAATGATAAGATGAGCTCAGTAATTAAATTCAGTTGCCTTTAAAGAAGAAACTATGTTTATAAGGGCAGGAAAATCTTCATATTACCTCTAGAAATATATGCAATAGCTAGAAAAAATATGTTAGAATAATTTCCAAGAAAGGTTGTTGACCTAAACTTAAAATGCATTAAATACTTAAAAGACTATGATCTAGCTAAAACTTTTATGAAAAATTATGGAATAATAATTTCATGTACACTGAATCTTCCACTCAGAGATTCACTTACCTGTGTGAGGTCAGGAATATCACCTTTATCAATGCCAACTTGCTGTGGATTAAAAAAAATAAAAAGTAACTTAATGGGAATTTTTAAAACTTAATTTCTCTTAATTTAATTGATGGTCAGCATAGAATTAGTTAAAACTATCAAACATGGTATAGAATCATTAGATATATTAATTTTATATTATTTTATTATAAAATTTGGAATATAAATATTGAGTTAAAATGGTTTAGTAAAAAAGAACCTATGAATTACATATGTGATGATTAAATCAACAAAATCCGTTTAAGTAATAGAAAATATTTTAAACTTTATTTTTATTGTTTCCACAATTATAGTTGTCCACATTTTCCCCTTTGCCCACCTCTACCTAGCGCTCCACCCCCTCCTTCCCTCAGGCCATCACCACACTGTTGTCTGTGTCTGTTTTGAGCATATGTTCTTTGTGTATTTTTCAATTCAATATAATATAGTAATGATTTCATTAATATACTTAGAAAGACTTCCGGCCAAGATGGAGGCATAGACTGACATGCTGCATCTCCCTCCACAACTAAGAAGGAATACAGCTACCTCAAAACTAGAAACAACCAGAAGTTCCAGAAAATCAAAGTGCATGGAAGTCCAGCAAACAAGGATATAAAGAAGAAATACTCATCCAGACAGGTAGAAGGGGTGGAGCCTGGGCGGAAAGGACACAGTGTGGTGGTGGCAGCAGTGGCAACAGCAGCAGGTCGGCAAAAAGTGCAGTCACACATTTTAAAAGTCAGGAGGGACATCTGGGGAGCGTTCCCAGCTCTTCACCAGGGCAGCTCACTGTCCCAGCTCTGGGGAAAATCAAACCCCAATGTTTCTGACTGTGCAAACCAGTAGGGATTGAGATGGAAGCAGAAACTGCTGGTCTCTCAGCAGAGTCTGCTTGTTTAAAGGGCCCCCATGGACCTAGAACATCCGCAGACCCATCCACTCTGGGAACGACGGCCAGGGTAGCTGCTAGAGGGGTGCCAGTCTGGTGTGGAAGTGGGAGAAGTGCCTGGAAAAGGGGCAAGTGCTAGGCAAGGGGCATTGTTCCCTCTCAGACCCCTCCCCCGTATACAGCACCACAACGTGGTGAAACAGGTCACCCATTACTGATGAATCCCTAAGGCTCCACCCCTTACATGTAGTAAGAACAACAGCTCTGCCTGGGACATGGAAGCAAACAAACACAGGAGACTTCTGGCCAAGATGGAGGCCTAGACTGACATGCTCCATCTCCCTCCACAAATAAGAAGGAATACAACTACCGCAAAACCAGAAATAACCAGAAGTTCCAGAAAATAAATGGAAGTCCAACGTATGAAATTATAAAGAAATGGTGTTTATCCGGATAGGTAGGAGGGGCGAAGCCGGGGAGAAGAGGTCAAGCTATGCTGTCCGAGGCAGCAGCAGTGATGGTGGCATGACAGCGGTAAGCACAGACACCCATATTTAAGGGGAGGTGAGAAGCACCTGGGAGCACCCCCGGCTGCAGGCCAGACCCGTCAGCTTGTGATTCCAAAGCCGGGAAAGGCAGACCCCCATTGCCTTGGACTGTGAGGCCTGGTGGGGGTGGGGGTGGAGGAGGAGGCTCCCAGTCTCTCAGGGAAGATTGAATAGCAGGAATCCATCTTGGACCCCCACCCCCGCAGAAAACGTCCAGTTGTGATGAGTGCACAGGGCTCTGCCCCTTATAGCATAGGAGGTGTGACAGCCCTGCCCAGGAAGCAAAGGTAAACACAAAACTGTCAGGATGGCACAGATCATGATAGAGATCCCAGTTAAGCAGCTGACCAGACAGCAAATTTCTAATCTAATGAAGCAGCAGATAGGAAATCTTTCTGAGGCACAGTTCAGAGCTTTGATTATAAAAGTGCTTACAGACCTAACAGCAGATCTTAAACAAGACAGGGAAGGAATGAAGGCTAGTCCAGCTGAAATGAACAAAACACATACGAAACTAGTGGTGAGGACAAGAAAACCAGGGATCAAATCAACAAATCGGAACATAGGGAAGGAACAGTCAACGAGTGCAGAAAGACGAAATGAGAAGTGAGGAAAATGAGGAGAGGCTCAGAAACTTATCAAACAGCTATAAGTTGGCCAACATCTGAATCATAGGGTTGCCAGAAGGTGAAGAAGAACTAGAAATTGAAAAATTATGTGAACTTGGGGAAGGAAATAGACTTACAGGTCCAGGAAGCACAGAGAGTTCCAAAGCAAATTGACCTAGGGAGAACCACACCAAGACACATTATAATCAAAATGTCAAAAATTAAGGATGAAGAGAGAATCTTAAAAGCAGCAGGAGAGAAGAAAAGAACTACATACAAAGGGGTCCCAATAAGACTGTCAGCTGATTTCTCAAAGGAGATTCTGCAGGCAAAAAGGGACTGGCAAGAAATATTCAAAGTAGTGAAAAGCAAAAACCTACAACCACAATTACTCTATCCAGCGAAGCTGTTATTCAGAATAAAAGGGCATAGAAAGTGATTCCAGGACAAAGTAAAACTGAAGGAGTTCATCAGATCCAAACCACTGTTATATGAAATGTTAAAGGGACTTGTTTAGGAGAAAGAGGATCAAAACTATGAACATTAAAATGAAAACTGTATCACAACAACCAACAACAGAAGCCAGGGAACTGAAACAAAGGCAAACTAAGTAGGCAACGAGAGTATGAAAACAATTATAGGTATGGGGAACATTACTGGGGGAGTTCAGCAGGGAGAGGGAAGGGGGCGAAAAGGAGGAATACACTACAGGAATTAAGAAGCATAGTAGGAGGGAGAGGAGTAGATAGGAAGATGTTGAGAAGAACTATATGCACAAACAATGGGCATGGACTGGGGGTGGGGAACTGGAGGGAGGGGTGTCACTGGGTGGAGAGAAACGAAGAGAAAAGAAAAATTGTTTAGACTAAATTTAAATTGTTAATTATGCCTAGTAAGTCCTCTGCACAGAGAATGTTCTCTTATTTTTAAAAACATTTTTAGTTAAAAAATTTTTAATTTAATTAATTTAAACACCCCCCCCCCCAAAAAAGAAAACAGTTCACCCATTTCTCCCACCCCACCACCCATGTCTTTCAATGACCAATCTAATCTGTTCTCTGTACCCATGAGCTTGGACTTTTCTTTTTTTCTTTTTTCTTTTTTTAGATTCCACACATAAGAGAAATTGAATGGAATTGCTTTCTCTGACCTATTTCTTTTTGCATAATGTCCTCGAGGTTCATCTATCTCCTCAAAAATAGCAAGATTTCATTCATTTTTATGTTTGAATAATAGTTCTCTGAATTTGTATATATTATATGCATGTGTGTTTGTACACTATTTATTCATCCATTGATGGACACTTAGGTTGTTCCTACATCTTGATTAATATAAATATAATGGTGTGATGAACATGGAGTACATATATGTTATCATTAGTGTTTCATTTATTTTGGATAAATACTCAGAAGTGGCATTTCTGGATCCGACAGGAATTCTATTTTTAATTTTTGGGGGGACCTCCATAATTTTTTCCCATGGTGGTTGCATCAATTTACATTCCAAGTAACAGCACACAACGTTTCCCTTGTCTGCCAATACCTGCCAATACTTGTTATTTCTTCTCATTTTGAAAAAAGCCATTCTAACATGTGTGAGGTGATATCTCATTGTGGTTTTGATTTGCATTCCCTAATAATTAATGGTATATAGCATCTGTTTATGTACCTGTTGGCAAACAGTATGTCTTATTTGGAAAAATGTCTATTGAGATCTTTTGCCCATTTTTAATCAAACTGTTTGTTTTTTTGCTACTGAGTTGTATGAGTTTTTTATGTTTGGATATTAACCCCATATCAGACACATGATTTGCAATTATTTTCTCCCATTTGGTAGGCTGCCTTTTTGTTTTGCTATTTCCTTTTCTGTGAAGAAACATTAGTTTGATGTACTCCCACTTGTTTATTTTTGCTTTTTTTGCTTTTTCTTTGGGGATTAGATTTAAATTATCATCAACAAGACATGTCAGAGAGATTACCACTTATGTTTTCTTTTAGACATTTTATGGTTTCAAGTCTCATAGTAAAGCCTTTAATCCATTTTTGAGATGATCTTTGTGTATGGTGTAAGACAGTGGTCCAATTTTCCCAACACCATTTATTAAAAAGACTGTCATTTCCACATTATGTATTCTTGGTTTCTTTGTCATAAATTAATGACCATATATGTGTGGGTTTATATCTGGATGTTCTATTCTGTTCTGCTGGTCTGTGTGTCTTTTTTTATAATAATACCATACTGTTTTAGTTACCATAGTTTAGTAATACTGTTTGAAATCAGGGAGTATGATGTCTTGACTTTTTTTGTTCTTTATCAAGATTTTTTTACTATTTGGGGTCTTTTTTGGTTCCATATAGATTTTAGGATTGTTCTCTTTATTTCTGTGAAAATGCCACTTGCATTTTGATGGGATTATGAATCTGTGTATTGCTTTGGATAGTATGAACATTTTAATAATATTAATTCTTCCAATACATGAGCATGAAATATCTTTTATCTTATTTCTGTTTTCTTCAATTTCTTTCATTAATGTCTTGTAGTTTTCAATATACAGGTCTTTCACCTCCTTGGTTAAATTTATTCCTAGGCATTTTATTCTTTTTGATGCAATTGTAAATAAGATTATTATCTTAATTTCTCTTCCTGGTAAGTTCATTGTTAGTGTGTAAAGAAATGCAGCAGAATTTTGTGTATTGATGTTGTGTTCTGCAACATTACTGAATGTGTTTATTAGTTTTAATAATTTTCATGTAGCCTTTGGGTTCTCTCTCTATAATATTGTCACCTGGGAACAGTAATACTTTTGCTTCTTCCTTTCCAACTTGAATGACTGTTGCTTCTCTGTATTGCATAATTGCTCTATCCAACATTATGTTAAATAAAAGTGGAAAAAGTGGCTATCCTTATCTTTTTCCTGATCTTAGAGAAAAAGCTTTCAGTTTTCACAACTGAGTATGATGTTAGCTGTGGGCTTATCATATATGGCCTTTATTATAGTTGAGATACATTCCTTCCATACCTGCTTTATTGAGAAAATTTTTATATCAAAAACGGGATGTTGAATTTTGTTTTTTCTGCATCTATTGAAATATGATTTTTATCCTTCCTTTTGTTAATGTGGTGTATCACATTGACTGATTTGCAGATGTTGAGTCATCCTTGCATCCACAGAATTTGATCATGGTGTATGTCCTTTTATATATTATTGAATTCAGCATGCTAATATTTTGTTGAGGATTTCTACATCTATGATCATCAGGGATATTGGCCTATAATTTTCTCTTCTTGTGGCATCCTTATCTGGTTTTAGTATCAGGGTAATGCTAGCATTGTATAGTGTGTTTGGGAAAATTCCTTCCTGTTCTATTTTTTGGAGGATTTTGAGAAGTATTAATTTTTCTTTGAATATTTGTTAGAATTCACCAGTGAAGCTATTTGGTTTTGAACTTTTGTTTGTTGGGAAGTTTTTGATTATTAATTCAATCTCCTTGCTAGTATTAAGTCTGTTCATATTTTCTATTTCAAATCATAATTCAGTTTGTAGGTAGTATATTTCCAGTAATTTACCTTTCTTCTAGGTTGTCCTATTTGTTGGCATATAATTCTTTATAAGAATTATATATTAGTGTCTTTTGTATTTCTGTATTATCAATTGTAACATCTCTTTCATTTCTGTTTATCTATTTGAATCCTCTCGCTTTTTTCCTTGGTAAATCTAGCTAAAGTTTTGTCAATTTTGTTTATATTTTTAAGATGGAGCTTAGTTTTGCTTATCTTTTCTATTGTCTTTTAAGTCTCTACTTCATTTATTTCTGTTCTAATCTTTATTATTTCATTCTAACTTTGTGTTTTGTTTTTCTTTTTCTAGTTCCTTGAGGTGTAAAGTAGGTTATTTGAGACTTGGTTCTTGTTTCTTGAAGTAGGCATTCATCACTATGAACTGCTTTTTCTGCATACCATGAATATGTTATATTTTCATGTTTGTTTGCCTCATTGTGTTTTTTTATTTCTTTTTTGATTTATCCTTTGACTCATTGGTTGTCAGTACCATGTTGTTTAATCTCCACATATTTGTGAATTTTCCAGTTTTCTTCATGCAATTTATTTCTAGTTTCATACCATTATGGTCATAAAATATACTTGATATTATTCCAATCCTTTTAAATTTATTGACTCATTTTATCTTAGAAAATGTTGCATGTGTAGTTGAGAACAATGTATATTCTGTTGCTTTTGGATGAACTTTTTGTAGCATTGTTATCAATTTAAAATGGTTTGGACTATTACAGATATAAGTTGTAATATGTAAGTTTCATGGTAACCACAAAGGAAAAACCTACAGTAAAGTCATAAAAGATAGAGAGAAGGAAATCTAAGCATACCACTAAAGAAAGTCATCAAAGCACAAAGAAAGACAACCAGAGAAGAAAGGAACAGAGAGGAAGTATAAAAACAGCTAGAAAACATTTAACAAAATGGCAATACGCTTCTACTTATCAACAATTACTTTATATGTAAATGAAGTAATTTCTCCAATCAAAAGACACAGAGTGATTGAATGGATAAAACACAAGATCCACCTATTTGCTGACTACAAGAGACACATTTTAGATGTAAAGACACACACAGATTCAAAGTGAAGGATGGAAAAAGATATTCCATGCAAATGGAAACCAAAAGAAAGCAGGAAGCTATACTTCTATTAGACAAAATAAACTTTAAAGCAAAGACTGGAATAAGAGACAAAGAAGGGTATTGCATAAGGATAAAGAGGTCAATCTAACAAGAGGATATAACATTTGTGAATATTTATTCACCTTACATAAGAGCACCTAAATGTATACAAAGCAAATATTAAAATATAATAGGGAGAAGTAGACAGCAATACAATAATAATAGGGGACATTAATACCCCACTTACATCAAGGAATAGATCATTCAGACAGAAAATTAATAAACATAGCCTTAAAGGGCATGCTACATCAGATGAACCTAACAGACATTTATAGACATTCCAGCCAAAAGCAACAGAATGCACATTTAGCTTTCATAACTTGCTCAGGATGTATTTTCACTCCTCTTACAGAGAAAACCATTTTGTTAGTTTCTTTTGTATCTTTCCAGTGTCTTTATGCATATCCCCCCCAAAATGTGACCTACATAAATATTTATATCACTCATTATTGTACAATAATAGCATATTATATACACTGAGCTTCTGTTTTTCATTTAAAAGTTTATCCTAGCTCTATATCTATATTAATACAGAGTTTCCTCATTTTTTAAACAGCTACCTTGTCCTGTAATTTAACAAATCACCTCTTAAAAGACATTGGAGCTGATTCTAATCTTTTGCCATTGCAAGCAATGCTGCACACAATATTTTGTACCTATGTGAACTCATCTTTAGAATACATTTGTAGATGTGAAATTACTGGGTAAAAGCATATAGGAATTTTTAACTTGAGTATGTTGGGAAAGGAAGTGGTGGAAAAAGGAGCAGAAAAAAAAGAGCATACAAGTGTGCAAATACAGGAATATATTAATAAAGGTAAATCAATGAAGAGCATATAGATAGATGTTCACCTGTACTACTTTATCAACTCTTTTGTAGATTTGAAAATTTCAAAATAAAAGTTGGCAAAAATGAAAATTATAACTTCAATTATCTCAATTTATATAAATGATAGAATTGAGCTTCAAAGAAACAAAGAGGCTTAAACCGAAGTCTCTCTGAGAAATGAAGAGCTTTGATTTTGCTAATGGAAATGTAGAAGCAAATATACAAAGCATAAATGTTGGATTCCTATAAAGACAGTAAGGCAAACAGGAGACTGGAAAATCCACTTGTGGGTCAAGTGCTGACCTAACTTCTTTCCTCTGCCTTCTCTATGTCTAGATTAGCCTGGGCACTGTTGATATTTTAGGATGATAATTCATTGTTGGGGGCTGTCTTGTGCACTGTGGGGTATTAGCAGTATCATTGGTCTCCAGCCGCTTGATGCCAATAGCCCTCTCCCTTTTCCTCTAACCATTGATGTAAGTGGGGTATTAAAGACCTCTATTATTATTTTGTTGCTCTCTATTTGGTTGTGACAAGCAAAAATGTTTCCAGACATTGTCTTCTTTGAAGGAAGGGGGAGCAAAATTGCCCGCGTGGAGCATCATTAGTGTACAGAGCATTGACCCTCATCCCTCTAGATCAGCATATGCCAGAGATTCCTCCCCAAAATACAGATTTTTAACTAGACTCTGGCTCTAAGGAAGTTATGTTGCTTCCCTAAACTCACTTACATTGTTACAAATTATGGAAATTATAAACTAAGGCAACTTCATTCCATTTCTTTTCATATTTTAATACCTCTTTAATGAGCCATTAAAATGTTAATATAAATGAAGCCAGTGTTTTTGAAATTGAAGTATTATGGATCCCTAATATAAGAATCACTTTGCTAAAAGGTGATGTGTTTCTACTGAATGGATAATTCTGTTAAAGACAAAATTTAGAAATTCTTCCTTGACATTGTTAATTTTACTATCCTGACCTTGGAAGATTGAGGTGAAGTGTGACTGTACTACAGAAATCTCATTCTTTGCTGTCTGCAAATATGCTGGGAGACATAACTCCTACGACTTGGTATCTACCTTGCAATAGCTAACTAAGAATAACTTGGTTCTATAAAAAGGAAGTGTCTTTAGTAGAAATTCCTGTTACGTGTAAAACAACTGTTTTACAAAGTTTCAGTTTTTGTTTTAGGAATCTTCAGTACAGTCAACCTTCTGTATCCACAGGTTCCATACCCATGGATTCAACTAACCATAGGTCAAAAATATTTGAAAACAAATGCTATGTTGCTGCTGATGTGTACTATGTAGTTAGGCCTCTAATTGTGGTGTCTTTACTGAGCCTATACATGCTCTCTTTTCTTGTCATTATTCCCTAAACAATACAACATAACAACTATTTACATAACATTTACATTGAATTAGATATAAGTAATCTAGAGATGATTTAAAATATATGGGAAGATGTGCTTAGTTTATATGCAAATACAATGCTATTTTATATTAGGGGACTTGAGTATCTGTGAATTTGGGTATCCAGAAAGGGTCCTGGAATCAATCCCCTGCAGATACCCAGGAATGACTGTATAAACATATAAAACATGGTAAGTTTTCTGCACTTTAAGTAATTCTTCTGGGAAATTTGAATATTCCCATATAAATTATTCTAGTACTCTACATTTCTTTTCATAAGACAAACAACTGCCCTGGCCAGTGTGGCTCAGTTGGTTGGGCATTTCTTGAATACCAAAAGGTTGCCAGTTTGATTCCCAGGTTAGAGCACATGCCTGGGTTGCAGGTTCAGTCCCTGGTTAGGGTACATACTAAAGGCAACCAAATGATGTTTCTCTCCCTTTCTTTCTCCCTCCCTTCCCCTCTCTCTAAAAAATAAAAATGTTATAAAGCCTCAAAAAATAAATGAAATTTGAAATTACATTTAAAAAACATGATGAACAACTTATTGGTAACATTTAGCAAATACCCAATGTAGTTGCATTTTTAAAAATGACATTCTGGGAGTCTTCTACACACTCTTTAGGCAAATGGTACTAACCACAGGATAGCTATTGATATGAGTCCAAAGATATATATACCACATGAGTACTAATTGGAAGAGAAAGCTTTGTACACTTGTCAAAATATTTCCATATTAACCAGTCATAAACATACTGTTACACACTGATATTTAAACAATTAGTGCTGAAATTATGAACAGTATAATTTAAGTGTGAAAGAAAACAAAAATGGTTATGGTTATCCATAAAAGTTTACTGTTCATTCTGTTAAAATAATTTTATAAATTAGTATCTACACTATAAAACATTAATCATACTTAAATAAAAGTAAAATATTTATTATTCAGTTAAAAACAGGCTCTCAAAGTGATGTCTAATTTCTGTACCTGTCATTCACAACAGCCTCAATTGGGCCTAATATCAGTAGACACAAAATCAAATTTTACATATACAAATAGAAGGAACTGATAAATAAGTACTCCTTTTCTCATGGAGACCTTGAGCTGAGCCTTATTAAGCTGATTAGATAAATGTATACTACAGACTGTCACATGTCCCACAAATGGGAAAAGTGGGAAGCATGTGCACCAGGAATTAGTGGAACAATGAAATAATCTTCTGCTCTGGGTACTTAGGCAAAATTGTATGTCCACAAAAAGAAATTAGGCAAATTTACTAATTATATTGATAATTATGGTTAAAACATGGGAAAAATCATATAAAATTTAAAACATAAAATCTGTACAGCAGCAAAAGTAAGTTTCAAGCAATTCTATCCTTTTTTAAAGACCACCAACATGAGAACATGCTTTAATATATATGTAATTTATAAAAGTTGACCTTTACCTCTTGTTTCCCATGCTATATAAATAATATTTTTATTCTGATTATAAACTGTAAGGCTCAAAGTGAAGAAAAAGCATTTTACAATGTTATTTTCATCTCAGAATTTGAATTTGACAATTATTATTCCTGTGAATAAATGAGATTTGATATATAACACATGGACTAGAGTGTTTTTGACACTGTGTATATAAAATGCTTGTGCTATATTCTCAAAATTGCAAAAATTAAAAAAACATGTTATGAATGGCCCACATTCGTGGCATTGTATGCTTGGTTGCTGAGCTTCAGGAACCCTCGCTCACAGCACTCCAGCTGGTCCTAGCAACCAGTTTGTTGACATGTAAAATAAAAACCCATCTTACCAAAGGACAATTATAACAATGTCATAATTTCCAATATCAGTATGAATCAATAATTGGATTTTGTCAGAGAAAACACCAACTTACAGATAACCGCAGGAACATCAACTATACAGTTACAAAGTTATTCTAAGTATAAAAATAATCCCATAAGAAACAATTTATAAACTTTATAAAATTAATTCTACTGTTTTATATTTTTCATTGTGTTTAAACCACTAATGAGGTAAGAAAGTTCAGATTTTATGATTTATCATTTTTACTCTAAGAACATTGGACGAACATTTCTGAGGATTTTGTTTTAGGGTTTAATAAAAAGAAAGCACTTTCATACAATCAAAGATAGCCATTAGGTGAAATGGAGGAAGAGACCACCTTGCAAGGCAGTACATAAGCTGATATCCATGAAAGCCTTATGTGCACACAGAACGATCATCTGTTTGGGATAAGGAGTGCAGAGTACAGCTCTGAATGAAAAGACAGATGAGGTGACTTCTAAGGCCACTTTCAACCATATTGCTCTGTGACAGTGGCAGTGTGTCAGGCTAGATTATGAATTTTATCATTTACTCCAGACATGTGAGCTAATGTTTTAAAAATATATTCCCAACAAAGCTTAATATTACATACCTCTGCAACTTTGAGAAATTCAGATACTCGCGTCATTCTAGTTAAAAATCGTTTGTAAATTTCTAGAGCATCTTTACATTGTCCTTTCTTCATTTCAAAAAACTTTTCTAGAAGAGATAGAAAACAATTTTAAAGAGTATTATATTCAATTTTATTATAAGCTTATATTAATATTATCACTTAAAACTGAAATTAATGGCTCTGGCCTGGTAGCTGGTGTCTGGTTTGATCCCCGGTCAGAGCACATACAAGAACCAACCAACTAATGTATAAATGTATAAGTAAGTGAAACAACTTAATGTTTCTCTCTTTCTCTCTCCCCCTTCCTCTCTCTAAAATAAAAAAAAAATAAATTGAAATTAATGTTTGACTCAAAACACTTAGCACTAAAGTCTGTAAGAGATATTAATGCACCTAAACAAGGAGACCTGAGTAGTTTTAAAAAGTGTTATGTCTCACATGGAACAATGTTAATAATGAAACTACAGTTAAAGTAGAAGAACGTATGAATTATTGTGATAGGTTAAATTCATGTATCCAAGTTCTCTGTTTTGGAAAACAGCATCAAATTATTTGTGATAACAATCTCTAAAGTTATGACTGCATTTAACAGCATCTTTATTTTCTTACAAGCCCACTATAAACACATTATTTACATATCATAAAGCAATAACCTATAAAATTCCATGAATTCAAGAATTCTCTAAAATTTCTACAATCTGTGTAAATTGAAACTATTATTGGTTGTAAATTATTTCTTTCAAACAATATAATGTATTTTTTATTTATAAAATAGTGAAGTTTTGTGTAAAACATTTGGTTTACCAAACTCTTCATGACTTCTAGTCTATAATCATATCCTCTTTCTCAACTTGTAGCTCTCTAGACAGAAAAACAGGATTTTGCTATTCTCTTCACAGTCATTAAGGCAGTATAGCTCCATTACAACTACAGCATGAGAGTGTATTTTCTCCATACTGTTTTGAAGAAAACTAGTATGTTATCAGTGTTTTTGCCAGCCGTCCCGTCAATAATTACTGACATTGCACATGGAGACGTGGTAGGCCATCATCTACAATAACTCCCGGCAATGCTGGAGCATACCGGATGGCTCAGTGTCATCATTAGTTTATATCTGCACATGGCTAAACACATCTACTTTTATATTCTCTCAAACATATTTTTCATTTTCTCAAGAAAGGTTAGTAATATATAATTACACAAAGAACTAATTATTAAGGGTAGCTACTCATTATCTTCTGTTGACAGTCTTTTCGTAATTTTACTTTTAGCATGGACCACCCCTGCAGGGTATTCAAGGGAAGCAAAAGGATCAAGAAAATAAACACATACTGTTTTCTACTTGTTAAGATTTGAGAGAGGTGAGCTTTTTAAAAAATGGCCAAAGCTAAGGATATTTTCTTTATCCACACTATCTTCTTTTTTAATGCTATAGATAAAATCATGTGCTATGAGGAAACAAGTCTTTTTCAGCTTAAACTTTTGAAAATAAGAATTTGGCCTTGGCTGGTGTGGCTCAGTGGATTCGGTGCCAGCCTGTGAACCAAAGGGTCACTGGTTTGATTCCCAATCAGGGCACATGACTGGGTTGGGGTTAGGTCCCCAGGGGACATGCGAGACGCAACCACACATTGATGTTTCTCTCCCTTTCTCTCTCCCTTCCCTTCTAAAAATAAATTTTAAAAAGCTGTAAAGAAAAATAAAATAAGGACTTATTCTGGTAAAACATACCTTTCTTTTTTCCTTTCTATACAATCTTCACATAAACAATTTCTTTCAAATATATAAATTACTTTTCTTTATTATAATCTATTTATTTGCATCAGATATTCAGCAATAATACAAAAAGAGAAACTGAATAATCTCAGTTTCCTTTTAAAACCAATGCATCATAATTTTAAGCTAATTCTTTCTCTCCCCCTTTGGATGCCTTTTTAGATTGTATCTGTCATGGTAATTTAGGATTCAGCAACAGAAGAGATTCAATCATTATGGCTTTAGGTCATAATCTCATAACCATTTCTCTAACAGTGATAATAACACCAAAAGACAACATGCACTGATACATGTGAAGCTGTGAGGTTCCCTTGTCCACTTAGAGAGCAAAGCAGGTCCTAGAGAAATGAATACTTTTAACAGAGGGCATGTATCACCCAGAAATGAACCTCTACCTTTCTTTCATACTAAAGATAACATACATTGATTTTTAGTATTTAAAATGATCAAATTTAACATTCATAACATGAATCTTTATAAAGTATTGGTAAATTCTCATCATGTCTGTATTAACTTTCACAGAATAACTCTCCTAGGAAAGGAGCCACAGGAAAAGAAATCTCATTCCTGAAAGGCAAACCGAGACTTTGCACATGGACTACTACTAATGACCATCAGTCAGTAAGGGAAGCATCTTCGAACTTCAACATCAGAGGTTCAGTATGGCGGCAAAATGTTTGTGAAGGTTTGTGCCACCAACATTAGAGGCAGAGAATTGGTTATGAAGACCTTGATTAAAACTAACCCATAATATATTTATAAAATTAATTCCTAGTATTATCTAGTAAACAAAAAACATACCTGTCTCAAAACACTTAGGATACTAAGTGTGCTTATATTCTACAGTTACTTTTACAAGAGCAATGAAGACCACTCCAACCAGAATGTCGTCAGGTAAGAATATATACCTCTATCACTTAAGAGTCAGGCCTTTAAAAAAAAGTTTTATTGCATTTTTTTCTATTACCATTTAGTCCCCTTCTTTAAAATGAAAATGTATAACTCTCCTCCTTTTCTTCTCCTAATCGTAGCCTATAGACTATTTTTTCAAATTAAATGAAATAAAAATATGTACTGAATGGTTATTTTAATATGAAGAAAAATGCATTCTTTCTATAATCTATCTGTGAATTCAACATAAAGAGAAAGTACAGCAGCATTTAAGTAGCTGTTCAAGACAAGAATAGAGGAGAATCACATGGCTTAACATGTTTAATCATTAGATGAATTGTAGAGGCAATATAGCCAATGTTCTTGAAGCATAAGTGGGAATGAAACAAGGGTACACTGTGAGAGAGTATAAAAATGAATCAACTGGGTATGGATTTGAGTAAGATGAGCACCTCAAAGATAATTGAGGTTTTAGATTTAAAGGACTAATTATATATAAACAGAAATAAGATTAGGAAGGGTAAATTCAAGAGTTCGGTTATAGGTAATGTTGAGTTGTAGGTAAGAACACAATATCTAAATTTAATGTCTACAAAAAGACATGCAAAACTAAAGTTCAGAATAAAGGTAAGAACTGACATAATAGATTTGGGACTCATTGTAATGGAGATGATAGGTTTTCCAGTTAAGAACATGCAGAAACAACAGAATGGTAGATGGCTAGAAAGGAACTTTAGCAAAAGCTCACATTTATGAGGGGTAAGGTAGAATAAGATCAACCAGCAAAAAAGAATGGGAAAATCTGTCTTCTTTGGCTTACTGATAAACTCTCCCACCAGAAATCAAGGTAATATGGTTTGAACTGCATATTACAGGCAGGAATCTTTCCCCACTAAAGGCAAAATCTATAAGAGCCCTGCATTCGATGTTGGGCTTGTCTTACCCAACCCGCATTCTATCATTTTCTAGACTCATGAGAAGCCAGGATTCTGGATGCAAATTTAGTTCTGCAAATTAAACCTGTGGGAGGTTGAGAAGGTGAAACTGAGGTAAAGCCATGTTTCCTGTGCCTTTTCACCTGTTTCTTACAAGTGATTAAATCCTAGAAGTCGGAGCTTTTCTTTCAGCAGCATTGCACTGCCTACCATCCAACTTAGGGGTTTGAGGAGTCATTGTTATGATTGCAGCCACCTGATAAGATGCCCTATTTCCTATATTATAGTTTCAAGAGTCTGTTCTCCAGCTCCCTAGGATTGCAAGGCAGTCGAGGTGGTGGCAGTAGCTACTTGCTTTCAGCATACCTTAGAGTGGTGGCCTCAGCAGCAGCTTCCCTAGGAATAAGAACTTACTATTTCAGTAGTCCTCTCAGCAGGCCAAGCCCAGAACCAGTTCCTGCAGGCTTCCAATAATTACATAAGTACCTAATTTTCTGTATTAAATCCCCTTTCATTTACAACCTGCAAGATGCTTTTTGTTTCTTGAATAGATACACCATTTAGTACCTGAAGTGGCTGTAGAAATCAGACCCTCAAAAATGTTGGAGATGGGAATCTGGGATTAGATGTGCAACCTGATTGGATTTGATGGCAGTGATGGCCTCCTGCAACTATTGGAAAATTGAATTCTTATTGTCTATGCTGCGTAGGAGCAAATTAATAACTTCAATGATCACCTGTGGTTTTCTGAAATGAGCAACCAGAATTAAGCTTATCAGACCAAGTAGCTCCTGGGATAGAGAACCATTATGGGAACAAGGCAAACAGAACCATGGGGTGGGTGGCTGCTCCTGACTCCCCTAAGAAGCTTAAAAATGAAAATGACAACACAGAATTTTTAATTATTGGCTCCAGGTTCCCTTCAGACAGTGGTACTTCAAGCTGGCCTAAAATAATCTTATCTCTTGCAGACACACAGCTGTCATAGCTGCAAGTCAGGTAAAAGCCTAATCTTGTGAGTTGCTAAACTATACCATATGTAGTAAAATTAAATTTCCAGCCTCACCATGGTGTCCTCTGTGAAAGTTAGAGCATTTATTGTGAAAGAAAAAACAAAAACAAAAAACAGACGGTTAACCTAGATTCAAACCAAAATGAGTTGCCCTTTCTGGAAAAAGCTTTTCCCTTTTATTCTGAAGAAGCTGGTCCTGCCTTGCTTAGAAATCTTGTAATCAATTCACTTTCCATCAGGGAATGATAATCTCCTCATACGCTATCCCTCTACTTCTTTCCCCTTCCCTTGCCAACTGCCTCACTACCTAGAATGAGATTAGAATCCAGCAATTTCAGTACACCCAAGAAAGACAGCACGAAACCTGACCCAGGAGGAAAAAATGCACATGCTAAAAGAAATGTAAGATTTTGTAAATTTATGTTGGCAGTAGGATCACCAGACAAATGTAAGACACCAAAATAAATTTAAATTGTAAATAACAAATAACTTTTAGCATGAGCATGTCTCAAATATTGCATGGTATTTATTAATACAAAGAGTAATTTGTATTGATCTGAATACTAATTAATTGGGCACCTTGAATTTTTCCCACCTGAATCTGTCCATCCTAATCAACAAAAACCTAGAGAATTGGAATGAATTTTAAATGTTCTAAGCAGGAAAGAAGGAATGTAACATTAAACTTTACAACTGATAACTTATCAATTTGGGTGAGCATACCAAGAAGCGTGGATTCAAAATGCTAGTCTGAGCATCTGGGAGTGACTCTAACATAGTGGCTCTCAAACTGAAGTCCCCAGACCAGCAGCAAAAGCACTGCTGCTCTGGACTTACTAGAAATGCACATTCTCTGGCCCTTCCCCAGACCTACTAAATTAGAACCTCCAGGTTAGGGTCTAGCAATCTGAATTTCAATAAGCTCTCCGTGTATTCTTGAGGCAGGTCCTAGAACCACAGCCAAAAAGCACTTTTCCTTCTTCTGCATAGGAACTGTTATCAGAGTAACTATGTATGGGGGGAAAGGACATACCCAGACTTTTCAGGGAAACAGACTCTAAGCTGATGCTACTCCCTGGGGACTCAAATGTCACTATATGTTCTACTAATCTGAGTAGAGGCTCTATGGGGATTAGGTGATAAAACAAAACTATATCCAGTTGATGCATGAGACTATCTGTGGTTATTTCCCCAGTTTCCTGAATATATAATTGGAATAGAAATACTTTGAAACTAGCAGAGCCCCGACACTGGTTTCCTAATTTCTGCAAAGACACAGGGCTAGTATTCCATCATAACTCCAGTTAACTTGCATATCAGTTTTGTGCAAAAGATGAAGGAATGGCAGTAGGTTACTGTGAACTCTGGGAACTCAACCAGGCAATGGCCACTGCTTGTAGAGATCCAGATGTGTCCTCCTTTCCAGTATAAAATCAGCACAGCTCCTGATTCCTGACAGGCAGCTATCAAACTGGAAAATTCTTTTATCTCTATCCCAATAAACAGAGCCTGTCAGAAGTAGTTTGCTTGCATTGGGCAGGATGCCAGTACGCCCTCACTGTCTTATTTCAAGGGTATCAACATCTCTGGCTGTCATAATCCCAGAGGATATCACTTTGATGACATTAAACTGATTGTATCGAGTGGGCAAGAATTTCAAGTATGCTAAGTGCCTTGATAAGATACATGTATATCAAAGAGCGAGACAGACACTATGAAAGTTCAGGGACCTGCTACGTCAATGATGTTTCTGAAGGTCCAAAGGTCCCCTCCATGTGAAAGACAGACTGCTTCACCTTACATTCCCTATGACGAAAATGTAGGCAACATTGGCTGAGCTCTTTTGGTTTTGGAGGTAACATACACATCATGTGTGTGCTGCTCTAAACAGAATACCTGGTACAGTATCAAATGTAAGTAGGGTTCAGGTGAAGGCAATGCTGTGCCACTGCTGCAAAGTGGGGCCACGTGGGCCTTTGCTCCTGCAGATGTAAAGGTGCTGGAAGTGTCTGCAGCAGATCCAAATGCTGCAGAATGTCTCTGGCACACTCCACTAGGAAAATAAAGTAGAAGCCTCTAGTGCTTTGGAGCAGAGCCATGTCTTCTTCAGACAGTAACTAATATCCTTTGGAAAAATTGCTCTTGGCTTGCTTCTAGAGACTTAGATTCTGACTACAGAATATCAAGTGATCACGAGACTAGTGCTATCTAATATACCAAACCATAAAGTTGGACAAGTGCAAGAATATTCCACCACCAAATGGAAGTGGCCTATTAGAGATCAGTCTCCAGCAGATCCTGAACACCCATGTAGGTCATATGAAGACAGCTCGTATTCCCAGTGCACCTCCTCTTCTGAGCTGCCATTTCTCCCTCAAATCATGCCTATGACTAGCTGACTGAGGGAAAATGGAACTGAAGCTTGGTTTAGAGATAGTTTTTCAAGCTGGCCGCAGTTGGAAGCAGTTTGCTGAGTCATTATATCCCCACAAAGGGGTGACCTTGACAGAAGAAAGAAATCTTTTATTATAGGTCAAGCTTCAAGTAGTATAGCTACTTGATTTTTCACTTTATGTCCAAGGAAATATGATGAGACATACAGAAATACACAAGAATATGTGCAGTAACTAACTTCTGGCCTATATGACAAGGGACTCGAAAAAATAACATTAGAAGATCAGTGACAAGAGGTCTGGAAAAAAGGTGGATCGACCTCTCAGAATGAGGAAAGAACATGAGACTATTTTTATCCCATGCCAATGCAGGCCAAATGCATACACCACAAAAAGGCTCTCAATAATCAGGTGGGTAAGAGGACTCCATAGGGTGAGGAACTAAGTGCCATTGCTAAGTGTTCTGTCTGCCTGGGATCAATTATGAGCTTCCACATGACACCTCATACTCCAGGGAGGACAGAGTCACCCACAGAGGAACAGGATAAGGATGAATTCCTAGGATGAAGAGCAGTGATCTCTTTACACCATAACAGACAGTTTATCCTGGACATGGATTTATCATCTCTGCCTATATTGCTCTGCCAGTACCACCGTCTGTGGAATTCCTCACTATTATAGTATCTCACACAGCACTGTTCCTGTTTTTACTGCACACAAAGGGAGATAATGTACTCTATAGGATTCATCAGTTTCGTATGAATCCCAACAGTCCAGAACTGGAAGACCTTACATAATGATGGCATGGCCCCCAGAAGAATCCATTTCACACCTGCTCTGCTCTAGGAATACACCCTAAGAAGTTTGGGATGCTCATAGATACTCGGAACCAGTGATCAACATACTGGTTTCAACACCCAGGAACGAGAGCGGCCCCTCTGACTGTTGCACCGACAGGCGGCAGTGGCTCCCTGCTTCCTGCACGTCTCCGGGGCTGGCGTCACACACGGTTGCTAACCCAATGCAGTAGTCACTTATCATTATGGGGCCTATTCCAAGAGGCGAAGCCTGGAACCTAACTCCTTCAGTGGTTCTGAAATTTTGTTAAGCACCAAAATCCCTGTTTGAAATCTCTTCCTGCTTAAAATATCTAGAGTACTTTCCATTTTCTGCACTTAATCTTGACTGACGTGAGAATACACAGGATAATGTGATGTGAATGAGTCATATATTCAGATTTTTATGTATTAAGTCTGCAGTATCCAAATCTTTCTATTCTGATCCACTATTCAAAGACATCATTCAGTAGCTCTACCTACCAAGTAGGTTAATAACTCCATCATTGTAGCAAGCAAAAAGTTTGATAAGGTCTTTGAAAAGAAGCATAAATGCAGCATTTATGACACCATTTGTTAGCTCATTTGGATGCACCTAGAAGAAGATGAAAAGTTAACATGTTAAATCATATCATCAAATGACAATTTTTCTCAGAGCACATTAAAATGTTTCAAATGAGTACTAAGAAATTCATCCCTGTTTTACAAATGTTGTGTAATTCTTTTGGTAACCCTACCAATATCAAAAGATGGATTGCATTTTTCTGGCTTCAGTTTAACTCAATGAAGTTATCCTATCAATTGTAAGACATACATACATACATTCTATCTGATCAGTGATCCACAGACCAATCAAATCCACTGTTTGAGCATCTGGTCTTTTGTTGCTTTCACTATGTTATATTACCTTCTTCTACTTCCCCTATGTAATGTTCTGCATGGAAGGGTTCAGGCCCGCAGTAACCCAGTGAGGAAGCACAGCATGGGTAATAGACACCTTACCAGCTACCCCTAAAACAATTCTTGAGACTCATAGTATCCATCCATCCACCAAATACTCTAATAATCAACACAAAGAAGAATAATTTCTCCTCATCTCCCAATCCTTGTTCACATCTTCCCAAGCTCTGTTTTCTTTTTTCCCTTTATGGCTATTCTCTTTTAAGAAAGTACCATTATTGAGGGCAAGAAAAGCAAAGAAAAATAAAAATACAAAAAGAAAGTTAAGAGAAGCAATTCCATAAATACCTAGTCAAGATTTACTCTAAAATCTATCAACAAAACAAGATGCATTGCTGGTTTTACTAAAATGCCATAGGTGTTGGGTGTTTCAACTAGGATCCAATTATAGAGTAAACCATATAATTATAACAGAAATTTAAAGTTATTAATATCTGAGGAAGACTGTTTTAAAAAAAACACCAAAAGAGGGAAAGCTAACAATGTGAGTTAAGAATCTTATTATATGTCAGAATATTTTATTTTCATGAATCATATATAGATATATAATTACAAATTTTTATTTGGATATAACTTTAAGTCCAAAATAGAGATTTCCAGGTACTATTTACCCAGTTTCTCCCAATGGTATCATCATAAAACTATAGTAAAACATCACAGCCAGAATGTTGATTTTGATACAATCCACCAATCATATTCTCTAATTTTACTTGTGTTCATTTATGTGTGTCTGTTTAGTTCTATCAAATCTTACCACATGTGGAGCTTAGTGTATTGGCCACCACATCGAAGACACAGGTATAATTTTAAGAGGCCAGTCACATTGGTATTGTCAGGAAGATAGAGCATGACAAAACAAAAATAATTCTCTTTGGTGAATGGTATCATTTGAGCATCTGTATAACATGGCTTCCAACATCAGGCTGAGTTATTTAGCTGCCTGCAGGTACATTTTGCAGCTATATTCTGTCAAAGACAACAAGTCTGGGATTTCAATAATATACCACTCACATTTTTCCATGACTTAAGTAAATATCTGGTAAACTACTTGGACAATCTGGGCAATCTTCTCTACCATGCTAACAGTTCAACTAAGTGTTTATCTAACTAATGTAAATGAGGGACATCTATATCTGCTTCCTGAGAATATTTCAGATTTACTTATGGCCCACCTTTAAATAAAAGGCAATACTGATCATGTAAGAAATATTTGCTAGTGAGATACGTACATCAAATTCAAGCAGTGCATCAATTTGTCCCTGTAGTATTGGCATGCTCTTTAGTAGCTTTTCAGGAGCCATTGTCCTCATGACACCTTCGGCCCTACAATTTTTTTAAAAAAGAATTAGATAAAACTTCCTTGTGCATGGAAAATTCAAGACCACGTGTGTTGTCCTAGGCCATTTCCCTTTTATTTCCTTGTTAACCCTGTGGGGTGGTTTTGAGACACATAGAGGTTGTAGTTGACACCCCCTCTCTGTACTACTTCTTCTAATTCATTCTTATTCTTCAACCACACAGGCAATACTTTCTGTATCTCCCTCAGGAAGAAAGCAATGTACTCAGGATAAAAGAGGCCAGTGGAATTTCTAAATGGATTCTTTTAAATCTGTAACAGAGATAATAGTATTAAAAATGTAAGTTTCCTAAATGCTAGTTTGTTTGTTTCTGAGAAAAAGAAAACATGTCTTGGAAGTTTTTAAAGGACAGGGAGTACAGACATTACAGTGAAGTACCATCAGTGAAGAAAAATCCATGACGATATGCATAGTTTGGCAAAAGGAGATAAGGGTTTAGCTGTAGTGGACGCAGCTGGAGGTTAGTGCCAGAGGGTGGGTCAGAGGGGCTATTGTACCCTGTATGCATGCCCAAGCCTCTTAGGGAGCCCCTGCCTCCAATGATGGTCAGGCAGGGACAATACTGAAACAGGTGAGGAAAATGCCCAGGGAATGTGAACAGGCTGATGATGACAATTTTCAAGGTCTTTCTCATGTCAATAATAGGAAAGGCATCCCAAAGAGTTTTATGTGCCCATAAAGGGGTACAAAAGTTCTTAATAAAGCTGTGGACTTATGGTGGAGAGGCCACAATGCATCTGGGAACATCAACAGTAATTTCCCAGGGCCATGTAAGTAGTCAGAGGAAGGTATATGAACTAGAATCATCTCTAATAAGAAGTGAATGAAGTAAAAATCTTAATTTTTAAAAAAGTTCACCCACAACAAACTAATTTATTTTGAATAGGTTAAGTTTATCTTGTTCATCACCATGATAAAACAGTTCAAAGCTAAGGTTAGGTAAGATATAGAAAAGTAGAGTTATATCTTTTTGTGTGGATTACTGAGACAAAAATATTAAAGCTTCTACAATAACTTATTCTTCCAAGTTAGGAACAGACACAAGATTTGTACATATTTTTGGCTGAACAGTTCTGATTAAACTCAAACATCTATTTAGAGGGAAGTAACTGTTAATAAATAATTAAAATGTGTTTGTTTCAATGAGGTTTTCTTAATCAATGGTGAGTATTAATAATTAGTTCAATTATGGTATGTGTATGTGTCTGCGTGTCTGTGTAAGTGTGTAAGTCTGTGTAATACTAGGACAGTGTTACCTCTCAAAAACAGATTTCCACCATGTACACAATTCAGTTTAACCTCAATCAAAACACATTGAAATAATTATTGTAAACTACAGCCACTGTTCTTTTAAAATAACTAAATTTTCTCCATTTAAAATTATAGGTATATGTGTTTATGAATTTTGCATTGATTTTAACAAATACAATGTTATACCATTTCAACTTTGAGCATCATGTAAGATTTTATGGATGACAATATAAAGTAATGTATATTACAACCTTAAGGCTAAATTCAATAATATTATTGAGTTTCTTTTTTAGGTAATTGTAAAATGGGCCTTCATGATCAAAATTAGTTGGCATTTAAGTTTAATGAAAGTAATTCAAGTATGCCTTGAAGACTTATTCAGCTCAAATAAATAGGAGAAAGAAGAAACATACCCTTTCTTCACTCTGGCAAAATCAAACGCCATCTGTCTGTAAGAGAAAGCCTTTTCATTCAAATATCTACTATAGCGCCTTATGAAGGTAGACATATCATAACCTGGGGGAAGGAGAAGAGGAAATAAAACCAATTAGTAAAATACCTTCAACTGTACTTTACTTAGTACCAATTTCTTTTAACTCCCTAAATGTAAGTAATTCTAGGATGAGGTCACTAAGTATATTAGATGAGCTTTATTTAAAATCCTACTACTGCAGGTGAAGATGATTTGGGCATGAGACATTCCAAGACTATTCAGTTTAGTTAGGCTTCCATCCTCGGGCAGAATGTCTGTTCTGATTTATCATTGCATTTTTGTTCACTGTTTCAAGTAACAGACTGTTTCAGACTTAATATGTGTAGCTTCTGAGAACTTTCCCCTTGCTTGGTGTGCTTGCCTTATCATAATAGCAACCTACAGTAAACATGATGAGTGAACAGATGATTGCAATCTGAATTCTATTAATTTATAAAGAACATTTCTTTCAGACTATTATCTGATTTTTATTTTAATTGGGAAAGCATCTTTCATTTCACTGCTTCTTGCACAATTATAAACAAACAACTGTGCATCTAGCATACCCACTGTTACTTTTTAAGGTAAACACCTAAAGACAAAAGTAAAATTTACATGCTGAGTTTGCTAACCATAAGATATTTAAAAACTAATATAAACTACCTATATATTTTTAAATATTTACACAAACACCCAGTGGAGCTATCAGTTGTAATAATTTTATATTAATAGCCTCATTTCAAAAATTAAAAAATTTCACATAAAAGTATAGCAAAAAATGATTTAAAACATAAATATTCTTACCATGGGATCCACTTTTGTCCAAAAAATTGCTGAGATTGAATAGTGTATTTCTAGAGGCCAAATACTGAATAAATCTCTAAAAAAACAGAAAGAATTAAACACCAATATTATCAAATCGTATCTTTAAATAATTTCTGACACTAAAATAATTTTATTTTTACAAATTCTCACTTTTTTCTTTTACTCAGTTATAAAGTTTCCTAGGATTCCTGACTTTCTCTGGGGTGGCAGGAACTGAATAATGCTCACTGAGTTAGAATTAAATTGTATGATCTTTCATTACTGTATATAACAGAAATACCACAATTTAATAGGATTCAGTAGGCATCCTACACAAAGTGGTAATTTTTATTTTACTAATATTTTCAAAAATTAAACATTTTTACGAAAGCAATTTTCAGTTAAAGACACAAAGGAATATTTTTTATGGGAAAAATAATTTTATTGTTTCTTTTTCCTAACATTTTTGCTAAATATAAACAGCCATTTGAAAAAGAAAAATCACTATGCTATAATATTGTTTTCTAAGACAATATCATGGGGCTAATCTATACTTGAAATTCTGTTACACGCATAAATTCTTCTATTTGTTTATTTACTGAACTGGTCCCTGGGAATACAGAAATTCATTGCTGTATTTACATGTTACATACAGGATGGGGCAAAGGTAGGTTTACAGTTGTTCATATGGAAAATAACACAATATTCATAAATAATATAAGAATAAACTGTGTTTCACATACTCACATCTGTAAACCTACTTTTGCCCTACCCTGCACATTTAGGTACCAGTAACATTTAATACTCAAATATCTCTAATAAAATGCCTAGTAACATTTATTTTTTTAAAAATAGCTAAACAGAAGATTGAAATTGTATTCTAGATGAATCTGAACCATAGATTTTTCTCTTCTTTTTCTCCCAATTAGTGAAAACTCAAAAGGCCTTAAGTTTTTATCATACTTTTCCATAAAAGCCTCACTCCCCCACCAAAATTAGAAAAGTTTACTTAGTTTACCTCATTTCCATGCACCATAAGATGATGTGTTGTGACTAAAGCTTTAAATACAACCACCCAGCTACTGTTCGTTGCCCGCTCAAAGAGCGTATCGGCCATCTGAGGAATATTAACATTGGTCTCATTGGTAGCCTGGATCAAATCTATTAAAATAGAAGATAGAAATCAATGATATTAATCATTACACACAACAATTCATTTCAAATTTTAAACATTTAAACATGTTTACTAAAATGTAAGTCCAAAATTGCTGTGACAATAGTTAATAAAAATTTAAAAATTAAACTATATTATTTCCACCCATATATTTATAGATACATTTGTTAGCCAATGTATTTGTTTTTCCTTGAGCTTATTTTTTCTATTGAATTCTCTTCTATACCCTCTTCTGATTTTTACCTGTTTTCTGTTACCAATGTCAGTTATTAAAACTACAAACTCAGGAAGGCTAGGCCTCATATTAATCATTTTTGTTATCCCTCCAAGCATAATTGTTTCAAACACGTGGACACTAATTCTATGCATCATTTGAAATCAATAACATAAATGCATTTTTTAAAATGCCATAGTTAAAAGCATACTTCTGTTAGATTTTAATAGTGATGGATACAAGTAAATACATTTGTCACTTAACTGTCAGAATTATAGTAAACAGTAAGAGGAATAAATTTCACTATGCCCATTTAAGCTTTTGTAGAACATCATGCATACATTAAATTACTATAATTTAACTTGTGTTTCTAAGAGAGTAAAATTTTATAATACATTCACTATCTATACCTACAAATTAGCAGTATGATTCCAGTCTATCTCAGGAAAAAATAATTTATGTAGTGGCAAAGAACAACTGCCCAGCATTCAGAAAACATGGTGAGTGTTGTCAAAATGTTAGCAGAGGCATCCAAAAGTCATGTGCTAATGAACAGAACCTAAGCCACACTGGGGCCATGGAAACTGAAGAGGAAAGAAATTAAGACTTCTTTTCAGGCCATACCCACCACGCAGAGAACCACATGTGATACCCAGTTCCTAGGAAATCCCATGCAACAAATAGAGATGAATCATGCTTTCCTTTACTCAAAATCTACACTCAGTAATCATTAAGCTATTTATCTGTTTTATTCATTTCTCTATTTTATAATAAACAAGATTTTAAAAGGTTAATATTCCATCACTTAAATAGCTCTTAATTTCTAGACTAAAGTGTATCAATAATTATTCTGAATTATAAGTGGATCAAATCAGGCTTATTTTTTATTTTATTTTAAATTCCAGTTATCATCCCTATCCTCTTAACACCCTTCACTCAATATTTTTCTTTATTGGCATTCTAGTTATCATTCAAGAAATCTTTTCTAATCCCTTTTAAATGCATCCTCATGTGACCTCCCTCTGTTTTAAAACATGAGGCATTTTTTTCTTGCTAGGTGTTCAGATTAAGATGTGTATCTGTCATAAGTTCCTACCATACCAATCTCCTTGAAGATAGAAACATTCATACTAATGTCTGTTTCCTGTGCAGCACTTCACAGAGCACAGTCCACAATTAACAGCTGTTGAGTAAAATGTATAAAAACTATACTTTAGTTCCAAATATAAACAGTCATTTGAAAAATAAAAATCATTACACTATACCATCGTTTTCTAAGACAGTATCATGGGACTAATCTATACTTGAAATTCTGTCCCAGTCATAAATTCTCCTATTTGTTTATTTACTGAACTGGTCCCTGGGAATACAGAAATGCATTGATGGTCAGAGGACACAAATACACGTTCAGATAACAGAGGAATCCCTTTAAAAGGTGAGTAAAGAGAAGCAACGTAAGAGAGCAGAAAGAGCCCTGGTCCAGAGCCCAGCTGCCCCTGCCTAGTTAAGTGACTCTGGGCAAATTAATGTCCCTTTGACTCAGGCCTTCATCTTTAAAGAGGGTAATAATTACTACTTTTCAGGTCTATTATGAGAAGTGCAAGTGGTCCAAACAAAGCAGGTACCTAAAATAAGTGTTTGTAAATACTGTTATACATATACTGCATTATGAGAACACAGTGAGATATTAGGAAAGATTCCATGACAAGGACCCTAAAGTCAGCTATGACATGTGAGAGGAATGAGAGGTACATTTTTCACAAATATGCCAAACAGGGAGCCATATGAGGTGGTGTGCCCTTGGACAACTGTGGTGATCGGAGGGCTAGGTGCAGGCAAGTGGTGGGGAGAAACTTAACTAAGAGCTAAGAAATGGCCAGTGAAGGATCTCACACATGACATTAAAGTGTTTGGACTTCACTCTATGAACTAAGGGGGTCCATGAGAAAGTACCAGTAAGATTTCACTTTTACTGTCAATCACGTTATTCAACAACTACTAAATACTCTCTGCAAGCTAAACAGAGGCACAGGATGAGGAATAATCATCTTTGCCTGGAGATACTAGAAGACAAAGAAGTGGCAAGTTAGAAAGCCCAGTTAAGAATCAGAGATGAGGTGAACATATACACTGTACTAAACAAAACACAGTGGAAACTAGGGGAGATGATGAATAGAATAGAAAGATATTTATGAGGTACAACTGATAGAATTTGCAAGTGAGGAGAAGGATATTAAGAGGTAAAGGGAAAAGGAATCCTGAATAAGCCAAGGTTTCTCGTTTGGGGTCCATTAAATGCTTTTTATTGAAATGGAAAGAGTTGTTTTCAAAGGAGATATAAACTATAATATTTTGGACATGATATATTTGAAATAGCTGTTGAAGATCTAATCTGAGATATCTGATAGGAGACTAGAGGTATGCTCTCGATTTCAGAGAACACTTTTGGCCTAGGTACAAATTTTGGAGTCATCTGCAGTGAAATGAGAGCTGAAATCATGAAAGTAGAAGAGGTAACCCAAATATAATACAAAGAACCAAAAAATTATATTATACATAAGAAAAGAAATAAGAACCAAAGCTAAGAAAGACCAATGTTTAAGAGTTGGGGGGGAGATTAGGGGTGAAGGAATTGAGCAAAAAGAAAAAAGGACTCATGGCCATGGAAACAGTGTGGTGATTGTGAGGAGCAGGTATAAAGGGGTTAAATGGTAATGGAAAAAGTACAATTAAAATAAGTGAATGAATGAATGGATGAATGAATGAAATATTAAAAATGAAATTAATAGAAGAAAAGGAAGTGAAAGAATAGTCAAAATGGTAAAAAGAAGCCCAGGAAAGTGAAATTATGGAAGCCAATTAAGAAATTGGACTATATTAAACTAAGAAGTTTTTGCACAGCAAAGGAAACCATCAACAAAACAGAAAGACAACCTACCGAAAGGAAGAACATATTCATCAATGATACATTTGATAAGGTGTTAATATCCAAAATTTTAAAGACTTCATACAACTCCACACTGATAAACAAACAGTCCAATTTAAAAATGAGCAGAGGACCCAAACAGATAGTTCTTCAAAGAGAACATACAGATGGCCAATAGAATCATGCAAAGATGCTCAAAATCACTAATCATCAGAGATATGCAAATTAAAACCACAATGAGGTATACTTCACACCTGCCAGAAAGGCTATAATCAATAAACTAACAAACAAGTATTAGTGATGATGTAGAGAAAAGGGAACCCTCATGCACTATTGGTGGGAATGCAGATTGGTGCAGCCATTGTAGAAAGCAGTATGGAGTTACATCAAGAAATTAAAAATGGAACTGCCTTATGACCCAGCGATCCCACTTCTGGGAATATATCCAAAGAAACTCAAAAGGCTAATTTGAAAGAATATATACAGCCCTCTGTTCATTGCAGCATTATTTGCAATCACCAAGATAAGAAAGCAACCTAAGTGTTCATCAGTAGATGAGTCAATAAAAAAGCAGTGATATATAGATACAATGGAATATTACTTGGTCATAAAGAAGAATGAAATTTTAGCATATCTGAAGGTATGGATGGACCTGGAGGGTATGATACTAAATAAAATAAGTCAGACACAGAAGGACAAATACCATATGATTTCACTTATATGTGGAATCTAATGAGCAAAATAAGCAAACAGACAAAATAGAAACAAAATAATAGGTGCACAGAACAGATTGATGGTTGCCAGTGGGGAGGCAGGGTGGGAGGTTGGGAGAAAAAGTAAAGGGATTAAGAACTACAGGTTGTTAGTCACAAGACAGTCGTGGGGCTGTAAAGCACAGCATAGAGAACATGGTCAATAATATTAGGATAACTAAGTATAGTGCCAGATGGGCATTTGAAATATTGGGGGGACCACTTTGTAAAGTATATGATTGTTTAACCACTATGCTGTACACCTGAAACTAATACAAAATAGTACTGAACTGAACCTATATTTGAAAAATAAAATTACCAAAACCAATAAAGTGTTTGATGAGAGAGAGAAAGAAAGAAAGAAAGAAAGAAAGAAAGAAAGAAAGAAAGAAAGAAAGAAAGAAAGAAAGAAAGAAAGAAAGAAAGAAAGAAAGAAAAAGAAAAAAGAAAGAGGAAGGGAAAGGGGAGAAGGGGAAAAGGAAGGTAAGGGGAGGGGAAGCAGAGTGGAGGGAAATTGAAGGAAAAGGGAGAGGGGAAGGGGCAGGAAAAGGGAAGGGGAAGGGAAGGGAAAGGAAGGGAAGGGAAGGAAAAGGGGAAGGGGAGGGAAAAAGAAGGGGAAGGGTAAAGGAAGGGAAGGGAAGGGAAGAGAAGAAAAGGGAAGGGAAGGGAAGGGAAGGGAAAGGAAGGGCTTCAGAAATTTGAAGAAACAATTAGGAATCATCAGTGTCAAATACTATGGGAAGTCTTAGCAAGCTAATCTCCAAGAATAGAATGTAGAACTAGGGAAATGCTAGCAAATCCTAAAGTATTTACTCTGACTCTTTATAAAAAGTATTTGCCCACCCTGTTCTGTCAGAAAACGGGAAGTATGCATAAAGCACTTCTGATGCATAATAAAGATCAATGGCTGTCTCAAGGAAAAGCCGAATCATGAGCTGAACTAACCACTTTCTTCATAGACCACTGTTTTTATTTGCAAGAACAATAGACTTCAAACCAATAGTGATTCAGACTTAACATTCAGCAGTTATTTTCTCAAAAATAAAGTGAGCTTGTCCCTTCAAAAAAAAAAAGAATGATAGTACTGATTGCCAATGATAAAATTTAATCTTTCAAGTAAAGTTTAGTATTTTAGAAAACTTGCATCTACCATGCTAAGCTTAACAGTTTTCCAGTTCTTTAAGACTTTCCTGATAAGATCATTGGTGACATCAGATCAATTCAGCCCTGGCCAGTGTGGCTCCATTGGTTGGAGAACCTCTGATATCCAAAAGATTGTGGGTCCAATTCTGGTGAGGGCATATACCTAGGTTGCAGGTTTGATCCCTGGTCCTGGCATGTATGAAAGGCAACCTATCAGTGCTTTTCTCTCGCATCAGTGTTTCTCTCTCTCCCTGCCTCTCTCTCTAAAAGCAATGAAAAAATGTCCTCAGGTGAGGATAAAAAATAAAAATAAAATTAAAATGATTCTCCCTTTTCTAATTGAATATCTGTGTGTGGCTAGATTTTCCTCATCTATTTCAACTAAAACAATATATCCCGAAGATTGGACACAGAAACAGATATGAGCAACCATCTTCTATTAGCAGGATATTAAAGAGTGTGTAAAGATATAAAACAATACCATTGTACTCACTATATTTATTGTTTTGGAAAATAATAATTTTTTCCTAAATGTATTATTCATGTTAGCATGTCAATTGGTTTATTATTGCTGTTTAAAAATAAAAAAATATTTTAAAACTTTATCAGTTTTGATCTCTAATACAGTAATTATCTAAAGACATAATGCACACAAACAAAAGCTCTTTTATTTAATTCCTCAATATTTAAGAGTACAAAAAGTCTTAAGACCAAACAGTTTGATCGCTGCTAGTCTAAAGAACTGGTAGGTTGTAGGGTATGCACATATTTAACTTAGCCAAATGTTTTTACATAGTGATTGTACCAATTTGTATTCTCTTCAGCAGTTTATATGAGTTTCTACTACTTTATTTCCTCACCAATAAAGGATTTCCATTTAAAATTTTTCAAATAATTAAAAAACAAGGCATAGACATAAATATGCAGGGAAAATATTTTTTAAAATTGTGATAATCTAAATGCTAAATATCTCTGTCATATTTGAAATTCTTAGAATTCAAAGTCTTAATTGAACTTGGGGAGACAGATATGGCATCTTTTTTAGTAGTTTTAGAAATAGCTTTATTGAAGTATAACTGACATACAAGAAAATGCACATATTTAAAGTATATAATTTAGTAAGTTTTGATAGACATACACACCCATAAAACTATCAGCAAAATCTAGATAATGATCATATCCATCACCTCCAAAGGTTTCCTCAAGCCTTTTTACAATTCCTCCTTCCTACCCCTCCCCATTTTCCATCCCTGTTCTCCCTCAGCAATCACTAATTTGTTGCCAGCCATTATATATTAGTTTGTATTTTCTATAAAGAGAATCATGTTTGGGGGGGCAGGGGACAAGTCTGGCTTCTTTTACTCAGCATAATTATTCTGAGACTCATTGTTCCATGCATCAATAGTTTGTTGCTTTTTATCAGTGAAGTGTACTTGCTGTATGGGCATACCAAAATTCCATCCAGTCACCTATTGATGGACATTTGGGGTGACTCCAGTTTTTGGTTATTACATATAAAGCTATTATACACACTTGTGTACAAGTATTTGTATGAACATAGGCTTTTATTTTCCCTTGAGTAATTGCCTAGGAGTGGAATTTTTAAGTTATTTGAAAGTAACTATTTAGAAACTGTCAAACTGCTTCCAAAATGTCTGTTTCTTGTTACATTCCCACCAGCAGTTTATGAGCATTCCAGTTTTGTTTTCTTTTTGCCATGCTAACAGGTGTGATATGGTATTTCCTGGTGGTCTTTTTTTTGCGTTTCCCTGATGTCTATCAATGTTAGACATACTTTCATGTGCTTTTCATTAATTTATTTGTCATTGGTATACATTCTTTGCTTATTTTATTGGATTGCTTGTTTCTGATTATTTATTCTGGATCAAGTCCTCTATTAGATATATGATGTATAAATATTTTCCCCAACTCTGTGGCTTCCCTTTTCACTCTCTCAAAAGTATCTTTCAAAGAATAGTAGTTTTTAAATATGAAGTCCTATTTATCACGTTTTTCTTGTATGGATTATGTTTTTGGTGTCATCTAAGAAATCTTTGCTTAAGTCAAGGTCACAAAGAATTTTCCCCTATGCTTCTTCTAGAAGTTTTATAATTTATGGTTGTAAAGTTAGGTATATAACATATTGTTTTTATAAATGGTAGGAGGTTTGAGTATATGGTCATTTTTTTTTTTTTTTTTTGCATTTGGATATCAAATTATTCTAGTATCATTTGTTGAAAAAACTATTCTTTCCCCACTGAAGAGCCTTTGAGCCTTTGTCAAAAATTAATTGACCACATACCTTTGGGTCTATTTCAGGACTCTATCCTTTTGGATTGATCTCTTTGTCTCTCTTTACCCTAATACCATGCTACATTGATTAATGTAAATTCATAGTCCTCCAACTATGTTTCTTTTCAAAGTTAGTTTGGTTCTTTTAGATCCCTTGCATTTTCATGTTTTAAACTGAACTTATCAGCTTTAACAAAAAAATGTCTGTTGGGATTTTGATTAGGATTATATTGAACTATAGATCAATGTGGGGTGAACTGGCATCTTAACAATATTGAGTCCTCCAATCCATGTACATGGTCTGGTATGTCTCTCCGTTTATTTAGATATGCTTTAATTTCTCTCAGCTATGTTTTGCAGTTTTTAGAAGATTTTAGTAGATTTTGCTGATAGTTTTATGGGTACATATGTTTGCCAAAACTTACCAATTAGTATACTTTATATATATGCAGTATTTTATTTCTTAATTATACTTCAATGAAGCTATTTTTAGTATTTCAGTCTTATGCATATTTCAGCAGATACATTCTGAAAGTATTTCATTTTCTAAAAATCCTCACCCAAGGACAGGACATGCTTATTGATTTGAGAGAGAGTGTAATGGGATGGGGGGTGCAAAGAGAGAGAGAGAGAGACAGAGAGAGACAGAGAGAGAGAGAGAGAGAGAGAGAGAGAGAGAGAAAATCAATTGGTGGATCAGTTGCCTCCTGTATGTGCTACCACCAGGTATCAAACGTGCAGCCTAAGTGTGTGGCCTGATGGGGGGTGGAAATCACAACCTCTTGGTACCAGGATCAAGGCTCCAACTATCTAAGCCACCCAGCCAGGGTGAAGTATTTTATATTTTTTGATGATATCACGAGTGGTATTATTTTCATTTCAATGTCTAACTGTTTACTGCCAGTATTGAGAAATATAACTTATTTTTATATATTGACTTCGTACCCTGCAACTTTGCTAAACTCACATATTAGTTCTTTTTGGTAATTCTATCATATTTTCTTCATAGATGATCATGTTATTTGTGACAAAATCAGTTTTACATGCTATTGCAATATTTTTTGTTTGTTTGTTTATGGCAATGGCTAGAATCTCCACTCTAATTTGAACAGAAGTGGTAAGAGAGGACAACCCTGTCTTTTTCTGATCTTAAGGGGAAAGCATTCAGTCTTTCACTAGTAAGTGTGACGTCAGCTATTTTTCATAGATGTCCTGTTGTTCTGTGTAGTTCGAGGAAGTGCCTTTCTATTCCTAGTTTGCTGAGTTTTTACCATGAATGTATAATAAATTTTGTTAAATATTTTCTGTATGTATTGAGATAATCATAGTTTTCTTTTTAGTCTATTATGATGAATTACATTGATTAATTTTCAAATATTAAACCAACCTTGCATTCTTGGGATGAACCCCTTTGGTCATGATGTTTAACTGCTGTTAGATTTGATTTGCTAAAATTTTGTAAGAATTTTTACATCTATGTTCATGAGGGATATTTGTCTTTTTTTTTTTCTTATAATGTCTTTTTCTGGTTTGGGGATCAGAGCAATGCTGGCCTCATAGAATAAGTTGAGAAATATTCTCTCATCTTCAACTTTCTGGAAGAGTTTGTATAGAATTGGTATTGCTTCTTTTTTAAATGTTTGGTAGAACTCACCAATGAAGTGACCAGGATCTGGAGTTTTCTATGTTAGATTGCTTTTATTTATTTTTGAATGAGCCTTGGTAGTTTGTGCCTTTCAACAAATTTTCCCTTTCCATACAAATTGTTGAATTTATTGGTGTCAAGTTGTTAGCAGTATTCCCTTATTGTCCTTCTGTAGACTCAGTGGTGGTGTTACTTCTCTCATAGTTACCCGATATTGATCATTTATATATTTTTCTTTTTTTCTGATTGCTCTGGATAAAGACCTTTCAATTTCATCAGTCCTCTCAAAGAACCCACTACTTCTCCACAATTCAGGAGGTCACTGGGACCCAGTAGAGCCCTTTGCTAGAGCCTGGAAACTCTCTTGTGGCATTAAGCTGGGACAATCCTAGAATTCACCTTGTTTTCCATCTCTCAGGGGTCACTGTCCTTTACTGCCTGATGTTCAATATATTTTAAAGTTATTTGATAAACTTTGTCTAGTTTCTCAGTTGTTTCAGGAAGGAGTATAAATATAGACTCCATTACTTTGTCCTTCCACAAAGCATAAGCCTCTTTTTTATCATAGTTTTGAGAAATTGAAAATATGTGAGAAAATCTATCTGAGGCAAGATATCATCATCAAAATAAGAGAATATGACAAATAGATATCAGTGAGAAGACAACTTTGGCTTTTAGGAGTTGTAAATAATTGTTCACTAAAATAAAAAAATATAGCAACAAACCTGAGTAGCTCTCGAATTTGTGACCACCTACTTCTTTTCCCACAACTACATGAGACTCTGGGGAGAACTGTGGCAAGTCTGGGCAAAGCTGGACATGCTAAATGAAATAACTTAGTGAGGGTTTAGGTGGGAGGGGCTTAAAGTGGAGGCACTGGAGCTACATAAATGAGAGCAAAGGTAGGACAGCAATAGTAAGAAGTGATGACTCTCAACTGTTAACTGCAGATAACAAGGATAAATGGAGTAGGAAGTAAAAGAATAAACATCTACCTGCAAGTTTACAGAGGTTAAGGTTGAGCAGTTTATAAATGTGCCCAATATGATTAATAGCATTTGCAATACTTAACAACAGCAATATCCTTCTTCAAATAAATGCTTCTTCAAATAGAAGAGTATAAAATGTGACATTTTACATTGTTTCACTTACCTTAGTCAATAGCTGAAAAAAATTTATTTGTAATTTTATATTACTACATGTAAACTTTAATCTAGCTTCTGAACTATTTAGGTAACTTCTTTCATCTCAAAGAAAAATACGTATATTTTGTAATTTCTTTGTAGCCCTTTGTAGAAATATATATACCCCCCTCCAAAAATCCCTCTATGGTATTTCTTCCCCTATAGAATTATGACAGATTCAAAATTAGAAGGTGCAGTATACGTACAGCACAGTCAAGTCATTCAGTTAAGGCTTTGGAGCCAGACCAGACCCAGTTTAATTACAATCTGTTACTTAATAATTGTCTGTTTTGAGCAAAGTTGCCCCTCTTAACCTCCATTTCTGCATTACTATGATGAGGATAATAATAGCACCTATGTGCCAGGTATTTTATTAAAGCATGCAAGGCAAGCAAACTATCTAGCACAGAGCCCAATACACTACACCTACCCCTTACAGTGCATCAGGCTGTGTGCTAGATACTTGGCTTGCATTATACTTCTTTCTTTGTATCTATCTATCTAGAATATATTTGGCTATGTATGGATATACATTATACTATACATATATAAAATAGTATATACTAATATAGATAGATACACAATTATAATTAGATCCACCTTTTGGCTACCTATATCAAAAGACTTGGCATACTCTGTTAATTAATTACATTAATTCATTTATTAACAAATATTTTCTGAATGCTTATCATATGCTAAGCCCTGTTCCATCAGCTAGAGATACAATATGAACACAACAGATATGGCCTACCTGCCTTCACAGATCTTACCTTCTAATGGAGGACAAAGACAAACAACTAGTTATACAATGTCAGGCAGGGATAAGTACTGTGATAAATAAAGGGGATAAAAAGTATTAGTGGGTGCTGTTTCAGACAGAGTGATCAGAAAAGGCCTCCCTAAGGGAATTATATTTAAAGCACCCAAATGCACCAAGGAAGCCAGTCATTAAGTCACCTTTGGAAGGAATGTTTCACGCAGAGCAAACAGCAAATGCAAAGGACCCGAGATGAGAACATGCATGATAGGTTCAAGAAACAGCAAGAAAGCCAATGTTTCTGGAGAACAGAAAGCAAGGGAGAAAGTGGCAGAAAGCAAACTGATCAAAACCAGATAACTAAATGCATTACAGCTTTCAGGAAGAACGTGGTGTTTCATTAAAATGCAATAGGAAGTTGTTAGAGGGTTTTGATCAGGGAAGTGACAGGACCTCAACTTCTATTTTGAGGAGTTACTATGGTGGCTATGCGGAGCACAAACTGGGGGAGGGGGCGAGTGGAGTTAGGAAGACAAATGAATGTTTATTGTCTGAAATGCATAAAAAGATATCCTCAGATTCAATATTTAAGCATCATGGCAAACTATACCTTCAAAGTGTTCTCACCATGGTTCAGTTTGAAATGTAGGCAACAGAAACTTTTCAAAATGAACATTATAAATCACCATGAGGAGAGACACGTGATGCTTCCCGAATGAAGCATCACAACTCACAGAGCTTCAAGAAGCCAACACAAGTGTCCAACTACCTGCCTCATGACTGAACCCAGGGCCACGTCCCACTTTTGCTTAGTATTGGGGGTAGGGAGCAAGTAAGCAGTCCATGTGCCAAATATTGCATCCCCAGTTAACTCCAGGGTGGTACAAAATTATTAGTACAAAATTGTAAGTTTATTTTTTTTGCCTTTAGGATCTGCACACAGCTAGTTTTGGCATTAACAATGAAGCCTTTAAGAAAGTCACTGGATTTCTTTAGCATAGTTTCTTTATCCCTGAGGTAGAAATAATCACATCTGTCTGCCAGTCACAGTATTACATTGCTCTTATATTTTATCCTCTTCCAATGGTTTTCTTAAAAATGAAAAGGGGGTTCTGGAAAGAACTTTTTGTCTTAAGAACCAGATGATAATTGTTATGAGCAGAACTTTAAAAGGATATATTAAAAAGTAGAGAGTATTAGTATAAAGGTAGAAGATGACATTTGTAACAGACCAGTGAAACAGAAGATCTTGGTGTTCTGGGCAATCCACAAAGAATCTCAAGCCAGTTCTCTAAGCTGGCAGTAACTACTGGAAGGGTGGCCTTTGCTGACTTCATTGCCAGGGAGATTTTAGAAGATATGTGCAGCTTGGGTTTCTGATTTCCTGCTGCTGCCACATGATGACAACTACCTATGTCTAGTCTGCAAGTGTGTCAGGTAAATTAACTCATGTCCTGTTTCCATGATGGCCCTAAGTATTTTTTTTCACAGAGCCTTTGACTGAAAATAAGTTTAAGGGGTTTAAATTCAAGTGACCTCAAAATAATACTTTAAGAGTCTCTAGTAAAGAATTTTCCATGTTAGTAAGTTTAGCATATGCCAATACTGATCAACCCTGCATGTCTTTTGAAATGTCTAATCTAAGTTCCTCATGCTTTAACAATAGTCCATCACTCCCTATTGCCCTCAGAAAAGAACAGCCAGCTCTTTATACTCAACACCCCCTTTCTGAGTATTCTTGAGCCATAAAGAAAAGCAATGCTTCATAGTTAGGGCCCAAGCAGCAGGAGCAAAGCACCAGTTTTCTGTTCCAATCAAGTTCCCTACCCACATATGTGAAACTTATGTTTCCTAAAAATAAATAGCATCCCTAAATGGCAACTCCTGCAGCTGAAATTGAGGACGTTTATGCCTTGCTATATCTAGAGCCTAATATCTAGGCTGTCTCCCAAGTCTAGGTCAGGACTGGATCTTTTCTACCTTCTACTCCTGCTCCTCCCTTTGGCAAAATTTCTGGGTAATGTCTCTCAGTATTTTTCTATCTCCTTATTCTACAGAACTTCCTAAAAGGAAGTGTCCAAAAAAGATGCAATTCTACTTTCTTTCTGAAATACCCAGGAATAAAACTTTAGTTCATTGGTTCATTCTCTCTCTCTATAGATAGATAGATAGATACAGATGTGTATAGATATGTATAGATATATAACTGTTGCAGTAAAAGAGAAAAAAATTAAGTGAAATTAAAAGACTATGTGTGTGTGTGTGTGTGTGTATACACACACACACACACACACACACACACACACACATATATATATCCTTAATTCCTAGGGAAAAAATAAAAGAAAAAGATGAAAATGTTTTAGAGACTGAAGAGAAGTTTATGAGACTACATTTACTGATGAGTGAATGCAGGAGCAAAAAGAAAGAAAAGTCAGAAATTCAGATATTACTGATGGCAGCAGCAGAGACGTAAATAAGTAAGTCAACCCTTGAGACACTGGGCCCTCTCCCCATCTCTCCTTCTCCAAGTCCCGCACAGCTGAGAACCTCCACCAGGTTGTCTCTTCACTAGTCTCTTCTACCCAACAGGTAGAAAAAAAGAATCAAGTTCCTAGTTCCATTATAGTTTAGGGGGCCAGGAGGGAAAGCTCCTTCTGATGTTTCAGAATGGATCTCCTTTAGACCACAACCACATTATAACAATGACTAATTTATTTAGTAGTTCAGTCGTATGCCTCAGGTACATTATGGTTAAAATAAGCTCTGCTGAGATACCTGGAGAACTTTAATACTTATAAAAACGTTGTTGTAAAGTGATTTTTAATATTTAAAAAGCTTCGGTGTTCATAATTGGCAACAAAAAGTTACATACTACCCATGTTCACTTACATTTTTTCCTAAAGATAAACCAAATCAAAATATAACTATCCTTTTCATGACACAGACAATGCTTAATTATTATTCATTCTTAATGGTTCTTTATAAGAACACCTCCTAACATCTCTTTATAGCTCTCAGAGCTAAAAGCAACTCAAGCCAAATATATTTACAAAACCTTCTGGGTCATGCAGTTATGTCAAAGAAAAAGCTAAACATCTCTCATGTATATCAGTAAAATCTAAAAATTTAAGACTAAAGAGTTTATCACATCACAACTATTTTCCCCATCATATCTGTACCAGTATCTGTGTCTAGAACTATATACACATTAGTAACCAGAGTAGCAGATACATGAACTATGTATTCAAAAAGACTAAGTAAAATTTTCAATTTTCAAACTTTCTCTTGTGGCTACTTCCCTCTTATCCCATTCTATAACTCTCAATCTTCTCATTTTGATTTCTCTACATTCAAATGGTATAAAAAAACTTGTCACTGTTACACTCCACCAACTTTTCTTTGGTGATGCAAGTCTTCTTTAAAACCACCCATGTCTAAGTGCTCTGAGTGTATCCTTCAGATAAGCAGCATCAGAAATTCAGGATATTATGGCCATCAGTTTTGCTTCATTTTATTTTCTGCAAACTAGTCTTCCAAGTTCTGCCCTCTTATAAATTTCTCACGCTCACCAGTAAGGAGTATGATATACAATGTTTTTGTGTTTTCTTAAGTTCCCTGGTGCTCAGTCTAGAAGAAGTTTCTTAGCTTTGGCAGTGCTGACATTTGAGTTAGATAATTCTTGGTTGTGGGAGGCTGTCTTGTGATTGCAGAATGCTTAGCAGCATCCCTGGCCTCTACCCAAAAGATGCCAGTAGCACCTCCCTCTCCCAGTTGAGACAGTCAAAAACATCTCCAGACAATGTCAAATTTCCCCGTTGGGGCAAAATTGACCCCTGTTGATAATTGCTTGTCTAGAGTAAGAGTTTGGAGATCTCAGGAGCTGAAATCAAGCTAGCATAGGGCAGTGGGGAAGCTGTCCCAGCTTGTGATCAATATTTTCTCCAGTTTCTGTTGTGGGCAAATGACCATGTTGCATGAGTAACAATCTGTAAGAAATGAGTATACATGTACAGTATATGCTGCTGTAACCAAATAAGATTTATAGAAAAGGGACTCTCATACAAAATCAAGAATAATAGTTCCCAGCTTTTGAAGGGGTTATGATTCTTTAGAATCAGAAATGCATCCACTGAACTACCAAAATTACTGTCTTTGTCAATTAAAAAATGATTTAACAACATCAGCAATTTCATAAAAAATGATTTAACATCAGCAATTTCATATCATCCAACCTAATAATTTATGCAGCAATAGTATGTTCCTAGCAAATCCTACCGAACTCTTCCACTCCTGTTGCTCCTTTTTCTCTGGAGGTCTTCAGATCCTACTGACTTGCATTTCACTTTTACCAAGAGCAGCCACTGTTTCTGATGGGATTTTCCACCTTTCCAGGCCCTGTGGAATAATCCACAGCCTCGTAGCTTTTCTAAGACCCTGCAATCTAAACAGACAGATATCTTTCCTATGTTTCTCTTCAGCTCTTTTCTCCCATTTATTTAAAGCTCCAAGACAGACAAAAATGAGTCTTGGTATATACAAAAGTCCACAGAAGATTCATATAATAGACAAAGATTACTAGCCATCTTAGAAAGAAAAACACAGCTTCTAGGAACCTCTACAAAATGATAATCCTCACGACACTACCGAATCTGCTCTGGAGTCAGCAGTGACTGCTAAACTGCCCAAAAGCAGTGGACACTCTAGTTCCCATCTCATTCCATTTTCTGTGCAATTGAACAATCCTGAGATGCACTCTGCCTTTATCTCAATTGCCTAATTCTAGCTATATCTTATAGTCAACACTGGTGTTTTCCTTTGCCTTTTCTTGGGTTCTTTGCTATACCAGGCCTGCAAAACAGACAAAAGTAGATGAAATCTTTCAGGTGTAAGTTGGCTACTTAATTAAGCACTATTTTTGTTGCATCAAGAGTTCTTTGGAATAAGCTGGTCACATTTATATAACTCATAATAAAATTTGCCATTTAGTTTTTTAAGCGTTACTGGCCACAGAGGCATTTAACAGTGGGGAAATGCAATGAGTTCATCAATATTTATAAACATCAATATTTAAATGTTAAAGAGTCTCTTTCATTCAAAACACTGGGCAAAACTTTGTGCTTTAAATTGTGGCTAGTAGGTCTTTGGTGACAAATTTAGCAAATAAATTACTTAAATTCACCAATTTGGGCCCAGACCCTTACACAAAAATAAAACTGCTTCTGTATTTTACTTTTATATTATCTAGTGCTTTAGTAGTCTAGTTGAGTTTTGAGTGTAATACATTAGAACCTAAACATCCTTTAGGACAATGTTACATTGTTTGGGATTAACAGAGTGATTCAATAGCTGACACTAATTTACCAATTCTGACTTCAATCAGTAGAGTTTAATCACATTTCACGTAAGAGTAAGAATGAGCAAGGAAGAGCTGAAAGCCAATTTCTACAGAACTTATTAGAAATAACTAGAGGCCTTCTTACCAGCATGTTGAAAACTTTAAAATTTTGCTAATTAACAATAATGTCCTTTTTTGCTGATGGACATGATAGTCCATTTGGGCATTTTAGTGCCTTGCTTTAAGAATATGTTACATTCACTAGGTTTTGGATTTCTTGGATAATAATTTTTACATGAACTCTTAAGTCCTTGATAAAGATCAAGTTTATCAAGTTTTGGTATTGAGGAATGGACATAATACAGGACTTAACATGACTGGTTAAACTGCAGTTAGCCTGGTATTCTAATGCCAGTGGTTCACTCTGTAGCTCGCTGAGCTCATGTTGGGTTTCAAAGAGCTCCAGTAATGTAGGCAGAGTGAGGTGGCCAGGTGGGTATTTGCAGTAAAATCAACATGTTTATCGTATGGACTTAATTGTTCTTATCTAATACTGTGAAATTGAAAAGCATATATATTAAGAAAAAAATAACAGAAATTACTCCATGCCCTTCAGGAAATAATAAAAATGTCCTAAATGAGTCATATGTTTGTGATGAAGTTTACCTGAAATTCAGCTAAAATGTAACTGTGCTTAGAACTTCCAGACAATACCTATATTATAAGGTACCAAAGAACTTAACTATAATTAATAATATGATTCATAATATTTTCTTTCTACATGTTTTTCTTTTTCTCCTGCTACATTATAAGCCCATCTCAGGCAGAGGCCATTGAACTTATCCACACAGACACTGTAAGAAAGGGCATGGGAGTCAGAGGGAACAGTTGCCGCCAAAGTGAGGGCTTTGCAGGACTTGCTCAGAAACAGTAAGAGGCCAGTGTATCTGGAACCCAGTGTGAGGTGGAAGGGGCAGAGGATAGATCCTCTAGGGCCTTGAAGACCATTATTAAGCCTTTAGCCTTTTGAGTAAGTGATATGGAGTCTTTAAGCACAGCAGTGCCATGGCGGGAATTATATTTAAAAGGGTCATTCTAGCTGCTGTGTAGAGAATACACTGTTGGGGGTGGGAGAAGGACCCGAGCAGAATTAGGCAGCAATTGCAGTAACCCTGGTTAAGAGATGATGATGGCTGGGATTTTATGGTGTCAGCGGAGGTGGTGACAAGTGGCTGGATCGGTATATGTTTTACAGATAGGTAGAACTTCTGATCTCATTATCCTGACTGATTTTGGGGTAGGAGAGAAAGAAAGGAGCCAAGAATGGCTTTAATGATTTAAGCAACTTGACGGACGAAGTTGTTATCAACTGAGATACAGATGACTGGTATGAGATTAAAAAAGCCGTTTGAAGGGAAGATAAAGAGTTTAGCCCTGGATGTGTTGAGTGTAAGAATCTAAAAATGTTTTCAAACTCATAAAATTTTCATCCATAGTGTGCCGAGCTTAATATATTAGGTTACACTGGTCTTCAATCTCTCTTTTTGCCCTTCAAATACAGCTCTGTACTTCTGTGGCAGAATTTCCCTTCACATCTAGCCTCTGCATTTTATCTCCTTGGTAATTTTCTTGTTCAGTTTCTCACTCAACTCTCCAATATTTCTATTAAGTCTCCATTCTCCCTAATGTAGCCATTTTACACATAACCAAATGTATATTCTTGAAAAAAAAAATCTGATAATGGAACTCTCCTATTAGAAACTCTGTATTGGCCTCTCACTGCTTAAAAAAATAAAACTAGGGTTGGCCTCCATTATTCTTCATGACATAGCCCTACCTTACCTTACCTCTCTTTTCTTTTCACTACACACTAAATATGTTATCCCCCATCATGCTCCTTTGTCTGGAAAATGCCTATATCTCCCAATATCTGACCAAACATCACCACCTCAGGAAAGCCTTTCTGGATTCCTTCCAAGAAAAATTGGTAGTTTCTTCCTGTGTGCTCTTGCAATACATCAGTCACACCTTCACTATATCACTTATAATGGTGTGTTTTATTGGCTTGTTTATATGTCTATCCTATGAGGCTCTCCATTGAGGCTGCTGTGTCTTATCTCTGTTTTCTCCTAGACCCTCTGCTGAACAGAGCACCCCGTTGAAATCAAGTGTTGCTCAGAGGTAGCAAAAATCCTGCTCTTTAAGATCTTTCACCTTCAGATGTAGCCCAGGGCAGGGCTTAAAACAGCATCTCCCATCCCATCTGCAACATTAGGGACACAAACATTCAGGGCCACCAAAGAAAGGGAAGCTGGTGGTAGGCCAAACAGCTTGATGGCAGATGAGCTATCATGGTAACTAAACTGTCTGCCATCCCTTTGTATTTGTTTATATCGAGGACTTTAAAACATGTCTATGAAACTGCATAGCACAGCTTTCAAACAATCATCCAGTTAAAACCTAGAAATTAAAAATTCTATTTTGGCACTCATACTAAATTATGAAACCATAAGAGCAAGAAAGCCAACACCAATGGCATATTCTGTGGACCTCAATAAACATTTGTTGAATATAGCAACAATAAAGAACTTTAATACATTTTGCTCATACAGAGAATGGTACAAAATGGTAGATTATTAGAAAAACTAAACAGAAAATAAGTGCTAAAAATGGAAACTTCCCAATAATCTTGGGATAAACTCTTTAAAAACCTGGTAAAAATTAACTCATCTTAGTATAATGGTGTTCCTTTAACTGTGTAATCTAAGTACAAATGTTAAGAGGGAAGATAGCAAAGAAAAGAATGAGGTCTAAAACTTAGAAAATAATCAAATAATCTTTGACATTGTTCCTCAAAAAATTATGGATATATCACATCTTTAATTTCCTTTTTTTAAGTATATTTTATTGATTATATTGTAATAATAGGTTCAGTTTTTCCCCCTTTGCTCCCCTCCACCCAATACCCCCCCAGCAACCCCTGCACCCCAGTTCATGTCCATGGGTCATGCATACAAGCTCTCCAGCTTCACCCTTTCCCATATTATTCTTTTAAAAAAAAGATTAATTAATTAATTTTTTATAACAATAAAAAATAACAATCCCCCTGCATCTTTAATTTTCTATTAATCTATATCAAATACTTGTTTCCAAATCTCCCATTTCTTCATGTTAGTTGCCTCACCCTCCAGTACTTTCTATTTTACACATTTTGTTTTTACATTTAACTCTCCATATTTTTTCAGGTTATTAAGGGGTTTGTTATAATTTTCTTCATTTTTTCCTTCTACTTCCTGTGCATGTCTAATTTACCTTATTTTCATTTTATATGTTAAAGTTTTTATTAATCTTAGAAATTTCCTCCTACTCTACCTTATTGCTAAACAATTAAAATTTTCTTTGCATTTATGATTAACATGTACAATACTTACAGGTAATTTTTCTTGAACACAAGGATAAAAGGGAGCATCATATACTAAAGGTTTTCTAAATGATTATGGACATAGAATAACTTAGAGTATTTTAATTTTCCAGGAAGTACCTCCTAATACTTCTATGATAAACAAAGCTCTTTTTTTTTTTTTTAATTTTTGGTTTTTCAATTACAGTCGTCCCATTTTTCCCCCATTTCTCTCCCCCACCCAGCCCACCCCTTCTCCTGTAATCATATCCCTCCCCGTTGTCCGTGTCCATGAGTCATTTATACACCTTCTTTGACTAAACCCTTCCCTTACTTATCCCCCTTCTCTCCCTCCCCCATCCCCCCTATTGACTGCTATTCTGCTCTTTAAACAAAGCTCTTTTAAAGGAATTAATACTATTGATTCAGGACAAATGTACCTTTCCTTTAACACAGCTTTTTAAAAGACCTCTGATCTCATCCTTCTTTTGCTGTATAACTCAAAAAGAGATGAGATTATATTCTGAGATCTCAAAATTAGGAAGCACTTGTTAAAAGAAGGTTTGTAGGTCTAAGTTACACATTAATAATAAAATACTTAATTCTCTGCTAAAGCAGTAGATACACTGACATGTTTTGTTTAGTTGGTTATATCTATACTGACATACCTGCAAGGAAAGAAAAGGCTGACAGTACAAAACCAAATGTATAAGTTTGGGAAGAAGAATAGTGAATCTTTGGCACAAAGAGACAGGTAAGTTTTATAATTTTGGCAATTTCTGCTTTTCTGTCTGATATTCTAACACGCTTCAATTTTCTCTCTTCTCAGAATCATTCCCTCTGATCTTGTAGCTGTAGTGAGTCCCTTCTTTTCAGTGAGGCTGTGGTGATGTGAGCCTGGGAGCTTTAGTCCACAATGTTTCCAGATGCATTGAGAAAGACAGCTTGAGAGAATGCAGCAGGTGCTCCACCCACCACTACTGTGTGAAACGGAGGCAAGAGAAATAGGAGGTGGAGGGGGAATCCTGAACAAGCAACAGAGAGGCCCATCTTCATCCCTGCCATTCTCAAGGGCCAAAATGATCCTCTCTTTACCCAATCTAGTTTGATCTATATTCTAGTGATTTGCAATTAAAAGGATCATGAACAATATGGGTATACAGTAGAGAATAAAAATCCTTCAATCCTCAGACAATATTTTGACATATATTCTATTTACTAAAATATGTATTATGAGCATATATATACTTTAAAAATATAAAAACTGGATATCTCATAAACTGTCTTTCCATGTCAAATATACTTTAAAAATCTCATTTTTTAAAGGTTGCCCAGTATCATATTGTTTGAATACATACACCATCACTTGTTAATTAAGTATTTAGGTGTATTCAATTTTGTATTCCTATATACGCTGTTGCAACCAGCATCCCTGAATGCAATGTTTTTCTATTTTTCCTATCATTCATCTGAGATAAATTTATAGCTGGGGCAAAGAATTTTCAAGAGTTTTGACTAATGCTGCCAATATGCCCTCCCAAATGACCACCTAATTTATACTCTTCTTTTCCATCTGAAAAAGTAGTGCTGAACTCAATTGAAGAAGCACTTCCCCCTGAGTTTACAGCATACTAAATGAAATTATTAGTACAATCCATCTGAAGGACCAAAGTCAAATCTCCACCCTACTGAGATACATTTATAGAAAAAAAACCCTTGACAGAATAACATTACTACAGCAATTAAAAATTAAGTGACTGCTTTGGAATTATGATGAGTATTCTTGTGGGGAAATAAAAGGGCAACTGGAGAACCACAAAGCAATGAGGAGATGCAGTTGTTAAATAGTCAGTTCAGCCTCAAATCCACCCTTCCTGGAAACTTCCATGGCTAAGGTCATGCTCATTCAAAGGTAGCCAAAGTCAAGAAGGTTAACTGTTCAAATACTTAATGAAGAGGCCAGAAAAACATGCATACACTGAATACACTCCAACACTCTTGGGCTAGGGAGACAAAAATAACAAAATTTCATTAAGCCTTGGTCTAACTGAATTATTTAGCTAGATGATGGAGGGTTTGTAAGCTGCCCACTTTGACACTAATCAAATAGATGGAGAGATTATAGGAAGTTTATAAAAATTTTATTTCAGCTCTTAGGGAAGAATCAATAGAACCTTTTCTCACATGTTTTTAATACTAATCGTGTTGAAAGAATTACAGAATATGACGATGTGAAAACTACTGGCTTTGAGAAGAATAGGAGAAAGGTAAAATTCTTCACTTGGATATTTACTTAATCTAAATTTTAAAAATTTAGTTGTTTTTTTTTTCTTTGGTGTTAACAGACAAAAATAATAAAACCAGCAAAGTATGGCAAGAATATACTTAGATATATTTAATATATATGGTGATCTGGGGGATTATTTTGAGGTTTTATTTTCAATTTTTAATAGTTAAGCCTGATTTATACAATTCTATGATTTCAGTAATAGATAGTTAACAAGTGTTATAAATTATGTCACCACAATAATAAGACCAAACTAAATGGCCTTTAAATTGAAGTTTGTTTTAATACGTAGTTTTTTAGAGGACTATTTAAACTAAATTACACAGTGCTGTGACGTTTTTAGTCTTCATTGTCACCAATGGCATCAACAGCATTCTCCTGTGTCAAAAGCATGGCTAAAGAACCAAGCCACAGAAAAGAGTCAAGATTAAAAGAGGTCAGGCTAACAGGATGAACCCTAGAAAACCATCAGAGACTAATTCATGCTGTGCACTTGTCAGAAGTGCCTGGGTTATGTTTGCATTTATGGGGAATTGAACTCAGATAGTTAAATACATGTTTGTATATCTGTGTATGTGAGTGTATATGTACACACATACATACATATATACATACACATATACACACATATCTATTTATATTTAAATATTTTTACATTTGTCACATGACCTACACAGAGAATTTTTTGCCATATATATACAGCACTCAAAATTAGGTGAACAAAGCAATGACCCATTAGAGCACCTGCTCAAGGCAAATAAGAATTATTCAGTATTGACACAAATAGAACGTGTGATTTTGTCTCTTTGGGAATCAGCTTCCTCACCTGGAAAAAATGAAGAGATTGGACAACTTCTAAGATTCTCTCCAGCCTGGAACACCCTCCAGGTCTGGTCCCTGTCCACAATTCATGTCTCATCTGTTAACATTCTCAGTCCTCTTCAACTCAGTTCTGTAGCAGTCCTTAAGTTCTTTAAATTCCTAAAATGTGCCTTGCTCTCTCTGAGCCTCTTCCTAGATAAGATAATGCAGCTTAAATACCACTTCCTCTGCAACGGACCTCCACTGTAGTCTTTGTCCTCACTGTTCAAACTTAGCCTTTCTTTAACCACCTGTAATTATTTCTTTCATTTGCTGCCTTCCCTACTAAGTCACAAGCTCTCTGATGCCAAATGCTGTGTGTGTGTTGTTCACCATGGTATCCCTACCTCCTGGAACAATTCCTGATATTTAGTCAATACCCAAATATTTGTTAAATGAGTAAATAATGGGATTGTGATAAATAAGCTTCTGAAAGCCTGAATACTAAAAGTAATTTCTAATGTCTCCAAACAGGTCATTAAAAGCTAAATTAAATATGCTAACGTGTATTGCTTTTTTTTACAAAGGCAAAACAATGCAAAGTTTTAGCTTAAGCTCATTCCCTCTCTTCACTGCTTTTCTAAAACCTTCAAGTTATTAATGGTAATATTATCATGTTAATGAATATCACTATAGACATAGTGAATAATATGATTCCAGTGAAAATTAAGAATATGTGTCTACTTCTGAAATAACGCTTTTCTTACATAACTCTCCTTATAATTCATAATGTATTTATAATTATAAAATGGATACTGAAAAGCAATGCTACCCAACTGTATCCAACTCAAAAAAACTAAAGCAATATGTGCATACATACACATACACAAAATACTAGCAAAGAATTTTATGATATTAATACCTGATCATCTACTATTTAACCATTGTTGATGTACATACCAGGTCTGTCTAGAAAAAGTCCAGCCATTATTAATATAATGAGAACTGTTTGTGTGACATGGATGTAACCTGGCAGCCAAGGAGAGCGGACTGGAATGTGCATGCATGAACAATGACATCTTCATTGTGCTAGTCAGTGGGGGTGGTAGACACCATTGAGTGGGCATGTGTACTGTGTGGCCATTGTATTCAAAATGGCTGAGCAAGTAGAGCAAGGAATCTGCATCAAATTTTGTGTTAAGCTTGAACATTCCTCCATGGAAACTATTCAGATGATTCAGAAGGCTTTTAGGGATGATGCAATGAGGGAAGCACAAACAAAAGTGTGGCACAAATGCTTCAAAGATGGTCAAGAATCTATTGAAAGTGATCCATGTTCTGGAAGGCCTGCAACAAGCAGAACACCTGAGAATGTTGAAGGTGTATGAGTTGCAATCAACAAAGACTGACGACTGACAGTGTGAGAACTGGATGCTGACCTGGGGATTCCAGAAACTACTGTGTCCAAGATTTTGACCCAGGATCTTGGAATAAAACATGTCATGGCAAAATTTGTTCTGTAGATTCTGCTACCAGAGCAGAAGGAACAGCGTGCTGCAGTTGCTATTGACTTGATTCAAATCACTGCCAATGAACCAGATTTGGTGCCCTGTGACTTTGAGCTTTTCCCAAAACTAAAATCACATTTGAAAGGGAAAAGATTTCAAACCTTTGATGAGATTCAGGATAATATGACAGGGGAGCTGATGGTGATTCCAACAAAAGATTTTGCAGAGTGTTTTAAACAGTAGAAGAAACACTGGGAGAACTGCATGAGGTTGCGAGGTGCCTACTTTGAAGGGGATTGAGGTGTCATTGTCCTATGTACAATGTTCCTTGTATCTTATATCTTCTTCCATAAATGGCTCTTTGTCATAGTACACGGCTGGATACTTTCTGGACAGACCCCATATATGCTTTAAACCCACAACCAAGACTCTTCATATCAAGGATATAATTTTCATGGGTGGAACTTGAGAGTATTATGCTTAGTGAAATAAGCCAGGCAGCAAAAGACAAATACAATATGATATCACCTAATAGAGGAAACTAATGAACAACACAAACAAATGAGCAAAATAGAACCAGAGGCATGTAAACAAGGAGCAGACTGACAATGACCCGGGGGGTGGGGGAGGGAGAGAAAGGACATAAGAAGGGGAAGGATCTAGTCAAGGAACTAGTATGAATGACCCATAAACATGGACAATGGGGTGGAGATTGATGGAGGGAGAATGGGGGAAAAAGTGGGACAACTGTAATAGAAAAACAATAAATAGATTTTTAAAAAAGGATGTAATTTTCCCCAAATTAAATTTTTATCATATCACAAGAATGCAAGTGTTGGGAGACTGTCAGGAAATAAACATTAACTATACACATTGGCAACTGAATGTTTCCTTTGTTTTCCTTCAATATTATTGTAACACCTTGCTCTTCTGAAGGTTAGCAAGTAAAGGTAAAAAATTTTAATAGAAATAAGAGAAAAGAATCTAAAATTTGGGAAATGGGTAATTTAAAAAAAATCACTCAGCAAATGTTTACCAAAACCTGCTCTGATACTGTGTTTGGTGTTAGGGATAAGGCAGTCTTAATTGGAGACCAGAGAAAGGAAAAACCACTGGACTGAATCCCACCACAACTTTGTGAGTGATATGACAGGGCTGTACCTAAGCACTGAGGAGGATGACTAATCTAGGTTTTACAAGTGAGATTTTAAAAATATAATAAAACACAGAAACAGCATGTGCAAAGGCCCCCAAATAATACAGAGTATAGTGAATCTAATGAATTTCAAAGTTGCTCAGGAAAGAACTCTGGTGTGTGTGGTGGAGGAGGAGATTGGTGGGTGATAGGCAAGAACAGTAGATAGGAAAAATAGGTTCCATTTCTAGCATACAGGTACACTATTAAAAAAAAAAAACCCTCCTGATAACCCAGATAAATGATACAAGCATCCTTCCAACCATCTGGGTGAACTCAGAAGAAAAGCAATCCTAGGGCCAAAAAAGAAAGAAGAGGCAGAAAACCACATGGTAAACTGATACTGAAGAGAAGGCTCCCTGAGGCCATGTGTTAATCTGAGTGGACAGAGGATTAGATTTTAAGAGCCCTGTGGGGAACAGAAGACAATGTCTTGGGAATAAACAAGGTAGCTAGCTGAAACTACGGCCTCCATATAAATCTAGGATCCTCATAGAGTTACCCGCTTAGTAAAATCAAGAGAAAAGAACAAAACAGAACACCTTCCACCAATGGAAAACAACAGAAAAATTTGTACCACTCAGTTTAGGTTCTGAGTAGATGAAGGAAAGAAAATATCTGAGGCATTTGTAATTATAGTTTTCCTTCTGCTCAAATTTAGATTACAGATTCATACTCCTCTAGTCAAGATCCTCAGAGCCATATATGTTTCAGAATGTAAGATTTTGCAGACTTTACAAAAGTATTATGACACATTTGCCATATATTAAGTAACACTCAGTATAATCTGGACAGCACACATAATAAGACAGTATTTCTGTAGGTCAGCACATGATCCTTCATAGTAAGTAGTGGAACGATTACATTAGGTCAAGTTTTGCCACCAAATGCTTTGCAAAAATAAAAGAAAAATCAATCTTTTAAGCTTTTTGGATTTTCAAAATATGGACCTAGACCTATACTAGATAAGAATTTCCAATAGCAGAAATCAACTTAAGATGATCCCAAGATGGTAGCACTTTGGGACCTAGCAGAAGCAAGCACATAACTTCTCTAGATGATCATAAGCTCCTCAGGGTTCCTACAAATAAAGTTCTAGCCCGCATGATTTAAGAGTCCAAAATTACAAAACACATGGGAAAACAAGTCATGACAGAAGGTTAGGCAAAAATAATAGCAGAAATAGAACTTCATGTAATGGATCCATGACATGCAGAGTATAAAATGAATTTACTCAAAATGGTAAAGAAATAAAAGAGAAACTCAATCATGTGAGCAAGAAATGTATGTTATAAAAAAATTTTTGAAAAACTTCAAAAATGAAACATGTGAATAAATAATATTAAAAACTAAGGATGAGTAAAAGCAGAAAAGACATAGCTAAGAAGAGAATTAATGAACTGGTGGATATCTGAAAAACAAAGCATGCTAAACAGTAAAGGAAATGCCAGAAACTACGAAAGGTATAGTTAGAGAATTAAGGATATAATGAGTAGGTCTAGTATTTGTATAATCATATTTGAAGAGGAAAATGAGTGTAGGTAACAACTAATGGAACTGAAACACTGAGATTTTTCCAGAACTGACAAGAGATTTGGATTCTCAGATTCAGGGAATCCAACTAGTTCCAAATAGGATAAATAAAAAGAAGACTACATCTAAACACACATATACTACAGAAGGACAAGGCAAACAGATTTTAAAAGCAGCCACAAAAAACAAAGAGATTACATAACAGCAGGTAGACTAATAGTTTACTTCTTAAGAGCAACAATGGAAAACAAAAGAGTGAAAATTATCTTTAAAGAGAAAATATCAATCTAAAACTGTATGTACAGAAAACTAATCATATACAAAAATAAACACAAAATAAATTAAAGACTTAAATGTAAGACCTGAAATCATAAAACTCTTGGAAGAAAACATAGGCAGTAAACTCTTCAGCATCACTCTTAGTGATAATTTTTGGATATGACTCCTCAGGCAAGGGAGACAAAACAAACAGGACTACATCAAACTAGAAAGTTTTGCACAGTGAAGGAAACAATCAACAAAACAAAAAAATCAAGCTCCTGAAGTGGGAGAAGATATTTGCCAATGATACATCTAATAAGGGGTTAATATCCAAAATTTATAAAGAATTCATACAACTCAACACCAAAACAAACTAACAAACAATACAAATTAAAAAATGGGCAGAAGACCTGAATAGAAATTTCTCCAAAGAGGACATACAAATGGCCAACAGACATGTGCAAAGATGTTCAGCATCAATAATCATCAGTAAATTAAAAATTTAAAAACCACAATGATATCACCTCATACCTGTCAGAATGGCTGTCATCAATAAATTATCAAACAACAAGTGTTAGTGAGAATGTGGGTAAAAGACACCCCTCATGTACTGTTGGTGGGACTGTAAATTGTTATAATCACTATAGAGAACAGTATGGAGGTTCCTCAAATAATTAGAAATAGAACTACCATATGAGTCAGCAATTCCTCTTCTGGGTATTTATCTGAAGAAATCCAAAACACTAATTTGCAAAGAGATATGCACCATTATGTTTATTGCAGCATTATTTACACTAGCCAAGATATGGAAGCAATCTCAGTGTCCAATGATAGATGAATGGATAAAAAAATATGGTACATATATATAATCAAATATTACGCAGCCATAAATAAAGAATGAAATCTTACCATTTGCAATAACATGGATGGACTCAGAAGGTATTATGCTAAGTGAAATTAGTCAGACAAAGACAATTATCATATGATTTTACTTACATGTGGAATCTAAAAAACAAAATAAACAAAACAAACTCATAGATACAGAGAACAAATTAATGGTCACCAGATGAGAAAGGGGTTGAGAGGGTTGGTGAAAGGGATTAAGAAATACAAATTGCCAGTTACAAAAATAGTCCCAGGGGCATAAAGTACAGCACAGGGAATATAGTCAATAACATTTTAACAACTATATATGGTGCTAGATGGGTGCTAGACTTACTGAGGTGATCACTTCCCAAGGTATATAAATGCCTAATCACTATGTTCTACACTTGAAACTAATATAATGTTGTATGTAAATGGTAATTGAAAAATAAATTTTAAGAAAATAATGGAAAAAACAGAAAATCTTAGACATAATGAAAGAATGCTGACCAAAGAAGTCAAGGTGGATCTATGTAAATAAACACTGCCTGTGTTGAATAATGATATCTAGCTTTGGGTTTAAAACTATGGTGGAATTAAAACACTAGACAATAATAGCATGTAGATAAGAAGTGGGTGATTGAAGGTAAAAGTTTGTAAATTTCTTTCATTTGGGAGGAAAAGAGAAATCTGATCTATTTTAGACTTTTAAGTGTGTGTATTAAAATTTTAAAGGCAATCATTAAAAACAGAAATACTACACACAGCTTCCAAATTATCAAAAGGAAGTTAGAATTAAAGTGAAAACTGAAGCAACTGATATGAGGGGGCGAAAAACAAGCATGTAGAATTAGTAAGGGCATTACTAAGAATTATAATGCATCAGTTGTTACAGTGGGAGTAGTAGCAAGAACAGTATCACCGGTAGCAACAGTAGCAACAACAATTGTACTAGATTGAGGGAAAAAGTGGGACGATTGTAACAGAAAAACAATAAAAATTAAAAATTAAAAAAAACAACAACAATTGTACTAGAAATGGTTAGTGGAAGTAGTGGTAGTAATAACTCATGTTCTTCCCACGTTTATGTGTCAAACTTGGGCTAGGTATTTTACATGCATTATCTCACTTGTTGCAACAAATGTTAAAAGGGTTGCTTTAAGGAGAAGAAGAAAAGAAGAAAAGAAAAACAAAACAAAACAGGAAAATAGTTAAAAAATAAAATGACACTGAATATGTATGTATCAATGATCACTTTAAATTAAACTGGCTTAAATGCTCCAATCAAAAGACATAGGAGAGCTGAATGGATAAGAAAACAAGAGTCACATTTATGCTGTCTCCAGGAGACCCACCTCAGAACCAAAGATACACACAGAGTAAAATTAAAGGGATGGAAAAAGATATTTTATGCAAATAGAAAGAAAAAAAGAGCTGGGGTAGCAATACTTATATCTGGCAAAATAGACTTTAAAACCAAGGATATAGTAAAAGACAGACCCTGGCTGGTTTGGCTCAGTGGATTGAGCGTTGGCCTGCGAGCTAAGTGTCGCTGGTTCGATCTTCCAGTCAGGGCACATCAGAGAAGGAAAACTCTGACTCCAAAAAACCTCCGCTGCCTTGCGGCATACCTCTTCAGGGGAAAGGCTAAGGGAGTAAACCCCGACAGAAAATCCGGAGCCGGAGTCCCTAAGGCGGTTTGATGTTGTAGTCAACACCGGCAACTCCTGCGGCGCACCTGAAGCCAAGCTGTATCGACTCCATCTTTCCCTTGGACCCTTCAGCTGCGAAGAGAGGGGGGGTCTGCTGCATGGGCAACAGCAGACCCTCCATATCACCCTGCCCAGGCTCTGTAGCTTCAGCTTCACTGGAGAGGACACTCCAGCGTCATCGCAAGATGTCGATTCAACACGGGAGGAGACAGATACCGTGTCACTCCCGAGTCGGACTGCACAGCCATTCTCGGCGGTGCAGATAGACTCTTAAGAAGCTACACCATCGTCTCTCGAGACGGACGGCTGCCGACGACGACGACGACGATCTCACTTGTTCCTCACCAAAAGTGAGGTTGGTACTATTATTAATCTTCATTTAAAAATTTTAAAAACATCCTCACCTAAGAGTATGTTTTATTAATTTTAAAGAGAGAGAAAGGGAGAGAAAGAAAGAGAAAGAGAGAGAAACATCAAATGGTTGCCTCCTGCATACACCCTGACCAGAGACAGACCCACAACCTAGGTATGTGCCCTAACCAGGAATCAAACCTGCAACCTTGTGGTGTAAAGGACAATGCTCCAACCAACTGCACCACCTGGCCAGCATTAATCTTCATTTTATAGGTGAGGTTCATTACTGATCTAAACCAAAAAAAAAAAAAAAAAAAAAAAAAAAGACAGCTAAAGAAGGAGACTTCAGGGAATTTTTAATAATTAATCACCCACTGGATTTGAGAAACAAGGAATAACTCTCAGATTAATGGCTTGGGCAAGTGGGTGGGAAATGCCTAGTTCTAAAGAACAATTCTAACCTTTCAGACATGAGTTAAGCCAATCAAAGACACAGAATGCCAAAGACGGGTAGAGCTTGGGTTTTTTTTCTTTGAAATGGTGAGTTATTGTTTCAAGAAGTTTGGTTGTGAAAGGAAAGCAAGGGATGGCATGTTGGTTGCTGCAAGAGGTCACAGAGTTCAAGGAGAGTTGTGCATAGGTGGTTTTGCTTGTTTTAAAATGTAGATACTTGAAAATGTTTATAAGAGAGGCTAGCATACTGATGAAAGACAGAATAAATGATGTAGGAAGAAGGAGAATTATAATTTAAAATAAAAGTGCCAACTTTAGTAAAATAATCAAGGACAAAAAGCAAAACCACACAAAGCAGGCAAAGATCTTGCTTCTTTCTCTTCTGAGCAACAGGGGATGGCACATCACAAAATCCTTTAGAAGATATTCAGTCCTCCATGAAAATGCATAAGAGAGAAATTTTACGTAGACACATGGAAGGGTGAGGGGATCCTCACACATTTGGGAGGGCAGGAAAGAAAGCTGTAGAAAGGCTGTGGGTTTCAGCATACAGTTCTTTCCCTGGTTTGTGCTCTAAGTAAGGAAGACTCCATCATCCACCTGACACTGGTTTGCCATTCAGCTATTCTCCCCTTTATGAGAAAAAAATTGATAGAGCACAGCACATACACACCTAAGAAAAAGCATCCAATGTTTCCCTTCACAAGCAAACAACATATTTCTCGGTAAAGAGAAAGGAATTTACAATTTTTAATGGCAAGAAATGTGGTTTTTCAAAGTCCTTAACTGCACTAAGATTATATCCAAAGGCTTTCTTAGTAGCTGCTGGCTCAGGAGTTGGTCACATAAAATACAACTGTGTAAGGAAAGCATCCTCACTCCTGAGGGAATAGGGTTATATGTCACTTCTGACCTTCTTTACCAAGTTATTGAAACCAAGATAAGCTCCAAAGAACACTCTATCCTAGCATTGATCATTTTGAAGAAAGGAGGTAAGATATTTAAAAGATATTTATTTGTGAAAAGTTATGAGACAGATCCACGGCAACTAAGTGCCCAGATTAAATTACAAATAAGACTTCAGTGATCATTTATTAAACATTAAAACTAATATGGCACTGCAACAAAATCTAGACTTTAACCTAAAATTCTGCAAGCTAATATTGCAATTAAGATATGAGTTTATCTACTACATACATAATTTTATATATTTTTCCATACATAAAATTTTTTTAATCACTAGGGCAACCTTTAAAACATCAATTTGAGTTCCAACTTTTATACTGGCTTAAAAAAAATCTGCTAATCACATTGATTGCCAAAGAGGAAAAAATATATAAAATGACCCAAATATATTTAACATTATACCATAAAAAAATTTTCTCTGAAAATAAGGGAGTTAAAAGATCCAGAAAGAAATCCCAATTGTTCCACTAGCTGATATAAGATAAACCCTACTTAGTAACTTGGAAGTCATTTCTGAAGTAATTTTCTCTTGGCCACTCTTTTGCTTCCCTGGCTCCTGCCAACCCCTAAATCCCACATGATCTCTTTTTCCTCCTGGGATGTTGAGACTCATTTGACAATGTCACAGGACCACACAGATTGGACCCCTTAGATTTGTGATTTCTGAAAAGCTGTTCAGAAGTGTATTTTCCCTATCACTTCTTGGCTGCCTAAAAAACTATTCAGATTGTTCTAAACCATCTCCATGCTTGGTCTTCTGGTGAAATCAAGAAAAAACAGAGTGTGCCTTGGTATATAAAAATATATATTTAGGAAATAATAATAAGTAGTTAAGTGAGAAAAACTGGAATTATAATAAAATATATTCACAGCAAGCTAGTATACTTCTCATATTGAAAGCTGTCCTAGTGTTTAGTAAACTTTTATATATTCTCCCAATTGATTTTATTCAATAAAGTTGGCTTACTTTCTAGATCTTAACACTACAGAAAGCTCTGTTAGTTATAACAAATATAGATATGGCATTGAATTAGTGTGCAAATAGCATCTATAAATCAAAATATATTTTATATATACTAAGAAAACTTATTCAAAGCAAATAAACTTTTAGGTTTAAATTTTAATTTTATGTTTACTCAGAAATTTTTTACTTATTAGCAGATATTTTATGAATAGAATTTAAATAACAGGAGTTCTGTGGTAATTTGCCAATGTTTGCCTTGAATCAACACACAGACCATATCTCACTCTACCTTTAGCAGATACCCTTAAAAATATGTAATCTCATTTATTTTTAGTATGGAAGAAAAAGAATCATTTAAAAAATGAAAATATCTCTCAAACATAAGATTCAGAACTTGAGTTATTTGCTTATTATGTGGGAAAAGCTCATTACTACAAACTCTCACAAGGCTTAGAATACTATATATATATATATATATATATATATATATATATAGGATTAATGATAACCAATTTGCCTTTTCATTAAGATTTGATTTGATGTTACTACTAACATCTAAGTTCAAATTTTGATGATCTTAAGTAGGGTCTTTAATAATATGGCACATATAGAAATTGTTCATAAGAGCTATTAACCCAAATGAATCTTATACAAGGGCTGCAAAACTTTTCATATTTTTCCCCTACTGGTGTTACTTTCCACCAACTCTTTTTGTTTTTTGTTTTTTTTTGGTTGTGGTTGTTCTTTAACCTTGACATAGCATTTGGGCATGTACTGGGTGCCCTACTGGATCTTTTTACTTTATTGTTAGACTTTGGCTATGCTTTAGGCCACAACTACAAAACAGTAAAGGAAAAGCAACTGTACAACAGTTGTAACCAAGAAAGCACGTTAGTCTGGGATGATTTATGTATCAACAAATTCATACACAGTTATAAGGAAAAGGAAGTGGGGAGGTATGGATGGACCCAGAAAAACTAATGCCAAATTAACATTGGTTAGGTACGTAAGTTTCATGGGCACAGGATAACATTATTATAGTAGGATAGAATATGGAGTAAAAGCTTTACATAATTAAAAATCACCTTAAATATATAATCCTTACTTATAAAGGTTACCCATATCCATTGAATTTAATACATAACTGCTGATTATAGTGAAGCTTTTTCTGAATATAGTTTTTCTCTAAGAAACATACTGTAACTGAAAAAAAGGAAAAAAATCCGATAATATATTTCTAGAGTTTCTTTTTACTTCCACCTTCTCACCATATGTAATTCTGCCCCAGATGGTAAATAATTTCTTCAAATGTATAAATCATGTACCATTAAGCATCATTTTGAAAATCATCATAATTAACAATAATTTTCTAGGTCTATCAACTTAAAGAGAAAAAAAAAAACCTAAAGAGAAAAAAAACTATCTTTTAAACAAGTACTTTAATTAAATTAAGTATACTTTTCATATACCCTGGCTGGTTTGGCTCAGTGGATTGAGCGTCGGCCTGCGAGCTAAGTGTCGCTGGTTCGATCTTCCAGTCAGGGCACATCAGAGAAGGAAAACTCTGACTCCAAAAAACCTCCGCTGCCTTGCGGCATACCTCTTCAGGGGAAAGACTAAGGGAGTAAACCCCAACAGAAAATCCGGAGCCGGAGTCCCTAAGGCGGTTTGACGTTGTAGTCAACACCGGCAACTCCTGCGGCGCACCTGAAGCCAAGCTGTATCGACTCCGTCTTTCCCTTGGACCCTTCAGCTGCGAAGAGAGGGGGGGTCTGCTGCATGGGCAACAGCAGACCCTCCATATCACCCTGCCCAGGCTCTGTAGCTTCAGCTTCACTGGAGAGGACACTCCAGCGTCATCGCAAGATGTCGATTCAACACGGGAGGAGACAGATACCGTGTCACTCCCGAGTCGGACTGCACAGCCATTCTCGGCGGTGCAGATAGACTCTTAAGAAGCTACACCATCGTCTCTCGAGACGGACGGCTGCCAACGACGACGATGATACTTTTCATAAAGATTTTGAGCCCATTTAATTATCCAGATATCTAAAAATATCATAGAACTATATACTCTATTTTTATAATCTTCCAATCTAAACTCTAAACTAAAAAGCTATACACAAATCAATCTAATTATAAATTAAATATTTTGGTTTCAAATCCCCAACTCTACATTTTTATGCTCTTTTCCTCACAACCAGTATTTAATATTTTCCAAAATACTAACTACTTAAGAGTATTTCAATGCCTACAGGGAAACCTACTTATGTGGTTGTATGTTTTAATGGAAGGTGTGACTCACTTTTATAACTGGTATGTTTCTGAAAACATGTGAATTAATTACTTAGGTAGTCTGTTATTTAAAGGAAATTCACAAGGAATCCTGAGTGAAGATGCCCTCTTACAATGCACATAAATATAACATTATGTATATTCAGGTTTTCCATGTCATCTTTTCTTAAATTAGGATGTATCAATAATATGGTATCTATCTTTCCAAATCCCACCTTAAGGTTGATTTTAAGTGAAGATAATTTATGACTCAGTGGAAAAGTCAAATGTTAAAAGGAACCCAATACTTCTCAATACTTGGCTTTTGCTCATTTTTTAAATGACAGAATTTTTTTTTCACGCACTTCATAGAGACTGCAATGAGTACATACGTTATGATGCTCAGTTTCACACAAAGCCTTGCAAACAGGATGGGCATTTTGAAGATTAACCATTCAGGCTGATATGGTTCCTTCCCCCAACCCCCAACACAGAATATTACTAAATAAACCACGGATGGCAGTTAAGTGCTGTGGTTAAAAAGATGTGAAGTTAATTACCCTTTGAACCAGTTAAGCAGTGATCAAGTAATGTAAAACTCAGTGCCTAGTGTACAGTAACTGCTCAATAAATGTCTTGCTCTTATGATTATTCACATTAATAATTCAACCCCAGTTCCTACTTCATCTGCGTTCTTCAAATATGGAATCTTAGCCCTAAGTTCCACATCTTCAAAATGACCCCACCTACTTACATATACTGCAGATACTGGAAAACCTTCCACCTTGAACATTTTTAAGGGGTTTTTTGATATCTAAAAGATTAAGGTGACTGACTACATAGTTAGATATGGAAAAGTTAGTCTTTATCTGAAAATGTTTTAATGAAATGCTCAAACCTGCAAATGTCCTCTGGACTACCATCAATATACTGATCTATCATTTTCAAAACATGTAGCAAATCCATAAACTATAGCTTTTCATTAGGAGGGTTTGCTAGACTGACACATATCCTTAAGATATGAGTCATCCCTCCAGAGTTGGGGAAACTGATGGAAAGATGGCTAAATGATTCAGCATGCTGCAGCAAAATGAGCTGGTCATGAATTTGTAATTTCCACTTCTGTTAGGGTATCCTAGCCCTGGTGGCCTCTCTAATCCTGTACTGCATATATAACACATGATACCACTATCAACAAATGTTAAGAATTCCCTCAGGAAAGGGATAATGGTGTTTCCCTCTCAGACACACTTCTAGGAGCAAAATTTTTCATTTTTATGAGACAACAGGTTCACAAGGCTGGATAACCCATATAATGTCCGTTGTAAGCTTTGTCAAGCTTAACTTATAAGATAGGAGTCAATTCTAACACTGATGCCATTTTCTCACTACACATGGAAGATGCTGCGGAAGGCCTGAAGCAAAAGGAAACCAGAAAATGGGCAAAGGAAGTCAAATATGAAATGGATATGGCTGTGTCTGTGTCTCTCATGCCAATACTTGACCTTTAGCAACGAACATCATAACAGGACAGATCCTAAGCAGGTCAAAAAGACTGAATAACAGCTACAGAATATATTCTGACACAGCCGTACTCATTAGGAGCCTCATTACCCAAAGCAGGTGAAAGTCTTTTTCTAAGTGTCCTTATTTGCCCTTCAATAACAAAAATTACCTGTTAATCAAGTAAAACACTTATTTCACACATACAGAGATTTCAAACTACTTTCTTCCATTAAATAACCAATATGGAAAAGAAAAAGTTATGAATCAAGTGTTTTCACCTAAAATCGCACCACCTCAAACGCTGGGAAAGCACATCCATTTTGTGACCACAGCCTGGTTGTTCTGCCCGGCAGTTTCTGAGAATGGGACAAAGAAGTGTGCCAGAAAGTGTAAAATGAAATTGCCATTATCTATGACGTGCAATTTCCTAATTTGATAGCTTGAATTCATTTCAGTTTGGTATGATTATATACAACACACACTCACAAAAATCTCAGCAGTGACACTGAAAAGGTGATACCGCCTAAAAAACTATCCCAAAGGTATTTGGGAAACAACTAGGGTGCCAAGTTTGACCTTCTATAAACCCATCTTATTTTTGCTATTGTTGTTATGACTGTGCAACCCCTGATTTCTTCTAACCTGGAGAAGGAGGGGAATATGGAGAAAGGAAGAAAAAAGAGGTGAAAAGTGTCTAATCCTGAATGTGCAGTTTCTCAGTATCTTATAGTATTAATAAATATACAGTTTTTTCTCCACTAAGACCTTGGGGGTCAAAAGGAGGGGAAAAAATGGCTCAATGGCGAAGTTTCAGGGTTGACCCAAGGGGACACCTCCACAATTGGAGATTCCGCTGGGAGTTCTGATGGCTGCAGCATTACAGACAGCGAGCCCAGGCCGCGCCGCCGGCATCCCTGGCGCCTCTGCCACGCGCATGTCCCACTTATATAAAGAGATGCTTACAGTCCAGGTGTTTTTTCTTGGGGCCCATCACTTCATGAGTGGTGGCTTTGCAGACCGCTCTCGCTACAGCGGAGCCTGTCACGCTGTACTGAGCGGCGGCGATCCGATCCGTGAGCGTTTGGCCCGACATCTTCTCTGCCCGTGTCTACCGCCTCCTTTTCTGCGGGAAAGTAGGGAAGATGGTCCTGCTTTAACCCAAAGACTCTACCCACGGAGCACCCAGGCCTTGCCTTCTCCCGCCGCACGGCGGCTCTCTTCTCAGTCCCCGCCCTGGTACCACCTCTTGGAGCCAGCAAAGCGCTATGCCGGGCTCGTGCGACGTGGTCTAGGGGGTCTTGCGCAAGAGTAGGTCTGTCACGGAACCCCAGCGCAGGCTCCGGTCCAAGCATCGTGCCACTACCTGCTCCCAGCTCCGCCTCACCTCTTCGGCACCCCCTCTGTCAATCAGCACTTTGCCGGCAACCTGATCCCCGGGTGCCAGACCCGCTTGCTTTGGGGTTATTCCCGGGGCGTCGCGCCCACCCGCCGCCCACATCTCACATCCCAGCCGCAGCAGCGCTGCCACCTTGCAGTCGGAAAATGAATCGGATACCCAAGCCCCGGCCTCTTCCCTCCTCCTGCTCACGCTGCAGAAGCAATGGGCTCTTCCTCCCTCGGTAGCAGTGGAGATTATACTAACGTTGCGCCATGTTATGCCCTCTCCTCCCCTCCCTTCCTTGCCGCAGCCTCCAAAGCCCGCCAAGGCCCTTCACCTGGGAACCCTCGCTTGGTCCCCAAAACCCGCTGCAGGGACCGGTCAGCTCTGCGGAGGCGCCAGAGTCTCTGAGCGCCTCGCCCTTCCTGGCAGCGGGGCAGAGATGGGCTGACAGCCCAGCCCCCCGCAGGCCCTCGAGCGCACCGTGGCGCTGTCACCCAGCCTCTGCCCTTCTCCGCGCCCTAGGATTATCCTCCCCAGAATCCCTCCCCCGCGCGCGCGCGGCCCTGCACAGCGGAGGGGGCTGAGCCCAGGCCGTGGGTACTCACCCCACCCCAGGAGCGGTGCCACCCACCGCAGGATGAGCAGAGCCTGGGCCGCAGAGGGAAGCCGCGCCGGGTGGGTGTGTGCGGCCGCGCGTGGGCCCGGTGCCCTGGGGCGCGATACCTCCAGCCCTGGCCGGCCCCTGCCCTCAGCTCCGCGGTCTCTGCGCCCGCAGCTAGTGGCCCCAGGAGCCAGTGCCCGCCCGCTGCCTTCTCCGCCAGTGCCGCCGCGTCTCTCTAGCACTCCGCGCTGCGTCCCCATCCCCGCCCCCACCTCAGCTGTGGCTGCTCCAACGAGTCAGGTGACGGCGGTGGACAAACCCGGGCAAGCTCTCCTCTGAGCTCCTGGCGGCCCCCTCCCAGCTACTCACACACACCGCCCCTCGGGGCCGCGAACGTACAGGGAAGGGGAGCATCCCCGTAAGCACGGGAAGAGAGGGAGGCGGGGAGGCCGGGAGTCCAACATTTACCCAGCCTTCCACTCTCCGCCAGGCTCCCAGCAGCTCCTCCGCCCACTGGATCCACACGCGACAAGCACTCCTTGCTAGCGTGCCGCACACACCTGCTAGCCGGCTGCTGAGGGATGCGCCAGAGAGAGACGGCGGGGGTGTTGGCGCAGTCCAGCGAGTGGGCTTCCGGAGTTTAGCTCCGTGAAGGCCAAGGCTAGGGCGTGGTCACGCTCTGCCTGACAGATCCCAGCCCCTGGTCCCCTACACTTTGTCTCACACACACCCTCCTGTCAAAGGCTGCCTTGGCCCAGATTGTCAGGGCGATTTAAAATGTCAGATTCTGCCGGCCAGCTGCACCTGTTACCTGTGCGTCCTCAACTCCTTGGAGCTCTTCTACTTGTCTCAGTTACAACTGGGAGTCTGAGTAGGCAGGTAATTCTAGCCACTTTGGTCTTAAACGGATATTAAGGTCTGCTGCAAGGACGAATAATTAACAAAGCCATCAGTGGAGTTCCAGCATATATCCATAGTAATCATTTGAGTGTGTGAGGAAAACTCTTTGTATCCTTAAAAAGTAATGTCTGCCAATTAAATTGAGTGTTTGAATTGCATATGTGAATTCCTAAACAAGGTTTTGGTCTTGATTAATAGTTTCACATGTTGCCATTTTCAAAAAATTATTTGCCTTAACCTCAAAATCTTTTAAGTTTTCTTAGTAGAATAAAAATCAGAACTTCAGTTGCAATTTTTCTTGACATTTTTCCTTGCTACAGGTGGCCTTTATTTGGACTAGAGGCTGTAAAATGTTTTTCTATACTATCAAAATTTTGTTGAACATTTTACCTGGTACAATGTTCACTATTTCATAACTCTTGGGACTGACTCTTGCATTAATTAGAAGCATGATGACTAAAGAAAAGACTGCCCAAGACCACCATTGTTTTGTTTCAAATACTAGTCTTACCATATGATCTAGCAATATCCAAGAAAAATAAAAACACCCCTGCATTAAAAAATTTGTACTCATATCTTGTAATAGCTTTATATAATGACCCTAAACTTGAAGAAACCCAAATGTTACTCTAATGGTAAAGGGATAAACAATAAGTGGTATATCCACACATTGGTGTAGTACTAAGCATGAACAAAGAGCACATTAACAACATGGCTGAATCTCAAATGCATTATGCTAAATCAAAGAAGCACAACCCCAAACACTACTTATTGTTGTGATTCCATTAAAATAGCATTCTGAAAAAGGCATATGAAAACAGAAAACATATCAAATGCATATCAGATTGACTGCAAAGGGGCTGAAGGTAACTTTTTGGAGCAATAGAAATATTCTATATCATGAGTGTGATGATGGTTAAACAACTGCATATATTTCTCAAAACTTATCAACTTATACACTTAAAAATTGGTGAATTTTATTATATGTAAATTGTACCTCAGCAAATCTGATAAAATGAGCTGGGGTGGCAGTGTTAGTATCAGACAATGTAGATTTCACAATAAGGAATATTAGTAAGATAAAGAGACATTCCTGATGATAAAAATTCATCAAGCATATGTAAAAATTCTACATGTTTACATATGTAGAAATAAAGCTTCAAAATAGGCTGAAGCAAAAACTAACAGCATTAAAAGGGGAAATAGGCAAATCCACCACAACGTTTATGGATTTCAATGCATTAATTTTAATAATTGATAGGATAGGTTGACAGAAAATGGGTAAGGGTATAGATAACTTGAAATATCCATGACAACCAGTTTAACCTAATTGACATTTAAAAGTACTCCACCCAACAACAGTGGAATACATTCTTTTTGAGTAAACATGGAACATTAACCAATATAAACCACATTCTGGGTCATAAAACAAGTCTCATAAATTTAAAAGGATTGTAATCATACAAACTGTGATCTCTTACTAACATGGATTTTAACTAAAAATCAATAACACATATGGAAATCTCTAAATATTTGATAATTAAACAGAACATTCTAAATATGGGTCTGACTTTCCCATGAAAAATTAGAAATAACTTTATACTGAATGATAATGAAAATGCAACATATTAAAATTTGTAGGATGCAGGTAAAGCAGGGACTGGAGGGAAATTTGTAGCATTAACATACTTAAATTAGGAATAAAGAGAGATGTAAAAACAACTATTTAAGTTTCAACCTACAGAAACTAGAAAAAAAATTAAACTCAGCATGAGTGGAAAGAAGAAAATAATAAAGTAAAATTGGTGAAAGAGAAAATAGATTACAGATAAAATTGATGAAATCAAACTTGCTTAAAAAAAATCAGATTTCCAGGCAAGATGAAGGCATAGGTAGACATGTTTCACCTACCTTCACAACCATAAGAACAAATACAACTACCTCAAAACTAAAAACAGCCAGAACTATCAGAAAATTGAACTGTATGTAAGTTCAACTAAGATATAATGAAGTAATACTCATCCAGACAGATTGAAGGGCAGAGCTGGGGTGGAGAGGACGCAGTGGTGGTGGTGGCAGCAGCTACCACAGCAAGGCAGTGGCTGTGGTCTGCCAGTGGAAAGCACAGTCACACATTATAAAAGTCAGGAGGGCACCTGGGGAGCAATCCCACCCCCAGACCAGACCACGCAGCTCATGGTTCCAGTGCCAGGGAAAATATAGCCACATTGCTTCTGACTATAAAAACCAATGGGAGATCCCTGGCTGCTGTGGCTCAGTGGATTGAGCATTGGCCTGCGAGCCAAGTGTCGCTGGTTCGATTCCCAGTCAGGGCACATTACTAGGTTGCACGTCAGGTCTCCAGTTGTGGGCACGAGTGAGAGGCAACCACACAGTGATGTTTCTCTCCCTCTCTTTCTCCTTTCCTCTCTCTCTAAAAATAAAACAAACAAACAAATAAATAAATAAATAATTAAAAAAAAAAACAGTGGGAGTTGGGGCAGTGGAAGAAACCGCTGATTGTGCAGCAGAGTCCATTTGTTTGAGAGGCCCCACAATCCTAGAACATCTATAAACCCACCCACTCTGGGAACCACAACCAAGGTAACAGCTACAGAGGCCCCAGTTCCATACAGGAAATGGGAGAAATGCCTGGAAAAGGGTTGAGTGCTGAGCAAGCCACATTGTTCCCTCTCAGACCCCTCCCCCACATACAGCACCAGGAGATGGTGAAACAGGTCACCCAGCACTGATGAATCCCTAAGGTCCTGCCCTTTACAATGTAACAAGTATGACAGCTCTATCTTATACACAAAGGCAAACACAGGAGGCTGTTAAGTTGAGAAGACAGAGAAGTATGGCCCAAAGGAGGGAGCAGATCAAGATTCCAGTGGGACAACTAAGCCACGAAGAGATGGCCAACCTAACAGATGAACAGTTCAAAACACTGGTGATAAAGATGCTCACAGACTTGACAGACATGCTAGAGTATAACAAATGCATAAAGGAAGAAGTGAAGGCTATGCTAAGTGAAATGAAGAAAAATCCACATGAAACCAATGCTGAAGGGGAGGAAGCCAGGGTTCAAAGCAATGATTTGGAACATAAGAAAGAAATAAACAGTCAACCAGTATGGAACGAAGAAACAAGAACTGAAAATATCAAGGAGAGGCTTAGGAACCTCTCGGGAAAATTTAAATGTGCCAATGTCCAAATCTTAGGCATGCCAGAAGGAGAAGAGGAAGAGCAAGAAATTGAAAACTTACGTGAGACAATAATGAAGGAAAACTTCCCAAATTTGGAGAAGAAAATAGACATACAAGTCCAGCAAGCACAGAGTCCCAAACAATCTAGACCCAAAGAGGACCACACCAAGACACATCATAATTAAAATGCCAAAGGTTAAAGATGAAGAGAGAATCTTAAAAGCAGCAAGAGAAAAGAAGAGAGTTACCTACAAAGGGGTTCCTATAAGACTATCAGCTGACTTCTGAAAAGAAACTTTTCAGACAAGAAGGGGCTGGCAAGAAGTATTCAAGTTGATGAAAATCAAAGACCTACAACCAAGATTACTCTATCCAGCAAAGCTATCATTTAGAATGGAAGGGTAGATAAAGTGCTTCCCAGACACGGTAAAGCTAAAGGAGATCATCATCACCAAGCCATTTTTGTATGAAATGTTAAAGGTACTTATTTAAGAAAAAGAAGAATATCCAAACTCTGAACATTAGAATGACAAAAAACTCACAACTATCATCAACTGAATCTAAAAAATAAAAACAAAAACAAACTAAGCAAACAACTAGAATAGGAACAGAATCATAGGTATGGGGAACATTTGGAGGGTTATCAGCTGGGAGGGTTAAGGGGGAGAAACTGGAAAATGGTACAGGGATTAAGAAGCATAATTGGTAGGTACAAAATTGACAAGGGGATGTTAACAATAGTGTATGAAAGGGTGAAGCCAAAGAACTTGCATGACCCATGGACATGAACTAAAGGGGGTGGTATTGCTGGAGGAACGGGGGGTGGGGGGGATGGGGGGTACTGGGCTGAGGGGAGCAAAGGGAAAAGAAATTAGGACAACTGTAATAGCATAATCAATAAAATATACTTTAAAAATTCAAAGAACTTTAAAATGGGAGATTGGTATTGAATATCCTAAAATCTAGCATTCATTAAATCTCTCCAAACATCTTTCTCTACTTTGCAAATGTTTCCTCTTACGATTTGCATGTCTTTATATTATTAGCTCTGACTCAGAAAAAAAAGGACCTTTCACTTCATCAAAACACAAAGTATTTGACCTTAAAGGCACAGAAAAAATTTTTTTTAATTAAAAAAATCAATAAAATTGATAAGCTTCCTAGCCAGACTGGTCAAGGGAAAAAAATGACACAAATTTTCAGTGTTAGGAATGAAAGGTGGATAGATGTAATGGATATTAAAGGGGTAAGAGAATATTATAACCAACAATATGCCAATAAATTAGATAATTTACATGAAATGAAGAAATAGTGTAGAATAGTGGCTCCCCAATAGTCCAGCAGTGATGTTGTGTCCCGTATGTTGTTATTAGTTAAGAGGTTTTGAGCAAGTAACATTTTTGCAAATAATATAATCTGTTAGTAACTTACTTTCCAAAAATAAATTGGGGTAGATTCACAGTCAATCATATCAAGCAGGAACTTATATATAGTAAATTATGTACAGGTAGCACCAAGAAGTATGGGAAACCACAGTCTGTCTTCAGTATGCTACTCTTGTCTCTGGTACTCTGCATGGGAGAGTATCCTACACATGCACATCCTTCCACTATGGGTGGTAACAGAAAAAAAATTGAAAACCTCTAAAATACAGAAGTATCATATACAAATCAGTAAATTATGTCAAAGGTAGAACCAACTTTTAAAATGTTATTGGTTATTTTGGAGGAAAGTCTTACTGACTTTGAAAATAATAGCATAGTGACAAAGACTTAAAAACACCTGGTTCTCATATCCAGAAAAACTGAGAAATATAACCATGAATCTTGTATGTTAAGTTAAAAGAAATAAAATTGATTAAAAGAAATACAATAAGAAAAAAAGTGATTCCTTACCAGTATATTCCCTTTGAAGGATAAGGCACATAACAAATAGTACACAATAAATCTTAAGCAAGAATAAGTATTGACTCACCATATTTGAGTACAAGTTTTTTTAATTGAATTTACAGGGTGACATTTGTCCTTAAAACCATACAGGTTTCAAGTATACAGCTCAATAGAACATCTGCACACTGCATCCTGCATCTATTGCCCCGAGCAAAGTTTCTTTCCATCCCCATTGCCCTGAACCCCACCTTTGCCCACATCAACCTAGCTCCCACCCTCTTTCCCTTTGGCTATCACCACACTGTTGTCTATGTCTATGTGTTATGTAGATATGTTTTTTGGCTGATCCCTTCACCTTCATTCATCCAGTCCCCCCATGGAAATGTGTTTTTATTTTCCTTGGATAAAATACCTAGGTGTGATATTGCTTGATCATGTGGGCCTTTGAAGGCCCAGGCACACAATAAATAATATTCAGTATACCTTGACCTAGAATAAGCATTGACTTTCAATATTTTTACAAATTGAAGGATCTTTTGATCTTAGTGGTCAGAAACGAGTTTTAATACAACAGATATTCAAAACATTGGCCCAGAAAAAATAGAGTTTCTTTTTTTCTGAGCCAAAAAACATGTATGTCACTGTACATATTTTTTTCTAAGTCTCTGATTTAATTATTATGTTTTCTTCTGAGTATCAGATTTAATAGTGAAAAAAACAAATCAACAATATTAGATGTAGACTAACGATTTATATCAACATTTGAGGGCAAATATCTTTAAGCTCTTGATTTCAGCTTATTTGTAAGACACAAGTAAAAATAAAAGAAATAAAGCTAAGAATAATCAACTGTCTCAGGTAACAACCTGAGGTGGAGGCTGAAAAAAATTCACATTTTTCTCTAAAAACTATAATGATATTAATGTAAAACTGTATTGACTTTATTCCAGAGGTGCTTTTCTGTCAAAGTGGAAAAAAACATGAGGTGCAGAAGTAACTATATTGGGATATATCCACCCACACATGCAAATGTGACATGTCTATCCAAACTCAAAAGCAATTGGCAACAAAAAGCAAATTTTGATATCCTGAATGCACTTGTATAGAGATAAAAAGATTGCTTCTCTTTTATAGGACAAATGAAAGAGACCATAAAACTGATGAGCATTTTAATGTAGAAAGAAAATAGTAGGTTACACAAAGTATCAGTGAGATTGAAATTCAGATAAGTAGATCATTTTAGGGAAATACAACAATTTATCTGGGAAACCATTCAAGATATTTAAACATGAAAGTAAGGCAATAACAGTATATTCCAAGATGGGACAAACATATTCCTTAAGTTTGGTTCTGACTAATATTCAGTTTAGAAATGAATTCCATGACAACTGGCATATTTCACTGGCATGATAATAATTTAAAACCATTTCAATGTGGTATTGTTATTTTACTTCCCTGTTTTAAATCCAATGTGGCTATTCTGGTTACTAGTTGTACAACAAGCTTTGACTTAAAGAAACAATTCTCAAATTTCCCCCCACAGTTCTGTGAATTAACAGGGCTCTGCTGGGTAGTTCTCCTTTGAAGTCTTTCATGTAGTTGCAATCAGGTGAGAGCTGGGGCTGTAGACATTGGTAGTCTCTACTGAGTGACCCATGGTGGCCTCTTCACTTACCTCTCTGGCAGTTAATGCTGGCATTTCACTGCGAGCTCAACTGAGGTTTGACAATAGCACAGATACAGGGCACCTTTCCATGGCTTGGGCTTCTTATGACAGAGTGGTCCGGCTAGTCACATTTCTTCCATGGTGGCTGGCTTCTGAGTGGAAACATCCCAAGGTGGAGTGTTCTGAGAAACAGGTGGAAGCTGTGAAGTTTCTTGTAAGCGAACTCCAAGGTCATACAGCATCAGTTCTATTGTAGTCTATTGGTCAAAAGCAAGTTACAGAGACAGTGCAGATGCAAAGGGAGGGGACTATTACTGGGAGGCTCTTTGGGGGACCAAACTACCACAGTGACACTCAAAGGTAAACCCCTGTGAAGATCCTGTAGAGAGAAACCTAAACTCTCAAAAATATGAGGTTAAGTGATTCAATATAAATTCACTGGGAACTATCCCTCAGGTAATTGGCAACTGACAAAATATTACTTGATAAATTAAAATAACACAGTGAATGATTTCCTTTGATTTGAATATTCCCTCTCATATACCAGGTAAACTCCTATTCATCCTTCAAGTCCCCAGACTGAATTGTATATGATTTGTAAATTTTTATAAAATCCACTATTTTGTAAAAATTTACCCCTTCTTTATACAGATGAGGACATTTAAGACTAGAGAGTTTAAGTGAATTTCCTCTATCACACAGTGAAATAATGGCATAACCAGTCCTAAACTCTAGTTGTGAAGTTTCCAGCTCTGTTCTTTCCACTGCACTCATTGCTTCCTTTTTATTGCTTCTGATAAAGGTATAATCATATTATGATAGAATTTCATTTCATAATATTAATTAGATCTTTATTTAGAGAAGTCCTTTTTAAAAATTCATGGGCTAGAAAGCATGGTGACCAATAGCTTAGTTTGTGAAATTGGATAAGCCCTGGTTTGATTCACTGGCATTGACCCTCACTAGCTGTATGACTTTGGGAAAATCCTGTTGCCTTGAAGGCTCAATTTTCTCATCTGTAAAATGGGCATGATTATAATATACACCTTCAAGAATTGTTATTACCATAAAATAAGATATGGCATATAAAGTCAATAGCACAGTGTATGGTACACAATAAAAACCCAGTGAATGTGAATGATACTACTCACTAATTTTGATAGAGTAATTGATTTTATTATTTTATTAATATGAGGTTAAAATATATAATATTTTACTATTTTATTATTTGGAACTACAATTTAAGTTTGTACAGTTTATACAGTTCTCTGATAAATATATTATTCTACAATATATCATTTCTGAAGTGAGAAAACAAACTAATAAATTACCTAATTTCTGAGATGCAAAACCCAGATTTCTTCAAATATCATCATTGTTGTATTGAGCTCCTGCTATTCCCAGGAAAATAAAGTAGAAAACATATGCATATACAAATAATCATTGTACAGTAATGTTGTTATAAACAGTTCTTTCTTTTTTTTCCAGTCTAAAGAGATGATTTTAAGCAAGGAGTGAGAAGATTTTTCTTGGAGCAAGGGGCGGATTAATCAGGAAAGTCTGTCTGGAAAAGAAAGTTTCCCAAATAAACTTCTAATTTAAACACATGTGAGCACTGAGCCAGTGTGCCTCACCATCCAGTGTATAGCTCTTTAAATTTTCCTCTTGTTATTTTACTTTCTCCTCAATTTTTCGTTTTTGTAACCTAACATGTAACAGCTTGATTTACAGCTGCTTATGGCAAATGACTAGGCCTCCACTTGATAATTCATTGCATGAGCACTACAGAAGGACATGCATTTGTCTTTGTACAGCTCCAAAACACAGCAGTGTCCTGGGAGGTCTGATATTCTCACACTCCCTCAAATTGTGTAGCCAGAACATATACATTACTGGTCTGTTAAAAAAGTCCTCATGCAAAAAATAATTATATAGATCAACTCTAATTTTAATTTTACAATTATCAGCTATAATTATATCAGTCAACCCCTTCTGTTTCTCCAATAAAGAGGATTTAAAGAAAAATGCAAAGTTTAGGATATTTGATGCTCATTCAGGAAAACCAGATGAGAATGAAATGCTGTTTTGCAATTTAAACTAATTTGTCTGGAACAAGTAAGGCCTTACTCTTTCTAGAGCATAAGGCCTAACAGTATTGAATAACTTTTCCACTTGCCTCAAGTACTTTCATTAGTTGAAAAACTAATGCTTCAGATATTTGGGATTCATTACATAGGACAGAGCATTGTTGTGGGAGGTTTAGAACATCAGAACACTCTACATTTAAAGTTTATTCAAATATTTATGTTAGCCTCATGTTAGAAAGTTCTCCAAATAACCCTCCCACCCCAGAGTACAGTAGTCACTCACTTATCACAGGTATTACATTCTAGACTCCCCCACGATAGGTGAAAATCCATGAAGTAGGAACCTTACATTTATTTTAGTATTTATATATTATTTAAGGCTTTATAAATCCTTCCCACACACTTATAAACCGTTCCTAGTCCCTTATTTACCTTTCCCACTCCCTTATTAACCTTTTCCACACTTTTATAAACACTGCTCATGTTCTTAAACATATTCTACACTCTTAAACTTATGTAAATTTAACAACATACATATACAGTACCGCAAAATCCCACTATATAGCGAAAAACCCGTGATAAATAATTAAATATAATATTTTTAAAAATCCCACGATACAGTGAGGCCACGATAAGTGAACCACGAGATAGAGAGGGACTACTGTATATTGATACAAAAAAATATAATTTTCTTTAAAAAATATTAGTTTGGAGAACCACGTTTTCAATGAAGGATCATATTTTCACTTTTAAGTAGGAAAATGGTAAAAAAAAAAAACATAATGCAAGTGTGCCATTTTTTTCCCATGGAGAAAATAAAGAAAGATTTGATTATATTATCTCTTCAAATTTATTGGTCCAATGAATGTCTTGACCTTAAATTTTTGTCTTACCCTAAAACTGGATTAATTTTATTGTCACTGTGAATGATTTTAGATGTGTTCATAAAAACAGAATTTAAGAAATTCTCTGGCTTCATCACTCATCACTCATGGACTTGGATGCTTGTTATGTCATCAGATGCTTCTAGATGGGCATTATCAGAGATGTCCATTTGACTTAATGACACCTCAGTCAATGTCAATGGTCCATCACTTAGATCTAGATGTGAAGAGACAACCAATTTGTTTTCATTGTCACAGACTATTTTACAGCTCCTGTCAAGTTCACTCAGGATGTTAGTGATAAGGAAGAACAAACATTGGCATTGAAAGAAAACCCTAAAGCTTCCATTCTGTGAGCAAAAGCAACAAATTATATATCAAATAAGTAAGTCAATAAACTTACCACTTATATAGCATTATTTTCTAGGGAAATGAAAGTATTTCTCATTAATCGTTAACAAAATTTTGAAGATGTTCATAGTTATGAGATAGCAAATACTGTTGCTTGCATCTTTGAAGTTCTATTAGGGGGTTTAGCCCTTAGCCGGGCGCTATCCAGGGAGAGACATCATTTGGCAGCTGCATGGTTTATTGCTGGTTGCTGTCCTTTGTGCTTAGAGATGTTATTGATGTTACCACTTGGTCCCTATAAGGGAGTTGTAGCCCTTTCTAAGCTGTATATATAAATATTATTGATTGATTTCCAACTGTAGTAATGGTTTGTGTGGCTGTCTCTGTTTGAGACCTGCCTCAGATACACAATCTCTTGCTTATAAACCCTTAATGGTAATTACATCTGCTTAAGTACATCATCTTTCAGAGGCTATAATGCCCTAGTGGTCCGCAGCTTTGCAACTTCTTAGGCATTCATAAGTCCTTAAAATATCTTTTGTGCTTTTTGTAGTTGCAGTTGTCTGAGCTTCAGCTGGCTATCATAGCCTCATCCTCAGCCACTTCATCTCATACAGCTGTATGGAGGAGAAATCATTGTAATGACAGGGTTCTGGTCACAGTCAAGGATCTCATTGCTGGAGAGTCTCTGTTGCCACTTTCTGCTTCATGGTGACCATCTCAAAGGCTGGATGTGACATTTATGATAGGTTTAAGTGTTACTGTCATCCAGAAGCTTAGACACATCTGGAGCTTGGTACCTCAACAATTCTAAACTTTGTCAGCTTCTTCTTGGCCTTCTCAATTCAGGAAACCAAAATACCTGTCATCAAACAATGCATGATGTCTTCCAGCCCTGCAGCAGAGAGGAAACGTCCTGATTGTGGAAGGGCTGCCTCACAGAGACTTGACTGAAATCAGATCAGTAGAGATGTGCTCATTCCACGGTGAGCAAATTTCTTCCTACATGGAAACTTCAAGAGAAACAGCAATTAGCAGAATTATTTGAGAAATAAAATAACATGAGCTACCTTCATAATCCTGAAAGATACCTTGGGCTAATGGCAAGATTTTTTTGCATGCGTGGATGAATATTCTGGTTTAATTTGTGTCTATTTTTATCAACTATGAGCAAGTTTATATAGAACAGATTACTTTAACTGTTGCTGAAAACATGTATTCTGGTGCTTTATTTAGTCTGGTTCAACTACAGAAGTTTTAAAAAAAGGGGGGGATGGGATATAGACCCCAGCCCATCTGTAAGGATTGAGCACAGGTGCCTAAGTCCAATTGCACCTATTTGTGAGCTGATGACCAGACACGTAGTATTTGGTTGTCCATGTAAATGAGCCATAAGGAAATAGAGGCCAGGCAGCAGGCCAGAGTCAGGGGCAGGACTCCAACATTGGTAGCAGTGCTGGTAAGAGAAATTGTAAAACAGGAATTAAAAATCATTCTTAAATACTACCTGGCTTGGTTCAGACTTGGAATAGCATTGATTCTGTAAATATAAATAATGTAATCCCATTTCTAAGAATGGATGCAGAGGCGAGATATCAAGCTCAGCAAGAACTCTGTCCAAAATATTTTTTTTTATTTTTTTTTATTTTTTGGTTTTTCAATTACAGTTGTCCCATTTTTCCCCCATTGCTCCACCCCCACCCAGCCCACCCCTTCTCCCGCAATCATATCCCTCCCCGTTGTCCATGTCCATGAGTCATTTATACATGTTCCTTGACTAGACCCTTCCCTTACTTATCCCCCTTCTCTCCCTCCCCCCTCCCCCCTATTGACTGCTATTCTGCTCTTTGTCTTATTTAGTTCGTTTGTTTGTGTTGTTCTTTAGTTTCCTGTATTAGGTGATATCATATGGTATTTTGCTTTCTTTGCCTGGCTTATTTCACTAAGCATAATTCTCTCTAGTTCCATCCATGTTGTTGCAAATGGCAGGAGTTCCTTCTTTCTTTCTGCTACATAGCATTCCATTGTGTAAATGTACCACAGTTTTTTGATCCACTCATCTACAGATGGGCACTTAGGTTGTTTCTAGTACTTAGCTATTGTAAACAGGGCTGCTATGAACATAGGGGTGCATAAGTTTTTTTTGAATTAGGGTTTTAGGATTTTTCGGGTATAATCCTAGCAGTGGAATCGCTGGTTCAAAAGGCAGTTCCATTTTTAGTTTTTTGAGGTAATTCCATACTGTTCTCCATAGTGGCTGCACCAGTCTGCATTCCCACCAACAGTGCAGTAGGGTTCCCGTTTCTCCACATCCTCGCCAGCACTTGTTGTTTGTTGATTTGTTGATGATGGCCATTCTGACAGGTGTGAAGTGGTATCTCATTGTGGTTTTTATTTGCATCTCCCTCATGGCTAATGATGTTGAGCATTTTTTCATGTGTCTATGGACCTTCTGTATGTCCTCTTCGGAGAAGTGTTTGTTCAGGTCCTTTGCCCATTTTTTAATTGGGTTGTTTGTTTTCTTGATCTCGCACTGTAGTTTCATGTGTAAATTGTCTTCAGGTGGTTTATAAAGTAGACTATTAATAATATGCAAACATATTTCTTCACAGTGCTTAACATATAATCAAAATAATTACATTTTTGTGTTTGTATTTGGTTTAATATACATATATATGTTAATAAAAACAAAGATTTTCAATTATAACCACATCTTCTTCCTTCCAGCCTCACTTACAGGCAAAACATTTAATACTGGAGCTAATTGAATGTGCTTTCTTTTTATAAAAATCAAATATCTTCCTCCCTTTTACCTAAGCCTTCTCCCTTTTTATAGATAAATCAATTTCCTGCCTGTATAATTGTCCCATTTTTTCTCTTAAAATATGTGCCTATCCTCAATACAGACAAACAAATGTTTGATGAATGAGCTAATGAATGAATGGACCAATATCTAACACAGTACCTAAAACACAGTAGATGTTCAATAAATTAGTTTAATAAATGAATGAATGGGAAAATCATAGGTAGTAATGACATGGACAATGGGAGTGGATTTTTTTTGAAAAATTTAATTTATCAAATAAACCAGGAGACTCTTAAGGTCCCTTTGATTATATGAGGTCAGGTACACAGAGATTAAAAGAAGACTGCCTGGCACTTTTTACAGATCAGCTGGATTTTCTCCAAGGAATTCAAGACATTGTCACAACTTGACAACTGCTTATTGGTTCTTAAAACACCTTGAAGTGAGGCTACAATCACTCAAAAGTAGAATTAAAGGGTTAATCACTGCTGTGTTGTAAAAATACTATAATTTTGTTAGCACAGCAGTACATTTTGATAGGTACATGTAGCAACACTGTAAGATAGCTAAGCTGTCACTGTGACTCATGATTCCTGACCAAGCTTCATAATCTTTTCTTCCTAAAATTTGTTCAACGTTTTCTTAGCAACTGAATTTATTTATACGGTACATTTTATCAACTAAAAACATTTTCCTTAAACCTGAATAAGTAGATGATAAATTTCTGTTATAGCAGCAGTTTCCATATTTAAGAATTAAATCGCAGTATATGCTTTGCTTAGTGACCACATAGTTAGGAAATAGTTATTTTAAGCTAACTATATGGAATCATCATAAACACTGATAGATATATCATATTACAATATAGCTTTAAATAACAATGTAATATGTCAAGAATTAAGCAAATTTTGTTGAGAATTCATTTGCCATGCACTTTCTAGGAAAAACATTCTTGTCTCAGTGGAGCTTATATTCTAGCAAAAGAAGACAGAAAATGAACTAATAAATAAGTTATCTAAAATGTTAGAAAGTGACAAGTACTATAGAAAAAGAAAAAAAGTAGGAGGCTGGTATAGGAGGAGTGACAATGTAATCTTAGGTAGGATGGTCAAAGGTGGGGCAGGGTTGCGGAGGAGGGACGTTTGAGTAAACACCCAAAGAAGGTGAATGAGCCACTGTTGTATATAATACATTGATTACCACTCTGGCGCATGTCCTTTTGAACAGCACTCATATGTCTACATATCTCTATTTAGAGGATGGCATTCCCCTGCCTAAAACCTCAATGGCTTCCTATTGCTTTAGCATAATGTGCAATCTCCTTAATTTGTTCTATGACAACCTCTGTGATCTCATCTTTGGCTCAACCTCCAGCCCCCTGCCTCTTTCTCTTGCTTATTCTGCTTCATCCATGCTGGTTTTATTTCAGTTCCCTCTTGAAGACCAATGGCTTTTCCACTTTTTGGCCTTCCACGAGCATTTCTTTCTGACCAGCTTTCTAACGAGCTGACCACCCCCACCTTATAAACTATCCCCTGTTCTTAGATTCTCATTGCATACTATATTTGCCTTCCAAGTTCTTATTGCAGTCAGAAGTAAGTAATTGTTTCTGTAATTATTTGTTTAATTTCTATTTTTCCCGATAGACTTAAGCAAATTTATGATAGAGATGACCCATTCTTTCCTATATCACCAGAAGCTTCAATATTTGTTGAATGAATCAGGTCTGCTTGAAATGTGGTGAGATTCGTGTTGTTGGGCTGAGGAGAGAGAATGTACCACAGTAGGGTAGGAAAATAATAATGAAAACTATTTCCTTGAGTGAACTTAATATACTATTAAGTTAAATGTCCTAAATGGAAGGGCTATTAAGGTCTTCAGGCAAGTCTTTTAGGATATATTCTTCTCATGGGTCCATATGTAGCTGGCAATGAGTCTCCTTAGACAATTCTTCTTCTCCAAATGTTCCAGTTCCTTGCCCGCTCCTCTTGGCCCTCTTGAAGTTGGGTATGGCCAGGTGACCTTATTTGGCTCATGAACTGAGTGGATATAAGATACGTTACTCTGTCAAGAAGCTTTAAGAGCCACCACACAATTGGCCACATTTCTCCTTCTGTTTGCCTGCCAGTGCTTCAGGTAGTGGCTTGTCTGTTAGCCGTTCCCTGAGTGGGCATGTCATGGAGCTCCCAGCTGACCCATAAAGAATATGGAGCATAAGTTAATAACTCACCTTTATTTAAGTCACTGAAATTTTGGGTAATTTTTTTTCACAGAATAATCTAGCTTGCCTGACTGACACATAAATAAGTTTTGAGGCTCAGTTGTACAGAGGCATTTCTGAGTACCAGTACTGAGATGGAAATCTGAATTCATTGTCCTTCCTCCAAAACTGGTGTCTCCACAAGACCACTGACCCGAAGGAAGCCAGTTGTCCAAAGTAGAGCAGCTGACTATTCTGAATCCCTTCCCTTCCCTGGTTCCCCACAGGCAACCTACCACTTCCCTCAGTAATGCCTCCTGAATACTTTCCCTTCCTCACATGTTTTACTTTCCCCTGGTCTCTGTCTTATCTCAGGCCCTTGCCATTTCTCTCCTCGACAGCCTCTCAACCCATATCCCTGTTTCCACTTTTACTCCTCTCTAATTTGTCTTCTGTATTGTTGCCAAAGTGGCTTTTCTAAAAGAGAGCTCTGATCACACTCTTCTTCTATTTAAAATTCTGCAGGGAATTCTTGTCAACTTCAGGATTAAGCCCAAATCCTCAACAAAATGCACTGAAGCAGGGCATTTGATACTGTCAGTCCCTACCCATGTCCCTTCACAGGTTGAGTTGGATTCTTATTGTCCGTATTCCCATAGTAATACTCCTACATTCGTGCTTTTGACAATATATTGCCCTTGCATAGCAACCCCTTGTCAGCTCTGTGGCACCACCACACTGGGCTGCAAGAACTGTGGTGCCTCTTCAGGGTAGCACCCCCCCCCCAGCCCTGCAAGTCATTTTTACTCACAGCCAAGCTGTGAGTGAAAGAGATCATATTCCATGCTTGCAATGGAAACAGTCAAGTGTACGTTTTTGCTTTCTGATTTATTTTCTTCTTTTCTTAATAAGAGAGAAACAATTGTACCTTTTATTTGTGTTGAACATATTCATTCTTGAATCACAAATCCTTTTTCCTAGACTCTTTCTCATTGAACATTGCCTTCCTTTCAGGATTTATTGCTATCAGAGCCTAAATAAAATAAGACTGTTCTGTTTAGCGTATCTCCATCATATTTAAGTCATATTGGGTTTCTAATAGTAAAAATAATAATAATAATAAGTTTGTGTATCTGTGTGCTTTGGGGGAGAGAAAGAATTAACAAGTGTAACTAACCCCATCATAGAGTCAGAAACCAAAGGACCCCAAACCATGCTCAGAAGGACCAAATCTTTATGTGGTCCTATTTCAAGTAAAATAAATTATTGATTTAAATTTACTTGAACATCACAGAAGATTGTAAACTAAATTGAAAATACATATTTTTATATTACAGGAGAAAAAAGTTAACAATCTAGTTTGAAATACCAGGACCATGTGAAGAGAAAGATTATGGGAGAATAAAGGAGTGTTGGGCCCAAGACAGAGGAATGTTTATCTAGTAAATCCTCCTGCCTCTGGCAACAATCCAGTTAAATCATTCTAACTAGGGAAAACCTCTTCTTTGGGGGAATACCTGAGAAATAAATTCCATAAGCTTTCTTGATTGTTTATTCCACTGGGATCCCTCGATAATCCTAAACTTCTACCACAACATGTTAGCTAATTTCCAATTTCCTTATTATCTTAGATCATTGCCTACCTTTTGAATCCTTAATGCTGTTTATTTGACTCATTTACTCTTCTTTCATAGTTATCTTTTTCAAGTGTAAATTTTAGGTGAGTATATACTTTTAAAACACATTGTTTTTTGTCTTGCAGGGAAAAGCAATGCAATATAGTTATATATAACAATATATAATATATTTACAGAATTTTAAAAATATAAATCACATTTAAAATTTGCCCTGACTGGTGTGGCTCAGTTGGTTGGAGTGTCATCCCGATAAATTGAAAGCTTGCGGTTTCCACTCCCAGTCAGGGCACAGGCCTACGTAGTGGATTCTCTCCCAATCAAGGCATCTACAAGAGGCAACCGATCAATGTTTCTCTCCCTCTCTTTCTCCTTCCCTCACCTCTCTCTAAAGTCAATAAGCATGTCCTCAGGTGAGGAATTAAAAAAATTGGTTTGGTGGCAAAAACTAAAGATAAAAAATTTTCCCTTTGTAATTAATAAGATTTTAATAATATTTTTCAAAAGTAAAAGATTCTTCTTTCTATCTTAAACTTTAATTTGTACACCAAAACATGAAAAGAATGTTTAGTTTCAAATATATGAGAAATGTTGTGGATAATCATAATACTGGTTTATTTATAAAACAACAACACAAGATGAAAGGGCCATTTTCTTATTTATGGCAAGTGCTATAAATAAAGTACTTTATTTTATTCAATAAATTTCCCAATGCATTTTTGCTTAGGTTATGTCCCAGGGTGCCTGCAGTTTTCATTGTCTCTGTTTCATCTTGGAATTAGGACAAAGACATTAAAAACCATTGTGTTCTGAAGATACAATTATGATGAATCCACAAGACCTAAAAGGAGAGAGAGTGCTCTGAGGAAACTCATTTAGCCTTTATAGTTACAAATATGCATACTTATCATATTAGGGAGCTCTCATCATAAAGGGCTTAGACACCCTGGTCCTGGATGAAGGAGATAATGAGCCACTAAGTTTTAGTAAAAATTTTTTAAAAAGAAAATGATGGAATCAAAATATTTCCTTTGTGGGATAGGACTCTGTGGAACCTCTTATTAGGATCACTGAGATCAAGAGTATAATGGAAAGTGTTGGAGCCATTGGGAGGTCAGGCAAAACTTGGTAAATGTGATAGGCTAAAAAGCTGAATACATTTTCTCTTTTACTGTTTTGGGGACTGGTAGTTCATTATTTATTCAGTTTTGGCATTCCATCATGAGTTCAATTCTTCATTCAATATGCAGGTACTATACACCTACTTTTTATCAAACACTTTGCTGGGCACTGGGTGATGAAGATAGAAAGAACAGAATCAGAGTTGATGCAAAGGCTTCCAAACTCTGATGCTCACAACACTCATCTACTGGTTTTGCTTCAGAAAGATGCCTCAGTTCTGTCCCCAGAGACTGAGGTTCAGGAAGGATGGAGCAACTGAGGTGAGTATGCAGATCCTCCAAGTATGGGCTGGTCTGTCTCTTCATGTGGAGTTATGTGTGCTCTAAAGTCAGATTGGTATTCTTCAATTTATTAGGAGGAATGAAGTGCATCTTGACAAGATAAAAGGACTAATTCAGGAAAGAGAGTATAAGGAAAGAGAAAAAGTTACAGGAAGTGGAAGTGAGGGACAGAGGGAAAGGAAAACAAATGCCAAGCAATTGCGTGGGACACTAGAGAGAGGCAAGGAAGTGCAGAGTTGGAATGACTCACCAACACAAGTCTCTGTCCCCACAGGGATCCTTACATCTGAAGAAGTGGAACTCCAAACTTCACGGGGTGGAAAGCAGTTACAGATCCTAACTGTGAGGTGAGTGAGCTTGCCACTGGTGCTATAAGGAAGTGCAGTCCCTGAAGATGTGTTTCTGTGACAGTTGCCCTTGTGTTCCCCAGGGAGGAGTTCCAGCTTCCTACGCTCTATGCTTGAGAGGCTTTGGAAGGCCCTCCAAGGCTCACAGATGTAGTAACCACCACCACTGCTTCTGTACCCATCATCCAGGACAAATCACTGTATCCGGGGACCCTGCGGGTGGGTGAACTGCACTCTGAGCTCAGCCTCAGGCTTTAAGGGGCTAGATGAAATACTGCCACGTGAAGGAAGCCATCGCCCTCAGGCAAGAAGGCAAGAGCAGAACAAAGCATAGTCAGTATAGATCCACAACTGCTCCAATTCCATCCACAAAGCCCTGAAGGAGAAAGTAACTCCCCTATATGCAACACCCCACCCCCCCACCACTAAATAACAATAGCACATAGTGATAGCACTCTAAGTTCCACCATTTGCAGATAAGGTAGAGTAATGGTCCCCTCCTGACAGGCAATACAAAAGGAAAAAGAAAAAAAGTATATGGCAGTAAAGGATTCCTGCCTCTGCTCTTCAAGAAATATGAGAAACCAATCTGGTCAAACAACATGAAGAGGGAGTCTGCATACTTCCTCTGGCCTCGTGATTCTTAGTCACCTGCCCCTATTTACCTTGGCTCTACTTCAGGGCTAGACTCTCCTGGACGTGGTGGCCAGGGTTGTTTTCAGAGAAACCATGTGGTAGGAACCATAATGTGTATGTAGGGAGAAGTGATTCAAGTTACTTTCCTCAGAAGTGTGCTTGCTGAGACTATTAATAGGATTTTGATAATTTATGAACTTCTACAGCCCATTGGGAACATAAGGTTGACTTACTCTATTTTATTATTTGAAGCAATGTGATGTGTTCCTTGAAGCAGAGGACACAATTCTGTCCTTCGAAATAGCAGCGATCATCAGCTTGGAGGAGAAGAATGTATAAGAAAAAACTTTAATGGTAAGAGACTTCAAAAATAGAATGACAATTTCTTAGTGAAGCCACAGAGAAGCATATCAGGAATTAGGTAGAACTGAAAGCAAAATGTGGAAAACTTTTTTTTTCTTAGTGAAGCATTTGCTTGACACATTTTAACAAGTAAATCTGAGAACTCAAAATGGGTCGATTGACTAAAAATCTCAAATTCTATGTTTTAAAATTTTATAAAAACTAGGTTATATATGCATAGGAAATACACCTCTCTTCTCTAGTTTGGGGTCACATTTTTTTTTTACTATTCAAGCCATAATCACTGGTGACTCCTACTTACCCTGTTTAAATCTACAATCTTTTCCCTGGGATATCTCATCTCAAATAATCCTGGGAATTGCTAGGGAATGCTTCCATGTCTCTCTAACCCATCCAGGTGGCTACTTTGAATTCCACAGCTCTTCAAAAATGTGGCCATTTCTGATAAGACTTGTACCTGTGCGTGCTAGACTGAGTTGCTCCAAGTATAGACGCATGTTTTCTCTTAACCCCTTGAAATCCTTTGAGGTGAAGGGCAATATTGCTTAGTAAGGCTTTATTGAATATTTGGGAAATAATAATATTTGATGCCCAAGTGATCTACCTTAGACATTTGAACCCAGTGTGTCAGGGTTGTAGCCCAGTCCCCTACAGATACCAGTGTGTCTGGAGGCCAGTTCACTACTCCAGTCCAGGTCAAATCTCTGTTTCTTCACTCCAAGCCCGCATTTCTCTCCTTCCCCAAGGCTCAGGCCCACTCATTCTTGCCCCTGCTAGACTTTCATTGGAGACTTCTATTACTTTAGCAGAAGACACAGAGGATGGGCTGACAACCAAGACTCAGATAATATAATCACAATTGTTGAAAATGTATGTCCCAACTTTTGGGTAATTCAATCTTGATATGTGGAGGTACTAACACTCAGTGTAACACCATAGTTCTGGAGAACAGTTCTCAGTTATAACTCTGCAAAGGCACAGTCTGCCTGAAAGTATGCTGCTATCTGAATTAGCCAACCAAGCAAGAACTTGTTCTACAGCAACTACATTCAGGTTTGTGGTGACTTCACAGTTCTCTCCAGGAATAATGGTAGGTATTTTTATGTAACTAAAAGTTCCATCCTGGTGAATTTCCCAAAACAAAGGGAATTTCTTACAAAATTTAATTGATATTTCAGTAACTTCAAATGGCAGTTTCTTTTCTTAAAAAGAAAATAATAAAAGCAATACTTATGATCTTTCCCTAGGCACCCATACTAAGTTATAGTTAATGTTCACCATGAATTCAGGTTAGTATGGGGAAAACATAGAATATATGTGAGATATTTACATGCCTTTATTTTAGAAAGAAAAAACTTAGAGAAATGGATTGACGTTTCTAAATGTATATTCATTTTTCTTTTTTGTGATTACAAATTCTAGTGCAGGCCTTCCTTTTTATTTTCAAAACAGTATTGACCCACATTCATGCAGATAAAATTATGTTCTTATCCCAACCATTTGTTGAAATATAAATGTTAAGCTGCAGAGGTGATTTAAACAATTATCTAGAGCTGAAATAACTTAAAAATGAATAGTAATTTAGTAACATTTTAAACATAAAATTTTAAAAATTACACATATAGTAGCTGCTAGAAATATATAGAAAAGAAGAAATAAGAAAACTACTTACAAATAATTTTGCTACCAGTTATTTTGATATCTTTCTCTCTAGTATGTTTTTCTAAAAATTAAAAAAATGTTGTGAAGATATGATATTCTAATTTCCCCATGTTTAAAATGAAAGTAGTTCCCTATGAATCATAAAAATTGATTTATAAATATCATTTTGATGGTTACAAAATAGTATTGCTGAGCTTGCAGTGAACTTTTTAATTTCTGAGGTAGTTATAAGCCATGTTTGTATAGGTCAATATAGAACAAATATTTTTGTCAAAACTGAAGGTTCTATTATAATCTGATTCCCTACCAGTCTAATTTACTATATCATTAGTAGGAGACCAGCCCAGTTAAAACCACAGAGCAAATTATATGGTTTGCTTTCAGTTTAAGGTGGAACCCTTGGTTCGTGTCTTTTACAGGCCAATAAAGGTTCTCATTAGTCCTGGAAGAACATCGAATGCTGGAATTGCTGAGTGGTGCAATCATAACTAGAATTGATCAGTCCATTGATTTCCCCTGACAAGCAAACAAAGTACTTTTTTATTTTTTCAAGGCTTCTTTTGTGGCCTAATATGTGATCTGTCCTGAAGAAAATTCCATATGCATTTGAAAAAAAATGTGTTTTCTGCAATTTTTGGATTAAATCTATTATTGACTGTTCATTCAATTTGGTGTAATGTGACAGTTGAGGCCATTACTTTCTTATTAATTTTCTGTCTAGATGATCTATCCATTGATGTAAGTAGGGTATTAACATCCCCTACTATTATTATATTGTTGTAGATGTCTCCCTTTATGTTCTTTAATAATTGCTTTATGTATTTAGGTTCTCCTTTAGTGGGTGGGTAGATATTTACAATTGTTATATCCTCTTCTTGAACTGATCCCTTTATAATTATCTAATGACCTTCTTTGTTGTTGTTTTTCTACATTTTTTTTTTTTTGTTTTGAAGTCTATTTTATCTGATATGGGTATAGCTATTCCAGCTTTCTTTTCATCTTTATTTGTATAGAATATCTTTTCTATCCCTTCACTTTCAGTAAATGTGTGTCTTTTAATTTGAAGTGAGACTCTTGTAAGCAGCCTATAGATGGGTCCTGTTTTTAAATCTATTCATCCACTCTATATCTTTTTATTGGAGCATTTAATCCATTTACATGTAAAGTAACTACTGCTAACTATGTACTTATTGCCATCTTGTTAACTGTTTTTTGTTGTTTCTGTAGTTTTCTGTTCCTTTCTTCTCTTGATCTCTTTCTTACCTTGTGGTTTGTTGTTTTAATTTAGTGTTTGTTTGGATTCCTTTCTTTGTTTTTTTGTGTATCTTTTGTAGGTTTTTGATTTATGGTAACCATGAAGTTTATGTATATCATTCTATACCTATAGCAGCCTATTTTAAGCTGATAGTTGTTTAACTTGAAATAAATTCTATAAGGACTATATTTTCACTCCCCTCTCCCTTTACACAGTGTTAAATCTTTTATGTTGTGTATCTCCTAACTACTTATTGTGGTGTGAGTTTGATACTTTTTTCTTTTGACCCTGGTAGTAGCTTTTAAAATGTCTGATTCACTGCATTTATTAAATATTTGGCTTTACCTGTGAGGTTTTTCTCTTTCTCATATACACTTATTTCTGGTTATGGTTTTTCATTTTCTACTTTAAAAAGACCCTTTCCATTTCTTGTTAAGTTTGTTTAATGGTGATGAAGTCCTTTAGTTTTTGCTTATTTCGGAAAACTCTTTTTCTCTCTTCCAATTTTGAATGATAACCTTGCTGGATAAATTATTCTAGATTGTAGGTTCCTTTTTTTCAGCACTTTAAAGATGACCTGCCACTACCTCTTATCCTGTCAAGTTGCAGCAGAGAAAGCAGCTGATAGCTTTATGGTTTGGTTTTGTTTTCTTTTGCATGTAACTTGTTTTCCTCTTACTTCCTTCAAAATCGTCTCTTTTTCTTTAACTTTTGCCATTTTAATTGCAGTATGTCTTTGTGTGGATCTCTTTGGGTCCACCTTGTTTGGAACTCTCTGTGCTTCCTAGACCTGGGTGTCTCCTTTCTAAATTAGAAAATTTTTTAGCCACTATTTTTTTAAAATAAAGTTTCTGTTCTTATCCCTACAATGTGAAGGTCTGAGTGCTTGATGTTATCCCAGAAGTCCCTTAAGATATTCTTGTTTTTCTTTTTCTTTTTTTTTAAATTCTTTTTCCTTTTGGCTGTTCTGATTGGTTGATTCTCACTAGTTTGTTTTTCAGGTCACTGATCCATTCTTCTGTGTTAGCTAATCTATTGGGGATTCCTTTTAATGTGTCTTTCATTTCAATTATTATATTCTTGGTCTGCTTGGTTCTTCATGATACTTTCTAACTCTTTGTTTGAAGTTCTCTCTAAGTGCCTCTATTCCTCTCTCAAGTTTGGCGAGCATCCTTATGATTCTTCATTTGAATTCTTTAACAGGCAAATTGCTTATTTCCATTTCCTTAGGTTGTTTTTATTTTCCCCAAGGATTTTTCTTATTTCTTCATTTGAGAGATATTCTTTGGTTTGTTTTTTATTTTGTTAGAGTTTCTATATTTATTTATATGAATTAGGCAAAATAGCTACCTTTCCCAGTATTGAAAAAGTGGTTTTAATTAAGAAGTGGCCTCTGCATAGGCTATGTGTGCTGGGTGATTTTGCAAGTTGGTAGGGTGAGCCATTGTCTAAGGTGTGAGGGGCGCTGGCCTCCCAAGCTGGAGTGGCTCTGGGTTGGGAGGCTAGGTGTATATAGTAATGCCCTGTTGCCTCTGCTTGCTCCATTTGTTCAGGAGGAAATAGGTTTACAAGATGTATCCAGGAATGCATTGCAGCATTCTTGCAGGTAAGCCAGAGCATCTGGATAGAGCCCCCACCCACCACCCTATGGAGGTAGAGGGGTACTTAGACAATGGGACCTCTCTGACCCTGGATAATTCCCATGGTTCTCTATATACTCTCCCTTTGCTTTGTTGTACCAAAAGTGAAACAACCTCTATGTGTAGGCTTTATGGGCTGTGTAGTTTTTGGAATCTTCTTGGAACCTGGCAGGCGGTTATGGCTCTAGAGGGCCAGATGGGTGTGGTGGCACCCCATCATACCTGCTTGCACCCTTTGTTTGTAGGCAAAGGCTCCAGGCATTGTAGCTGGAAGAGTCTTAAGGTGATCTTGCAGGAAGGCTAAAGCTCGCAAACAGGGCTCCTGCCTATCCTGGGGCAGTGGAGAGGGGCATAACAATGGCGCCCACTGCCTGCTCAAGCCAGAGAGTTCTGCAGCTCCCAGAGGACCTTTTCTGTTTGGTCTCTTTCCTTTATTGTTCAGATACTGTTTATTCACTCCGCAGTTCCCAAATACCTTTCTTGACATCCTATTATGTGCCAGACTCTATCCTAGATGTCACATATATAGTAAGCAAGTAGAATCTGATCCTGCCCTTATGGCATTAGCAATCTAGCTGGAGCTTATTAACCAAAATTTATTTGGAATTTTTTGTGCAGTGTTAAATCATTGGAGGTAATCTTACTAATCACTAAGCGTGTAGAATAGCAGTACAGATTATAAAAGTAATATTCCAATTCTTCAAAATGAAACAAATCAGGAAATGTTTATTTGATTATCTGGTATATGTCGTTTCTGAAACCTTACAAAATATTCTGTTTAACTTCCGGCCAAGATGGAGGCTTAGACGGACACGCTAGGTCTCCCTCTACAACTAGAGAGGAATACAACTACTTCAAAAGAAAGGATAACTAGAAATTCCAGAAAATAAAACTACACGGAAGCCCAACATATGAAGTTATAAACCAGCGGTGCCATTTGGGCAGGTAAGAGTTAAAGAGGGCAGCGCTGTTTGCGGTCAGCTGCGGGGCGGCGAAAAATCCCTGCGGCAGTCAAGCCCCTGGCGGTGCGCGACCCCAGCGCTGGGGAGAGCAGCCACCGCATCGCCTTGAACAGTGAGGCCCAGGGGGGCGGGAGGACGGATCCCGGTCTCCTGGCTGAATAACTGTGTGAATCCATCTTGGACCCCCGCCCCCAAAGAAAGCACCACAGGGCTGCGAAATAGGTCGCGGACAGGCAGGCGCCGGCCGGTCGCTGATTTGTGACGCGTACACAGGCACTGCCCCCGACAGCCAGCCCAAGAAAACAAAACGCATCTGTCAAAATGAGGCAGACAACTATAGAAATACCGGTGACACAACTCACCAGACAGCAGATAGAGAACCTGACAGATGAACAGATAAGAAACCTGTCAGAGGCTCAGTTCTGGGCCATTGTTAACAGATGGCTTACAGAATTCACAAAAGAGCAGGAAAAAGATATGAAAGAAGCGAAAAACATTCATAACGAAAGGAACAAAACCGCATACGAGACAGAAGGAAAGGAAATAAAATCCAGAGTTCATTTCAACAAACTGGAATATGGAGAAGGAACAAGCAGTCAACCAATGCAGCGAGAGGAAATGGGAAGCAACAATGAGAGGATCAGAAACCTCTGGGACAGCTATAAAAGGCCCAACATAAGAATCATTGGTTTGCCAGAGAGTGAGGAAGATGAACTAGAACTTGAAAAATTGAGTGAAAATATAATAAAGGAGAACTTCCCAGACTTGGGGAAGGGAATAGACTTGCAGGTCCAGGAAGCAAGGAGAGTTCCCAAGAGACTGGACCCAGGGAGAACCACTCCAAGACACATTATAATCAAAATGTCAAAAATTAAAGATAAAGAGAGAATCTTAAAAGCAGCAAGAGAGAAGAAAAGAATTATGTACAAAGGGGTCCCAATTAGACTATCAGCTGACTTCTCAAGGGAGACCCTACAAGCAAGAAGGGACTGGCAAGAAATATTCAAAGTAATGAAAATCCAAAACCTACAACCACGAATACTCTATCCAGCGAAACTGTCATTCAGAATAGAAGGACAGAGAAAGTGTTTCCAGGACAAAATAAAACTGAAAGAGTTCATTAGATCCAAACCACTGTTATATGAGATGTTAAAGGGACTGGTTTAAAAAACAGAAGCTAGGGAGATGAAACAAAGGCAAACTAAACAGGCAACGTGAGTGGAAAAGGAACTGTGGGTACGGGAAGCATATTGGGGGGAGGTCAACAGGGAGGGGGAGTGGGGAGAGGGAGGGAGATGATATAGGAATTGGGGATCATGGTAGGAGGGAATGGAATAGACGGAGAGAGGTTGGGAGGAACTGTATGCACAACTAATGGACATAATCTAAAAGGGGGGGACAACTGGAGGGAGGGGGGCCACCGGGTGGAGGGGAGCAGAGGGAAGGGAAATTGGCACAAATGTAATATTTTAATCAATAAAACACATTAAATCTGAAAAAAAAATATTCTGTTTAAGAGAGATGATGACCGTCAGGATTCAATAAGTAATTTTATAAAAAGTATACCACACAAAACATATTTTTCATAGAACTTTTAGTCAGAAAATTGTGTACTAGGCAATGTATCCTATATCCAAAATAGTCAAATAGATAGAGCTCTTACAACTGAAAAGCCAACTATTTCAGAATAAACAAGTCATCTATCTTAAAAGGCATTCTAAATAGGTTTCATAGTAGCACAAAATAATATACATTCATTATTTTAATCTGAAAACATAGTCACTTCAGGTAACTTGGTGGCTTGAAAAAGAGAACGAAGAACAGAGAGAGGCCCATGTACAATTCTGGATGTATATTTATATATCTGACACCTGCTACTGAGAAATTCTGAAGATCTCATTCCATGCATGCTAGTCTAAAAGGAACCGTTTTATCACATGTGCATTTGAATTGTTGGTGCATTAGATAATATTCTTTTGTCCACTTGCTTTCTACACTCCAAGATTCTTGAGAGTGTGAAGTGCCACTAATTATGGTGTATGACCACATTGTAATTCTGTTAGCATACAGCAAAGGGCAAATTTGCTTTATTCAGTAATTTGCTTTGCCACAGGGCAAAATTTACTCATCACTGTGACATGGGGATTTAACATTTTCCATTGCACTTATCACTCTGTAATACATATAAATGAAACCATTGATGTTTTCTAATGTGTCCATAAATATCTTTTTTGACAACGTGTTCTCATTTTATTGTTTTGCTTTATGCCTACATTAAAATAAAATTAATTATGAGAAAAGATATATGATTAACAGCACAATTAAACTGGTTCTTTAGCTAAGTTTGCAAAGGTGTTAATTGCCCATTTATGAGCATTACCAAAGTGAACTTAAATGAGTGTGACTCTGGTTGTAGTCATATATGTTGGTAGTTTATGTTTATGATTGAATTTTAAGGGAAAATGGCCAAGATGCCACATAGTACACAAAAACACACAGACTATAGAGTAGGTTTTGAACATGTTACTCTTGATGACATGTTAAAGTGAAAGGATACCTTTCATACCAGGAAAAACATGTTCATTGGTGTTGCCAGTGAATCATTGAAAAAAAGAAACAAACAAACAACAACTACGTTGCATTAAAGAAGAAGAACAGTGCTAGCTTCTCTTTTTATGCTTTCTAGTATTCAGTAGGGTAGTTACTGAATTTCCTAATTACAAGATATTCATTTTTTTCAGTCTTATTCTCTGGAATGAAAGATTACCAAAAGTCAAGATGGATAGGATAAGCATTGTCCTATAAACCTATAAACCTGAAAATAGATATCTGTATTAGATTCTGCTTTCTGAATGGTGAGGTGTTAAACTAACAATTCTAGATCTGCAATACTAGAGAAAAATATCACAAGAGCTTTCTAAGGGAAAGTACTAATTCAAAGTTGGGTGTATGCAACACACAACTAAGAAAATCCCCATGACAATGGGAAAATGTCAAGAATTTTCTAGGGGTGGTAAAAGATATTCATTTCTTTATGTGCGCCCTGTTACTAGGGTTAACATTGGACAGGATGGAATTTATAATATGCAATCACTTCAGGACTTTCATTACCAATTTTAAGATCATAGCTGTGTAACTACTTCCTTATATATGAGCTACTGAAAAATTATATTGTAATACAAAATAATGTCTGAGACAGAAGTTGAATTGTAAGTGATTAGACCCCTCAACTGTTAAATGCATCTGGAATTTTGTGCACCCAGTTTCACCTGAAATCAATTTTAAATTGAAATGATGGACTAGAAGTGTTGAGGGTCTTTCATATAAGACAGAAGTCACCTGGGGTGAATTGAAAAGAGGCACACCTTTATAAAGAATTGAAGTAGCTTAATTATGAAAACAACAAAATATTTTTTATTAAAAAGAAGATTCTCTATTGTTTTTTTCTCAAAATAATACCTACTATATAGCTTGATGACTTTAAAGAAATAATCTGCCCACTAATAATACTTAATGGAAAGTTTTTTTTCTTTTTTGCAAACCTAGTGCTTAAGAAATATCTGATGAGCCAAATAAAGTAACAGTCAATTCTACCTTCTGAAATATTTACAGTTCTCCTAAAAAATTTACTAGACTTAGAGGAACCTTGGGAATCTATAAGACTAGGAACCTTAGTAGAAGATAGCCTTCCTTCTGAAAACTACAGGGACTAACTATTAGGATGACATGAAGATCAATAGCCATTTAGGGATACCCCCACATCAAATTTACAACTTCTAAATACAGAAGGGAAATACGATTAAGATTTTAAGATGAAACAGATATCACAAAATCCCTAATGACATTTTTCTCTTTCCTAACACAAATACATTGTTTCGTCAGACAAATCTGCATAAATAATCTACCTGGGCTTCTTGACAGCAGTTCCCAGTCTCTTATGGTGGCATACTGATGAGAGAGCCATGTGGATTGGGGTACAGTACAGCTGCAGGGATCCTTAGGTATTCAAATGAGTCAGGAGGCCCTGAGTGTAGGTAAGTGGTCTTGTATTTGACAATGATTTCGACAAAAAATACGAGACATTTTTATGAAGTTATAGATGATAAATGTTCTGATGTGACTATATTGAGAAACAGAATTCATATGCAGAAGACTGCTGAAAGTTGGATTAATGTGTCAAAATTAATGAGATTAAACTTCAAAGAGAGAGCACGACACTTGCCTTTCAGTCCCAAAGTCTATCAAGGTCTGACAATTTTCTAAACATTGAAACCAGAGAACAAAATATGAAGAAAAAGACCATAGATTTTCATAATGAAGTTAGGCAGGCTGGATGGGAACTAAGCCAAGAAAGGGCATAAGACCCCGGCTGGGGACACAGGCTCACATCTCTCTGTGATTTGGAGGGTGGGTGTCCTCACGAACACGAAGGAATGCTGTGGTCTCGGTGGGTGTAAACAGCAGTTTAAGATCATTACATCCTAAAAGTGAGGGGGCTCAGGACCAAAGGAAACCTTTTATTGTTGTTAAGGGTTTTGTCTAATAGTTGGGGCAAGGCAATGGAAGTTTCTCACTGGCAGGTATGGTCTGCCTAGTAGCATCCAGTTGGTCTCACTGAGGTGAGTCAGACTTCCAGCCAGAGGAGCAGCACAACCCCCAGCAGTGGAGGCTGGCATAAACTACAGAGAAAGTTAGTCCTATACATAAGTGAATGTCACTTCTAGCAAAATAACAAAAGTGAATTAGGTTCTGAAAACAAAGGTAAAATTTCCGCAATCAGGGTTGCATGTTGAGAGGAGGACAGAAGGACTCAGTGGGTGTGAGGATGCTTGGGGCCCACTTTGGGGTGTCAGATGCCAGGCTGGGAAAATCAACATTAAAAACAACCACCTATTTGAAATAGAAGAGCTCTAAGGATCATAATTTAGTTTCGGTCTGGATTAGACTGGACACTGAAATTATTTTTGAAGTGTTAATACGACTGAAAATAAAGTAGCTAAAATAAAAAGCACAACTACAGACTAATTGATTGATTATAACAAATACTACAGAAATTAATTTTAAAATATAAATAGGGGTAGCATAAAATTGGGATTAGGAGCAAGGATTCTGAAGTCCTAGGTTCAAATCCTGGCTCTACTGCCTACTAGCTGTGTGATTTCAGACAAGTTAATTTCTCCATGCCTCCAATAGTACCTGTCTCAAATGGTTTTTGCAAGAATTAAATGAGTTAATGTTTGTAAAGCACTCAGAGCAATACCTGGCAAATAATAAATAAATATGATTAAGCATTTATTAAATGAAAAGGAACATTCAGATTGATGAGGGAAACATAAAGACCTATCTCAACACATAAATGGACAAGAAGCACAGATAATCACACAAAAGATGACCTAATGATTGAATATGCATGCAAAAATACACAACATTAAAAATAATGAATGAAAAGCATCTGTTAGACAAAGCAAGTTACCATTGGTAATAACATTGTAGACAAGATGGCATGTTGAAAACCTCACAATCTAGGTGAAAGATAAATATGTAGATGATAGTTATGACACAGTGTGATGAATTATAGATTCTACTCATGCTTCCTTATGCTCTAACTCATGCATAGGTACAAAAGACTATTGGAACACGGAGGTAGAAGGTATTACCATTATCACTGCCTGGAGGAAGTGAGGCTGGCAGAAAGAAATGGTCTGAGAGAGGTAAGCAGAGGCCAGGTTATAACAGACACCTGCATAGCATTTGATAGGGAATTTGGCATAGAGTAGAAAAAGAATTGCTCCTCATTTTCTAACATGAATAAGTAAAACCTGATATCTATGCTATTATATCCATCCTATAAACTAAGGGAAACAAAGATATCCTTAAATGGTCATTCCGGGAAAACTAGGAAAAACCTAGCACAAGCATCTCCTTTCATTTTGGATTGGTTTGGCAATAGCACTGTAGATTCATAAAGGCATTCCTCTGACATTATAATCCTGGATTTTGTTCCCAGGAACTAAATGGGGTTACTTATAATAAAAACTGGAAATTCTTAATAATTCTTAGTATATCAACTTGGTGGAAAATTTTGCAGAATATTTTAAAAAGATAAAAATTTTGGAATCCATGTAGAAATATGCAATCATACTTATGACATAATGTAAAATGATGTTTATGATATGATTATTAAGGAGAAATTTTTATAGTTGATTTGTCATGCTTAGGTTGGTGGGATTGTGGGTATTTAAAATTTTTTATTCTATTTTGATAGTTAATTTTAGTGCAAAATAAAACTATGCAAATTTCTTCATATGTGTTCAAAAAGATAAATATTGAATTAAACAGACTGGCTTGACAACACATCAAATAAAAAGGCTCAGGGAGTTTAATTCACTGAACATTCAAAATTAAACAATAATTTGATATTACTCCCCCAAAAGCAAATTTCATTTTAAGGGACAATACCACAAGAACAGGAGTTCCAATAGGGATGTGGCAGCCTCATCTCAGTTGTCATTGATCAGATGATATCTGAAATTTATTTTGTTCTGGAAGCCACATTTTAATTAGAATATAGGCAAATTGGAGTACATACAGATAAGAAAGGATGAGGGAATGAAATTGAAGAATGTGCCAATGCTTAATTTGGAAAGAGAAAGGCAACATGGGAATAGGTAGATGACACAGTTACGTTCAAAAATGTAAAGTGCTGTCTTGGAAAAGACAGGCTAGATCTTCTTTATGTAAGTCCAGGAATCTCTTTGAATAGTTACTTTAGTACTATTCAAAACAAAATGGTCTGTCATGAAAGATGATGAATTCCTTAGAATTAAACTGGTTTAGCTAGATGCTGCATAGAATTTGTAAGGGTTATTACAGAGAGAGTGAGTTTGAACTAAATATCTGTTAACATCTATCCCGATACTGAATGTCAAAAACTCAAGAAATCTACAACTTGGCATACTTTCCTGAACCTGCAGAACCTACTTATTACTTCTCTTCAGTTTCATGTTTATAATTAACTGAGATGTTATGATTAGGAGTAAGAAAAAAGGAGTAAGATGTTAGAAGGACAGCTGAAATGAAGAGAGTTGATGTCTAAGGATTAAAAAGGTAACTTGAAAAAGGTGCTACTATCAAATCCTTTAGTAATGAAAAGTTGGATGAGAAGCTAAAAGCTGGAGTTATACTATTCCATTGACATTTTTCAATGAGCAACAGTTTTATTAAATTTCATTCCAGTAAAAATTAAATCCTTTTAAATCCTCAGAAGGAATGTTGAAAGAACATTGCAGAACCTAGAGAAAGAGCTATAGACTCACATAGTTTCTGGTCTTTGAAAGTGAAAGATATATTTAGAAAATGGATTCTTTTTATTCTTGGAAAGCTGGTTTCTAAACTAAGAATTTTGTGTAATTGATTATTAAAGACCAAGTCCCAAAATTTTCCAATATTATAACATACTTATTGCTTCCTTCTTCAATGTTATTCATAGGACAACATTCATTATATGCATTCAATATACACAGTCAAAGACTCAGATTATTATTGTAACCCTTCAAGACTCTTTGTTTTAATTGAATGATTGGTAGTTTGACAAGTACATAATTTAGCTAAAAGAATGTTCTGAATCTCTTTTGGTTTGTCTTCTCATGACCCTTGAAGTGCTACACAGTGTAATCAGTGAGGAACTACTAACATTTCAGAAATTCCTTCTTATAATAACTCACTTTATTCTATTGGATCTTAAGATTTTCTTTTAATGTGGAATTTTAAGTATAATTGTTGGTATCTATTTTTAAAGTTCTTAATAAGTGTCTATAATACTTTGTTTAGTTTTTAATTAGAGTAATGAGGTGCTGTAGTAAACTAGTTTAATTAAAATGCTTGATTGAAACTATTTTATCTCGTGGCAGATTGATTTTGTGACTCCAAAAGAGACGACCCATGTAGCACACATTTCATTTCAAGACTGTCTGGCTTTGTTCTTCCTGTCTAATGAGATTTTGTTTTGGTTTGATTTGGTTTTTGTTGTTATTATGATCATCAGAATTTTGTAGAACTTAAAACTTTGATTCCGTTTAAACTTTAGGATCTTTATTTTGAAAAATACATATACATACATATACATATACATACATATAATATATAACTCTACATTATTTGTCATTTCAAGAAATAGTTGAGAAGTTATTCCATTTTATAAGCTATTATTTTTAGAAAATCTTAGAACAATTTATTTATATCTTAAATATAAATATATCCTTGGTGAGTGATAGGCCAAGTGACATTTCTTTTGAAGATAGCATACATGACATAAATAAATTAAATTGAAAAGAGTTAATTGAGTTCAAGCATATAACATGCTGGTACCCCCAAAACATTTGAAAGCTCTCATTACTGAATAAACAGTCAAATTTAAATGAATTAAATATGAACATAATGACATTTATTAATTGGATTACTCCAGCTCCCCACCTCTGCCAGAAAATTAGCATTCAAAAAAAATACTAATAATCATCAAAATGCAAGGTACGGGAAACAGAGCTTGATAATTGTGGTAAAGGATTTCTTTCTCCAAAGATTTATAAGTAAGTGTCCTTAGGGTGCACAAACACACACAAGCACACACTGACACATGCCTCCCACCCACAACTGCTGTTGCTTCAACCCTATAGGCCAGTTCTGTTCTTGGTTGATGGCCCCATGTTTCTGGCCTTGGGCTTTAACATTGTCCTTCAAAAAGGAAATGGGTAACTGTAGGAAATTAGTCCCAAAAGATGTCCTTATAGAGCCTGAAGCACTGCTCATGTCATCCTTTGATGGCAAGAAACAAATCAAGAGTGGCATTAATTGACATAAGAAACTGTAGGGATTGAAGAGAAGTATCACATCAAGTCTGAATGTCCTTGCATTCTGGCTACATTCTAGGAATTTTAAATTAGTAATATTAATCAAGAACCCTGTTTTCAGTACTATGTATTTATTTCATAAAGCATTAGATTATGAAAGCATATTGAGAGAAAGAAAAAAAATGACTTGATTGAATGGATATTCACATATTCCATGGTCTGATCAGGAAGTCTAAATAGCATGTAAATTCTTCCAAATTAATTTAAAGTTTTAACATATCTAAACACAATCTCAGTGTCATTTAGAGGAATCTACACCAATATTAATATAAAAATAAGACATATAACAGAACTAATTGATGGGGACCTATTTCCCTATTCCACTCATTTCAAACATAGATAAATCCTAGATAAAATGTTACACAAAAGCAAGTAAATACCTAAAAGGAGAGAGTGAGAAAAAACACACACACAAACTTTACATTCAAATTGAGCCACAAACAAAACTCTATTATAGATGAAAAAATGTAATTTCAGATATAGGACCAAATTTGTACAATGTGTGAAAATTTTTGATTTTAGAAGGCCATCTAATAAAATTAATAATGGGACATAGACTGACCTCAGATTAGAATAGTATTATAGAACACTTGGACAAAAATTTTAAAATCAATATATATGCAACGTTAAAAGAGCTAGATAGATGAATCAGAATAACAAGAAAATGCAATATTAAAAACTAAAAATAAATTTTAAATGAATATGAAAAAACAAACATTTAAAAATTATGAAAATAAAAATATTTATTGAGATTAAAATTCTGAAATAGAATACACTATATATTGGATCTAACTAAAGAGAAGATTAATAAATTGAAAGAAGGTACTGAAGAGTTTGCTCAGTGATAAAGAGATAAATATATGAAAGAACAGTTAAGACATGCAGAACAGGTATAGCAGCTCTAATACATGTGTAGTAGAACTTAGAAAAGAAGGGAATGGAGGAAAAATAACATTGAAGAAATAATAGTCAAACTGAAAAAAAAGATACATGAGTTCTAATAACAAAAGTACAGTATGAATATCAAACAGAATAAATAAATTGAAAGCAAGATGTATCATAGTGAAACTACAGAACATTAAGGAAAAATAAAATTGTTAAAGTTACCAAGGAGAAAAGGCAAAATATGTTGAAAGAGTACTTTGAAACTGGCAACAAATTTTTCCTCAGCCATGGATGTTGGAAGACAATAGAATTAATATATTTTAAAGTGCTGAAGGAGCACAACTGCCAAATTAAAATATTGCAAGTGGTAAAACTATTATACAAAAGTGGGGTAAAACTAAAAGAATAAAGTCAGACAAACTCAGAAAAAGAGTGTACCACTTACAAAGTTCTCTAAATTATAAAAATATTACTAACACTGAATGGAGAATGGAGGTATGGAATTCAGGAAACAACTGTGAGCTCAGAAAATGATTTAAAAAATTGAAAGTAATTGACTAAACACAGTCATTTTTGCATTTAGTAAGGAAAAATAAAATTCTAGGTAATATTAACAAGACTGTAAGAATGGTGGCTTAATAGGTAAATTGCAATAAGGCCCTTATATTTGAGAGGAAGATAGAAGTACTAAAAAGTAGACTTTGTTACATACATGTAAATAGTTAACAGTAACCACTGAAAAGGTAGAAATACAATCTATAGCTTCCAAAGCAGCAAAGAAGAAAATGTGGAAAATGTGAAAAGTATCACTTCAGAAAAAGGCACTGAAAATAAGCAAGTAAAAAGAGTGAGAAAAAGGGAACCCCAAGTAAGGTGTATTAATAAGTCCAACTACAGCGTGGGGCAAAGTAGGTTTAGAGTTGTTTGTATGGAAAATAATACAATAACTACAATTAATAATAATACAAGAAAAAACTGTTTCATGCACTAACAGCTGTGAACCTACTTTTGCCATACACTGCATATCAATAATTAAGACAAATATCAATGAATTAAATTTATAAATTAAAAGGAAAAAAATAATTGTCTTATTTGAGCTTTTAGATTATCTTTTTAAAACTAAATTTATTAGGTGTAATTTACATATCAAACAATTCACCAGTTATACAATTTATTAATTTTTAGTAAATTTATAGTTTTGCAATCATCACCACATTCTAGCTTTTTTGCATTTTCTAATTCAACTCTCAAATCCAGCAATTCACTACTTTCAATAGACAATTTAAACAAAAGCACACAGTAACATTTAAATCAAGGATGTAAAAAGATACACTATTTCTACTTTAATAGCAACATCAATGTTACAGCTAGAATTTGAACCAAAGTATTAATAGGTATCAAGAGTTATGGCATAATAATACAAAGAAAAATCCTTCAAGAACAAATATCAGAAACTTGTAAGTACTTAATCACATAGCCATGAAATATGTGATGCAAAAACCAAGACAATAATAAGAAAATATGATGAATCTACAATCACAGTCTGTGATTTAACACAGATTTAGAAAATTCATAGATCATCCAGATATGAAATTAGTAAGGATATGGAAGATCTTAACAATGAAATAAAAAGCTTGGTGTAATAGTGTACATAGAACCCTGTTCCTTCCAATAAAAAAATACACATCCTTTTCAAGCCCACATTGAACATTTACAAAATTTGACCCTGTACAAGGCAAGAGGGAACTCCAGTAAATTCCAAAAAGTCAGTGCAATACCCATTAAATGATCTCATCATAATAGAATATTAGAAATTAACAATTAAAAAGCCAAAAACCTTGAAAATACATAGAAAACAGCAAGAAAGGAGCTGTCGATCATGTATGTGAACATATCATGGAGTTACAATAGACACAGACATACAATTATTCATGTGTATGTGTGGTGTAATAACTGAGTAGAAGAGAAATAGATTTAGTAAATGTACAGAAACAATTGGCTCATAATTTGGAAAAGTCCCTTTATATTCTCATCTCACGCTATATACCACAATCAGTTCCACATGGACTAAACAGTTGAATCTAAAAGTCAAGACAGAAAATAACTAGACAAAATATAAATAATTTGTATATCTTTGAGAATGAGAATATTTCCTAAGCTTAGAAGCAAATAAAGGATTTAGTAAGCAAAAGATAGACTTGGCCATATACAATTTTACGTTAAAAACCTCTGTACATTAAAATGTCAACATTAGCCCTGGCTGGGTTACTCAGTTGATTCGAGCATCATCTGTACACCATAAGGCTGAGGATTTGATCCCCAGCCTGAGTGTGTGTGGGAGGCAACTGACTGATGTTTCTCTTTCACATAGATGTTTCTCTTTCACATAGATGTTTCTCTCTCTCTCTCTCTCTCTCTCTCTCTCTCCCTCTCTCTCTCTCTCTCTCCCTCTCTCTCTCTCTCTCTCTCTCCTCACCTCCCTTCCTCTCCCCATACTCTTTCTCTAAAGTCAATTAAAAAATATATCCTAGTGTGAGGATTAAAATAAAATGTCTACCAAAAAAAAAATTTGCAACATTGACTCAAGTAAAGACAATATCTATAACTATGAATATCATATACGAATCAATGAGAAAATGCCAGGAACTTTAGTAGATTAATGAGTATTGGGAAATAGATTATTTATAGAAAAAATACAATATAAAATTTAAATTTTCTGTTTACACAGTGAAATTTTATTTTCCTTAATTTAATTACTAAAGACCTTAAGGGTCTGTGAGTTGCTGATGAGATGGTCAGTCTTGTAAAGAGTTTTGTACTCACTTTAGCAGTCTGTATCAAGGGTTTCATAATGATTCTCTATCAAAGTATGAACAAAATTTTACTCACACTGATGATTTTCATCTCTTGAAAAAAATTGCCAATAGTTTGTGTCCAGCAACACAAGAATGATTCAATAAATTATGGTACCTAATATTATGCAATTATTAATGTTATAATTATTAAAAGAGTAATTTTGATTATATTTCAGTTAATAACATGATAATATGCTTTTTCATAATTCAAAATAAATTAGCATATCAAACTACAGATACAGTATCATTTTAACTACATAAAAATTTGGAAGAAAATACATCAAACATGTGACCTGTATTTTTCTTTGGTTGGAATTGTGAATAATTTCTGTTCTTTGAAATAATCTCATATATTCTCCATGTAGAGCATATATTTACTTACCTTTTCTTAACAACTAATTAAACAAATATATAGGGATCTTCAAGTAACCGAAAGTGAAAGAATGAAAGGAATTAAAACATTAAAAATCTCTGAGACTCATAGAAATCTTGCCTAGTGACCCAGCCCACGCAAAAATGAACAAAGCAGCAACCACAAAAATGGAAGTATTTTGTTTTCATTTAATGCAAGTATTTACTGAGTACGTAGTCCTTTTAGTGGTGCTTGGAAGATTAATGAACTGAAGAATTATACTCCCATGTATTGCTGTGTAATTGGATTTCTCGTTCAATTGTTGGTAAATCTTTTGTTAGTAACTAAAACCCTCCTCTTACCAATGTTTATCATACAGTTTGATGTTATTATTTCTCCAGGGTCAATGAATTAATTGATCAGCAAATCTTTACTGAAACATTTTGTTTGTATACCCACCTTCTCTTGGATTCAGTTTTCTGGTACAGGTAATGAAGGATGTTCCAGGGCTTTTCAAATTTTACTGTGTATGTGACTGACTTGGGGATCTGAATAAACCACAGGTTCTGGTTCAGTACTAAGAGAGTGAGGCCTGCAAGTCTGCATTTCTACCTGCCACTTATTTTTATGTATTTATTTATTTTTAAATTAAGAGTTTTATTAATGTTCTTTATCAAGAGTTTTTTTCTGTAATAACATAATGGCATGCACAATCATATTTATAAAGGGATTCTCATTTCTGGGGTGGCTAAGTTTTAGGGATGTTTGCACTGACTTCTTGAGAAGAATGGGCCAGTCTATACTGTGCTCAGAGGGACTTGTAGAGGGATAAGATGCTAGAGAACTACAGTAACTTGGTTTCACTGAGTAAGGATATCATTCTTCTTAAACTCAAAGTAGGATTTCCATATTCCCTTGTTTCCTGCATCTGACTGGAGGACATTGTGGCTGGCTTGCCAGTATGTCTGTCCCTAGTCTCTGAAGCTTCTGGTACTTTGTGGAACTAGAATCAGGCAGGTTCATGTTGCCTGTTTCATAATGTTCAGAATATTGGAATATTGATCTTACTCATTCTTTGAATGATTTTCATATCCTGTTTTGGTCATTGGCTTTTAAATTTCCAGTTATATTAAATTTTCTTAAGAATGGTAAAAATCCTGATTTTGAGGAGCCATCCATGGTAATTGGTTCTGAATAGCAGGATTCTAGAGAACTCTGAGGCCCCCAGCAGCTTCAGAGGTCTATGGCTACATCCCTTACTATTAAGGTAATTTCCATAGAGGTGTGTGGTACTTAGAGCTAGTGATGTTGCAGAGGGCCTCTTCTTTACCCTCTCCTTACCAACAACTTTCTCAACTTGAGTCTTTTGGCTGGAGGACAGACATGGGAAGAGAAAGCTGCCAGATTGTGGAAAAGATGGTTGAATGGTGACCCTGGGAGCTGGAGGAAGGGGAATTACACACTGAATGAATCACCTTTGCTGACCAATTCTAGTTTATTGACACTGCATTCTTCTCCTACCTTCTCACTGGAACTAATTAAATAGGCCTGTCAAGCTGATATGTGATACAGCTTCAACCCCACCAAATTATAAAATTACATTTAATTGTTCCACTCCTCCAGGCCCTTGGGGAGTATTTTACTCACTGAACTAGAGCCAGGCCCTGAAGGCAATAGAAAACAGTGAGATTTAATTTTTTTTTGTTTGCTTCTCCAAAGAAGCTTACACTATGATTGAGGAGGCAAAAAAGAAGAAAAGGCAATAAAAGAAAGTGAGAAGAATTTGGATATTATAATTTACTTTGATGGACTGAGGACATAATGATAACCTTGCTTTGCTTGTAGGAAGTTTTGGGTGGTGTGAATTTAATAAAAGGAAACATTACATCTGAATTGTTCCTAATCAAACTAATTAAACAAAAGGTGGAGTTCCAAGAACACCTCTATTAATGAAGGGGAATGTTTATTTTCAGTGCAAGACATAGACCCTAAGAAACCCTTCATCTGTTTCTGAATGAAATGTGAACTCCTACAATAAGGTTGGTATTCCATTATTACATCATTGATAGGATCAAACCATAGTTTTTGGATTATTAAGCAATGACATAAGTTCTAAATTTATAAAAATAAACTATGTTTTTGTTTTAATTTTAAGAAATATCTACTAGATTTCATGGTTAAATCTTTTCAGTACCCAAAATGGAATTTAAATTTCAGAGTTTGGGTATTCTGGTATAGATTTGGGAAGACAGGAAAAGGCTAAAGATTTTTTTTAAATTGTCCCTAGACACCTAGAATCTGGCTAAACTTCATAAACTCAGAAATTAATATCTAAAGCAAGACCTAAGTCTGAACATACTTCTGTGAGGTGCTATAAGCTCTTTTCTCCCCCAATCCTTTTTCTCCTGCTGATATTAAATTTCTTTTAGTTATATTATACCATTTCCCTCAAGAACCTTTTTTTTTTTCCATATGCAATCTCTCTTGAAAACAAAACTTGAAATCTCGTTCACATGTACATTTTTAAAAGCCCTCTTCATGATCTTACAGGGCAGCAAGTAGTTAGGTCAGTGAAATTTTGGAGTATTTTCCAAAGTGAATGGGGAAGTTTTGGACCACATTCCAGGCTGCAAATTAAGATCAGGCCTGAATGAAACCTATAGTCTTTCAAGTGACATCTGGGGTTATTTTGGAGGCTTGGGATCCTTTCATACCTGACCTAATCTGCATTCTGTCCTCATGGCTCTCTGTGGTGGAAACCATCCCCCTTCCAGGAAGGACTTGACGTTACAGCTGTCAGCACCTTCTGGGTTTGCTCAGCTGCAGACAGCCCCCTCCCTCAAGATCCCACTCTTCTCAGAGGCTATGTCCAGTGACTGATCATGATGGCGGTATGGGGGTCCAGTGCAGCATCACAATGATGAACAGCATGTGCTCTAGCTGACCAGAGGATTGGCTGAGCCTTGGTCTTCCTGTGCCACAGTTTGACATTTCCCTATGCCTAATCTGCTCCCACCCTTCCCTTACACCTATGTCGATTTCTACACCCAGAGAAGCCAACTGAAACAGTAGCAGGAGTGCTACTAGAATACAGACAATAAGAAGGGGCTTCTGTCCCAAATTAATTGACTATATATGCATGGGTTTATTTCTGGGGTCTCTATTCTCTTCCATTGATTTTGGTGTCTCTTTTTATGTCAATACTATACTGTTTTGATTAGTATGTCTTTGTAATATAGTTTGAAATCAGGGGGTATTATGCCTCCAGCTTTGTTCTTCATAAGCATTTTGTAATAGGCCAAAAACTATGTTTCTCAGCCTCCTGATGAAGAAAGAAACTCATTTCCCTGAGTATTTTCAGAATCTTTCTAAATGATTTTTTAAATGAACAGAAAGTGAAAGTCAAAAAAATTGGACGATGACATTGGGGATATAAAAACACTAGTTTGACTAGTATCATGTAGAGATATAAAATGACACTTGAGAGAAATATATGTCACTTCCTTCAAGTTTATTTATGGATGTTCTTATGCACCTGCCATTTAAAAATAATAGAAATTGTCTAAGAAATTTTTCATGGAAAAAGAAACAGAAATGTTTACTCTCTCAAATAAAAGTGTTCTCTCAGGCAGCCTATGGAATCTACATTGAGTGGATTTGTTGGGAACAGTATAAACAGCTTAAGATTTGGGTGTCCATGTATAGCACATGTAATCAAGTGCTGTTGGAATCTTTTTTTTTTTTTTTTCCAAATGGCAGTATTGTTCACACAAGTAAAACAAAGCTAAGAATTAAGAGAGAATGTGACCAAACACCTCACTTCCTGGGATCTCAGTTACCTCCTCTGTATAGAAGGGGTTCTCAAACATAGATAAATGTAAGAATCATTTGTAAACTTTTTAAAAAGGAAATTTCATCATCATAAACTACTTTTGTCTTTCTTTGTGAACTTTATTATAAAATGGAAGAATGTAGAATGTATGCTTTTGTTGAACTTTTTAAGTTCAACATTATTTCTATAAATAGTCTATGTTTTATTCTCTCAGATATATTATTCTCAATGCTTTTAAAATTATATCTACAATGCATTTGGAATAAGTGTGAGTTAAGAGACAAGGATATCCAACTGTTTATTTAAAAGAGTTCTTGTATCTATGCTCATGAGATAGATTGAGCTATAATTCCCTTTTCTTATAATGTCCTTGTCAGATTTTGTTATCTGAGTCATGCTGGCATAATAAACAAGTTGAGAAATGTTTTGTATTTCCCTATACTCTCAAAACTTTCCATAAAACTTGTATTATTTCTTCTGTAATTGTTGGGAAGAACTCACCAGTGAAGCCATCTGTGTAGTTTCCGAAATTAAAGTCCTGCTGGGTTGCTGTTATAGCCTTCTAGTTATTCTCTAGCCTGCTCGTGCCCCCCCCCTTTTTTTCCTTATTTGCTCCATTATAAAGCTATTTTAAAGCATGAAAGAGGAGTTAAATAGCATTACAGAAGATTTTGAGAGGGTATTCACATTAATGCCCAAGAAAGGAAATTCTAGTTAAGGTTTTAAAAACTAGGAATCTGCTCTGACTGGGTAGCTCGGTTGGTCAGAGCATCATCCTGATACACCAAGGCTGTGGGTTCAATCCCCGTTAGAGTACATACAAGAATCAACCAATGAATGCATAAACAAGTGGCACAACAAATCGGTGTCTCTCTTTCTCTCTCTCTCTCTCTCAAATCAATAAATAAAAATAAAATAAAATAATAAAAACTAGGAATTAGGTGTCACTTCTCAAGAAAATGCATTTAAATGGATATAAACATAAAAAGGTAGTATGTAGGTATGGTAAGTTCTTTTCTTTTTGTACAAGACAGGAGAGCTGTTTCTGTGATCTAAGGATGTATTTGCTTATTTGTTAGATTTCTAAAAAATGTGACTTCACTAATAGGCCACAGGGTGTTGGTAAAAATAAGCATTGTAATTAAACAAAATAGCATGGCTCTGTTGAACGGTGTAAGTTTTGTTTCAGACAGTGATGACTCTAGTCCTATTTAGGGGAGGTTAGAGAATAAATAAGTAGGTTATTTAGGTTTGTAACAAATATCAGCACTATCTTCTATGGTAACAAGACAATAATGACTGCCTCCATTCATTTAACAATATACACGTATTTAGTGACTGCAGCAGGTGGGAAATTTCTTCCAGGGGATCTCTCTCTACATCTAGATAGATAATAGATAGATAGATAGATAGATAGATAGATAGATAGATAGATAGATAGATAGATAGATAGATAGATAGACAAATACAAAGCTCATGGGACTGAGCTCTTAACCTGTGGGATCTGAAACTTCCTCCAGGGAAACAGTGTCAGAATTGAGTTGAATTGTGGGACAGCCCACAGGTATCAAAGGATTGCTTAGAGGTGTGGGAGAAGTATCCACAGGTTGGAATTGGTGACCAAGATTATAGGGAGGAAAGAAAGGAAAGGAGCAAATAAGACTTGTTTTAGACTATAAACTCCCCCTTCCCTAGGCTTCTCTGCTTGCTTCAGGACTTAGTCTATGCCAGAAAGGGAAAAAGAAACCATTTCTCCCTCCACTAGCTCATAACCTGGGGGCCTGATTCATCATCTTCTCTCTTGTGAGCTCACCCTGGCCACTGGTCTGTTGCACTGTCATTGTGAATTATGTACAAATGAACAGAGATCTGACGGAACTCTGTAAATTTCTGGTGCTAAAATGATTAAATAAATTAAAGAAGTTTAAAATGTTAAATATTCTATTGAACTTCTGATATAATTCATAAAAACCAGACTTTGATAGCAAAAAATACATAGAGTCAAGACATTTTTGGTTTTAGGAAATTGATTACTATATGTTAAGATATGCAAGAATCAAATATAAATGCTTTCAGAGAAAAGTTGTGAAATAATAAATGAAAGTCAAAAAGTTTCTAATTCTGTAGCTGAATAATTATTTCATTGTTTAAAATAAATATTATGACTTACAATGCCAAGAAGTAGAACTCTTATTTACTACCTTATGGATTTATCATTTGGAATATCTTGAAAGAATGTCTTACAAGGACTCTCAAAATACTTTTACGTACTAGTTAGTAAATGAGAATTAACCCAATTATGTGAGCCCCCCCCCCAAAAGCTAGTAGAAGGAAGTAATGATTTGCTTATAGTTGAAAACATGGCTAATATTTTAATATTTTTTAGAAATAATTAAAAGCCCATGATAAAATTCATTAGCTCTGTGATAGTTGTCATGGAAAAATTATCTTGGGAAAAAAGTCCCCAAATCATGTTTGTTTGGAAAGGATGAAAATTTCCAAGAATGGTGGGTTTTGCTTGTCAAATGAGAAGAAGACTCATATTTAATTCTTGAATTATTTCTTTATAAAAAGCAGAAGCTAAAAAACTACAAACTAGAATAATAAGTGTAGTGTGTAAAATCTAGTGAATTGTGGGGGGAATTCCATTTATATTTTTTCAGCTTTATTGAAGTATAATTGACAAAATTGTAAGATATTTAAAGTATACATGATGGTAATTTGTTATCTATATATATTGTGAAAGGAGTCCCACAATCTAGTTAATTAATATATCCATCACCTCACATATTTATCTTTTTGGTTTTGGGGGTTGAGAACATTTAAGTTCTACTTTCTTAGCAAATTTCAATGCTATAATACTGCGTTACCAACTATAGTCAGCATGTTTTACATTAGATCCTCAGACCTCATTCATCTTATAACTGGTATTTTGTACTCTTTCACCAACCTCTCCTCACTTCTCCCACTCTCCAGCTTGTGGCAGCCACTTTTCTACTCTATTTATATGAGTTTCAGTCTTCTTTTTTTTTTTTCTCTAGATTTCACATATGAAATCATACAATATTTGCCTTCCTCAGTTTGGCTTATTTCACTTGACATAATGCCCTAAAAGTCCATCCATGCTGTCACAATGGCAGGATGTCCTTTCTCATGGCTGAACGTTCTATTGTATTTAGATACCACATCTTCTTTACCCATTTATACATTCACAGACATTTAAGCTGTTTACATATCTTGGCTATTGTGAATAATGTTGCAGTGAACATGACAGTGCAGATACCTCTTCAATACCTTGTTTTCATTTCCTTTGGATAAATACCAGAAGTGGAATTGCTGAATCATACAGTAGTTTTATTTTTAATTTTTTGAGGAAACTCCATACTTATTTTCATAGTGGCTGCACCAATTTGCATTCCCACCGAGAATGCAGAGGATTCCCTTCTTTCCACATCCTTACGCACACTTGCTATCTCTTTTCCTTTTGATGATAGTCATTCTGTCAGGTATAAGTCGATATCCCATTGTGGTTTTGATTTGAATTTCCTTCATGATTAGTAATGCTGAGCACCTTTTAGTATAACTATTTCTTGGTCATTTGTATGTGTTCTATGGGGAAAATAAAGTCTATTCAGTTACTCCACTCATTTTTTAACCAAAAAAATTTTCCTCTTTAGTTGTATGAGTTCTTTATGTATATTTACTACTTACCCCTTATGGGATATATGATTTTCAAATATTTTCTCCCATTCTGTAGGTTACTGGAAATCCAATGTATTTTTTTCAATAACTTTATTAACAAAGAAACATTAATGGGATAGCTTTTTTCCCCTATAGGAGCATTTTAGCTATATTACTCTTTATTAAATTGTCTATGGCTAATGTATACAAACCAAATTATGCATACTATTCTACTTATAGAAAATATAAGTGGAGAATCTATTTTTTTATCAAATGCTATTAATTTCTAAACCTTAGGAAGCTGTGGGTCATATAGAAATGAAATGCAACTCCTTAATTTCCTTTTAGAGAAATAAGAAACCTTCCAATCACTCATTTAAAAACTGACTAGAAAGCAGGGACATCACTATAGATCCCACTGACATTAAAAAGATTGTAAAGCAATATTATGAATAACTCTATCTTACAAATTTGATAAGATAGATGAAATGGACCTATTTCTTGAAATATACAAGTTGTTAAAATTTACGCAAGAAGAAATAGATGACCTAAATAGGCCTATGTATTAAAGAAATTGAATTGATAATTAATAACCTTCTAAAACAGAGTGCACCAGGCCCAGATGGGTTTATTAGTGAATTTTACCAAGTATTTAAGAAACTATTCCAATTCTCTACAATCCTTTTCAGAAGATAAAGTCAAAGTGGACAAGACAAAGTTACTACCAGAAAACTATAGACTGACATCTCTCATGAACATAGATGCAAAAATCTTCAACAGAATATTAGTAAATCAAATTTTTAACTCAAATAAAATCTAACTACATATAAAAATTTATACATCACAAGCAAGTTGGATTTACTCTTGGTGTATAAGGCGGTTCCAACATTCAAAAATGAATTTATGTAATCTACTACGTTAATGGAAAAATCACATGATTATGTTACTAGGTGCAGAAAAAGCATTTGAAATACCCAACACTGATTCACAATAAAACTTTTCTGTAAACTAGGAATAGAGGGTGACTTTCTTCATAAAGAAAATCTACAAAGAAAAACCTACAGCTAACATCATACTTAGTTGTGAGACATGAAAAGCTTAGCTGCTAAGAACAGGAACAGGGCAGCTATGTCCCTCTCAACACTGCTTTTCAGTGTGTCCCAGCTGACACATTAAGACAAGGAAAGGAAATAAAAGGTATATTTATTGGGAAGGAAAAAATAAAACTGGCTTTATTTGCAGATGACATGGTCGTCTCTGTAGAAAATCTGAAAGAATTAACAAAAGAAAATCACCTCCTGGTCTTTTCAACAAATGGTGCTTAAAAAATTGGACATCACATGCAAAAAAGTGACTGCAGACACAGATCTTAGATGCTTCACAAAAATTAACTCAAAATGTAGCAAAAAACTAAATGTAAAATACAAAACTATAAATATCCTAGAAGATAACTAGGAGAAAACCTACATGTCCTTTTCTATGGCAGTGGCTTTTTAGATACAATACCAAAGACACAATCTATGAAATAGTTGATAACTGGAATTAATTAAAAATAAAAACTTCCAATCTGTGAAAAACAGTGTTGAGTGAATGAGAAGACAATCCACAGAGAGGGAGAAAATATTTGCAAAAGACACATCTAATAAATAACAGTTATCCAAAATATACAAAGAACCCTTTCTTAAATCTCAATAATAAGAAAATGAACAACTTGATTTAAAAATGCTCAAAAAACTTAAATACATCATCAAAGAAGATATAGAAGTTTCAGTTAAGCATATGAAAAGATATTCAACATCATATGTCATGAGGGCATTGCAAATGAAAACAACAATGAGATACCACTACACATCTGTTAGAGTGGCCAAAATCCAAAATACTGACAATACCAAATGCTGATGAGGTTGTGGAACAATGGGAACTCTCCTTCATTCCTGGTGAGATTGTGAAATGGTGCAGTCACTCTGGAATAGAGCTTTTTACAGCTCTTACAAAACTAAAAATACTCACCATAAGTTCCAGGATTGGCACTCCTTTGTATTTACCCAAATAATATCCACACAAAAATCTTGGAAACATCCAAGAAGCCTTTAGTAGGTGAATGGCTAGATTGTGGTACATCCAGGCAATGGAATATTTCTCAGCTAAATGGAAAAAAAAAATAGTGAGCTATCAAGCCACAAAAGGACATGGAGGAAACTTAAGTGAATATTACTAAGTGTAAGAGGCCAATCTGAAAAGTCTATACACTGTATGATTTCAACTATATGATATGCTGGAAAAGGCAAACCAATGGAGACAGTAAAAAGATAGTGGTTGTCAAAGGTTAGTGGGGAGGGAGGGATGAATAGGCAGAACACAGGGAATTTTTAAAATGGTTAAACTATTCTATACCACACTACAAGATGGGGCAAAAATAGGTTTACAGTTGTTCATATGGAAAATAATACAGTAATTAATAAATAATAATACAAGAATAAACTCTGTGTTTTGCCTGCTCGCAACTATAAACCTACTTTTGCCCCACTCTGTACAGTAGTGGATATGTGTCATTATACATTTGTCAAAACCTGTAGACAGGACAATAACCCAGAATGAATCCTAATGTAAACTATGGACTTTGGGTGATAATGAGGTGTCAGTGTAGGTTTGTCAAGTGTAACAAATGTACTACACTAGTGGGGATGTTGCTAGTCAGAGAGGCTGTGTGTGCATGGAGGTAAGGGGTAAATGAGAACTCTGTACATTTCACTGTTTTGCTGTGAACCTCAAAGTGTTCTAAAAATAGTTCAAGAAAAATAACTAGAGAATTTTATTGAATTATGTTTAATAAGGAAAAGATACAGAACATTGTTTCTATTACTTGCCATAACCAGTTCAGGGAGAAGTGGTGCTATCACCATTGCTTGTTCCTCTCCCTTACTCCATTCTCAAGGCCCTAACTTCCAGAAGTGTCTCTTCCTTCCCTAGAACTAACAGAGGGAAATTGGAGAAAAGTACTCAAAATTTTTATAAAAGCAATTTTGTAATATGCACAATAGTTCTGATTTTAATGGCAAGAAACTTATCTTTCAGAGACTCTTCATTAGACAATCTCCAACAGGACCAGATGGAATTCAACTACTCAACAAACTAAAAAATGACTTAATGTTCTAACATCATTGCAGTCTTTGAATCCAGTCAAATTTAGTTTCTCCTAAAACTGATAGAGGTGTCTAAGTAATTTTGATCCAGACTCAAACGTAAATCATGTTTTACTTGCTGATTTACACAAGACCTGCAAATATCTCTAAATCAATATTTGGTTATTGTTCATGCAGTCAGAGAAATGCTGAGAGAATGTGTTCTAATATAATTTTATGAACTGAGTGAGAATCTTGTAAGTAAGAAAAATCTTAGGAACCATCTCATAAAACATCTTATGTTATAGATGAGAAACCTGAGTGACAGTAAACTTGTTGATCTGATCAGGGTGTCATAGCAAATTAGCAGCAAAACTGAGACTAGAGCTCAGTTTTACTCATTCCATAAATAAAGAATTTGAGTTCACAGAATACAGTGTTGGCATCAGAAAAGAAATGGGAGAGTATTTGCAGACTCAACCTTTACCAATTAAAATTTTGAGGAATTTGAATTACTAATTTGATCAAAAGGAGTCAATGCATCAACTCGTACTCTCCTGGATTTGATATCATTAGATTGCCATAGCAATGCACTGTTACATAACTCAAAAAAAACAAGAAATTTATAACAGGATATGACTTCAGTTTGGTCTCTCCTTAAATAGAAGCAGCTCTATTTAGAGAACAGGTGTGTTATTAGGGAAAACACACCGACCTTACACTTAGAGTACACTCCAATGGAGCACTCAGTTCCTGACAAAGAGAAGCAAGGAAGTATGCTGAATATTTAATGACGTGCTGTTTTATGCGTTCTCCCAAACCACAATGTGAAGATAGTAGTTGCTTGTGTTCAGAGAGAATTATTTTTGGTGCATTATGTTCCATTTGGTATGAAATGTATACCACTGTGAGACAAGGAACAAAACTGTAGTTGTTTGTGGTCCTATGGAAGAGAAACAATGTTTTTATCAGTGCATAAATCAGTTTTCACAAACAGAACACTTCTTCATCAGAGAAACAAATATTGAATAATAAATTATTCTCCTTATTTGAGCTTTACAATGTGTCCTTTGCCTAAGATGACTTTTCCTTTAAGTTAAAAAGTGTGTTTGACTGTTTCTTTCATATCACTCAATGCATTGACTTACTCCCTACTTCATAATAAATTTCAAGGACTTTTGTTAAGGTGGTTTTAGATTTCTATCAAAAAACTAGATTGGCAGCTCCCTACCTCAAACTTTATCAAGTATTTTGAAGCTAACTGCCTGATATTTCTTTCCCTTGCTCTGTCCTCAAACAGCTATTCTAATTTTAACTTTTCCACTGACATCTCTTCTTTAGAAATAACTTTGATTTTAAAAACAATACTCATTATGAAGTAGGCCAAGCAAACAGTGTATTAAATTCCCCCTCACCCTTTAATTATTTCTGGCTTCTATTTAATATTGGCATTTTGGAAAGTGTTATTGCATCTCAAAAATTCATTGATAAATATTAAAAATTCATTTCTCACTTATGATGAAACATTATAACATTCTTTTCTGTGTCATGGTCCCTTATGTTGCTAAACTATCAGGCCATTCCCTGAGCATGTTCATTTTCATCATTTGTCTTCTTCACACTTAGGTATATGGGATTTACACCAGGATGCAAATAACTTCGAAAAACTACTAGGTTGCAGAAATTATATATCGATTGGTCATTCTTAAAATTTATAATTTCTTTTTCCAGACAGTCATGATTATCTTAACACTTCTCCTTATGCCTGCCAATGAGAGTGCTGTGCCTTACTAAAGCAGATACGTGGTAAACATGTGCAGATACCCATGACCCAGCCAACCAAACCTGAAGGGCGGCCACAGTTGTTTTATGAAAAGTGAGATAATTTATGTCAGAGCAATTTGTATTTGCAGCATAAGATAGTGTAAATGTGAGTCCAAGGTATTAAATTATTATTAGTTGTTGAGGAAGGACAATGGACTGGAAGGCAGGAGCACTTATTTCTAAGACTCTACCCTGCCACTAACCACTTACACAGTTCTAGGAAGTGCTTTTAGTTGTACTTTTCTATTTGTGCTTTTATCTATTTGAAAATCAGTCTAACTCCAAACCAATCATGTTTTTATTATAATTATTTGTCTATGTTTCTTTTTCACCTATTAAAATTTCTTTCTCTTTAAAGATAAGGACCATATTGCATTAACTTCTTCATCACTCATGCAGAGCCCTGTCATTGATACAAAGTAAATTATCTTATGGCTCATGCCAAATTCTTATGATATCTGTCTTGACATGTCTAAGGCCCTGGGTACAAAGTCTGGTGCCTTTTTTTCCACATCTGATTTAAAATAAGATTTGTGGGGGGAAAAATATACTATAAAGGGTCTTGGCAAACGCTATTGAAAATAAAATGAGCCACATGAGAAACATGTATATAATTTTAAATTTTCTAAAAAACACATTAAAAAGTACAAATAAAAGTATAAATAATTTTAATAATAGATTGACTTAATATATACAAAATATTATCTTAATATGTAGTCAATATTAAAAATTATGTAAAATAAATTTTGTGTAAGGAAGGGAGTAAACAGATGTAAAGTGCAGTGGATCATTTTAATAGACAAAAGCTCTGTGGAATATCACTTGCAGTCTACTCCAGGGGAGGCAATTTACACAATCACTGTCAAAGTTTAGATGCATGAACATGAATCTCCCACCGTAAGGGGGTTCTGCATGTCAGAGTTACCAAATGAAGCCTGCCTTCCCTATTTCTGTCAGACAACTCAGCTCCCACACAATGAAAACCACCACAAATGCTTGTACACACTATTTTGTGAATGCGTTTTTAAGTTGTGCTTTTGAGTGAGCATGATTTCTAGCCATCTATTTCTTGTGACGTAGGTTTCGTCAGGGTTAAATGGGTGTGGCTAGTTGGGGCAATAGGTTCAGAAGGGTTCTATTCGAAGGATTTGGAGCCTCTGTTTGAGTTCAGTAGAAAAATGTCCTCTTGGTACTAGATATGGCAGTACATATGCTGATGGTTTGCCCTCTCTCTTGAGTATGTTTGATATTAATGCTACCTGATATTTGTTAAACACTTACTATACCAGGCACTCCTATACCACACTTTATGATTGATGGTTCATTTAATCTTTTCAATAATTTGAGATATGTAAAATTATTATCATCATTTTAAAAATTAGAAAAGTGAAGCCTCAAGATGTTAAGTAACTTGCTCAGGATTCCACATCTATTGAGCAGCTGGTCTGTGATTTACATACAAGCAGTTATTTTCCAGGACTTACATGCTTACCTCTATGCATACTGTCCAGATATAGTCACTGAGAAGTACCTTATCTAACCTGATAACAACACCAAAATTTTCCAAACTATGAAGTCTCTGAAATCCTCTGCCATCTCCCATGGCCTTTCCTTAAAGGGGCAGGAGGACTCTGACTCTTCTTATAAGTGGGCATGACATACAGTCTTTAAAATGCATACATTTGGAAGCTTTAAGAGGCTGTGGGAACAATGAGTTCGTTGCTTTTTATTCATTTCTTCCCTAGGAAAGACACTAGCCATGATATTATCTGACAAATGATTTTGCTTTAAATGTACACTTTCTTTACTAAAAGACTCATTAAGATATCCTATGCCTCATTAACCCAATAGTATATAACAGTAATTTTAAATTTTCTAAAAAACCCAACAGTAGAACATCAACACATCCCAAGAACTCATGGGAGGTTGCATAGATGGTCTGCACTTACATAGTGTTTGAAACACAATAGCATACTGTCACAAGAAGAAAAGTGGAAGGTATTTATAATGGAATACATACCTCAAATATAATTATATTAGATTGGGGGAAAGTTTTTTTGATATGAACAGTATGGAATTTGTTTTCAGTTTTTTTCTGAAGAAGGGTAGCCTCATATAGCAAAGAAAACATAATGGTTTCCCTCTAACTTAGCTCCATATTGCATTGACATAGCTAATCCATCAGGACATTAATAAAATGTAACAACCCTCATGTTTAATAAATAGGTATGTTATTGAGAAAAAGAAGATAGTGGTTATCAAAAATATTTTTCTTTAGTAAAATTTGGGAACAATGTCTCATGGGTGGTTTTGCATTAATGTAGGCATACTATAACCTCCACAAGACGAGGGTAGATGAACTCTCTCTGCATAACAACAGAATTTTCTCAGGCCACACTTCCAAACTCCATATCTATTTAAAGACACAAATGGGTACCCATTTTAAACCCAAGATTCTATATCATAAAATGTAGAAGAAAAGGCTTTGGCTTAAAAGATTTTGAAGATTGGAGCATTGAAATACCCTCATTCACATGTATCCTCATATGACTTACTTTAATTATTATTATTATGTAGCTCCCCTCACCAATTTACTTTGTGCAGAATTGTAAACTTATAAACCTGTCACATTCAATAGACATATTTTGAGTCACTACTGAGTGCTAGAACTTGTGACAGGTAACATTAGATACAAAATAGACACTGATAAAATGTAAATTAGTGGTCTGTTAAACACAATAGCATTCGTTAGTATGCCAAAGTACATTTAACAAAAATTATAGTTTAAATGTTGATATAATTGATATTTAGATTTTTGAAATTGCAATGGGTTTCTCATAAGGCCATTCCTGGTGCTGAAGAGGGAATCACAGAATCAATATATAAGATGTTTATCTTCATGTTTTCTATTGCTAAGTCACCTGGTTTGCCTGAAACAGTTAATATTGATACTTGTTGCTCTAGGATAGTTAATAGGACTCCATTTTCCATTCAAAACTGCTCTGGTTTGGATGACAAGTTATCTGATTATCTTAGTATTTGCATGTGTCATAATTCAGACATGCTCAGGCTTGAGACATACGATGACTGAGCAATATGGCTGAAATGGGAGTCCGGTAGAAAACCTCAACAGGATGGGAATGAAAGGAAGAGTGGAAGGGCCTAAAGAAAATGTAACACTCTAAAAAGGCCCTAAGTTGTGTATTTTGGTTCCAGAGGGTGTTACACAAGATCCAATCTGGTGGCTTGGACTAGCAATAGACAATTTTAAAGTCAGGCATGTGGTATAGTTCCACTTAGGACAAGACTTCACGTGAGTGACGGTGCACAGAATAGTCTGCTGTGGCAATGATAGTGGAAACACACTGGCAGGAGTGGGACCAGGCTTCAGAAGTGGACTGACTTAAGGCACAGGCCATCTCCAGACCTGCGAAGGAGCCTAGCTTGCTATTTGGGAAAACTGAGCCATGGACTTTATGGTAAGAAACAGTTGCAATATAGTGGGTTCATTCTAGGTACACTGGATACTGGGTCTACAACAGAAAGATCAATTACAGATTCAATCCACCATCAGTGCTGCATCTCCTAATTGTAATTTTTGGCTCAAGAACTGGTGACAGGTGGAAGCCATCATTGTAACTAGAGTTAGTAGGGGCTGGGGAAAATATTGTTCTAAGTCTTTCTTTTAGGGAATAAGAAACAAGGTTGAAAATTGGGTTTTAAGGCAGGAAGCTGACACATATGAACTGATTTATAAAGATTTATTGAGTAAACAGATGCCCAAATGATATGGGCTTTACTACTATAAAAACTCCAACTGAAGAGATCAATTAGTACAAATGCCAGCAAGAGTCTTTAAAGATGAATCAAGGTGTGGACCAGAAACTCACACATCTCAAGGTCAGGAATGCAATCACATACAACGGATATAGGCAAAGGCCAGAAACCAGACTAGGTAAAAAATGGAGAAAAGGGATCAGGTGAGAAGGGCCCACAGTGATGGATGCGCCCACAACTGATGACAGTGGCAAACCTTTGTGGGTCTGCAGATATGTGGAGCAGAGCCTTGTTTTCTGAAAACCGGCCCAATTATGAAGCATGCTTTGAAAAAAAAAAAAATAAGTAGGGTTAGTGTAACATCTGTTTTATTTCAACTTATGAAAACATGATAATGTCAGAAAGGCTTTTTTGCCACCCTAATTGATGTGGTGCAATGTTAATAAAGATTCTGAGAGAGCTTTAAAACTTTAAATCAGTATTGCAATTATACCATTGTCTCCTGTATATGACATTTTTCCATTAAATAAAGAGGACAACACATTAAATACTTCCAAAAATGAACTCAATTAGTTTACACAAAATTTTATTAGTTAAAGCAATAAAACAGTAGTCCATAGTATAACTGTTAAACTTAAAACCTGAAGACTCCTCCTGTGGAATATTAGAATGAAAAACAATATTCTAATTTATTGGAGAGAAAACTGGCATATTATTTTAAAAGGACTATCCAGTTGAAAGATAGGTTTGTATGTAACTGGGGGAAACTAATGAGCTTCCATTTTGTAAATAAGATAGACTATATTTTGGGCCATTGTGTGGATACTGTATTCAGAGTCTCATTCCAGATTAAATAATTACATAGACCTGTATACAAACACACATCTTTAGTTCTAATAACCATACTACAATGTAGTTATGCTTTTATAAATGAGGGGACTGGGAGTAACTCACCTAAGTCCAACAGCAGGTTTCCATTGCAGGGTTTTAAATCCAGGCCTACCTGATCTCAAAGCCCATTTTCTTTCAGTAAACTAACTATTCACTATGCCACTACTTTGATTATTTTATTTCTTAGTGGTGGTCTATGTCTGCTAGGAACTCAACAAATAATACTTATTAAGGTGTATAAATAAACAAGTACTTTAAATACTATCAAAAGTCCCATCTTTGATGAAAATAGATGAGCTCTGCCCAGGCCAGTATGGCTCAGTTGGTTAGAGTGTCGTCCCAGTCAGGGCACATGTCTGGGTTGCAGGCCAGGTCCCTAGTCAGGGTGTATACAAAAGTCAACCGATCAATGTTTCTCTCCCACACATCGATATTTCTCTTCCTCCATTCCCCTCTCTCTAAAAATCAATGAGTATGTTCTCAGGTGAGGATAAAAAAATCTATAAGCTCCTACAATTATAATTCCTGTTTACTAGTGTAATCTGTGTAGCTGGCATGTAGTAATAACTCAATAAAATTTGATAAAAAGAAGGGTAAGAGAGAAGGAGAAGGGAGGAAAGATAGTAGGAAGGAAGAATAATTATAGCCTGGAATATCTATATTATCATGGAGAATGGAGAAAAGAAACTTGGCATATTAATAATAGAAGGTAAAGATGATTTTAAAATTATCACCCAACATGGCAGAGTGGCACCTGAGGCTACAATCAAGCAATGGAAGCGCATACCTGGCTCAGATGAAGCAGATGGGACATACGGACAGGTAGAAACATGGAAATCTGTGATTTTGAGAGTTGTAAGTTTGAAGGGCATTAAGGTGAAAAGAGAAGGAGAGATGAAATTGAAGAAAACAGAAGTTATGTTGTTAAATATCACACGCTACTGTGTCCAGTTAGGTGGAGAAGATAGGAGTCTCATGCACACACATAGAGGCACATATGATAGTACTGAAGTCCATAACTCTGGTCATCTACAGAAGCCTCATTCCAGTAAATGAAGAGCATTAGGTAATTCTGTTATTACTAACACCATAACATTGCAAAAGACTGAGACAGCAACAAGAGCAATTTCTAATGTTAAATTTCTAAAATTTTAAGTCTCAATATGTAAGAGTGACATGAACCTAGGACAATAATATCAGAAATACTCAGTGTAGAATGTGCTGAATCTTAGACATGCTAACAGTATTTTTTTTAATGGTTTCAAGTGATATTTTTCTTAAGCTAAATTCAGAGCAAGAACAACAAAAAAGAAATATGGTCAAGACTTGGGGTATGATATTAACAGATGGTAGAAAAAAATACAGAACTCTTGAGCTCTCTTTTTATTTCTCTATGAAGAAAATGGTATTTAAACTAGGACTAATATAGTTAAGAGGAAACAAAAGACTAGCTTCAGAGAGGTGACCATTGCAAATCATTTGCTTCTTTAAATGTCTTTAAAATTACTGGTATGCACAAATCATTCCTTCCCACCACCCTGCAGCTTTTTTTAAAGTGAGATATAATTGACATTTAACATACAGAGCCTCTGTAGGTAAGCTTAGAGATTTATGGTAAAGAGTTCAGGTGCCCAAGGTAGCTGCCACAACTTTTTAAAGTCAGAGTTCAAAGGCTGCATCTTGAAAATGCAGATCAATGAACTTAAGGTCAATACCTGGAAAATTCTAACTGACCTGGAGACGAGCTGAAGACTCATGGTAGACCCTCAGTAGAGCCTAGTCAAGCCTGGCCAGATTAGTGTATTGGCTCAGTTTAGCCCAGTCCAAATGATTGACCTTCAGCTAAATAAATGGTGGTTGTTTTAAATCACTAAGGGTTGAGGTGGTTTGTTGTAGGGGACCACTCCTTGTGGTTTTGGGAATTGTATCCCAAGCCATGAGCCAGGCTGCCTGCAAGGCCTCTAAGACTCAATGAAAAACCAGAAGACCAAGAGGCAGACCGGACTGAAGGCCACTCAGAGGGTTCCCATAGGAATTGGATTTAAAGAATGCATATTATGCTTTAGAGCTTGCTCTGTGTTTCTTACCTCTTAGTTAACTATTAACAGTGTGTAGCTAAATATGTATGAAGCCTTGCACCTGATGTCAGCATGGCATCAGAATGTTTAGCAGACCCTGACACAGACTGGTCACTGTGTTCTTTACATTTATATCTGTAATCAGTAACTGTCAACTGTAACCCAAGCATCTGAAAGCTTATTGATGATTCATAAGTCTTGACCTTGCATCTCCCGAATCCCGTCCTCAATAAAAGGCATGGGAGATGGAATTTCTGTGCACTTCTCCACTAGAGAGGTTTGCCACCTCCCATCCTTCCAGACAAAATACAGTGTCCTGGATAAATTTGTTCTCTCAGCCATGATCCTGAAACCTCTGCTTGACAGGGAGTTTCCAACCGAGCTGGGTGTTGGAGGTGGATAGCTTTATCTGGCTGCCAACTTGGGGCTCAAACCCATGATCCTGAGATTAAGAGTCTCATGCTCTATTGACAGAATGAGCCAGGCCTCCTGCATAGCAGGCAAGAATTCTACCACTGAACCAAATGATTGACCTTCAGCTAAATAAATGGTGGTTGTTTTAAATCACTAAGAGTTGAGGTGGTTTGTTACAGTGCCAACACCAACAGGGCAGTATTCTGGGGTTTAAGAGTTTATATTAGGTTCTTCATTCAAGGATTTATATTAGGTTCTTCATACTACTTAATTCCAATCTTTATGTGTACGGTGAGAAGTTATTCTTAATCATATTTTAATTCTTAAGGAACTTTAGAATTTGGTTAGAGGAAAGTGGTAACCATGAAATTGAAGGGTATGTGTAAGACATATATATGATTTGTGGGAAGAATAGTCACAGTTGTATTGGAATTTAAAATTAGTATGTGGGAGAGATTTGAGGTAGGAGACACAGGGAACTCCATTGTTGCTAAATACGTACTTTTGTGCCTGTAAAATTTGGATCACTTGAACATTTGTGGAAAATATGAAGTCTGTCTGGAAAAAGTTCAGCCATTGTTAACATAATGAGAATGGTTTATGCAACATTGATGTAACCTGGTAGCCAAGGAGAGTGGCCTGGAATGTGCATGTGTGAACAAGGATGACTTCACTGTACTAGTCAATGAGGGCGGTAAACACCATTGAGTATGTATATTGTGTGGCCCTCACATTCAAAATGAGTGAGTAGAGCAACAAATCTGCATCAAATTTTGCATTAAGCTTGAACATTCTTTCACAGAAACTATTTTGATTATTCAGAAGGCTGCAGCTACAGGCAACTAGCGATTTGCAGCTTCATCAGAAAAACAGGCCCACTCGTGCATCATGTCTCATGCAGAGTTTTTTGGCGAAATATCAAATCACCCAGGTGACTCAGGTCCCCTATAGCCCAGATTTGGCACCCTGTGGGTTCTGGATTTCCCCAAATCTAAAATCACCTTTGAAAGACAAGAGATTACAGACCATCAATGAGATTCAAGAAAATACGACGGGGCAGCTGATGGTGAGTGGGAGAAATGTGTGAGGTCCCAAGGTGCCTACCCTGAAGGAGACTGAAGCACATTTTTCCATGTACAACGTTTCTTGTATCTTGTATCTTCTTCAATAAATGTCTCTATTTTTCATATTACATGGCTGGATACCTTCTGGACAGACATTGATCACTCTTTCATAATTCCTGTACTTAGATTTTAAAATAAAGATAAGAATTCTGGAGAAATCAGTTTTCTTCACAAAACATCCTAAATTGCACCCAACAATTACTATTAGTGATTCTATAAGTATAATAATGTTTCCCAAATACCCTTGAAGAATTTATATTGACCAAAAATAACCTTCAGCACTTTTTAAAGTTGGATGTCCTTTATGACTTTCATGGTGATATTCTACGTTCAAAGTTCTTTATTGGCATAATGGTTATTAATATTTATTGCATTTGACTAAGATATGCTATGATTCCTTAATTTGAAGTAAAAATTTCACCAAGAAATTTAAATTTCTCTAAGTTATACACAAACATTTAAACAGGTAATAAATTGACATATTAAATTTATTTAATATTGAAATAAAAAAAACATCTGCTATGTCTTTACTCACACAAACCTTGGTTTCTATTAAGAAGTTAAATGTGAAAAAGTATGAAATTTCAATAATTTCCTCCAATTCCTCATCATTTTCTTATTAAAATATCTCTATTCTCATTTCTTAGCTTTTAAATGCATATATAAAAATATGTCTTCCTGGGGTGGGTTATAAAATAGGAAATTCTGGTAATACTGTCTGCATACAGTAAGAAACTGTTCACTGCTTGCATATTATCATCTGTTTTACTTCCTTGTGAAAGAAAATTATTTGGAGACTAACTTTTAATAGCCATAGGGAAATCAATGGAATTATTTAAACATTTCCTTATTAGAGGGATTGCAGAAAATATAAAGCTCATTCTGAAGATGCAGAACAGCCACAGGCAAATCCAGAAGATGATCACATGTGTCTTTGGTGCCCCCACCTCCCAATGCAGGGCTCATTCCTTTCCTCCTCTGCTTCTTTCCCAGCATCCTCATGCTCCTTTCCTACTATCCATGGTGGACAAAGATTTATTGTATAAATCATGTTAGCAAGAATTTGCATTTTTTTGTATAATGACCAAATCCTTAAACTAAATACATATAATTTTACAGCAAGAAATTCTAAAGTTAGTTTGGTTGGGGATGGGTGCATGTTCAAAAAAGATGGGTATGTGGATCATATAACATCAGTTCATGACACCAGTGACTGTTTTATGTATGGATATCCAAGGCTCCGAATACTGAGAGTATACTGCCCTTCTTCCATTGGTAATTTAAAATAAAAACTATATTAAATTATATTTGTTGGAGTTCAACCAAATTCTGGCATTTCTAATAGTGTCTTCTCAAATTGGTATTAATATCAATATTAAATACTTTCAAATATTTTGTCATTATCTTTGGGTTTCTGCCTATCTCTGAAGCCATAACCTAGATCCAGCGTGCTGCCTTTGATGATCCAGCACAGCCTGCAGGCTAGCTTTCCAGGAAGAGGAATAGCCAGACAGCCTCATCACATGCCATTCAACATTGGTGCAAAATGCTTATTTTTAGTCATTTTTTAATTGCTAAGTATTTGGAAAGATCTTTGGGAATAATTAGCTTAAAATATCATACAAAGCCAGGAAGGATGGTAACAAAGGTATTTCTGGGTTATCATTGGGGAAGGGAGAGTTAGGGGTGTTATCAAAGAAGGAATTTAACTTTACCTGTAATAACATATAAATCTTATAATAAATATATATTTATTATTACTTGGATACTTAAAACTTAATTTCAAATGAGGTAATATGGTTGAGTAATACTCAATACTCTGATTTAGGTCCACTTTAATATTTCTTCATCCATTTTCCCTTTGGAGTCTCAGTGTGGGCTCCCTACTTGTCCCCCAAGCCTCTTCCTGGCCTTGCTCTTTCACCAATCCCAGATCCTGAGCCAATGCTATCTGCTTTATTCTCCAACCCAACCACCCATCCATGGTGAGATTTGGTACTAAATCCCTAAGCTCTTGTCCCCGTTGACCTTAGAGTTGCAACTTTCCTCTTATGGTACTTATATTCTGAGAGTGAGGCTTCTGCATTTGAGCTCTCGGCAATGAGCACCTACCTGCCTAGGTCCCCATTCTGAGACATTCTTCCATTAACTTGCCTAGTTCACCAGTTCTATGATAAGAGTACCAGGGCTCTGCCTTTTCCTTGTTTGTCCCTTGCCTCAACATTGGAGGTTGTTCTATAAACTCAGCCTACAGCTCGAGCCTTGATCTTGTGGCTAGAACTCCACAGGAATCACTGCCCAAACTGTCTAGCTTTCTGATATTACTCATGTACTTTCCCCATCAATCACCACGCCAGCTCTGTCAACCTGCTGAGAAATCTCATGATAGCTGGGACATCCTCTACTCTGTGCTGGCAGTTTGCTTAAATCATGAATCAAGCTCTTCAAACAGGTCAGCCAGGCCCAGAACTTCACCCCCTAATCATTTTCCACAAAGGACCCCTCAAGAAACCTTCAGAAAGAGAGTGGTATCAGGTGTAATGTCTCCTCAACTCAGCTAAGCCTGCCAGTAAGACACAAGTTGTTACCTACAAGGCAAAGAAGGAGGTGTCAAGGCTCGTGATAAGAATAAAGAAATAATTAGGCAAAGTGGGGGGCAAGACGAACTAGGCACAGGTGGAGCAGGGCCTGAGTGCACAGCAGAGTCTGTTAAAAATAAATCAAGCTGATGGGATACTCAGGCCAGCAGATTTGGTGTGCTCTTGAGGATTGGGTAGGGTGAGATGAGAGCCTCAAGTGATGAGCTCCACCAGAAAAATGCCTGCTCTTTGCCTTCCACCCCATTTCATTCTGAGTAACTGCCATGACTCACTAAAAAGAAAAAAAAATTCCAAAATACAGCTCTCAGATCCAACAGTATCCTTCTGAGTCACCAATCTGACATCCTGAACTATGCCAGGGGTATTTATATGAAAAAAATTGTTTTATTTTAAATACATTTTTTATTATTTTTGTATTTCAAAATAATACACAGTAATTGTAGAAAATAGGAAAATGCAAATAAGTAAAAAGAAGAAACAAGAATTAGCCACAAATATATCACTAGTTTTAAGTACTGTTAATATAAAATAATTTTGGTGTATACTTTTATACTTTAAGCTATGTACATCTGTAATCTATTTATCTATAATTTATCTATCTCTTTTTAAATGAGGTCAGACTATACATACTGTTGGCAGTTTGCTTTTCTTCATGTAACAATATGTCATAGATACCTTTAACAGGATAACTTTCAGGTCGTTCCTTTCTTTTCCCATTTTTCCTTTCATAAAGTGTTCTTACAGCTCTTTAATTTTGTACATTTAGGTATTTTAAATTATCTGAGTATTTTTTAAGCATGTTTTGAACAGCCTCATACTAACTTCAACTGGTTTATAAAGAATTTTAACGAGAAATTATTGAGGCAGGCAAAGAAAGAAAAAGCAAACTGACTAAGACTGGAGAAGTGTTAACTAGAAACAAAACACTATATTTTGAAAAGCAAAACTTTTCTAATTTTTAAATAAAAATAAACCACTCTAATTACCAACTTGTCTCAGAGGTCTTGCTAATTAGATTTTGATTTAACTTAAATTATTAATAATTTGGTATTGTAGTTGTATTCCTATGGGTGAAACATGCAGTAAGCATCCAGAAGGCAGTCATTCTGTGAAAATGCAGGCCCAAGGAACATCCCAAGGCTACTCAGTGATACTAACTTTGATGGTTTTTCCAGGGCAGTGAAACCCACTGAATGTGATCAGTTCTGTTCTGGTTAGATGCACTGTTATGAGATTTCTCTGCAGATGTCTGTTTTGTTTCTTTAGTTTAGTTTAGTTTAGTTTTCTTCCCCTTAATGGGAAATACTTATCCTGAGCATGGGAGCTCCTACTTTCCAGTATGGAATTACTGCTTTTCCCGATAGACCACAAAGTTCAGGCAGGTGTCTATAGCCCTCAGTCAATTCTATTAGCATCTTCCTAAATATTGCTGGAACATTTAAATTCCTGTCTAAATTATATTTTTCTTCTTATCCAGAGAAATATCCTTCAACTGTCAAATAATAATTATTTTCTTTCCATATTATAGTTTTGGTTGCAATATTTGCAATCTCATCTGCCCACTTTTCCGTGTTGAACAACTGTGATATGTCACCTGAATGCTTGACAGGAGTTAAACTGGGATATTCATTTCTTATATACAGGGCTAATATGAAGCTCCTTGCTGTGAAATACTGTATCATATTTAAAAATAAGCATGAAGATTTGATGATTTGTCATTACGTCTGGGCACATGAATTCTGTGGTTCAGCCATTCGTAGATCCTTTTTAACGTAAGAACTAATCTAAACCTGTGGGGCAATTTATGGCTGCTACATTTGCACAACTTCCCCTTGACCTGCCTATGCATTTGGTGCTCATCCTTCCAATTTCTTTGATTCTCTTTGTAAATTCTTATTTTCCCAACATATGGTATATTCAGCCATTGAATCCATACAATTGGAGAAGAATGTTTTAATGAGATCATTAGCAATGTTCTCTAATACATCTCAGAATTATGTAGCCAGGGAGCAATTTCTCCTACGAAACCTTCATTTCCACCCTAGTCTTGACCACATTCCACCTCTTCCTGAGAAGTAGCTTCCAGGTCTATAATTTGCCACCTGAGCAGGATTTCAGTGATTTGATAGAAGCATGAACAGTGTCAAGGCCTCTTGAGTTGGGTTTTGCAACAGCCAGTCATTTTCTTGCATAAAAAGCTCAAATGTAAAATGTCTCTCCTTTTTTCCTTCCATGTTCATCAATATCAACTTTTTGTTTTGTCGTGAACATCTAGAACACCACCAGGCTTCTGAGAGCCCAGAGAACCCAATGTGTTCTAGTGCTGTGATTGCCTCTGTTCCTCCTGAGCCCTACCCAATCCCTGTAGTTTGTTCAGCTGGGTTTTTTATTTTCATTTTCCTTACATTTTACCTCCAGGGCTTTGGGAGGATTTATCTTCTCATTTAAAACCACCTCTATCAATAAACCAGATTTTAATGCTGTGTTTCTGTAGATGCTTTAGGCCTCCATGATTTTTCTGTTAATGCTCAGGTTTTCTGGTGCTTGTGTTTGATTTCTCTTGTCCTGAAATATGCAACCTCTCCTCATCCTATCAGAACATAAAATAGATGTCCATCAAACGTTTAGTGTAAGATTCTATAGTATCCACATTCAAGAAAGTAGTCCGTGCTTATTTATTGACAGAAATAATAAAAATGATTTATAGTTGAACAAGGTAACTATCATTCCATGGAACCAACTCACATGGTGCAGAATATTTAGAAAAATCAGTAAATGTAAATTCTGTGGTCTTGCTCTTAATAATATTTTAAGCCACCATTTTTTAACACACATATTTGTTTAAATGTTCAGAAATTGTTGATGATTAGAGTTATGAGTCTGTTCTGAGATTTTAAAAACTTGTTAAATTAGCTTTTGGGATCATATGGTGCGCTCTAGTGGGGTCTACTTAAATTACAAACACTCCTGTGTCCAACTCTTTTCCACCATTTTTTGAGAGGGTGGAACATGACAAGAAGAGGCAGAAGTTAATTCAAAATATACTATGGTGGAGGGATTTAGCAAAAAAAAAAAAATCATGGACATAGAACAACAGTGTGCTGATTGTCAGAAGGAGATTGGTTGGGGGGAGGTGGAGGAGAGTGTAGGGGAGATAAATGCAGATGGACGGAGACTTGACTCCAGATGGTGAACACAATACAGTGTACAGATGAAGTATTGTAGAATTGTGCACCTGAAACCTGTATAATTTTGTTAACCAGTATCACTCCAATACAATAAAAAGGGAAAATATATATACTATGGCATAATACTCATGTTTTAAAAAACCTGGAGAACTTGAGTAAAAGAAACATACATCTGGAAAGGACACAAAAATATACATTTCCTTACCTTGCCTCTAATTAGCACTTCACCGAAAGCAATCCAGAAGATAGATTTCTAACTCAGGCATATGTCTGAAGCAAAGAAGATGTGATTGTGCAACATAACCATGCTTGTGTTCACTTTGAGAACATTTCAAATAGATGTTAAACATTATCATCAAATATTTACAGAGAGTAGGTGGCAGAACAAGAAAGCCACCCCTTATGGCTTTATTCATTTACTCAAAAATATCTACGAAGCACCTGCTGTGTGCTGGACAGTATGCCAGATGTGGAAGGTACACAGGTGTCTCAGGGCAGGATGTCAGGAAAAGGAGCTGAAGTCAGGATTCTCGTGCACATATGGATTGGGACCTCAATGAGGATGTGATCACTAAGGGAGGCTGGCTTCAGCTTGGCTCCGCAAGGGTGCACTACTGAGTTGGTCCCAAGTTAAGGCAAGGAGACAGAATTTTGTGCCTGTGTCAGTTACTGAGTATGGAAGGCAGGAACTTCCAAGCAAGGGGGCTCCTATTTGGCCAAGGGCAATTCTCACGTAAACTGGGGAGGGGAGAAAAAAGAATGCACACTGTATTAGTGGCTACTAAAAACATAGATGGGCTTGGTTTGTACTCTGAGCCTTAGAGTAACAGAGTACAGCATCATGAGAAACCCTCAACTTCCAGCCAAGATGGAGAACTAGACAGACAGACACACTGTCTTCCTCCACAACTAAGAAGGAATACAACTACCACACAAATAGAGACAACCAGAAGTTTCAGAAAACTGAACTGCATGGAAGTCAAACAAACAAAGATATAAAGAAGAAATACTCATCTAGACAAGCAAGAAGGGTGGAGCTGGGGCTAGAGAGGACACAGTGTGGTGGCAACAGCAGTAGCAGCAGCAGCAAGCCAGCAGAAAGCTCAGTCACATGTTTTAAAAACTTGGGAGGGATACCTGGGGAGCATTTCCAGCTCCAGACCAGACGACGCAGCTCACGGTCCCAGCACCAGGGAAAATGAAGCCTCATTGCTTCTGACTGTGAAGACCAGTGGGGGTTGGGTCAGAGGAAGAAATTTCCAGTCTCTCAGCAGAATCCACTTGTTTAAAGGGCCCCCATGGTCCTAGAATATCCACAGACATACCCACTCTGGGAACCACAGCCAGGGCAATAGCTAGAGGAACCAGTACCACTGGAAAAAGGGCAAGTGCTGAGCAAGCAGCATTGTTCCCTCTCAGACCCCTCCCCCACATACAGCACCACAACGTAGTGAAATAGGTCACCTGTACTGACTAATGCCTAAGGCTCCACAGGAGTGACAGCTCTACCTAAGACATAGAGGCAAACAAACACAGGAGCTTGTCAAAATGAGGAGACAGAGAAGTATGGCCCAAAAGGGGGAACAGATCAAGGTTCCAATAGGAGAACTAAGTGACAAAGAGATAGCCAACCTAACAGATGCAGAGTTCAAAACACTAGTGATAAAGATGCTTATAGGCTCGACAAATATGCCTAAGTGTGGCAAAAGCATAAGGAAAGAAGTGAAGGCTTAGCTAAGTGAAACAAAGGAAAATCCACACAAAACCAATGGTGAAGGGAAGGAAACCAGGGTTCAAGTCAATGATTTGTAACATAAGGAAGAAAACAACAGTCAACCAGAACAAAATGAGGAAACAAGAATTGAAAAAAATAAGGAGAGTCTTAGGAACCTCTGGGACAATTTTAACTGTGCCAACATCCAAATCATAGGGGTGCCAGGAGGAGAAGAAAAAGAATAAGAAATTGAAAGCTTATGTGAAGAAATAATGAAGAAAAACTTCCCTAATTTGGTGAAGGAAATAGACATAAAAGTCCAGGAAACACAGAGAGTCCCAAACAACTAGACCCAAAGAGGACCATACCAAGACACATCATAATTAAAATGCCAAAGGTTCAATATAAAGAGAGAATCTTAAAAGCAGCAAAAGAAAAGCAGAGAGCTACCTACAAAGGGGTGCCTATAAGACTATCAGCTGATTTTTCAAAAGAAACTTTGCAGGCAAGAAGGGACTGGCAAGAAGTATTCAATGTGATGAAAAGCAAGGACCTACAACCAAGATTACTCTATCCAGCAAAGCTATCATTTAGAATGGAAGGGAAAATAAAATGCTTCCTAGAAAGGTAAAGCTAAAAGAGTTCATCCTCACCAAGCCATTATTATATGAAACGTTAAAGGGACTTATTTAAGAAAAAGAAGACAAAAACTATGAACACTAAAATGACAACAAACTCACAACTATCAACAACTGAATCTAAAAAATAAAAACAAAATCCAACTAAGCAAACCAGAATAGGAACAGAATCATAGGTATGGGGATCATTTGGAGGATTACCAGTTGGAAGGGGGAAGGGGGAGAAATGGGGAAATGGTGCAGGGATTAAGAAGCATATTTGGTTGGTACAAAATAGACAGGGGAAAGTTCAGACTAATATAGGAAAGGGTGAAGACAAAGAACTTATATGCATGACCTATGGACATGAAATAAGGGGGTGGGATTGATGGAGGGAAGGGAGTTACTGGGCAGAGGGGAGCAAAGGGAAAGAAATTGAGACTACTGTAACAACATAATCAATAAAATATACTTAAAAAATTTACAGAGCATGGCTTGTGTACATGAAATTGTACTAGCTATTATAATTAGTTGTTCTTGGGCCACTTTATATGAAAAAGAACCCCCAAAACACCTTGAATTATTTTCTGGAGCGTAGGCCTCTTATAGTACAGACTTCTGTCCTCTCCCCAGCTAAGTGAGTGTTCTAGGATACCGTCTGTATCAGTGTACCAGCTGGTATTGTTGTGAGAGGCTGTGTTTGACTTCAGTAACTTTTTTTGGAAGACTTTCAATGTGTTTGCCCATTTCATGGTGGTGATTTACAAGCACACCTACCTGCCCACACTGTGCCAAATTGTGAGCAGTTTGGAACCAAAAAATGGCATGACCCTTATGCCCCACCATCCCTATTCATCCGATCTTGCCCCAAGTGACTTTTTTTGTCTCCCCGAATGGTAAACGCCTCAAAGGGAAATGTTTTGACAATGTGGAAGAAGTAAAACAAAAAATATGGCAGAAACACTAAAATACATCAAAATCAATGAGTTCAAAAACTGTTTTGAGCAGAGGAAAAAATGTCTTGGTAGGTGTATTGCATCAAATGGAGAGTACTTTGAAGATGACTGAAGTTTAGACATATAAGAATGAATACACAATTTTTTTATAAATAAATTCCATTTTTGTGGGGTCTGCTACACCCAACTATTTTTTTATAGGCCAAACCATTAATAGAGAAACTGAAATAGAACTCTTCTAGGATGGGGCAATGCCATGCCATTGAGTGAAATAGCTATGTTCTGCCAATAATGTTCAGGGGTCAGAGACAGTCCAGTCTGGGACATTTCTAATCTATTCTCCTTTAATATAGCACATATTGGTTTCTGTGTTTTTTTAAAGAAGGGAAACACCAGTAGCTGGTGTAGGTATGAGGCTATGCAAGGTTGCAAAGCACAGAGGACTCAGAGGTAGGAGATTCCATTGGTGCTTTTTCACCATCCAGCTGGGACAATGGGCTGCCAGTGCACAGTCTTGGTCTCTACTTTCTCATCTGTAAAGTGGGAAGGTTGTCCATATATTTCTTCACTGGTTGGTTCATGAGTTGATGTTATGTATGAAATTGCATTGTTTGCAAGAAGAAAGACTATTTTTTAAGCCCTGGAAAATCTGTGAAAAGTTGAGGGTACTTCCACATTTGTATTAAAGTCCCATTCTCACCTCAGGACACAGTCATTTTAACCATGTTAGAAATAAACATTAGATGCATGCTAACATAACGCAGGCAAATAAGTACCATAGTAGAATATTCTTCAGACATTCTCATTTGTTTATGATATTTACATTCTCTTGGATCACCAGATCTCAGTAATTGGTGGCAGTTCTTGGTACTTATTACAAGCAGAAATGCCTAACAACAAAATAGGCAGGTGCTTTTTGTTTTTCATAAGCAGATGCAGATACAGGTAAACTCTTGTCAGAATCCTCTCTGAATCCTCCTGTTCGGCCTGGGAAATTATTGTCCACATGTTTTTCTCATTCATATTAAACATACATTGCATGTAATATAAAATATTTATATAGATTTAAATATCTTTATGCCTAAGGCTTTTTAGTGAGTCATATTAAAATGTATGTGGCTTCTGAATAAAAATTTCCAGTTCTTAAATTTGCAGAAGAAATATATTCTGCTAAATGAAGCAAAGTTGGAATAAGAATCAATGACATAAAAGCTTCCTTGAGATATTACTAAGTCCATTTCTTTGTCCACAGCTATCCTATGGCCCAGAAAGAGAATACTGATCTATTTTAAAATACCCCATTCTAGTATGTTCCCCAGTCCTTCTGAGTAATGCTCACATTCCTGAGTTTAACTGCCTCTTCAAACCCCACCATCCACTCCAGGACACAATGTTTAAAGAACACTACTGAAGGATGAGAAATCAAATAACATAGAGTACATAACTTATTCTACATAATTAATCCCCACTCCATACCCATGTATTTCCATTGGGTCTCTCTTTTGCTTTTAGCTCAATGTGATTATCAGTGAGGTGTAGTTAAATCATAGCTTTACCATTCAGACATTTGTATAAATAGTAATTATAAGTATCTCATATGCTCTGGCAGTCTATAAATGCCAGAATTACAGTCTAGTGATCATTTTAAACTTGTTCTTTTTTTTTTTTTTTTTTTGGTTTTAATTAATATCCCTAAGATCACAAAATGAGTTCTGTGGTAAACTACTTGATACAAAGCTTGACAGTTGATTCAGGCACTATAGATCGTGACAATGTATAATCAAAAAATTTTTTAAATTCATTTCAAGAATAAAGTCAGTTAAGAAAACAAAACCAGTGCTATCAAAACTATATATGGAGTCACACAAAACCAAGAATGTTACTATAGCATAATATAAGTACTACTAGTTTCTTGTATATATAGAATGAAAAATGTTTTAAATTCTCAAAATATTGAAATATTGTTGTTTACCTAAGATTGTTAAGATGCCTGTCCCTGATGTTAGTGAAGTGTACTGAAATCAAATTATGTAACATTCTGCTTACTACAGAAACTTTAATCATCTGCATCACAGTCTACATTAAGGCACAAGCCAAGAACATTTGAAGAATTTGCCATATAGACACCCAGGTTAAGTTTCTGCATTTAATTAGCTACAAATAGACACTACATTTAGATTATTTCTCAGAGCAGTACTTTGGTTATTATTTCTACCTTGTAAAAATATTGGTGGAAATGAATTATCTTAAAAGCAGATGAGCTTTCAAAAATGCTTCAACTTGAAAAATTCTTCCTAAAAATGGATAATATATAGATTAGCACAGGAAAAATAAAATACTATGAGATGAGTCCATTCCCCAGAAATTCACATGTAGTCCATCTCAGGAAAGAATTGGTCTTAATCCAATAAAAATTGCCTCCTATAAAGTTTTTGTCTGTCATAAGTCATTCCCCACATCATGACATAGGTATGTTCACTCTGTAAATAAAACAATGTTAAGAAATGTCACACTGTGGCAGTCACATTGATGTTTGACCAGGCTAACCCAATAAAATGTAACCATAGATTTCTTAATTTGTAAATAATGATAAAGATCCAGAATGGATAATTACATCCATCTTCAAGAAATAGTCTAATCTTGAATTCATGAAGTACTAAAAGCACCTTTGAGAGGTGAAATCAGTTAATATATTGTAAGACCTTGGAGGGAATATATTTATATACAACTGAAATACTCATTTGAGAGGACATGCATTGGCTTTAGCTGTTTTATTCCTGTTACATAAGGGCCTGGGAGTCAGCCAATGGACATCTTGCTGCAGAGATCTGACAGATGCCTACTGAGTAAAAGTGGAGATAAGCCAAGAAGTCCCAATTGGCACACTTCATATTGACTAAGGTCAAAACAATTGCTTCCATAAAAAATTCAACTAGTTTTCCAGTTTTGACATAGTCCATATGAATTGATTAACACATTTATTGCCTCCTTCTCTGAGGTTTTTTTAAAATCATTTTTTATTTTTCAATTATAGTTGACATACAATATTATATTAGTTTCAGGTGTACACCCCAGTCATTAGGTATTATATAACTTACTAAGTGATCATCCTGATAAATCTTGTACCTATCTGACACCATATCTAGTTATTAAAATAGTGTTGGCTATATTCCTTATGTTTTCCTTTACATCCTCATGATGGTTCTGTAACAACCAATTTATACTTCTTAATTTCTTCACCTTTTTTTACCTATCCCCCCTAACCCCTCTCCCATCTGGCAACCATCAAAATGTTTTCTGTATCTATGTCTATTTCTGTTCTGCCTGTTTGTTTATTTCGTTTTGGTTTTTGAGATTTAATTGTTCATAGATATGTACTTACTGTGATTTTATTGTTCATATTGTTATCTTTTTTCTTCTTAAAGAAGACTCTTTAACACATCATGTAATACTGGTGTGGTAGTGATGAATTCCTTTACTTTTTTTTTTGTCTGGGAAGCTCTTTATCTGTCATTTGATTCTAAATGGCAGCTTTGCGGGGCAGAGTCACCTTGGTTGTAGGTCCTTGCTTTTCATATATTCTTGCCAATCCCTTCTAGTCTGCAAAGTTTCTGTTGAAAAGTCAGCTAACAGTCTATGGGAACTCCCTTGTAGGTAACTAACTGTTTTTCTCTTGTTGCTTTTAAGACTCTGTCTTTAACCTTTGGTATTTTAATTATGATATATCTTGGTGTGGGCCTCTTTGAGTTCATCTTCTTGGGGACTCTGCACTTCCTGGATTTGTATGTCTATTTCCTTTACCAGGTTAGAGAAGTTTTACGTCATTATTTTTTCAAATAGATTTTTAATATCTTGCTCTCTCTCTTCTCCTTCAGCACCCCTACAATGAAAATGTTGGTACATTTAGACTTCTGGCCAAGATGGAGGCTTAGACTGACACGCTCGGTCTCCTTCCACAACTAAGTAGGAATACAACTACCTCAAAACAAAAGATAACCAGAAATTCCAGAAAATAAAACTACATGGAAGCCAAATGTATGAAGTTATAAACCAGCAGTGCTTGTCAAGATTGGTAGGAGGGGCGAGAAACTGCGGTGCTGTTTGTGTTAGCAGCGGGGATAATGGCAGGACTGCGAGAAATGCCAGGGGAGCAATCCCGGCTGCAGTTGATACCTGGCAGCTCGTGATTCCAACGCTGGGGAAGGCAGACTCCCCATTGCCTCGGACAGTGAGGCTCAGAGGGCAGGGGGATGGAGAAAGAGGATCCTGGTCTCTCAGCAAAGAGTAATGGCAGGAATCCATCTTGGACCTCCACCGCCACACAAAGCGCCACAGTGCAGCAAAGAAGGTCGCCGATTGATCACCTCCAGTCACCGGGTAGTAATGAATGCCCAGGGTTCCGGTCCCTATAGCCTGCCCAGGAAGCAAAGCTAAACACAAGGCTGTCAGAATGAAGCAGACCACGATTGAAATCCTGGTGACGCAACTCACCAGGCAGCAGATGCGGGACCTGACAGACGAACAAATAAGAAATCTTTCTGAGGCTCAGTTCAGAGCTATAGCCGTAACATGGCTTACAGAATTAACAAAAGATTTGGAACAAGACAGGGAAGGAACGAAAACTAGTCATACTGAAACAAATGAAAACACATACGAGACAAGTGGTAAAGAAATAAAATCCAGAGATCAAATAAAAAAATTGGAACATAGGGAAGGAACAAACAGTCAACCAGTGCAGAAAGAGGAAGCAAAAAGTAAGGAATGTGAGGAGAGGCTCAGAAACCTCAGGGACAGCTATAAGTGAACAAACATTTGAATAATAGGATCGCCAGAGGGCGAAGAAGAAGAACTAGAAATTGGAAAATTATGTGAAAAAAATAATAAAACAGAACTTCCCAAACATGGGGAAGAAAATAGACTTACAGGTCCAGGAAGCACAGAGAGTTCCAGAAAAACTGGACCCAGTGAGAATCACTCCAGGACACATTATAATCAAATTGTCAAAAATTAAAGGTGAAGAGAGAATCTTAAAAGCAGCAAGAGAGAAGAGAAGAAATATGTACAAAGGGGTCCCAATTAGACTATCAGCTGATTTCTCAAAGGAGACCCTGCAGGCAAGAAGGGACTGGCAAGAAATATTCAAAGTAATGTAAATAAAAAAACCTACAGCCACGAATACTCTACCCAGTGAAACTGTCATTCAGAATAGAAGGGCAGAGAAAGTGCTTCCAGGACAAAATAAAACTGAAGGAGTTCATTAGATCCAAACCACTATTATATGAGATGTTAAAGGGACTGGTTTAGAAGAAGGAGGATCAAAACTATGAACATTAAAATGAAAACTGCATCACAACAACCAACAACAGAAGCTAGGGAATCAAAACAAATGCAAACTAAGTAGGCAATGAGAGTGGAAAAAGAACTATAGGTATAAGGAACATATTGGGGGAAGGTCAGCGGGGAGGGGGAAGGGGGAAAGGGAGATAGTACAGGAATTAAGAAGCCTAGTAGGAGGGAATGGAGTAGACAGGAAGAGGTTAAGAAGAACTATATGCACAACAAATGGACATGGACTAAACGGGGGGGACAACTGGGGGGAGGGGGCCCACTGGGTGGAGGGGAGCAGAGAGAAAAGAAATTGGGACAACTGTAACAGCATAATCAATAAAACATATTTAAAAAAAGAAAATATTGGTACACTTTAAGTTGTTTCAGAAGCTCCTTACTCTGTCTTTATTTATTTAGTTATTTATTTTTTCTTCCTACTGTTCTGATTGGGTGCTTTTTTTTCTTCCTCATATTCTAAATCACTGATTCGATCCTTTGCTTCATCCAACCTACTGTTTATTCTATTATTCATTTCTGACTGGCTCTTTTTTTATGATTTCTATGGTCTTTGTCATACTGGTGTAGTTCTCATTACGTTCCTTGAGCATCCTTATAACCATTTTTTAAACTATATCTGGCAAATTGCTTGCCTCCATTTCACTTAGCTCTTTTTCTGGAGATTTCTCCTGTTCTTTCACTTGAGGCATGTTTCTTTGTCTCCTCATTTCAGTTTTCTCTTTGTATTTGTTTGTAGTAGGTGTTCTGTGGGACCCAGTGGCACAGACTCCTTGATCACCTGAGCTGGATGCTCTAGGAACATCCCTTGTATGAGTTATGTGAGCACTCTTGTTGTAATTGAGTTTTGATTTCTATTGAACCATTTGTGCATGGCTTGGACCCTTAGGCTGACTGATTGTGAGGATCAACCTTAACCACAGTATATGAGCTTCTGTGCAGGTGCTTCAGCAGGGTCTAGTTCCTGCCAAGATCTCCCTTTGGGTATTCTGCTTGTGAAGCTAATTGAATCCTCCTCTGATGTTGTCTGAGGGTGGTCATTAGGATGTTGGTTCTTGGGCCTCTTGGGAGAGACTCTGGTTCAGTCCAATGTCAGACGCTGCCTGTGACTGGCCCTGGGCAACCTGTTTGGAGCTACAAAGTGATCCAAAGTTTGTGGCTGTCTCTATTGGGCCTGGGTGTGTGTGGGAAGGACAAAGCTGTACACCAAGTCTGGCGTCCACCAGCACTGAGTCCAGAAGTAAGTCAGCAAAAGGCCCAAGTTACCCTGAGATCCACCTCCACTTGCCAGCTGTTTGTTAGGCTCAGTCACTAAAAGGCCCTGTGGTAGTACTCAAGTTATATAAAGTAGATTCTCAGTGAGTCGCCAGGTAGAGGCAAGTGGTGTTCACCAGTTTACACAGGTTCAATCTCAATGCCAGTGCTAGGCCTGAGGCCACTCAGCTAAAGTCCCAGTGTATACCAAGTCTACTTCTGTGGTGAGCTGGGGTCTCAGGAGATTGTCAGCATAAGGGCAACAGAGTGTATAAGGCCCAAACAGACCAAGATTTGGCCATCGGAAAGGAAGGCTCTGTATGGGTTGGATAGGTGAGGGGAAAATGACCCTTGTCTTAGGGCCACACAACTGTCTATCCCAGTTTCTGCTAGGATCCTGAGCTCAGCAAGGCAAGACCTCCAGGAGTCATAAAGGTGGGACTAGTGGATTGCTTTGTGAGGGGCAGTACTGGTCAGTCTTGGAGGAAGGAGGGAGGAATGGTCCACTGCCTCAGAGCCACACAAATTAGTCACTGACACCCCCTGAATCTTTCCAGACCTCTACACCCTTGCCTATGCAGCTGACTACTCATCAGAGTGTAAGCCCTGCAGAATGAGGTGACAGGTGGCGCTATTCCATTCCCCCAGTCTGATGTCATAGAAGGGGAGTGCTCCACCCAAGAAAGATGGTATCTGTGGTATGGGAGAGGGACTCTGCACTGGATCCTGGTGGCTGTGCCTTCAGCGCTCTCTTCCTGCCTGAGCCACAAACCCCGATTTCACCTCACATGACTCTAGTCTGCTCCACCCTCCCTCCACGGGAGCCCAGGGTGCATGACTGAGAATGAGATTTTGTGCAATGGATTTTTAAGAGCACCTATGTCTATAATATACTCTTATCTCTCCCTAGCAGAGAGAATCCTAACTAATTTTCATAGCCAGGTATTACGTGAGCATGTCTTCCTGGCTCTGGTGCTCTGAGCTGGGGAGCCCAGCATGGGGTTCAGCTAGTCTTAGGTGGTTATTCAGGTTGATTGTTCCATATTTAGTTGTAATTCCAATTTGGTCCTGGGAGGAGGTGAGTGTATCTTCTACCTACTCCGCTGCCATCTTAGACCTCTATCTCAGTGGCAAGAGTTGACCAATTTTTTGTTGATGTCCTCATGTCATGATATTGAGTAGAGAGGGCAGAAGATATCTCTAGAAGCTATTCTTACATCTGGTCAACCAATAACTGTACCCTAACATGACTTTGTACCCCACGATCCCAATGTATCCAAACTAAATATATCCCCAATTCAACTTTTTCTTAATTGATTCTCAAAAAGAGGAGGGGAAATTAAAGGAGAAAGGAAATGGTTTTGTAGCCAATTGCAGTTAAAATATTTTACTCTTGCAAAAATCTAAAATGGATAGACTGCAAGTGCTCCTCCTAGGACATTAGAAGGAGTCTATGTAAGTGAAGGGCCCTGAAGCTTAAGTTTCATTAGCTTCACTTAAAATTCACCTTTGCTTTTCATGTGTTTTCATTTTTTCCATTCTTTTTCTGTTCAAGCTCTGGCCAGTTCATTCTTTGAATCCTCTCATTGCTTCAGTTTCTTGTGTTCTGACTTATAGCTCTATTACAACATTTAAATTGCTTTCTTGAATGTGATAACATTCAATAGCTTTTCCTTAATTCTCATCTGACTTTACCTTATAAAATTTTAGGCTATTCATCATGTGCTCCTTGAAATTCAGTCATTATTATTATTATTATTGTTGTTGTTGTTGTTGTTGTTGTTGTTATTACTATTATTATTATTATTTTGGTGGTTTCTTAGTTTCCTCTATGTCCTCTAGCCTTGCAGTTTTCTTTTTCTGCCCTATTCTTACTTGTCTTCCTTCTTAATCTCCCACATTATATGGCTCCCTGTAGTCTTCTTATCTGCCTTCTATATCCATTGCTCTGTGAACTCCAGAGAGAGCCCTCAGCTTTCATGGTTCTAGCTGAAACATCTACATGGATGATATCTAAATCCCTAAGTCCCATCTTACCCCTTTAGTATGTTTCAATTTTATTTTTCCATCCATCCAAAGGACAGGCTTCTTCAAAGATACATCAACACCTTAAAATTAAATGTTTAAAACCTTGCCTCATCCTTTCTCTTCCTAAACTGACTTCACATTGGTCTCAAGGACATAAAATTTGGAATAATTTTTTAAAAATTTTTATTTACACATTGTTTTTATATTACAGTTGTCCCATTTTTCCCCCATTGTTCCCCCCCCCCACCCTTCCCAACCCTTCTCCTAGAGTCAATCCCCACCCCGTTGTCTATGTCCATGGGTCATTTGTACTAGTTCCTTAACTACACCCTTCCCCTTCTTATCCCACTTCTCCTCCACTCCCCCCCTCCCCTGGTCACTGTTAGTATGCTCCTTGTTTTCATGCCTCTGATTCTATTTTGCTCATTTGTTTGTGTCGTTCATTAGTTTCCTGTATTAGGTGATATCATATTGTATTTGTCTTTCATCGCCTGGCTTATTTCACTAAGCATGATTCTCTCTAGTTCCACCCATGTTGTTGCGAATGGTAGGAGTTCCTTCTTTCTTTCTGCTGCATATTATTCCATCATGTAAATGTACCACAGTTTTTTGATCCACTCATCTACAGATGGGCACTTAAGCTGTTTCCAGCACTTGACTATCATAAATAATGCTGCTATGAATATAGGGGTACATAGGTTCTTCTGAATTGGTGTTTCAGGATTCTTTGGATCTAATCTAGCAGTGAAATAACTGGATCAATAGGTAGTTCCATTTTTAGTTTTTTAAGGAAATTCCATACTGTTTTCCATAGTGGCTGCACCAGTCTGCATTCCCACCAGCAATGCACCAGGGTTCCCTTTTCTTTACATTCTCGCCAGCACTTGTCGTTTGTTGATTTGTTGATGATGGCCATTCTGACCAGTGTGAAGTGGTATCTCGTTGTGGCTTTTATTTGCATCTTGCTAATGGCTAGTGATTTTGAGCATTCTTTCATATGCCTATGGCCCCTCTGTAGATCCTCTTTGGAGAAGTGTTTGTTCAGGTCCTTTGCCCACTTTTTAATTGAGTTGTCTGTCTTCTTAATGTTGAGATGTATAAATTCTTAAATATTTCAGAGATCAATCCTTTGTCTGAGGCATCATTGGCAAATATGTTTTCCCATATGGTTGGTTCTCTTTTCATCTTGCTGATGTTTTCTTTTGCTGAGCATAAACTCTTTAGTTTGGTGTAGTCCCATTTGTTTATTCTTTACCTAATTTCCCTTGCCTTAGGAGATATATTGATGAAAATATAATTTTTGATGAGACTCTCTTTGTCCCATTTGAAATCTCAGGCTATCTCCAAAATAATTTATTGAAAATGTCTTCTTATCTTTATGTCAGTATAAATTCTTATTTCTCTATTTATAAGCTTTCAACCCAACATCACATGATATACTTCAAGTACCTGAATCATACCAATTTATCAAAGTTCAGTTCATGACACACACCTTCTATGACTCCTTCTTGAATATTCCCATTAACATTTATTTAATCCACTTGGCAATTTCAGCCACAACTCCATTTTATAAATTGGGTCAATTTTGGCTCTAAGTTAAGCAACAAGACAGAAGTTTGAATACTACAAGAAATTGACTCCAAGCCAGTCAATTTCCCTGCCATTCCTGTATTTATCTCTATTACAACAATATTATGCAATGTTTGATGTTATACATAAGGTGTTTGGTTCTCTGTTGGTGAGATTATTTTTTCCCTAATGCCAAAGCAGATCTGCACCTCTATTTTGGGAGGTGAGCACATAGTTATGTGCACAACCACGTTATTGCTGCACTTATTTCTTATGTGAAAAAAATGATAGGCCATTATACTACTAACAAGATCCTATATCTTCATTTGAGAAGGGTCCAATGGGTAGGCACCTCTATTCTCTAAAAGTGATGATAGTCCTGGCCAATGTGGCTCAGTTGATTGGAGCATTGTCCGTAGACCAAAAAATTGTGAATTTGATTCCCAGTTAGGGAACATAGCCAGGTTGTGGGTTCAATCCCTGACTGGGGCACATATGAGAAGGCAACCACCAATCAATGTTTTTCTCTCTCCTTCTCTCTCTCTCTCTCCCCCTCTCTCTTCCCCTCTAAAAGCAATGAAAAAAATGTCCTTGGTAAGGATAAAGTAAATAAATAATAGTGACAATAAAAGAGCAAAGATAAACCACTTGCTCCATTTGTTGCAGTTTGTGAAATTTATCTTCCTGGAAAGCCCCCCACACCCCGAGATCCTTATTGCAATAAAGAACAATAACTGTAGGCTAATTCCATTCATTTCCCACCAGTAAGGAAACATCCTCAGTGTGTGGTTGACATGGCCTTCAGGCCCATGCAGAAGAATTTGACTGAGGATCTTCCAAACCCAGTTATATCATTCCCTCCCCCCTAATTTCTACTCCACTTCTAATTTGGCAGGGTGGGTGGCGGTGATGTGGGAGAAGTAATGACTCCTAATATTTCCCAAGGATTCAGTACCAGAATCAGAATTTTTAAAAATGATTTCTTTATGGAGGTTTTACATTTTAGCCCACAAACTAATGGAAGGTATGAACCCTTTTAATACTTGAGTCTAAACAGCAGTGGGGTCAGGAACTTAGTTAATGCACTATGCCATTTGTAAACTCTACAGTCTTCTACAGTCTTACCTATATGTATCTTTCCCCAAAGAATATAAGCTTATGAAGGGTTAGAGATATCTCTCCTTTCCTCTCCCCCTCCTCCTCCTGCTTCTCCACCACCTCTCTTCCTTTTCTCTCTTCTCTTCTTCATCCTCCTCCTGCTCCACACCCTTCTCCTAGTTTAAATTCCAGACAGTACTGGTTACATAATGGATACTTAGTAAATATGTGCAGGTTAAATAAGTCAAGGATTTCTTTTTAGAACAATGAGAAAAAAATTTTGTTTTTTGTACAGGAATAAATTATATTCAACCTTCTTTGCCTAAATTAACGTCAGAAGCTTAATACTGGTTAAGTTTCTAGGAAATCTTGAAACATGGGAAAATAAGGGGAAAAACACTTAGATTTATGAACATAAGGACATATTCACAATGCTCCAATTGTTTGGTGTTTCATTAAGATAATAACATCTGTCAAGAACTACCAGCTGCCATCCAAAGAATCAGAGGATTATAAAACACAGAGATTAAGTCAATTGATGACTCACAAAAGGGATACAAGTTTGAAAGTCAACACATTACATAATGAGTAATAAAGACTAAAACAATGGCAAAGCAGTGAGGTTAGAGGAGGAGAGGTTTCATGGTGATTAACCAGTTGCCATGTCACTGCAAAGGCAAGAAGATGTAGGGGGAAAGATGACTAAATTAACTATTCTCTTCCCTCATCATTACAACCTCCTGTTGCCAAGACTCAGAAGAGTGTTTAATTTCAGGAAGGCTTCTTGTTGTGCTTCAATAATATGACTGTCTTTCATTTCTTGCTTAAATCTGTGATCGGTGGTGGGAGTGAAAGGACTGAGAAACTCTGATTTACTCACAGAAACATAGTTACACTCTAACAGAAGCATGCTGATCCATGATCGTTTACATTTTCTCAGGGGATAACCCAGCCCTGAACAACAGCAATAAAAATGCTTCTGAAAATAACTGGAGACTGACATCATATACCCCAAACTGAGGAATAAAAGAATGAAAGTTAATAGCCACCACTCATTGAGTTCTTACTATATGCCAGGCACTGCTGAATTCTATACAAGTATGATTTCATTGCTGCACACAGAAAACTCATGAATTAGGAACAATTATTATCCAATTCTACAAATAAGGAAACTGAGGCACAGAGAGTTATTTGCCCAAAGATACAGGTAGAAAATTATCAGAACAAGGATCTGAACCCAGGCAATCTGATTTTAAATTTCATATCTTACAAAGGAGTTTCTGGAATCCTATTTCAACCAATAGAACTGAGGCTTTATCATCCAATTGGAGATTCACAGCTCTGGCCAATCAGAGCAGTTCTATTCTGACCAATCAGGACAGTGCCTTTTGGACCAATCAAACTGCAGGGATTTTGAGTGTGCATTTGTATAAAGATGGAACAATCAGGGACCAGGGGTTCATATAACTCAGCTCCCCTCTGGCTTGGAGTGCTGTCTCCTTTTCCCTCGTAGACTGAAGACTGTGTCTCCCTGGCTGAGTGGAAACTCTGCAGATGTCTTGCCAGAGCAGAATGGAGCAGACCAGTAGAGAGGAGCAGAGCAGAGCTGGAAAGGGGTCTGGGCCTGGGGTCGCCTCTAATCCATGCTGTTTTCAGAGCCATGTTATATCACAATTGAGCTGTTTTGTACTAAATAAACTTTCCTTCTTCACCGCACCCTAAATTGGGGAATTCCTGTTGGTGTTGAATTGGTGCCAACTGTTAGATAGGATAGGTAGTAAACTAAACAGGGAGGAGGAGGGAGACATGTCTCACCCATTGCTCACCCACCAGTCCTGAGCCCAGTCCAATAAGATTTCTGGGTGTTCTGAACATCACAAACAAAGATAGCACAGGTGGAGGAGAGTCCTTGAGACTCCATGCTGGGAAAGGAAGCCTCTATAGCAATTTCACTAACTAAGACAAAGAGCCTTTACTAGTTGAGAAAGAAAGCCTTTGTAGCTGTACGTTATTCCCAAGGTTTAGAAGGGGAGGAAGGGGGACATAGAAACTAACTAACATATATAACCCCTGAACCCCAATAGTGGGCACACTTAGATTAGCTGAGTGCCCACTTGCAGCCTTGGCTCAAGTGTATAGAACAAACTTACTAACTTTATCTCCTCTATAGGTGGGGCATTCAGACTAGCTGGGTGCCTACTTGCAGCTTCGCACTTGCATGTGCTTCACAAATAAACTTTCTATTTCATTTTCACTGTACATGTTTGTCTCTTGCTTGAATTCATCTTTTGTGAGCAAGGCAAAAATTGAGGAACAAGCTGGGGTGGGGATAGCCCTGTCTTAGGTCTCTTCCTGGTAACACCAACAACCGCTGCTTGACATAAAAATAGAATAATGTGAAATAGTTGTATTATTAAAATATCAATACAACTTAAAATTTCATAACAGTGGGTGGTAACTATTACAATTATTCAGTTTTAATAAGAGAAACTAGAGTATAAATGAAGTATAACTAAGTCAGTGTAAAATAATGATATACTTAAGTATATATCACTTGTCTCCCTTGTGACTTCAGGTTACATATAGTGTTATAACTAAGTTTGGCCCTGGCTGGTTTGGCTCAGTGGATTGAGCGTCGGCCTGCGAGCTAAGTGTCGCTGGTTCGATCTTCCAGTCAGGGCACATCAGAGAAGGAAAACTCTGACTCCAAAAAACCTCCGCTGCCTTGCGGCATACCTCTTCAGGGGAAAGGCTAAGGGAGTAAACCCCGACAGAAAATCCGGAGCCGGAGTCCCTAAGGCGGTTTGATGTTGTAGTCAACACCGGCAACTCCTGCGGCGCACCTGAAGCCAAGCTGTATCGACTCCATCTTTCCCTTGGACCCTTCAGCTGCGAAGAGAGGGGGGGTCTGCTGCATGGGCAACAGCAGACCCTCCATATCACCCTGCCCAGGCTCTGTAGCTTCAGCTTCACTGGAGAGGACACTCCAGCGTCATCGCAAGATGTCGATTCAACACGGGAGGAGACAGATACCGTGTCACTCCCGAGTCGGACTGCACAGCCATTCTCGGCGGTGCAGATAGACTCTTAAGAAGCTACACCATCGTCTCTCGAGACGGACGGCTGCCGACGACGACGTATAACTAAGTTAAAAACCATAGATAGCATAGTTATGGATTTACTCAGTTTTAAGTTTAACTAATTGAAAATAAAAAGGTAAGAAAACATTAAAATTGTTTATTTTCTACTATTGAAAAGAACTCAAATATACAAGTTTTATTTAGTACCTCAACTCAGAAAGTTTCAAAAGGATTTACAAGATTTATATCTGTAAAATGCTTAAGAACACCAGGTACAAGTTCCTTGTAAAAGGTTTCCTTTTAAATTAAAAAAAAAAAAAAAAAAAAAATATATATATATATATATATATATATATATATATACACACACACACACACAGGATTGGGCAAAAGTAAGTTTGAAGGTGCTCACATTGAAAATAATACAATAATCAATAAATAATAATAAAAGAATAAACTCTTTTGTGTAGTCAAAACGGTAAACCTACTTTTTTCCCACCCTGTAGTAAGTCAAATATCTAATAGCTTCCTATTTTAATTTGGCCTCCCACAGAAGCAAACCCTGAAATAGGGATTCAAGTGCAAATAGTTTGTTTAGGAGGAGAAGGACATGATCAGAGCAAATAGGAAAAGTGAGACAAGGCAGGAAGACAGCCAATGCAGTGTGTTAGGAAGCCAGCTATCACCCTATGTAAGTGGAGCCCAATCCCATCAGGGAAACCCTGAACACCAATGTACAGAATGCACCTCAGAAGGGTGAGAGAGCTTAGACATTTACATACCAACTCCCATCAGTCATTGCTTCAGTCATTGAGTGAGAGCTGTTCTCATCAGGGGCAACAGTTCTGCTGTTTGTCAGGTCTCCCACGTGGGAGGCAGAGTGAGCTTCAATAGCAGGAGTAGCACATGCCCTGGTAACAGGAAGTCCAGCCAATGTGCAGGCACTGGTATCTGCTCCACCTTTCCTCCATTTCACTTTTCACTCTAAACGATGTTATTTTGTCTATAAATCTTTATATCCAAACAGAATTTACTCCTGGAAATAATAAAAGATTATTGCATTCTGTAAACAGAGTCCTTCACATTGGTTTGTGTGAAGTTTCCACAGAAGCAAACACCCAGTGAAAGAATCCAGGCTCCCTGTTTCAAGATACTCTGATGATAAAATGCACAGCGTGTGGCATGAACTAGTAGACTTTCAGTGGGAAAAGAGATGTGTGAAAGAAGCTAAATCTACTGAGTGTGTGTCACTGATCTAGGATGTCAAGGTGTTCTCTGGGAAGTCTCTGTCCCTTCCAGTCCTAAAAGTAAAATGCTTATTGGGTCTCATAGTCATCCTTCTTACTTTAACCATCTTCAATTAATGAGGGAAGGAGATTTGCAATCCAGAGAGAGAGAGATCAAATAGATTATTCTTAATCATAAACTGAGTTAATGGTTCAAACAGGGCCAGAACTGATTCTACATGGTTAAGGAAATGGCAGGATTTGGAGTAAGAAATCTGTTTCAGCTCTCCCACTCTTCACATATTTCCATTCTCACTAACCTCGTTTGTCTCCTTCTTTCCTTTCTTCATATGAGTTTCCAAATTGGCCAAATGGCTGAAAGAGCAGATAGGTGTTTTTATTTTCTGGTATTCTTGCTTCACGATAGCTATAGGCTATGAATTGCATCTCTCTTTTTAGGAATGAAAGACAAGAGGCAATAAGAAAATCTGCATGGGATTAGAAGATGCAAAGTATAGTTTAGCTATTCCTACCTGCCCTCGTACTGTTTTAATATCTCTGTATTGCAGCTATATAACCACATAGATAGAAGAATAAGTTTGTGTATCTTATAGTTTGCCCCAGCTCTTTCCTTATTAACATTTCCTTAGACTTTACCCTGATGATTTGTCCTAAAACAATTTACCTTATTATCCAGATACTAACAATCCCAAAGTTGTGAGAAAAGAACATTCAAGAAAGAAATGTCATGTTTTTAACAAGAAAAGGTGAGAAAAAGTGGGAAATCATGTGCTCAAGTAAGAAGTATGATCCTGACCCTCTTGCTGGATGCCTGTCAGGATTTCTTAGAAGAGGCAAAAAAGGATCAACTATGTGATTTATATTTGTACTTTGAAATTTTTCCCTAGCCCAAAATCAGATCTCTGTATTTACTCAGCCATAAGATGGAATCACATTACTCCTCTGGGTGATGACTCAAAGGAAACACTTGATTTTTAAACAGAAAACAAGCATAGCACTCTTTTCCTGAGCATCCAAAAAGATGGGAAGATAAGAGAAAGATGGAAAATTGTCTTCCCAGAGTCACCACTCAATCTTCATCAAGTTCTGAAGAGAACAGAAATGCTGACCTTTTTTTCTGGCCTATGCAAAGCTAAGTCAAAAAGATACTGTGAATGGTTTTGTTGAAAGGATTTCTTGCCAACTATAATTCCAGGGTGTGTGTGTGAGTGTGTGTGTGAGTGTGTAGTGAAAGACAAAGACAGGACTGGGCAAACAAAACTTGTAAATATTTATCACTAGTCTTTTTATGCATTTCTCTTTTAGATCTTTGAAGAGAAGCATCATACAGTTCTGAAGTATTTAAGTATATAGATTATGTTTACAATGGAAAAGCAAAATACAGCAAAGTTATCGATGATGCATACTACAACTTTGCCTAATCCCAGCATTGCATTAAATCATCCTCAGTAAAATAACAAGCATTCTTGTTTAAAAAATGTTTCTTAGGGCACCATATATGCACACTACTGTGTTTTAAGTGCATCAAGAACACTGGTAATCAGTAAACATTGATTGGATTTAGGATTGCCAAGAACATGCTGCCAATTTAGGGTTTATTTATTTACTTTGCTTGGTTATTTAGTCAAAGCTATTTCAATTATTTATTTAGTGCTCTTGTTAATTTGATCTGTACTACATGTCTCTTCAGCTATGGTCTAGTAGACACTGTCTCTTAGGTATGTACTTAAGACAGAAACTGTATTCCATTTATTAATGGGCATGTTATCTGTATAAAATGCTTAGACATTCAAATCAGGCAAAATGATAAGCATCAAGTCTTGATTTGTTAGTGAACATTTATGTTTTTCTTTTATATCATAAACTGGAGATTGACATTCAAGGAATACACAGGGAACCCAGGCCTTTAACATAGACTTAAAAATTATGAAAAGAAGCCAAAGAACAAATATGCATAACCCATTAACACAGACAACAGTGTGGTGATGACCAGAGGGAAAGGAGAGTGGGGGCTGGATGGAGGTGGGCAAAGAGTAATAAAATAGGGATATCTGCAATAATGTCAACAATAAATAAAAAATAAAAATTATGAAAAGAATAGTAATTTTGTAGACATTTATAATTGTCAGAAACATCTGGGTATAGTGGCAAATTACCTTAACTATTTTTAACAATGGTCCATTTAGGTAGAAATTTAAATAAATGAAAGAAGCAAAGATAAATAAAAAGATTATTCTGGAATTACTTAGAGACATTATGACCTCCATATGAAAAATGTACTGTGTTCTTATTTTATGAAAATATAATCCCCAGAATCCAAAGAACAGAGCTGTCTAATAGATCTATCTGAGATGATGGAAATGTTCTATATCTGCTTTATCTATTACAGTAGCCATTTGCTACATGTGGCACTTGCAATGCAGCTAGTGAAATGGAGGAACTGAATTTTAATTTGATTTAATTTAAGTTAATTTAAATGAAAGTATCCACCTATAGGTAGTGACTACCACATGGCACAACATAATTCTAGGGAAAAAAAGGCTCATTTTTGATCCTCAGAGAAAAGTACAGTGACAGGGATGAGATGAAATTAGACATTTAAAAATTAATGGATATGGAGAAAATATTTGCAGAAGACACATATGATAAAAATAACCATTATTCAAAACCAAGAATTTACAAAACTCAACAATAAAAAAATAACTCAACTTTTTAAATGGGCCAATGACTTTAACAGACATTTCATCAAAGAAGATACACAGAAAGCAAATAAGCATATGAAAAGATACTCCACATGATATGTCAGCAATGAATTGCAAATTAAAACACCAATGAGATTACACTACACCTCTGTTAGAATGACTGACAATCCACAACACTGATAACACCAAGTGCTGACAAGAATGTGGAGCAACAGGACCTTTCCTTCATTCCTGATGGGATAGCAAAATGGTGTATGTAGTTGCTTTGGAAGACAGTTTGGTGATTTCTCTCAAAACAAAACATGCTCTTAGCATACAATCCAGCAATCATGTTCCTTGGTATTTACCCAAAGGAATTGAAAACTTATGTCCACACAAAAACCTACACACTGACATTTATAGCAAGTTTATTTGTAATTGCCCAAACTTGGAAGCAATCAAGATGTCCTTCAGTAGGTGAATGGTTGCAATCAATAGGTGTAATCTGGAAATATATTAAAGAAGGATCTAACTATAAAGGTTTGGAGATCCTTTTAGGAAAACGACTTTTCAATTCCACTTTGATCTCTCTCTGAGACTGCTGACTCAACTAAAAACTTCTCGAAACTCTCTCCTCTTCCAGAGTTCTTCAGCATTGATATCCAGATTCTATGTACTTCAGCTCTTCTTCTTTGTCTCCTTTTCTGGTTCCTTGTTTTCTCTGTACTTATACACCTCCTGGTTGGGGCTTTGTCCCCTGGGCCCTTAAGATGTTTCCATTGATACCTGCTTGTTCCACCCAGTCTCCCAGTTCACTTTTCAGATCCATAACTATGTTTTGACTCCCAAACTAGCATCCTGATTCCTGGACTTTATTTAGGCTAATTCAGCCTGTGCTGCTTATATCCCAGGACCCTTCTGACTGAATGTTCCACACATGTTTTTTCTCCACGGCAATCGGGAGGCCTGGGGCTCTAAGAGGTAAAGCAGGCTGGGTGTAGGAGTGGGAGTGGGGCTGTGACTATGTGACCAGAGCACAGAGCACTTGGGGGTAAAGTTTCATGAATCAATGAGAGGGCAAAGCAACTCCATGGGAGGGGCTTGAGAAAACAATGAGAAATATGGGAATGATTGCAATGTAGAACATGCGAGATCAGGTTAGAAGCTTTGAAAGGCAAGGTCCCGAAAGAGTTCTAGAAGTAACTGAATGTAGGTCAGAGGAACTTTTATGAGCTTCCATTGATGAATTTAGGGACAGGATTACAGAGCCTACTAGCTGGATTTTTTTTTCTTTTCCCTGATACATCACCATAGTTTAAGCCCTCAGACACATATTAGTATTTAATTGCTTCATTACTGCTTTTTCTTAATCGTGTTACGTTTGGCAAATTAGGAACACTGTCAGTGCCTCATATCCTCATCTATAAAAGTAATCACACTTATCTCATAAAGTCATTTGAGGAGTAAATGTGTTAATATATGAGAGTACAATTAAAATAGGGTCTGGCACATAATAAATATTATATATGCATTAATTATTGCTATTATAGTGTTATTAATATTATTTCTATAACAGTCTTTAACTGGTTCATTTATCCCTAGACTCTATCACCTCCATTCCATCTTGCATTTAATTAATAATTATTTTCTTCATGATATTTCCTTTGGCCTTCAGTGGTTCCCAAATTACCTAATGATCACGCCCTAACTCCTCCACTGGACATTCTTTGACTTTCAATAATCAACCCCCATCCACTCCACTTGCCTTCTCTTTGCTCCCCAGTGCTCTTCCTCTGCTTCTTTCAGCATGACCTCCTCACTGTCTCCTGCAGAAGTCAAGACCGTTCATACCACTTTATCTTTGCTTATGTTGCTCTCCTTCCCCAGGAGGACCCCTTTCTTACCTTCTACCTGCCTCAATTCTAACCACTTCTCAGGGCCCAGCTCAAGTTCCACTTCTTCTATTGCAGCAAAGGTAGCAACTCTTGGGCTTCCCCAGGAATATACCTAATAACACCAAGCGGAATGCCTTGCACACAGTGTCTGGTAAATAATTCTGTCTTAGTTCTTTCTTTAGTATTCAACATCACAGATTTTAGAACTTTCTAGTGCTTTATTGATAACCAGTTTATGAATATATGTTGTATCAGTTTAGAAAGCCTTCAGTTACATGTCATAGAAGACCACATTCAAACCCTAAGGATATTTATAGTGTGCTTCCAAAAGTTCATCAACAACTCAAAAATGTCTTTTTACACTTTGTTTCCACCCTTCTCAGCCAACTGGATATTCGTCTATGTTCATTTTACCTCACCACAACAATATTGCTATTGTGGTTCGGGCATTACATCCTCACATAAATATTCCAAGAGGGGAGGAAGTATCAGTGATAAGTGTGTCATCCCTAACTTGAGAGGCTAGGAAAAGGAGTGTCTAGGAAAAGTGAAAAGGAACGCCATGATTGGCTTAGATAATTTATTATTCAGGGCAAGGCACCTTACTAATGAACAAAATTGGAGTTCTGTTGGGAAAAAGAGAAAAATAACTCTTGTATAGGGTATCTTGGTTAGTTGTTTGCTCCTGTCTTGCATTTTACTCTCACCTATAGTCTCCTCAAAGGGAGAAATAACATCTTTATTCCTGGAGTGTACAGTGCAGTCTTGAAAATTTAGCAGCTACTCAGTAAATAATTGTTGAATTCTTAACTGCTGTTTGGGGCATTTCTCAGGCCCTCAGGTCAGGTCCATTTCAAAGTCACAAATAGCATTCAACTTTGAAAATAAAGAAAGGTCCAACAAGCACACTGTGAGATAATAGACACTTAAATTTAGCACAGTTTACATGAATTCCTGCAGAAGCTCAAAAATCAAAATACAAATTTTGAAAAGTATTTGTTACTATCTGCCTTATGTAAGCATTATGCACTTAGCTGAACTGGAAGTCCTTGAATTATCTTTTCAGGAGGCTTTGCTGAGTGTGTAGATTCTAAAGCTACCAACAGAAGCAGCCTCCTGACAGCTCATGCTCTGAAACAGGCATCAGCTCCAAGTAATAGTTCCTTTCCCCACATATTATAGTATTTATCTGACACAAAGTAATTAACACCTCCATCAAGTAAAATTTCTGATTGCATCATATGGTCTCAGCTACTCGAAAGCCACTCACCCATCTGGTTGCATTAATTTTGCCATTTGCCAGCATGTGGGTTTGTGTGTGTAGTGAAGGGGTGTGTGGGAGAATGGAGGTTGTTGGGTGTTTGGAGTAACACGTTACCACATGTGCATGGCCGGTTTGTAATGTGTACCCAGTCATTCCAACCCTCTGCTCAAGTAAGAAAGGGACAGCTGCTCCTTGTCACACTACTCTGGGATTTAAACTCTGATACATTCTCTGCTTAGTGTCACCATCACATTGTGGAAGAGATTAATGTTTTACAATTAATTCGATGAAAAGATACAGCCTAACAATTCTTCAGCTATGAAAATAAAATTCTACAGATTAAGGAAGTAACAGCAATTCTAGATAAAAGCCACATTGAGTTTTTGAGCCATTGAAAAGATATATAGAAAAAGAAAAAGAGATTACTAAATAGACCAGTCTGCTTATGTATTCCATTCCCAAATTATGCATATGCAGATTAATTTGCACACATTGTCCAAACATTGAAGTGGATAGTGAAGAATTCCAAATATCACCAAATGATTTAGTTATGTAACACTCTATGCCCACATGTTTTGGACCCAATGTCTTGTTTTTTTCTCAGCTGCTTTGAAAGTGCATAAGTGCAATAAATAAGCAACATAAGCATAAGGAAAACTGTCCAAGTTTATGTAATAGTTATTGTCAAAGCTAGGAAATATTCAACACAGGGTTTTGGATTGTCCAAAGTTGCTTTTCATAACGCTATCCTAAGAAGTTATTGAGTAAATACAGATGACATAGCAGATGTTTTACTATAACTCATGAATGGCTATTCCATAGAAAACTTGAAACAAATTTTAAAAACAGAATATAACTTGTAGATACTCTACATAAGCTAAACATTGCAATGAATATCACCTATAACCAGTAAGAGTTGTATATTTTATCTATCATTTCAATATGCCTTTTTGCTTACTTATGTTTTCAAAGGGAACAGGCCAATCCAAACTGGAAATGAGCACTTTTGATATGCTCTCCTCCTAGGGGCTACAATGATCTTGCCTTGATATTAACAATTACAGCTGCCAGGCTCAGGTGGGAAGTGTGGGATGACAGGAAGGGCCAGAGAGGGAGATAATCAAAATGGGACTATACCCCACTATGTTCATGATTTGTTCGCTCTGACTCACTTTCTCAGACCCACGTAGCCAGTGCTGTACTGTTCCCACCGAGAGTGATGGAGGGCATTAGGAGATTCAGTGTCCTGGTTAGAGGGGAGGTTCTGGACAGGTGAAGTCTGGCTCCATTCAGCTTTGATGTGGGAAAGTTGCTAAATCTTTATAACTTTCAGTTTCCTTTTAAAAAATATTTTGTAAATTGGGGATAATAGCTGTAAGTATCTCATTGGATTATGTGCAGGTTGAGTGAAATAGTTACATAAATTATTAAGCCCATAATAACCATTATTAACTATTAGCATTATTATTTTAGTTATAATTGTGATGAGAGAGGAATATAAAACTTATACAAGACATCATCCATTCACTCATTTGGTCACTCAAAAGAAGCACCTTGGTTTTCATAATGAGTGTGCCCATTATATTGGGATAGGCATAATGGCTTTGGGCATAAAAATGAGACCTTGGTAAAACCTCAAACAAGTGAAATTTGCCTCTAAAATCTCCTCACCTCCCTTCCAGCTGCTCTCTTCCAGAGTATCATTTTCTCCCACTGCCTTGGTGGTTCAGAACCACTCACTGAAGTTTGCCTTACCAGGCAAAAGTGTCACCCCAGTCATCTCCCATCGTCTCCTGTGCAGAGTTCTGTTTCCTCAGATACCTTTTTTGGTGACTGGCTTAATTCATGCTAAGGTGTTACATTTTCTGGTCTTTTGGTACATTATAGTAACTTTTCCAGATAATTAACCTGCATTTCAACAGGGGCCCAACAGAGACACAGTACTTTATACAATGTAGTTCTTCTCTCTTACAGAATTTCAAGAGTTCAAAGTGGTCCCATGGGGTAAACACCTTGGGGCAAATAAGATGTTCAGCACCTGGCAAATTAATTCATTCAGAAAGATCTGTATATATATAAGATGGCTTGGCAGGAGGTTGTGAGGCCCAATTCTGATCTGATGAAGCATATAGCTTAGAGAGGCAAGAAGTATATCAACTAGACAATAATAGAATAAAACCCATTGCATCGTATCATTATGTAACAGAACCCTTGGGCTGCTTCGACTGAAACAGAACCCACGGGCTGTTTAGTTAGGGGCCTGACTGCCCGCTGCCAGAATTATAACTCTGAATACCAGAGTTTGGTGAAAAGAAAAAGAATTGTTTATTTACACATAGTCCTGCCTCCCCCTCCCAGACCTGGCCAGTCTTAGGAAAACCAGAAACACCGTTTCCCTACTTCCTAGGCACAGTTCAGCTTTACCAGTAGCTGCCAATCACTCAGTTCTGATTGGGGAGGTCCTTTCTGTGCTGTGGTGCCCTCCAGCTCTCAATGCAGGACCACCTGGATTCTCAGCCTCCTTGTAAACTGCCTTCTTCCTGCAAACCGCATGGATCTCCTCTCCTTCTCAAAGCCGTCTGGCAAGAGCCTCTTCTTAAAGCAGCCTGGAGACCTCTTCTCCAAGCCAGATGGAGGGAGGCCACAAGAGCCAGAGAGTGAGGGCGTGAGGGCCAGAGAGAGCCTGAGAGAGAGAGAGCCTCCTAGAGCCAGAGCCAGCCCAAAATGTCCACAGCTGCTTCTCTTCCTCCCTGCCTCCTCTCTCCCCCTGCATCCTCTAACGCAGTGGGTGTTGCAAACCGTCCTGACCATTCACAGAACCCTACGTAGGCTCTGTCTGCTTCTTCCGTAGCAGCCCACAGTTCAAGATCCCTCCCATCTTCCTGAGTCTTGGAAGTAAAGCAGATCTTTGCAACAATGTATCCAGCCACTAACTCCAGGCATGCAAGGGCATCCTGCAAGGTGCTTCCTGCTCCTTATCTCCCAGCCGCAAACTATGGAGTTTGTTTTTGGACTCCCCTGTTTCTGTAACAGTTTGACAATAATTGTCAGGTAATATTATTCTGAGAATACATAAAAATTGCCAAAAGTTATTTAGTAATAATAACTGGTGTTTATTGACTGTTTACTAAGTAATAATATATTTTATTGTGTTTAAATACATGTAAGATAAAATTTACCATTAGTGACATTTTAGTATATTCACCAACATTGTGCAGCAATCATCGCTATCTAATTCCAGAACATTTTCTTCACTCCAGAAGGAAACCCTGTATCCATTATACTCTCCATTTTCCTGTCCCACCAGTCCCTGACAACTACTAATCTGCTTTCTGTCTCTGTGGATTTACCTTTTCTGAATATTTTATATAAATTGATTCATATAATATGTTGATTCTTCTGGATCTAGCTTCTTTTCTTTGGCATATATTTTTAAGTTTTCATCTAGGTTGTAACATATATTAGTAACTCATTCTTTTTTATGGATGAATAATATTCCATTTTATGCATATACCACAATTTGTTTATCCATTCATCAGTTGATGAAAAAATGGGTTGTTTCTATGTTTTGGCTGTTGGGAATAGTGCTGCTCTAAATATTCATGTACAGATTTTTGTTTGGGCACCTGTTTTCAGTTCTTTTGGGTATTTATTTAGGAGCAGAATGACAGGGTCATATGTTAATTATATGTTTAATTTATTGAGGAACTGCCAAACTTTTTCATGGTTTCCATTTTACAGTTCCACTAACAATGTATAAGGCTCCTAATTTCTCCACATCCTCACCAACATTTTTTATTTTCCATTGCTTTGATTCTAGTCTCCCTAGGTGTATCAAGTGGTATCTTATTGTGGTTTTGATGTGCCTCTCCCTAATGACTAATGATGTTGAGCATCTATCTTTTCATGTGCTTGTTGGCCATTTGTATGTTATTTCTAATAGCATTTTAAATATCTTATCTTGGTTAATTCTTACCATAGATCTGACAGGTATTTTATGGATAAGTAAACTGAGACTTTGTACGCAAGATTAGGTAAATTGTCCAAAGTCATGGCTAAATTGGGTTCAAACGAATTTTCACATCTGAATCTAGGAGAAATGAGCCTGGAAAATGATGAACTTGAGTAACCAAAGAGTATCTGGACCTCCCAGGTTAAGAGAAACTTCCAAGGATAGCACAGTTATGATCAAGGCATGCTGAAAACAACTCCCCTGTAAGGCAGGCCAGCTGCAGAGGCTGAGCCACACACAGCTGAGTCAGTGAGTCAGCTGCTGGATGTGTTTCCTGGGACATTTAGCCTTCACAAAGGAGGCTTGGGGAAGCCTCTATAGTCTTTGAAAATTTTTATTTCCATGTTGTTTCTCATTGTCAAAAAAAATGAGAAGAAACAGCCTGTCATAACTGTACCAATATCTAGTTTCTTTCACAAAACGTCATTTTATTTGATTAACTAGAATGTTGCAGTCAGAATGTATTGTAGAAGATGAAAAAGTTAGACTTACAAACCCAATAGGAACAAAATCCAGACTGGATTTCAAAGAGCTTTTTATCACTCAGGATATTCAAAGATCTTTGGAACAGGACAGGTGAATAAAGAACACATGCCCCAGAGCCAGTACACTTCTAACCCACAGACTGACCAACTTGGCAGCCCAAAAGAAGAGTGTCTTTGCACTGACACATGTCACCTATACCACATATATGGATGTCCCACAGGCACACCACATGGCATTGGCAACTGGTTGGACTTTACACATATCTTATCTTAATTAACTACCCTGCCTCATCTTTAGATGATTCTGCCATTGATTACATAATTTGGAATATAACATAAATAGTGCACAAATAGTCATGAGAACTCCTACAAAGTGCCTTTGATATAGTATTTTCTATGAAGAGCCTTCCATGGTTGAAATAAACGTCTGAAGTTACATGGAGATTGAGCCAAATGAGGGGGACTTTAAGTTCCAATCTTTTTTACCCCAAATATTGAATAACCTTTCACTCTCTATGAGTTGATTTTAAATCAAAAGCATAGTCAAATGTATACAGGGACTAGTTACAGAAACTAAAGGTGTAATGTCAGTAATTTTAAAGTATCTTGACAAATCCCATTCACAGGACAAAGTTTGCTGTCCGTGCTATGTGGAAGCACTGTATTTTCCCAGGTATTGTGTGAGTAACACCAGCCTGTCACATACCTTCTGGACCCTGTGGGTGTTTTCATTGGCACGCAGAGACAGGTCTCCAGCCAACACCAGAGCTTTCTGTTGACTTTAAAAGAAGTGCAAAGTATAAATGTTTACAAAATCTGGACCAGATTGCCTAGTCTCCTAATGAATTTGGTGGTTGTTGCTATTGTTTTCTTAAATGTGTTTCAATATGGATAGAACAATTTTGGACAGAAAATAGCAAGAGTAACTCTAATACCTTTTCTCCTGTTAACTGGGCCTCCTAAGGAAGGACAAAGAAACTGGCAGAAATTTTCTTATCAATGGTGGTGTCTGTGTAGCATCATCCATATAAAATACACAGTTGTATTTTTAAGAAATCCTTTTTAAGACGGTGACTTTTGAAAATATTTTCCCCCAGAAACTTCTCTCCTCATACTAAACAAAAAAACCTCTTAGTAAAAGTAACATTTACCTAAACATCAGGCATTAGTGGAAACAACTGGAGAGCATTTGCTGGTTCCAGGCCTGCTATCTGGAGCATTTGTTTCCTGGTGAGTGTGGTGAGATAAAGTGAGTTTTTTTTGTCCTCTGAGTCCAAAATACAGACGTCTTAAAATTCTGCTTTACTGCAGAGCTTAATCAGATAGAATTGAACTATGGAAGCATAGATCCTTCTAAACTATATATATATATATATATATATATATATATATATATATATATATATATGGCTGTATTTAGCACGTACAACCCAGCTGAATCTATTTGACTTTCCTGGATATTGTAAAAATACTCAATAGACCTTTCAACATAGTTACGTGTATATTAGAACTATGCAATTCCAAATTCAAAAATATAATCTATTCTACATTTGAAAGTTTATGGAGCAGTACAAGTAGACATTATTGGCTTTTTTATATTTTCTGCCCTAAAATACATTCCACTAAGAATAGTACATCATGTAAACATGGCTAATGCTTTATCTGTTAGATGCTAGCTAACAAAAACAATAGTTTTCTTTCCTTTTACTTTTGATATTATTTTAGTTTAATTTTATTATTTTTCCTGATTATAAGTGGAAAATAAGAACATTGTTGAAAAATAAAGTTATAAAGAAATGAAGATCACCTATAATTGCAACCCTAGCTATAACAAATTTTAATGTTTTGGTTTATTTTTTTTTCTAGTCTCTTATGTTTGTATAAATGCATATGTATATCTAGATATTTGTTAACTTACAAAGTTGAATTCATACCTTAAATACTTTGTCGCTGATTTCACTGAATATTATAAAATGGGGTTTTAACATATTATTAACTATTCTTTGTGCACAGACTTTTAAATGGTTCCATATTATCCTTTAACACTTTCAGTATTGAGCATGTAAGTCATTTTATCTTCTGTATTATGAATGATGACATAATTAGTATTTGATATGTAAATATATGATCATATATCTGATTATTTCCTTTGGATAGGTTAAATAATTGGAATTGTTTAAAATGTAAGACTTTTTAAAGGTTCACAGTATATTTTTCCTGTACCGTTTGAATGTGCCAAGGTAAATGATATAAATTCCGCCACCAGTGATAAAGTGCCTATCTGTCTCATCATATTCTCATCCTGACTTACTTATTAGCGCTAAAAAAATAGTTTCCAGTTTGGTAAGCTGAAAGTGGCACATTGCCCTTGCTTTAATGTGCTTTTCTTTAAAACTAGTTAAAATACGCACTTCGAATTTTTTGGAAGTGACCATTTGTTTTCTTTTAAAATTGTTAATTTCCTTTTTTCACTTTTCTTTTTCTGTTGATTATAATTTTTCTTTATTTTTTTTAAATAAAAATACTCATTTTAAAATTTAAACAAAATAAAATTATAAAAATAAAAATATTAAAGTTACCTTCTACTCATTTCTTTCCAATAGACACAACTGTTTATATGTTTCTTATGGACAGTTGCTTTTATGATACAAAATACATAGGCATACATGATGTTTTGTTTTTTTTTAACAGATGTTAGATAATTTGCTTTTGCACTTAAAAGTACACCATAGCCCTGAACGATGTGGCTTAATTGGTTGGGCATTGTCCCATGGACCAAAAGGTTTCCAATTTGATTCAGGGTCAGATCACATGCCTGCCTGGGTTGCAGGCCAAGTTCCTGGTCTGGGGCATGTGAGAGGCAACTGATCAATGACACCCTTTCTCCCTCCCTTCCCCTATCTCTAAAAATAAGTACATAAAATATTTAAGAAATATATATATCTTAGATTGCCCTCACCTGGTGGCTCCATTGGTTGCTCAGTTGGTTGGAGCATCCTCCCACACACCAAAATGCTGCAGTTCGATTCCAGGTCAGAGCACATGCCTACGTTAGACCCCTGGTAGGAGCATGTTCAGGAGGCAACCAATCAATGTTTCTCTCTCTAAAATCAATAAACATATCCTTGGGTGAAGATTTAAAAAGAAGTATATCGCCTGGCTGGTGTGGTTCAGTGGATTGAGCGTCAGCCTGCAAACCAAGTGTCGCTGGTTGGATTCCCAGTCAGGGCACATAACTAGGTTGCACGTCAGGTCCCCAGTTGGGGGCGCGAGTGAGAGGCAACCACACAGTGATGTTTCTCTCCCTCTCTTTCTCCTTTTCTCTCTCTCTAAAAATAAGTAAATAAATAAACAAACAAATAAATCAATTATTTTTTTAAAAAGAAGTATATCATAGAGTTATTTGTCAGTACTCACAGATATTCCTTACTCATTTAAAAAATTATAGTATTCTGAAATTTGAGTGTTGCATTGGATAGTTTATTGCACTCTCGTACATGCATGAGGTCTGTCTGGAAAACATCCAGCCATTGTTAATATAAAGAGGATGGTTCGTGCGATATCAGTATAACCTGGCAGCCAAGGACAGATGACTGGAATGCACATGTGTACACAATGACAATTTTACTGTACTAGTCAGTGGGGGCAGTAGACACCACTGAGTGAGCGTGTGTACTGTGTAGTCGTCCCATTCAAAATGACTGAGAAGAACAATGAATCTGCATCAAATTTTGCATTAAGCTTGAACATTTCTTTGCAGAAACTATTCAGATGATTCAGAAGGCTGCAGTTATGCGCAACTGGTAACTGGCAGCTTCATCATGACAACACGCCTGCTCCTGCATCATGTCTTGTGCAACAATTTTTTAGCAAAATATCAAATCACCCAGCTGACCCAACCCCTTACAGCCCAGATTGGTGCCCTGCATCTCTGGCTTTTCCCAAAAACTAAAATCACCTTTGAAAAGAAAGAGATTTTAGACAGTCAATGAGATTCAGGAAAACATGATGGGGCAGCTGATGGCAACTGAGAAACTGTGTGAGGTCCCAAGGTGCCTACTTTGAAGGGGACTGAGACTTCATTGTCCTATGTACAATGTTTCTTGTATTTTGTATCTTCTTCAACAAATGTCTCTCTTTTTCATAGTACATGGCTGGATACCTTTTGGACAGACTTTGTATATATTTAAATTTATTTTTATTTTATTTTTTCCCTTACCATTTATCCCCCTTAAACTCTCTTCCATCCCCACCCACCTGCCCTCCTCCCCACAGTCACCACACTGTTGTCTTATTTTTATGGTTGTTGGAATAAGAGACTGGCCTTTTCTGCATCTTCCCTCTAACTGAAGGTAAAATATGGATGTATTTTTTATTACGTCTTTTCTCAGAGAAGAAGCTTCTGTTCTGTGGATGAGAACACAGTTCTCATTATTGGGTTGGCCATGTTTTTTTTGTTGTTGTTGTTTGTTTTTTGTTTGTTTGTTTTTTCCATAAAATGGCTCTAGTAGAACTTTTGTCTTTTACTTCATTTGAAACAACTTTGTTAGATTGTATTGTGACAGCTATCATATCAGCATGCATTAAAAAAATCAGAATTGGTAAATTTTGTGTAGCTATTTTAATATTGAAGATGGAAGGAAAACGCAACATTTTTGGCATATTATACTTATTTCAAGAAAGGTAAAATGCAACTGAAACACACGCACACACAAAGATTTGTGCAGTATATAGAGAAAGTGCTGTGATGGATCAAATGTGTCAAAAGTGCTTTGTGAAGTTTTATGCTAGAGATTTCTCACTGGATAATGCTTCATGGTTAGGTAGACCAGTTGAAGTTGATAATGATCAAATTGAGACATTAATTGAGAACATTCAACATTCTACCACATGGGAGATAGCCAACATACTCAAAATATCCAAATCAATAAAGTTATCGACATGAAAAAATGTGTCTTTTATTTTATGGAAAAAAAACTAAATGCACTTTTTGACTGACAAAATAAGATGCTCTGATGGTCCCCTTTCTCCACGCTCAGAATGCCAGGGCAGGATGCCTGGGCAAGCTGCAGAAGGTGTATGACAGCCTTCTCCCACCCCTATTCTGAAAACCAAGAATACAAGCACAGCTATGCATGGCTCTCGTGGGGAGGAGTGCGGTGAGTCATCATCCTGCAGCCAGTCCTCAGCTGAAGTGGTGGCTTAAAGCTTGTAGCTGTTCAGTGGACTGCCACTCGTACAGACTAGGCTGGCCCTGTTCCTATTATTGGAAGCTCCAAGGACAGCATCAAGAGCCTGTGCAGCTAGTAAGCTCTTTGTTTCTACCTCCAGGAAATAGCTTAGGAGGCTAAATACCTCAAGAGCCCAGAGTGGGGAGAAGCTGCCAGGGTCAGCCCCATTTCACCTCTTGCCGCTGAGTGTTCTGACGAGTGCCTGGTCTGTCTCAGGTGAGCATGGCAAATGGATGCTGCTAGGCACAATATCTTACTCCTGGAGATTCTGAGAGGGGGAGCACACAAAATCCACCCATTCCGTTTTTCATGCAAACATTTATTAAGTGTCTCCAGAGTATTAGTTTCTGGCATCTTGTAGGGTGGCATGGACACAAAGATGAAGAAAACATCATCTTCCTCAGAGAGTTTGCTGCTTATTAGAAAGACGGAGATGGATGGGAACAAATGTTTATAATAACATACAATTGGTAGTGGGCCAGATGTGTGTTCAGGTTGGGAAAGGCACGGTGGAGGAGGTGAGTTATTTCTGTTTGGGGGATAAGGAGACAAGGGAAACCTTTACAGAGCAAGTGCTATTGGAGCTGAGTCTATGGGTCTTCCCAAACACCTACTTCCTGTGCATCCCTGAAGCTATAACTGCCTCCAGAGCCAGGTTGCAGCAGCCATCAGCTAGTGTCCAACAGCTGAGCAAAGTCACCCGAGGGCCCAGGGTTGTGGGTGAGCCTACAGCCTATGCAGGAGGCTTCTTAAACTAGAGTTGAGTCAAAGCCTAGGAACATAATGTGACCTCTCAGGGTCAAAGACCCAGTCCTCAGAGAATATGGATTTGAACCCACAGTGGAGTGTCATTTGGCCTTTGTTTTTGTTTAGGCTTCCCATAAGTATACTCAGAGACAAAGCAAAATCTTCAGGAAAGGCATATTTATTGTATATAATTTTGTGACAGTATTATCTCCAGCTCTTTCCAGGTCAGGGATAGAAGAGGGGAGAACAGTATACATACCTGGCTGTGGAGCCAAAAGGCCTTAATTCCACTATCAAGGCTAACAGAAAAGAGAGAACCAGAAATGGGGTTTCAAACAAGAACCCAGTCAGGGTAAGGAGTTTCTCAAAGGTAACAATTTCTTGTTTCATTGTATGAGGAAACTATAGTTGTTTAAGAATTTAAATAAGTTGGATACTTACTAATAAAATTCATTCTATGTTGAAATTAAACTTTAACTTCTTAAAAAATTAAATTCAAATAATTAAATCTAATAGTATGGAGCAGACATGCCATTGAATCTGGAGTCTATTATTTCTCACAGAAAGAGTTCTGTACACCGCTTATTTGTCTGCGGACAGAAACCTCTGATTGTAAAGTCAGCACTGGAAGCAGACAGACATTCTTGAGGGACCCTAGACCTTTCAGTCAGAACTTGACAGCCTGGAACAGTTTCAGCCAACAACAGAGACGGGAGTATTTACACCTATGTTCACACCTGCTATTGTGATCACTGGGGTGTTTAGAAGCCAATCTACTGTGGAGGCCACCTAGAAAACAGTGACTGTTTTTGGAGACAGCAGCCAGCCCTCCCTCAGAGACAGTATAACCTTGTAGAGGAGACCATAGGCACTGGACTCCATTGCCTGAGCTCGAATCTGAGCACTGTCATTTATTGGCTGTGGGACCTGCAGTTGAGTTGCTCAGCATCCTAGTGTCTGTTTCCTCACCTGTAATATGGAGATAAAATTATCATGAATACACATCGCTAAAGCTGTCTTCAGGCTTGTAAGACTGTGGATAAATTTGTGGTTGGGTAATGTTTCTTGCTCTTCCTGTAAATTCTGAAAGTGCTAGATTTCTACAGCAACATGTCACTAAGTGTGCCTCTCTTGGTGGGTCAGGGAAAGCCATAACATTAGGGAAGCCCAAAACTTTTTTTCTGAGTCATGTTTTCAAAAATGTTTAGGGTTCTGATTTTTTAAGTTGGAGGCTTAGAAATTTTTGTTCAAGATCAGTTTCTTAGCAGCTATGTCTACATAATACAACCTGATGTTTGATGTTATGAGTTTATATCTGTTCATAATGTTTATATAGAAACTTCTTTTTCTACTAGATTTGACTTAAAATCTGTTTTTAATTGCTTAAAATGCTCACTCAAAGTAATTAGTTAACTTCATTATATGAAGCTTTGTTATGATTATTATATTGTCCTGAAGTTTTTGTATACATTCAAATTTACAAGTGATGTAGATATAGCAGAAACAATGTATAAATATTATCTATTACCTAAAAGTAGAGTCATAAAGTTTAACCCAGATCTAATAAATGATTTTATCCAAGGTATCATCATTATTACTTCTGATCCTATGACAATTTTAAAATGGGTGGAGATAGTATAGGTGAGAAGATTGCCTAACATTGAGTGAAGCTTGAAGACCATATATGATTGATATGGATTTCTTTTTTCACCCCCAAGCATTTCACATGGACGAATGTGTAAAATTAAATCCCTTTAGTAAACATTTATTAGCACAGTAGCTTAGTTATTGGTTTAAAAACTAGAAATACTTAAATGATCTTTTCTAGAGAGGGGTTTATGCTCTGGCAAGAGAGCACGGCCTATATAAAAGATTAGGCCTGTTCCAAGTGGTGGAAATGTAATGAGAGAAGGAAGAATAGTGTTGTCCTAAGTAAAGGGAATTTGGGAACCTTGGAACCTGAGTAAGAGTTTAATAACTTATCAGGTGCATAAAGAACAGCAGTAGAGGGGAAGCAGAAGCAGGGTTTCAAAATATTTGAAAAACAGTGACTCTTCCACTGCAGTTAGAGGAGATAGAAGGGAGAGGGGCTGGAGATGAAGGTGGAAAAGTAGCCTGGGAACAGGGTGGAAAGAGCCTTGGGAACTGTATCAGTTTCCTTTAATTGCTGTAATAAATTGACACAAACTTAGTGGCACAAAACAATGCAAGTTATTCTTATAATTCTATAGGCCAGAAGTCCAAAAAAATTCTTACAGCACTAAAATCAAGGTATCTCAGGGGTAGTACCTTTGGAAGGCTCCAGGGGAGAATCCATTCATTCCCTCTTCCAGCTTCTAGAGGTTGCCTGCATTCCTGGACTCTTGACCCCTTCCCCACAGCTCTTGAACCTCTTGCATCCATTGGTACATCTCCTACTGAGATTCATCTGCAGCCCTCTGTAAGAAGTCTCATGATTACTTTGGGCCCACCCAAATAATTCAGAATAATATCTTATGTCATGATCCTTAATCACATCTGCAGAGTCCATTTATCATAACATAGTCACAGTCTTAGGGATTGGGATGTGGACATCTTTGCAGCAATGGGGCTGTGTACATTATTTTGCTTACCATAGGTAACATGCTGTTGAGTGTAAGAGTATGTTTAGGACTATCAGGAACTATTATTACAGGTTTCTATACTTGGTCAGATTTTCATGTTAGAAGATAACAATGTTATAGGGTAGAGATAAAGACTTTGGACAAGTGCAGGTAGGTGATAATTAGGATCTAAATGGGAGAAGGACAATGTGGGTGGAGAAAAGAGACAAAGAACAGTTGTAACAGAACAAATATTAGTCACTCTGAATATAAAAACTTAATTGTTTTGTGCTTTTTCCACCCATTTCTTTGCTGAATTAAAGGAGTAGAAAGTGATTCTTTCTTACCCCTTCAGAGGTTTCAAATACTGGAGCTTTCCATGCCCTCAGAAAAGGATTTGACTATTTTGGCTGCTTTTGATTTAAGGCTCTACATGTAATGATTCCTTGAAGTTAGTTATGAGAGAACATGGGGCATGGAAAGGGGCAAAGAAATGGTCAGGATGGGGGAGACTCAGAGAGGAGCAAGAGATGGGCAATACCAGATGGGATCCCGGCAGCCTAGGAATGAATCTGGGGAAGTGGCCAAGAAGGGGAGAAGTCCAGTGCCAAGAGACTGGGCCTGAGAAGGGACATGAATCCTCTTCTCTGATGGCCCAGCTTTAACTGAGCACAACAAGCCTCCTGCCCGATGAGGCAGAGACACTCCTTAGCTCACCAAGTCATTTCATTTTCCTCTGGGGAACACAAGGAGTCTACATTGTTCAGCCCCAGAATCTAGGTGAGACCAAGTGCTTGGTCTAGCTAATGTGATGTGGGTGGAAGTAATGAGTGCCACTTCCAGGCCTGGGATATAAGAAATCACCTATGCTTCATCCTGCTTTCCCTGGGGATTGCAAGCATATAAACAGTGAATCTACAGGATGGAAAGAACTTAGAAGACATCATCTTGAAAAGCTGCCTGATGAGGACTTTGCATAAGTGAGAAATAAATTTTTATTGTGTTAAGCTACTGAAATCTAAGGTATATGTGTTCATGCAGAATAGTTTCACCTGCCATGACTAAAACGCCAACTAATTTGGCTTTTAGTTCCCAAGAGAACACTAGGCCCAGTGAGTAAACAGTAGGAAGGATATACTGGAAAGAAAGACTTTTCTGGGATTCCTCTGATTGTCCCCTGGTTACACCCACACTGTACCTCAGGACGCCTGTGGGCCCAAGAGGTGTCAGGTCCTGGACACCTAGTAAGATAGTGGTGTGGTAGAAAGGCCTGTCCCACACTTAGGGGGACCAAACTGTACATGCAAGGTCTGGCCTTTGAGATGGGATAACAGTTACTGACACCTTAGGTTCACTGTGTTTTTTTCCTAGTATTTGAAATTAGAATGAACAGAACCCACAAAAATACTTCTCACTGCTCTCATAAGCCTAATCCCCCAAATGGCTTTGTTCTAGATCCTCCGCATTTGCTCTAAGCCTGAGTTCCCCCTCTCCCAAGAAGAACCTGAAAGAAAGACTTGTGTACAGGTAGTTTATTAAACGTGTCATCTCAGGGAGCAAAAGTAAGGGACCAAATAGACTAAAACAGGGAAGAAGAGGAAGAAGAAACTATTATAAGGATAATTTATTAAGTTATTACTACTGGTGTGGGGCATTTGGGGCTTACTCCCACCATGACCTGCTGAAGATCATATAGCCATATGGCTTCACAACTGTCTACCAAAAAATTTGACAGGGAGAAATATTTATTCACCACCCACTGCTTGAGGGTGGCCCCAGAAGGCAGTAACTCCCCACGATCCGAAGGCTACGCACGAAAGCCTGTGGAGCAGTCTTTCGAGGCATTGGAACAACTGCCCTGGGGCAGGCAGAAAAGATGGTCAGAGCATGCTGGAAGCACGGTGCTGTCAGTGGGAAGCTATCTGAAGCCCACACAGCACCGTTTGCCAAAACCAAGGTTGTAAACAGTGCTGAGGCTGAGAGGATGTGTGGGACCTGGGACCTGCAGGTGTCTGATGCACAGCCCCCTTCCTGACAGTACCCTGATCGCTTTATGGGGAATCCTTGGAGACATGAATTCCTCGCTCTTATCTCCCATTTCCCAGAAGCTGGCACCAGTGGTAAAGATCTGTTTCTGCCTGACCTATGAGCACTTCATGGGTGAGTGGATGACTCTGAGAGGCAGCCTGTACACACCATGAAAAGTCCTGGCAGGACCAAGTTCAGTTACCCACACTTGTGAGCAACTTGATAACATCCTCTTATAGTGGCAAGGACATCTCCAGAACTGAGAGAGCATAACAAGGCTGGGGACACTTTGAAGATCAATCTTGTCCAGCAGCAGCATCAGCAGCAGCACGCTGGCCAGGCTGTTCCACGGGTTCCAGTCTATAGCCCCTGCGTCCTGCTTCTGCCCCTCTGAACTTCTTGGTTCTTGGGACTCCTTCACTCGAACTCCAGCATCCTTTTGGGTCTATGAACCCCTGGTGTTCTTTTGATAAATTTACTTTTCCCAAAGTTAACCAGTCAGACTGATGGAACAATCAGTGAGCAGGATGTTAGAAGACAAGGTGAGGAATGGGCAAGGTGACGGAGTAATACCATCACCCTCCCTAAACAGTCAGTTCTGAACTCATTGTGTGAATCTCCATTAATCTGTGTAATAGACTACTGAATATAACATCTGGTATATATTATGTATACTATATGTACATATATGTATTATGTATATAATGACACATTTTTTGAAGTAAAAAATTGTCCATAAAAATCAACTCTGGCACAATCTTGCTGGAATTAACAATCACTAAGAAAAAAATTCCTCTAATTTCTGCCTCAGCAGCTATCAGTGATAGTTTTATCAAAATAAGAGTCTACACTTCTGATTTTACACTGACCTAGAGACCACTCTTGGTTCTGCTTCAATCCAACTTACCTTTAATGATATCTAATAAAGACATATCTGAAAACCTGAATTGAATACACACTTATCTCAGCTGTCTCCTAAAATCCTACTCAAATTATGGTAAAGGAATGGAAGAAAGCATATGTGCTGAAGGGCAAAGAGAGGAGGAGTGAATGGAGAACTAGTAACTGACACATGGGTCAGATGAAAGCTGACACCTAACTCAACAGTGGGAGAAGGCATCAACCAGAAACAAGCTGGTTTGCTGGTTCATGCTGCAGAGCCCTGGGAAGGTACCAGCTACCTTTTAAAATGCAAATGTAAGGAGGTGTTGAAAACGGAAGAATTCGTTGAAAGTCTATCTTTGCAGCAGTTAGATGCACCCCCCCTTTCCCCAGCACATGCACCAGCCAATCACCCCTCCCCCACCACAGCTGGATCCTGACAAGTTCTGGATTTGAGAACAACAGGTATGGCTGAGGTGTGGGTGAGGCATTGTACTGAAGTGACGGAGGGACTGAATGTACCTATTACAAGGATGCACCTTATACTCTAAAAACTTTAAATAGACTGTAAATCATCAGTTGCCATATAAGTTACAAAATTTTTAATATTTCTGTGTCTACCTTAAAATAACATTTCTTAGCTATCAGTTACAAATATAACTCCAGGCTCTCCTAAGGCTGAGGTCTGCCTAGCCCTTAATAATCCTCTGCTCTGGGAACAGGAAGAATCCATGACTGTGAAGCCCAGCCCAGGAAAGGAAAACTGCTCTCCAAGATGAGCCACCCAGACACTGTGCCTTCTAGTGAGTACTTCCAGTGTTCAGTTCTGGTCATTAATTCTTTAACACACAGTGGTTATAGAGCACAGTCTCTGGAGTCGAGTTGCTTGGGTTCAAACCTGAGCACTGACAGTTACCTGCTAAGTGATCTGAGACAAGTTACTTAACTTCCTAGTGCTTCAGTCTCTTTATCTAAAATAATTTTCTAAATGCTTCCCGATCTCTAATAGTTATAATATGCCAGGAAATTATCTCAGTTTTCTATCTTTAAAAAATAGCTACTCAAAACTTACACTGTGCTCAAAGACAGAATTTCAAAAACGTCATGTTTGTGTCTCCTCAGAATTTCTATGTTGAAATCCTAACCATTCCCCAGTGTGAACCTAGTTTGGATCCTGGGCCAGGAAAAAAGAAAAAGGTATAATAGGCATTATTGAGATAATTGGTGACATTTGAATATGAACTGGGGATTAGATAATAGTTATTATATCAATGTACAGTTTCCTGATTTTGTTAATTGTGCTGTGATTATGAAAGTTGACTTTACGATATACACACTGAAGTATTTAGGTATAAAGGGGTATGATTTCTGCAACTTTCAAATAGTTGAGAAAAAATATATATAGAGAGAGAGAGAAACCAAGTGGAGAAAAATGAAAATATTTAACTGGTGAACGAGGTAAAGTGCATATGAGTCTTTGCAACCTTTTCATAAGTTTGAAATGATACAACATTAAAATGTATAAAAAATAAATATACTATGAACAATTGATTTCCTCCTGGAGATACTCTTCACCAGGTGGCATTCAGTGACTAAGGATGATCCTTGTAGGTCAGTTTACCTGGTCATCTCCCCTTTCCAAATGTAGAGAAAACTTGATTTCAAACCATACCCAGTACTATAATCAAAGGCAAGATAGCTCCAGACTCCCAGAGCCCACTGAATCTGTGAGTATGAAGAAGGGAGTCACCTCGTTCATGAATTATTCTTCTGATACTATTTCCTGCAGGTAGTTTTAAGTAGTACCTGCTATAGAACAAAGTGTGGCAGAATCTGCTAGAAGACACACCAATATTCATTCTTCCTTGGTAACAAACACCGTGATTTTCAGATAGAGCAAGGGTTGCTCAGAATAAAAGCAAAATTTCCCAACTTTCCTTCCAGCTACGTGTAGTTATGTGACTAAATTCTGACCAAAGAGACTACAAAGAAAAGCTAAAAGGTAACTTCAAAGACACCTCCTCAAAAGAAATCAGTTACAGACCCTTTCCCTCTTCTTTGTCTCTTCTACCATAATATTACCTGGAATATAGTTATGATGCTGGGATCTCTAGCAGCTGTCTTGGGCAACAAAGGCAAGCTTCACACCCTAAGGATAGTGGCACAGAGAGAGAAAAAGAAATTTTGGGTTACTGAATAAAAAAGAGCTGTTGTACCAACCCTGGAATATCTATCTGGTAGACTAATGTATGTGAGAGAAAAATAAACTTCATTTTATTTAAGTCACTGCTAATTTGAGTTTCTATTATGTATCATAAAACAAATCTTATTTTTCAAAAAATGAGGAACTAAGGACTGATGTGGACTTATAATTTTTATGAAGTTTTCAGGGGATGATTCACTCCATGAGGGTGGATCCCATCAATGTCTCTCTCTGGAGCCTAGCAGACTCTTCACATAGTTCCAGTTGATGAATATTTTAGAATTAATAAAGATTCTTTTCATAAAAACAATTCTAAAATGTTGCCTACAACATTAGAAATTCATCCCAATTTGTATTGTTTTGATTATAACATTTTGTTTCAAAAATCATATTAAATATATTAATTTATCTATAAACATTTGATCAAAGGCAATGCAATCCTTATCTGCTGTTCCAACTTGTTAAAATTATAGAGGGTATTTTACTATACTGCTGTTAATTTTATGATTTATAATTTTATGATTTGCTTCCATAGTATTCTGCATTAATGGATAATAAAGCGAATCAGGCAGTACAGGCTAAGTTATGACAAAGGAACAAACCACTCCAAAATCTCACTAGTTTAAAATAATAAAAGTTTACTTCCAGTCAAGAGGGGACCCTGCTCCATATTCTCCACATTTAAGCTGATGGAATCTTCTCCATCCAGACAAGGGGGTAGGGAACATGACAAACTTCCCATCAGCTGTTAAAACTTTCATTCAGAAATAAGACATGTCACTTTCATTCACATATCATTGACTAAAGAAGTCACATGACTCTTAGGCATAAGACCTGGGTTCCAGGAATCCTGGTATAATCTGCTACCCCCACAGTAACTGCTGATGTTAGCCTTCTGGCAAGGCCTGTGTCCTTCAAAGATGTCTTAGCCTGCTGGCAAGAATTTAGCAACCTTTCTGTTTTAGTAAGCCTTTCTGTTCTCAGAGCCAACTCCCCAAAAGCCGTCTACAGAGAGTCCTGTCTACTCCCTCCCCCTTTATCCCCATGAAAAACTGCTGCCTTTCTTTTTGTTCACTGCTGACACTTCAGGGTCTCAGCAGACCTATCGCAACTCGTGACCTGTTCTCCTGTCATTTCTCCTCTCACTCTCACTGGACCTAATGACCACACCTGACTTCAAGGGGCAGGCAAGAAGTGCAACAGGCAAAAAGTATACCAGGTAATATACTTGGGATGAGCATCCCAGAATTATTAGAGAATGCTAATCACTACCAGATATAGCAGCTCACAATTAATTTTGAGCTCATGTCTTCTCATTTCAGTCTTCTCCTGAATTTTCTTTCAGTGAGTTTTAAAGATAAGAAAGATTTGGTTGGTTAATAGAATAAGCCATCTACATTTATTATAGAGACTATTATTTTCCTGAGGAGAGAGAGGATTGGATCTAATGCTTCTAATCTGCCGGTGTTTACTTCTGACTACCCGAAGATGAAAACCAAAACAACATGGCTTCTCAAAGTCTTGTTAGTGAAGTCTTTGTTATCTTAGGTCAGTGGTTCATTAAGTGTGCTGGACTTCTGGGGATCTCTAGAATGCAGGTAAGTCCACAAAATGCTTCCTTTTCCAGAAATACCTGCTTGTGACTGGCTTTTCTCCATGCACTTCAACTAAGGCAACATATTGCAACAGATCGAACGCAGAGCAGACATTGGAATCCAATCAACTTTCATTAAGCCAGATATTAAAGAGATTTGAAAAAAAAATCAGTTCTGGAAAAATATATTTTCTTTATATATATATTTTATGTTAATGTGTAGTGGGTAATTGTTATTTTAAAAGAATAAATAAGTATATATAACCTAAAATTTTCTCACTTTTAATTTTTAATACAGTAAGTGTTGATAAGTATAATTCACATAAGTCAAAGGTCTTTGGGGCCCTCAATAGTTTTTTTATCCTCACCCAAGGACATGCACATTGATTTTAGAGAGGGGAAGAGAGGAAGAGAAACATAGATGTGATAGAGAAACATCAATTGGCTGCCCCTCACATGTGCCCCAAACAGAGACCAAATCCACAACCTAGGCATGTGCTCCAAATGCGAATTGAGCCTGTGACCTTTCTGTTTACAGGATGACACTCCAACCAACTGAGCCACACTGGCCAGGGCAAGGGGGCCATCAATAATTTTTATTTTAAGTTTTTGTTTTAAAATAATTCTAACACTATTTCTTCAAGAGTTTAAAGAGGTCTTGAGACTAAAATGTTTGAGAGTCACTATCTTAGATAATAATAACCTGCTTGGTAAATTTCAATTTTCAAGGGAAAGAACTACTAAATATTATTTTCTCCACAATGAAGATTTTGAGGATAAAAAATATAATGATAAGAATTTGTATTTACCTATAGAAGGAACGTGGCATTGTGAAAACTCAGCCCATTGTTGGGGAGAGTAGTTTGAGCTATCTATATTGAAATACTAAATCAATAGCACATTTGCATTAAAAAAGAGTATGTTCAGTTAATTTATTCAGTACTACCTAAGAACAGACCCAGTCACTGAAGGAAGATACATACAACTGGAAATAACTAAAACTCACCTAAAAGAGGTGAAAATCAAAATAAGAAAATTAATATATTCATATAAGAAGTCCAGTTGTGGGATGTTTCCACAGATGGTTAATTGATAGGCTCATCAGCATCAAAATATTCTGGGATCTTTACATCCTTCCAACCTGCCAGTTTCAGAATCTTGACTCATGTAAGCTCTTGTTAGCCCAAAATCCTGATATCAAAAGTAAATACAAGATCAAGAGGTAGAACATGAAGAAGTGATGTGCTTCCTTACATGATTTTCTTTTAGGCAGCAAGAAAGACTTTTCCAGAAGCATGCAGGTACCCTAACACTGACTCCTTTTCAAATATCACCAATCAGAATTGGATCACATAACTGCTCAAATCGATCATCGGCAAGAGGAATGAGGTTACCATGATTGGCTTAGGCCAATCAGGATCCTCTCTCTGTGGTTGAAGAAGCACTTAGCTTTTCCAAAAGCACTTGACTTCTTGATATCTGCACAAAACTGGGGTGCTTTTAGCAAGAACAGAAGTAAATGGGGAACAGCTATAGGAAAGGCAACCAGTAGGCTCCTGCACATTCATGACAACTGAAATTTCTCATTACTGTAACTGAGACTCTTATGGGATAATGGGTAAATTTCAAAGAAATTTCAAGAAATTTTTTTCCTTCTGTTAGTCATTAGTCCATGAGAGCCTAATGAATTTCTAGCAGCATTAAAGATATAAAAAGTCTAATTTTCTTAAATTGACAGTTCATTCTTAATTTTTAGTCTTCTGTTTACAGAAAACTAAAAATCTCTGTATATATTTTATTCAATAACAAAGAGTTAATTCTACTCAACCTCATGCAATTAGTTTTGTTGTCTTACTTAAAACTATCATGTATATGTTGTTACTGACATATAATATCAGACCTTTTAAACTTAATACTTTCAGTTAAAATTTGACTCCCATTTAAACTGGGAGCCATTTGCATATTTAAAGACTATAAATTTCATTCTATAGTACAATAAATTCTCTAAGTAATTAATAAAAATCAGAAACAAATACAGAAAAATACTATTCAATATGTCCTTTTTATGGAACAACCCACATACCAGCTGTCTGTCTTCCCTTAACAGTATGAGCCAACCTGGGAATGTTCATATTTTCTTCTGTGATTTTGTGTTGTCTGGCTATAGCAGAAATGATTTATAGATCGTTTAGGAAATGGTCCTCTGTCATTTCTCCTTCAAGTCTCAGCTTATGTTTCATCTCTTTAGAGGCCTTCCCTGACCACCCCATTTAAAAGAGGCCTCTTCCAATTACTTTGTATTAAATCACTCTTCTAATTCTGTCTATAGCACCTTTGCAATTTTGTAATTGTCTCCTTTTGCATCTGTTTATCTGTTTCCCATTTGGAGTATAAACACCATGAGAACTGGAAAGCATGCTGGCCTTATTCTATTCTGTATGTGCAAAGCTTAAAACAGCTCCTGGCACATAGTGACTGATCAATAAGTATTTAAATCAGTCTAGTTTTCTTTTCTGAATTATCTCTCTATTTTATGCCATATCCTAAAAACAAAATTTAAAACCAAGTCCTGATGTTTATCATATTTTGGGCATTGATAGTTAATAATATACAAAATTTAAATTGTATAGTTAATGGACACTTAACATAAGGTGTCAGATGTGGTACTACACAGCAAAACATAGTAAAATAATTTCTCTTATGTCAAATGCATATACTTTTATGTATTCTATTTTTATGTATATTGTTTATTAGGTATGAGGAATTAACCAGTTTGCGGCCAACACAGATTAGAAATGTCTAGAAGTGAAGCCATCAATAACTCACAATAGTTTATTTGCCCAAATCTAAACTTCTTCAAATATTTTGTATCTTCAATATCCTCAGAATTGGAACTGCCTCTCAGGACTCTTATTGTGGTTTTAATAATGTACATCCAACTGTAACTATAATACAAAGCATGGAATATTTTAGGCCTTTTAATATTATTCATTGTTGTTGTAATTAACCAAGTAAGAAAGTTACATGAAGGGTATAATGAAATCTGGCTGTTTTTGATGCAGATATTCCCATGTATGAGTGTGATTAGCACAGACTTGCTAAATCTCTCTCTGAGCCATCTGTGAGCACCTTCTTGGTTTAAAACAACACACACTAGCTCTGCTCAGTTCTAAGCAGTTTTTACCACAACTGTTATCTTTACTTAAACCTGGGAAGATTCTCAAATGCCTGGAGTTTGGAAATGCTGCTTTTGTGTAAGAATCTGATCCTCAAATTGAAAAAAGACTTCTATTAAATCAACTATCTCAAATGAGAGTCTCCCCCACCGCCCCTGGCATAAAATGCTGTCCACAGAAATTCCCGTCCAGTTGTAAGGGGTGGGGGCAGGAAGAGTTTTTTAGCTTACTAATAGAACACATTCATGTGTTTAACCTTCTAATGATGCAAAATAAAATTCTTAATAATTTAAGTACATTTGCTTGCTCTTTAGTTCAATCTCAAGTGAGAGGGATGCAAATGCTCCTTTTCTACTGGCCTCCTATATATGTGAGCTCCTGGGTTCTGCCACATCAGCAACAGTGGAGACCTCATTGACAAAGACCTGATAGATAATTCGTCACTGCACTCAGTAGTTTGGAAACTTAGCTCCTTATTGCAGAACCAATATAATCTTTTCTCAAGAAGCTGATCTGATCAGAGCATCTAACATGGAGCCTCAGGGAGACTGCCCTGCAGTAAAACTACCTAGAACAGCTTAGAGATCAGTGTAAATGCATTGTAGGTCTTAAAAAAATTGTAAAGCTCTAAAATATATTATAACAATCACTTTTCCTACCAAAGATGTGTATTCTTAAAAGCATACAAATCAGAAACATTTAAAATAGGATTGATTCTGACTATGGTGTTTAGTTCTTCAAGTCCAAACTGAGTGTTAGAAGTCCTTTAGTGTCAGATTTAGAGTTTTTATTTTGAGCTATTCTGTACACATCATAAAATTCACCCATTTGCACTGCACAAGGTAATGACATTTAGTAATTTACAGAGTTGTGCAACCATCACTAAATCCAATTTTAGAACATTTCTCTCACTCCAAAAAAGATCCCTCATACATATTATGTTTAGGTTTTTGTATTGAATTTTTTCACAACTTTTTTGCATAAAAATAATTACATACTGGAAATAAAATACTAAAAATTTTAATAAATTTTACTGTTGACATTAAGACACAATGAATAATTTTCCTAGAAAGGAGCACAGTTTGTATGTACAATCTTTTTAAAAGGAGATTAATTAGGCATATATTACAGTTTTCCTTGAGTAATTTTCACAAAATCCTGGATAAAGGGGGATGTGAATAAACTGAGACTTGCCCTGATTTTGTACAAGCAAAACTGGCGTTATTTAGGTGGCGCATGGTGACAATAGCAGCTGTGAGTCATTATAATCCTCTTGTTCCTTAACACTTCTGTGTCTCGCCACAGTCTCTAAGTGGATAAAAAGTCATACTCTAGGTGAGGTCATCCTGTCCACTGAAAAGGGTAGGACAACATCAGGTCACGTTTAAAATGGGAGCCTAGTTCAAGCTCTAATTTTTCTTTTCATCAGTTAATATTTTCTGGATAGTTGAGAAGCACATATACATTGCTTTTATGTACTCTTGATCTCTCCCATTCTTCCTCCTCAGCAAACATCACCTAGCACACTTTATTCAAGGTATGCTTCTTTTTTGTCATCTCATACACATATAAAAATCTGAAGATTTTTAAAAAAGCATGTTAGGTACACATGTACAATATGTAAAGTGAATTTATAATACTTTCTTTTAGTAAAACATAAAAGTTAGTGGCTTAGATGTCTTAGAATGTTAGTTACATGAAGGTAGGGAGTTTTGTGTGTTTTGTTCACTGACATATACGAAGCTCCTAGAACAGCTCCTGGCACATAGAAGGTGTTCAAGAAATACTTGTTAAAGAAATCAAATGAAGTTCTTTCTTAAATAAAGTTTTAAATATTTTTAATCCTAAAAGATTGTGTAGATTTGTCTACCTCATTGCTATGTTATGAAAAGCATATTGATTTGTTATATAAAGAACATATTATAGAAGTGGATAAATTTCTAGAAAAATACAACCTACCAAGACTGAACTATGAAGAAACAGAAAATATGAACCAATTAGTTACTGGTAAGAAGATTAAATCAGTAATCCAAAACCTCTCAACAAACAAAGGTCCAGGACCAAGATGACTTCACTAGTGAATTCTCTCCAGCATTCTAAGAATTAATACTAATTCTTCTCAAACTGTTCTAAAAAAATAGAAGAAGAGGGAATACTCCCAAACTCATTTTTATGAGGCCATTATTACCCTGATACCCAAACCAGACAAGGACTCTACAAGAAGAAGAAAATTACTGGTTAATGTCTCTGGTGAACATAAATGCAAATTCTTCAACAAAATATTAGTAAGCCAAATTCAACAATGCATTAAAAGGATCACACCATAATCAAGTGGGGTTTATTCCAGAGATGCAAGGAAAACTCAACATCTACAATGTGATACACTACATTAACAAAATGAAGAATAAAAATCATATGATCATTTCAACAAATGCAGAAAAAACATCCAACAAAATTTGACACCCATTTATATAAAAACTCTCAACAAAGTGTGTATAGAAACAATGTACCTCAACATGATGAAGGTCATATATGACAAACTCACAACTAACATCATATTCAGCTGGGAAAAACTAATTGTTGTTACTCTTAAGGCCAGGATTAACACAAGAATGCCCACTCTCACCACGTTTATTTGACTAAGTATTGGAAGTCCTAACCAGGGAAGTTAGGCAAGAAAAAGAAATAAAATGCATCTGGATTGGAAAGGAAGAAGTAAAATTGTTTCTATTTGTAGATGACATGATGTTACATACAGAAAACGCTAAAGACTTCATCAAAAAAAGTTAATGCTAATAAACAAATTCAGTAAATATGCAGTATAAAAAATCAGTTGCATTTCTATATACTATTAACAAACTATCAGGAAGATAAGTTAAGAAAATAATCCATTTGTAACTTGCATCAAAAAGAACGACATACCTAGTAATGAATTTAATCAAGGAAGTGGAAGGCCTATACACTGAAGAGTGTAAGATGTTGATTAAATAAAGAAGACACAAATAAATGCAAAGATATTCTGTGCTCATAGATTGAAAGAATTGATATTGCTAAAATGTTCATACTACCCAAAGCAAACTACAGATTTGATGCAATCCTATCAATATTTCAATGGCAATTTTCACATAAATAGAAAAACAATCTTAATTTTTGTATAGAATCACAAAAGACACTGAATACTTTTGAGAATGAAGAACAGAGCTGGAAACACCCTGATCCCTGATTTCAATCCATATTACAAATATAAAGTAACTAAAACAATATGGTATTGGCATTAAAACAGACAATAGATCAATAGACCAGAACAGAGAGCCCAGAAAAAATCCATATATATGTCATAAATTAACTTTTGATAACAGAGCCAAGAATATACAGTGAGGAAGGTACAGCCCATTGAATAAGTGGTGTTGGGGCACCTGGACAGCTGCATGCAAAAGGATGAAACTGGACCACTATTTCACACCATATACAAAAATTGACTCCAAATGGATTCAACACTTTAACATAAGACCTGAAACCATAAAAAATCCTAGACAAAAACATAGGTGGTAAGCTCCTTGACAGTGGTTTTGATGATGATTTTTAAAAAAATTTGATACCAAGGGCAAAACAAAAGGCAGGAAAAACAAAGATAAACAAGTTGGAATATATGAAACTAAAAGTGTCTTCACAGCCAAGGAAACCATCAACAAAATTAAAAGGCAACCAACCAAATGGGAGAATATATTTGCAAATCATACCTCTGATAAGAGGTTAATATGCAAAATATTAAAAAAAAAAAACTAAATAGTAAGAAAAAAATCCAGTTAAAAAGTGGGCAGAGGATCTGAACGGAGAGTTTTCCAAAGAAGGTACACAATGGCCAACAGGTACCTAAAATGTCACTCAACAAGAGAAATGCAAATCTGAACCACAATGAAATATCACCTCAAGGTAATAGAATGGTTATTATCCAAAAGACAAGAAATAGCAACTGTTAGTGAGGAGGTGGAGAAAAGGGGACACTTGGTACTGTTGTTGGAAACGCTCATTGGTGCAGCCTCTATAGTGAACCGTATTGAGGTTCCTCAAAAAATGGAACTACCATATGATTTAGCTACTCCACTTCTGGGTATTTGTCCAAAGGAAAAGAAAACAGGATATTGAAAAGACAGCTGCACTCCCATGTTCACTGCGTCACTATTTATAATAGCCAAGACATGGAAAGAACCTAAGTGTCCATCCATGGACTCTTTATCTATTTTATCCATTGATAAAGATGCCACACACATATATAATGGAATATTATTCAGCCATAAAAAAGAAAGAAATCTTGCCATTTGTGACAATATAAATGAGCCATGAGGGCACTATGGTAAATGCAATAATGCAGAGAAAGACAAATATGTATGATTTCACTTACATGTGGAATCTCAAAAACAAAACACCACGCTCATAGATACAGAGAATGGAGTAGTGGTTGCCAGAGAGAGGCAGGGGGTAAGGGAGAGGGAAATGGGTAAAGGTGGTCAAAAAGTACAAACTTCCGGTTATAAAATAAGTCCTGGGAATGTAAAGCAGCACAACCTGGTACCTATGGTTAATAATACTGTAATGCATATTTGAAAGTCACTAAGAGTAAGTTACAAAAGTTATCATAAGAAACAGGAATTTGTAACTATGCATGGCAATGGATGTTAACCAGACTTACTATGATGATCATCTTGCAATATATGCAAGACAGATGAATATGAAATCATTATGTTGTAGACCTGCAAGTAATATGTTATATGTCAATTATATCTTAATTTTTTTAAAGCACATATTTTAAATGCACTAGTGGGATGCATGTAGAGTTTGAAAATAAATCTAAAATGTAACATGACTAAGTTATATTGGCCTGTCCACACTGGAAATTACTGTATAAATAGGTGGCATAAACAGAATTTATAAATAGAAAATTTGGAATTTTCTAGCTCTAATAATTGATATTTATATTTCTCAGTTTACCTAGATTTGGTCAATCTGGCCATATATTAATTGATTCTCCCCCTTTTCTCTCTATTGTTGCATTCTTCCCCCCCCCCCCACAATTTTAAGACAATTGATGTTTTCTTCAGACTTATGTCTTATTATCATGTTATACCCCTCCTTCTCCACACCAGGTCTAGTAACTTTGATTAAATTTGTCTTTCCAGTTTTCCCAGATGTGGATTACATCACTTATATATTTTATATATACATCATTTATATATCACTGATGCATCCTCTCCAACTGCATGAGAATCTTCCTCAGGACTACTAATTTCATTTCTTCCTGCCTCCTAGGGGACGACAGCCATCATCCAGTCCCTTCTTTCTGGAAACCTCTCTTCTCCTGTCTCCTCTCATTATCCTATCCTCTCTTGTACCCTAAAATGAAAACCCCTCTACTGGCCCATCATTCCCCTTCTCTTTTCCTTTCAAAAGGGTAGCCTTTCTCATTGCTTTTATTCTTCACCACTACAGCTCAATTTACTGTATAAAGTTTACTGTCCCCCACACACTTAAGATGTTGTTCTAAGGTCACTTACACCACTTAATTGCCAAATTCAATTAACATGCCTCCTTATCTTGTTTGACCCATTGGTGGGACTTAATGTCTTGGACCTTTCCTTACTTGTCGGAATTCCTTCATCCCATACTTCTACCACCCCTGCTCCACAAATGCACCTTCTACCATCTTCACCATTCCTTTACTGTGAGGTCTTATTTCTTTATTGCTTGCCTACATTCTCTGTTTACAATCAAATATTGCTCTCCTGAGCTCTGTCATTGTCCTGTTTTCAAGCTACAAAACTTCTCTGGGAAAACCAATCCATTCCTATGGTTTTCGTTACCACCTCTTTTATTATGATGCTCACGTGTAAATATTTAGCCCTAAATTCTCTACTGAACTCCAGATTTTATATCTCTGGGTGTCTGCTGGGTATCTTCTCCACTTATGTATTACTAAGCCTTCTAAAATCTATTAGATCATTTCTGGGTTCCTTTCTTTGTGGTGACTGCATTTTACACACAAGAAGGAAAGTTACCTGAATTCTTGGTAGCCAGAAGAGCAGATTATGGTACTCTTACAACGCCATTTACTTCTGTTTCTCCTCTTTCTGAACATGTAGTGGAATTGTATACTTGCTCCTTGGAAATGAGATGATGTATGTCACTTCTAGGTAGAAGCCTTTAAAAACTGGCACACACATAATTTTACTCCCTCCTGTATGACAAATGGCAACACTGCAGAGGAAAGAGGCTCCATCAGCGTGTATCCTTATGTGAAAGTGATAAGAAACAGATCTCCCACTAACTAAAAATGGACATACAGCATGAATGAAAAATAAATGTCTATTAAGTTAAGCCTATGAGGTTTTGGAGTTATTTATTATTGCCATAGAGCCCAGGTTGACCTGACTAATTCAAGATCCAAAACCAAATTCATCATTTTTTCCCCTTGTACTCTATTAACAGATAAAACAGCATTAAAGCCTGCCTTACCTGCCTTTCCTCCTATATTCCAGTTTTCTTTGTTTTTGAGCAATTGCCATCTCTACCTACTTAACCAGGCTAGAAATCCACATTTTATGATTTGGCTAGTTCTGTAGATTTTATTCACTAAGTATCCCTCAAATATATTTTTCATGTATATCCTTAATATACATCTCCTCATTATCTGTTGCCTATTGCAATGATTTTATAAATGATCTTGTCTCTATTACCAGCCTTCCATAAATCCATCTTCCATATGGCTTCCAGAGTAATTTTCAAATGCAAACTTTGATCATTCCACTCTTCTGCACTTACAGAATAAAGCTGAAATGCTTTGCTGTGGTATACTAGGCTCTTCATAGCCCAAGTCCTTTCTATCTCTTCAGCCACATCTCTGATCTAGCAATACCTAATCCTAGAAGCACTGTTCCTTCTCCTCCCATGCCTACACACTCACACACACACACACACACACACACACACATGCGCGCTATACTATTTCTTGACTGATTCTTCTAGAAATTCCAATTTAGTTCTCATTTACTCTAAGAAGGCTTTCATAGTTGTCCCAAACAGACATATCTATTTCCTCCCTCATGCCACTTCTCTGAGTAAAATGTGCTTTTGTTACTGAATATGGAACTTTTTTAAAAGCCTTTGCTTATGTGGCCACTCTGATAGCTATAGATAGTAATGACCATAATCCTTTTATGGATAGGAGAACTATCTTATCTATCTTATTACCATTATAGCTAGAAAGCACAGTACTTAGTATAATACAGGTACCTCAAAAGATGATTACAGAACTGAAGTGTTAGGCCATTTGATCAGATAGTCAACATCTGTTAAAGGCATATATATATATATAACAGATGTCTTTAATACACACACACACACACACACACACTATTGCAGATGCCTCCATTCCACCCCATTTTCCCTCCTCCTCCCCCCAGGCCTTGCTCCCCCTATTTTAAAATTTGTTGAGGGCTTACTGTAAGTTAGGCACTGTAGCAATCATTCTATAAGTGTTCTTTTATTTTGCCTAACAATAATTCTAGGACAGCAATTTTCAATGTGTACCATGGCATACTGGTGTGCTACAAAAGGCACATCGGTGTGCCACAAAAGTTTTAAAACATGCACTACCTGACAATTTAGTCAGGGGCACTGACCCCTTTTCCTCAGATTGTCAAATTTAAAAAATGACAATAGCCAACACAACAACAGCCATCTGATGTGAATGGATCAAAATTATACCTATTTTTTTGTCAGGTTGACAAAAAATATATTTTTTGGTGTGCTACAGAATTTTAGTAATTAGTTGATATATGTCATGAGATAAAAAAGGTTGAAAATCGCTGTTCTAGGGCATTAAGACACATATTAAGTACCTACAGTTACTGATTTCATTATATGAAGCAAACCATATCTCTCCTTCCTGATGGGTAGATCCTTACAGGCCCTTAGGTATTAATTCAATGGATTATTTTCCTGTGCAGTAACCAAATGAATTGCAGAAACACTGTAGCTTACATTCAAGTTAAAAAAAAATTTTTTAATCTACAACTTTTAATAAGTCAGCACTATTATTTAAAACATTTTGAAAAAATATGGCATTTATATATCATCTTTCTTTTGAAGCATAACTTTTTTTTTTTTTACCATGTTTAATGGACCTCTGTAATAAGTGAGGTGTAATTTTCTTGTTTAATAACAGGTTTATTTCAGCAGGAAGTTTTAATAATTCAAAATGTTCAGAACTCAATAAAAATATATAATACACCTTGAAATTTATAAAACCTTAAATATATAAAGAGCAGAATTTATATAACTATACGAGAAGTGGACACATGCAATATTTAAATGGAAGACTTTATTTTAACACATAGTGAGAGGTAATTTAAACAGGAGAAACTGGGCACAGAAAAGTTGATTAACTTGTCATATATCATTTACTTTCCCAGATTTCATTATCATTCTGCACATACTCCACCCCCACAAAATAATTTTCTAATTATCATTGAGTGACAAAATGCCAACTAGTGACAGAATTGTCCAGATGAAACTCAAGACATTTTCAGGGAAGTAATAACATGTTGGGAAAAATCACCACATTACATTATGAAAAGATAATAAATCACATGACTTCAGTCTCTGGCCCTCTTGGCTGGAACATTCAAGTGTTTACAATTCATCTTTTCTGAAATTTTTTATTATCTTCAAATAATAATAGGCAATTATATGAACCTAGACTGTTAATACGTTTAAAAAAATAACTCATGTTCCTTTCATAAGGAGTACATTCATTCACCCATCGTATATTGTGGCAGAAAGGAGTTAACGCCATTCCTTTTAATTTATTCAGCATGCCATCTTTTAGAATACGGAGTGCAGAACCAATTTCATTCGCCTAAGGCCAAAAAAGCCGTGAGACATCAGGGAGTCAAGCAATTACCAGCCACTTGGTCTTTTTTTGCAGAAATACACAAAAAGTGTAGAATCGCTTAATTTTATCCCCTTAAATTCTTCACTTGGAAATTGGCTGCTCGGGCGAATGTTGTTTTTTCCCCGCAGCCATGTGTGAAGACCGATTAACACTTGCTTGACAAACCCCTTCCACGGCCATTTGGGAGCTCCACGCGTTCACACCCGGGTTCAGTCCGTTGCGCCTTCACGCGCAGTCTTTTTGTTTGTGTGGCTAGCAAGGCAGAGAGGGGCGGAGAAGAAGCGAACCTCTCAATATGCAGCAGACTGCTGAGGCTATATAAGCTCAGAGGTCGGGCCTGGTTTGTGAAACGCGTAGGTTTGCGGCGAGCTGGCAGCTGCAGTGTGCTGAGTCCCGCCGCGCCATGGAGACCGCAGAGCGCTCGGAGAGCGGAGCCGGCGAGTGCGCGCGCTGCCCCCTCCAGCTGCCCGCTGGCCACCACTGCCAGACGCGGCGCGGGAGCGCGGTCTCCGGGTATAGCGTCTCAGCACCGCCCTGCACCTCCCCTATCCTATCCCTCCCGTCCCCGCTTCCCCAGCTCCTCCTCTCCGATCTCCACTGCCCACACCCTCATACTCCATCGGGCCCACACTCGGCTGCGATCTGTTCTGCCGGGTCTGGGCTCACATCTTGTCTGCGCAACTTTGCTCCCCACCCCGCAGATTCACAGGCTTTTGGAGACCTTGGGTTGACGCCCGAGGCGAGCTGGAGGAGGGCCCGCACCAGGGAGAGGAGAGGGTGAGTGAGCCGCGCGTGGATGGCCGCGCCTCTGAGGGGCGCAGGTGGTTCACCAGAGTTGGGAACACCGTCCTGAGGGAGACGCGCGCCGGGCCCGCCGGTGGTCCTACAGGTGCTGAAGAGGCGAATGTGCTCTCTAGAGCAATTGCGACACAAGGATCGGACCCAAAGCAAGGCCAAGGAGAGCTCTGGGGTCACATTCCCCGCGGGCTCGAGGAACGCTGGGTGTCGCGCGTTTCCAGTTTCTAGAAAAAGGTGAGTGATAACTGTAATTCATCTCCTTACGTCCCCAGATCCTCAGTGGCCCCGGAATGACCGAAGCCTCTGGGAAGCTTTCCAGATATAGGCACCCAGTCAGGTGAGTAAACAGGCCAAACTGAAGGTCTCATGCTTCTTCAGTCCCTGGGAAGAGCCGGGGACTTACCAGCTCTGCAGCAGGTCCTGCAATTTTTCTATTGGAAAATATTATATATTTAAGGTTACTTTATCTTCCCAGCCCCAGAGGTCCTTTATTCATCGAATTGAAAAATGTAGGCGTTCACTCCCTCACCTAGAAAAATTATTTGTGCATACTCAGTAAAAGCTTATGGAATATAGTAAAAAGAGGGAAAGTTGATGATAAAGTAAAAGTTGAACGTTGACATCTTATGCCTGCAAAAGTTTTTTTTTGTTTTTGTTTTTTTAATGCCAAGAAGTCCGAATGAAGTTTATTTCAACTCTGGCAAAGTGTGTATATTCTTATTCCCTTGAAAACTAGAAGGAAGAATGGTGTTCACAGTTGCAATTTTAGAACAAATTGAGCTTGCCATGTAAGAGAACATGGAAATGTGATGAAAATTCTAAAGGTTACTAAGGATTATAAAAATTATCACAAGTTGTTTGGCATACCAATGAGGAGCTAGTTTTCTGTGCTAGCCACAGGAAGTCAGCCTTTCTTTAGGATTCCTTATAGCTTTTATTTAGATAGAAGGTTAACTTTGAAGTTTATCTGCTTGAGAGAGCTGTTAGGTGAAGAGCCGATGTTTGTAAAATGTATGTGTTTCTAAATGGCATTTTGATTACTTTCCTACCATGTGCTAGCACTAGTGAAGGACACGGGAAAAAAATTAACCCAGTCCAGTGGGAAGTGTTGTAATAGAGTTCAATTTGGTCAGTTTTAGACCAGAGAATGAAGTGCTTAACTGTCAGAGGGAGCGGGAGGGTCAGGAAATTATGTATTATAGGCTTTGGTCTTGAAGTTACCCAAATAGATGGTGGGTGGGGGAGCCAGGGGCAGAAGAAATATCATAGGGAAGGAAATAATAGGGTCATGGAACGGCATGGATCTTCTGGGAGCATCATGTTGTTGGAATTTGGGTGTGTGAAGCAGTGGTCATTCCAGCACTGAAGCCAAAGCCCTGATCTTGTACACTTTGGCACAAAGATTTGTCCTGATTCTGTAGGTAGTATTGGGGATTACTCAAAGGATTTTAACCAGAGAGTGGCGTGATGAGATTTGTATTCCAGAAAAATCACTAAGGAAATGGTATATAGTTGTAGTGAGAATACCAAAGGTGACATTGGAAGTTATTGCAATTGGTTAGGCAAGAATGATACAGAGCCATTCTAAGGTATTGGAAGTGGGGTTGGGACTGGGTGAATTTGGGGAATATATAGGTGACAAAATAGATTAGGCTTATAATGTAATGGATATGATAGGTGAAGAAGAGGTAAAAAGAATGTTTTTGAAGTTTATGACTGAGGCAGGTTGAGTGCTATACTAATAGATTGGAAATTAGGGCTAAAACAGATTTGGGGAGCAAGATAATGAGTCCAATTTTTCATTTATGATCTTTAATGTGCCTGTGGGGCATCCAAATAGCAATGGTCATCAGAGACCTGCATATATAAATCAGAAGCTCATCATCAAGTTAAGTGGAAAGGCAGACTTGGGAGCTTTTGATACATGAACAGCTGGGGAAACCATGGCAATGGGTCAGATCATCCTGGGGAGTCAGAGAGGAGAAATGATCACCTGTGTTAAAACCATGGGGGAAGGTCAACCTCTAACCTGTATTCAGAGAATGAAGGTCCACAAAGGAGACAGAGAAGAATCACTCGGAAGAGGGGGAATTCTGGAACATATGGAGTCCCTGGAAGAAAAATGGTCAGTGAGAAATTCTGGGGAGAATATAACAATTAAACAACATTCTTTGGGTCTGGCAGTTCCAGCAACACATTAAAAAGTAAATTATTATATATATCAGCAGTTCTTTCTTTTTCTGAATTAGTGTAATTGTGTTGTGTTGACTTCTCTTAAGTTACTTTTCTTAATTTCTGTCTTGAGCAGTATTGTGTGTTTCGGATTCTTTTTATTCACCTGTCAACTTCTTGAGGGTAGGGACCATGATTTATCCATCTTTGAATTATAAATTATGTCTTACACAAGAAGCACTAAAATATTTATGGAATGACTAAATTATTGATGGTTCATAATTCGACACCAAAATTATAAACTATTTTTACCACTTTGCTAAAAAATTCTAAATTATGTTGCCTTTTTAAATGGAATATACTGAACATAATGTACCATCTCTTTGTACATGGGACTATTTACACTGAAATGAATACACTGTAGTTGGGGATTCAGCCTTATCCCTCTTCTTTTCCTTGGATGAAAAATAATAGAAGACCAGAGGCAAGTTTAATATTTTTCAGAATTTTTAAATTCTGGGGTAAACATGTTTGTATATGAATTATTTTTATGAAGCCAGTGCAATTGTCAATATCTTGATATGGTGTCCCCAAATTAAATTGGTGGGGAAGGGGAGGGAGATGGGATCAAGGTTGAGCTCAGTAGTAGCCTTTTTGTACCTCAGGTACAAAATGTGCATAGACAAACTTTAAAAAATATTGCTTTTTGTACTTTCCTAAACTTATTGGCTACATCTGTAACTAAGAGTATAATGTGTGGATTTTAAGCAAGATACTAGGTGATTTTTGTCTTTGTTTAAGGGCATAATATTTTGTTGTTTTAATGAAGTTGGCTATTATCAGAATTTTTAATGTAGTGGTAGGACTTATTTTTTTCCCCTATGGAATTTGGAAATTGGAAGACAAGCCTTCTGTGTTTTTTTTTTTTTTAAGAATAAATACGTATATCTATTGTATAATACCTGAAGTAAGCTAAATATTTATCTTAGACTTACAGCTTAGATAAAGATTTAAAATAATAAAGATTTAAAATAACCAGTTATTGATACTTTGGCAAGTAGACTTTATGAAAGCTGTAATAGTACCATTTTAAAACTACCTTAAGGCCATGTCTAAATGCATAAATCAATTGTTAATACATAGAGCTCTTAAAATTTGCACATTTCATGATTTTAAGGATTCTAAATATGAAAAAGGTAAAGCATATTATTTTGTCTGCTTTTTTCAGACTATTTTGGCCAAAATCAAAGTGTTATGATTATTTATATCAAGAAGCAGAAGCTCTTCTGAAAAATTTTCCAATTCAAGCCACAATTTCATTTTATGAAGATTCTGATAGTGAAGATGAAATTGAGGAACTGACCTGTGAAAATTAATCTGATTAGTTTCTTTTGATGACATTAAAAGTTTGTAGGATTTGCATTTAGTCTCAAATGTATCATAATCCTTTCAACTTATTTATTTGTGTATAAACTATTAATAAAATTAATATTTTGTAATTATTATGGTAGTTGGGCCTTTTTTATTCCTACACTATTATTCAATGTTGGAATTTAAAAATAGGTGCCGTTTATAAATGTCTTGATTGTACTGTAAACATTTGGAGCTTGCAAAAGATAATTTTGATCCCTTCATCAAATTACAAGTTTATCTTTAGTTATAATTTTACAACTATTTAATTATAACTTTGCATAGAATGACAATATTTTCAAACTGAATCTTGCAGCATCTGCTGTTTCCTACTGATTTCCATTGGATAATGTAGTTACAGATGAATATTATTAGATAAGGGAGAAAATCACCTTATGTTACCAGTCACGCATTATTATGTCTTTGCTAGCAGTTGGTGAAAAGCACTTTAAATTATTGTCTGTGATTAAGAATGGGAATCAGTGTTAGGGCTATTAAATTTTGGGCATTTTTAATGGATGATGAGTCAAGTAATTCTCTCTTTAATACTCTGCTGTCCATAAGTCCAGTAGCGAAATAGCATGGGTGTTCAGCAGTTATGGCAGTACATTGAGGAATCCCCAAAATTAAAATAAGATGTTTAAATAGGTATGACTTAAATGGAGTCTAAAAAGAGGCATCCAAAAGGCCAGAATTTGATAGTATTTTTTTCACTTTCTATCCAAGGAGGAGCTTAGAAATTTGTCAGATATGAAGCATTCAACAACATCACCTTTCTCTGCTCTGGTTCCCTGCTCCTGATATTCTCATGTAATATGGGAAGTGGAATAAGAAATTCTCAGTGATTAGTTCTTTAAAGTAGATTTATAGAAGACTAAATCTTTTTTTTTCTTTCCCTTTTTTTTTTCTCTTTTATTTTTTGGTTTTTCAATTACAGTTGTCCCATTTCCCCCCCATTGATCTCCCCCACCCAGCTCACCCCTTCTCCCACAATCATATCCCTCCCCGTTGTCCATGTCCATGAGTCATTTATACACATTCCTTGACTAAACCCTTCCCTTACTTATCCCCCTTCTCCCCCCCCCCATTGACTGCTATTCTGCTCCTTGTCCTATTTAGTTCGTTTGTTTATGTTGTTCTTTAGTTTCCTGTATTAGGTGATATCATATGGTATTTTGCTTTCTTTGCCTGGCTTATTTCACTAAGCATAATTCTCTCTAGTTCCATCCGTGTTGTTGCAAATGGCAGGAGTTCCTTATTTCTTTCTGCTACATAGTATTCCATTGTGTAAATGTACCACAGTGTTTTGATCCACTCATCTACAGATGGGCACTTAGGCTGTTTCCAGCACTTAGCTATTGTAAACAGTGCTGTTATGAACATAGGGGTGCATAAGTGAAGACTACATCTTTTAATGGAAGAGAAAACAGGAGCACTTTGCAAGGTAGAGAAGTTCTTTCAGCTCAAATACATTTTTTTCACAATAAGCATTTCAATTGCAAATGAAGAATATTCTAATATTCCAGAATGATAATGTGAAGAGGTGAAGGTCATTGATGGTTACCTAAGAAATATCTCTTACTTGAATGGCTGCTTTATTCCCACACTTTTCCTTCTAATTGAAAAGAAATAAGAGACATTAATTTACAGGCGCTTTAAGGAAAAGGAAATTGAAATTGACAAGTTCAAACCATGTTTCGGACTCAGGAAAATTTAGTAATAGAGGCGGGGGAGAGTTTTTAGAACTATATTTCTTCTGAAAACGTTCTCCCTTCACTGCATTCTATTCTCAGGATGTGTGCATTCCCCAGGGAAAAACTCACCAGGTGCCCAGACTGGACCTTGAGCATTTGAGACTTTTGTTTACCTGCACAGTATTTGTGCTTCTCATTGATATGTTGGAATAGTATGAAGAACCACTGCCATTGATTGAGTGCCTACTATCTAAAACCTAAATTAACTATGCACATGAGAAAATGAGGCTTTGAATAAATACTGCAGTCGGTGGTGGGCTGCATCAGTATACAATTTCCTGTAATTTTCAGAGGAAACAGGAAGTTAGATGAGGAGGAAGAACTTGCGAGGTGAATGGAGCAAAAAAAAGACTGACTCATAATGTCAGTCATTAGCGAGGGTTCTTAACGATGTTTTCTCTTCGCCCCACAGGAGTGGCTGTTTGCATTTGACACTTTAGCTTTTCAAGTTTCTCTTTCCCGTACAGCCTGGTGTCTTAGAGGAGAGTGTTTTAGAGAAATCAGAATTCTCTAATAGTATTATTTTATTCTATATTTTAAGTTGTGTAATGGTAGTACAGACATTTGTGGGTTAACAGGACTGTATAAGAATTTATTCTCAGATTCGGTCAGCACCAAGGCTAAGGAACAGCTTCACTCTTTTATCTTTCCGGGGAATAGCTGTCACCTCCTTGCGGTGCTGAAGTTCAGGGCGCAGAACTGACGGAGCATGCGTACTTCCCCCTGGTTCCGCCTACTCTCCCCTCCGTCCGTCCCGTTGTCACCGCCCTCCGCGGGCTCGACGTGCTGCGTCATGGCGCGCCTCACCCCGGGCGACCCCGGAAGTGGGTCGGGGGCTTGGCCTCTCCCCGGCCTCTGAGCCGGAGCGGGAGGTGTAACTCAGGCGGGGTCCTGCCGAACGATCCCGTCCAGCGGCTGACCCCGGGCAGAGCCCGACTCAGGCGTCCAAGATGCTGAACGTCCCTTCCCAGTCTTTTCCGGCCCCCAGCTCACAGCAACGCGTCGCCTCCGGGGGGCGTAGCAAGGTAAGCGGGTGACACCGACGGTCTGGTCCAGAGCTTGCCCGCCGGCGGCGTTTCGTGTTCCCGCACGTTCTCTCCCACCGCCAGTTCCCCTCTCCGACCTTCGGTGTTATCTACCCTAGGTGGAGACCTCTTTCTGATCCCATACCATCTCCAGTCCTCGAACTCTCCTGACCTCCCTCGCAACTAGGCACTTTGCTTTCCCAGCCCTTTATCCCTTTCTGTCAATTCCCTTCCTCCAAGCCGTTCCCAGCGAACTGAAGTCTGATGTAAATAAATGATAGGGCCAGGCAGTGTGCTTGCTGGATTATTGGTACTGAGTATTATCTTCCTTCCCTCAAACTAACTTCCCTTTCGGTCTTTAGTTCCTTACTTTCCAAAGGAGTTCTGAGCGATGTGGATTCCCTAGCAGCAGGTAAAGGTTGGACAGTGGAGACAGTGACCAGTTGCCATCCCTCCAAGGGTGGGGACTCCGTGAGCTAGGGGAGATCGGAGAAGGGAGAACAAATGTCTGCAAACCTCCCTTTAGGTTTATGGAGACTTCTCCAATCATACGGCCTTGCTTCCTCTGGTACTTAAGTGTTTTTATCACCGCCTTTTCTACTGATATCACTTGATAACTTTGAAGCTAATGTACTCGTTAGGTTTTTGTTGAACATAGTCACAGTTAGCAACAGGTGGAATGCAAATGTGTTTTGCATTTGCCAAAGTTGATAAAATTGTCTCCTTTGTCATTGCAGCATGAATTGCTTGCTCTTATTTGTTCGTTCCTCATTCTGTAACCACATCATGTTTGTCTGCCTGTTTGGACCACTCTTTTCATTTTGAACTCCAGGGTCTCAGCATCATTTGAGACCTTCACCGATTTTCTTTTTTGTTTTTCTCCACTTAGACCTGTTGTTTGACTCTAGATCAGAATTATGAGTTCAGAGATCCGTACCTTTCATTAGCTTTTTGAAGTCTGTACCTCAACTATAATAATAATACAGCTGATATTTATTCATTGTTTACTGATGGTCATGTACGTTCTAAGAGTGTTTTAATTACGTGTATTAACTCGTTTAATCTTTACAATGATCCTGTGAAGTGGGTGCATTTGTTGCCTCCATTTCACAGAAAAGTAAACTGGTAAGGAATATTGCCCTAGATCTTACAGGCTTGATGTGATGTGACTCTGGCTGTGGCATTTTATTTATTGCTCCATATATCATCCAACCATCTAATCATTTGTCCCTTCCTCCTTGATATTTGACCTGTTTCTCTCTGTAAGCTCAATGTTTGGCTGAGAAGTATTGTCTTTCCAGAGAAAGAAGCTATGAATTAGAATGTGCTTCTATCCTTCTCCCTTAAAACTACCAATCATGTTCTTAGCATCCTTTTAAAGAAAAAAATTTCAAGGCAAAGACAAAAGGTTCAGGTGGTGATGGGAGAGGTGAGTCTTTGAGTTCAAAAGGAGAACAAAAATAAGATCATTGTGCAATTCAAAGGGAAGCCAGTACTTTTTTTTACCATCTTTGTGAAATAAGCTTATCTTGATCATGTTAGAAGCTGAATCAGTATTGTATGAAATGGGTGGATTGAGAAATAGAACCTGGTTGACAAGGTTGTATATCATAATTGTTAAAAAGCACAGACTTTTGAATGTGAAAGACCCAGATTCTTTTCCCAACTCTACTACTTACCCTTTTTGAGTCTCAGTTTCCTCAGGTGTAAATGAGAGTAACAGTACCCATTTTATAGAGTTGTTTATAGGATTAAATGAGATAATATTTTTCTTAGCACAGTCTTTGTATAGGGGGAGCACTCACTAAACTTAGCTAAATACATATTTTATGTAAATATCATGGTTTATTGTGTAAAAACACTTGGCACAGTGCCTGGCTAAAGTATGCACTCAATATATGATAGCCATTATTATTTTTACTAGCACTAGTAAATAAATATTTATTGGAACCTACCTTATCCTAGAGATGTGGTCTCTGGTTTCGAGGAGTTTAGTCTAATGGACTGCATGAACTAGGAAATAGGCAGTTATAAATGCCATAAATACTATAATAGTGTTTATAGCCATGAAGGAGTTGGGTCAGAGAAGGATTCTGGAGGAAATGATGTCTGAGTGGGCTGAGAGGGAGGATGGGCTAGATCTAGGCATGGAGCAAGTGTTTCATAGCAATCAGGAATCTGTGCCCATTTAGCTAAAGAATGTAAATGGGAAGGAGCAAGTTAAAATCTGGAGATAGTGAGGTAAACAGTGGACAGATTCTGAAGGGCCTAGTAAACCATTGTAGGGAATTTAGAGATATTATAAGGTAATATGAGGAGCCACTGAAGGAGGAAGGGCCCATGATTAGATTTGCATTTTTCAGAAGATTATTTTTAATTACTGTGTGGATATGGAATCCACATTGACAAAAGAGGCAAGTGATTTTGGTTTGGGATGGGAAAGATCGTATTTTCACATTTTGTTTATTGGAACTTTATTGAGACCAAGAGACCTAGAAAGTTTCAGTGATGGTAAGAATGAAATGATGTAGATTGATAGGAAGAAATGTAAATAGAAAATGCACCATACACCTGTTAACTTTTTTTTTTTAATACGCTTTATTGTTTATGCTTTTACAGTTGTCACCATTTCTTTTCCCGTTGTTCCCCTCCACCCAGTTGTCTCCCCCCCCCCTTAGTCCATGCCCATTGGTTGTGCATATAGTTCTTCTCGACATCTTCCTGTCTACTCCACTCCCTCCTACTATGCTTCTTAATTCCTGTACCATCTCCCTCCCCTTCCCCTCTTCCCCCTCCCCACTGACCTCTCCCCAAAATGTTCCCCATACCTATAATTCTTTTCCCACTCTCGTTGCCTACTTAGTCTGCCTTTGTTTCAGTTCCCTAGCTTCTGTTGTTGGTTGTTGCGATACAGTTTTCATTTTAATGTTCATAGTTTTGATCCTCCCTCTCCTGAACAAGTCCCTTTAACATTTCATATAACAGTGGTTTGGGTCTGATGAACTTCTTCAGTTTTACTTTGTCCTAGAAGCACTTTCTCTGCCTTTGTATTCTGAATGACAGCTTCGCTGGATAGAGTAATCGTGGTTCTAGGTTTTTGCTTTTCATTACTTTGAATATTTCTTGCCAGTCCCTTCTTGCCTGCAGAGTTTCTTTTGAGAAATCAGCTGAGAGACTTATTGGGACCCCTTTGTATGTAATTCTCTTCTCTCTTGCTGCTTTTAAGATTCTCTCTTTGTCCTTAGTTTTTGACATTTTGATTATAATATGTCTTGGTGTGGTTCTCCCTGGGTCCAGTGTTTTTGGAACTCTCTGTGCTTCTGGACCTGTAAGTCTATTTCCTTCCCCAAGTTAGGGAAGTTCTGCTTCATTATTTTTTCACATAATTTTTCAATTCCTACTTATTCTTCTTCACCTTCTGGCAGCCCTATGATTCGGATGTTGGCCTGCTTATTGCTGTCCGATAAGTTTCTGAGCCTCTCCTCATTTTCTTCACTTCTCATTTCGTCTTTCTGTGCGGGTTGACTGTTTGTTCCTTCCCTATGTTACGATTTGTTGATTTGATCCCTGGTTTTCTTGTCCTCACCACTAGTTTCATATGTGTTTATGTTCATTTCATCAGGACTAGCCTTCGTTCCTTCCCTGTCTTGTTTAAGATCTGCTGTTAGGTCTGTAAGCATTTTTATAAACAAAGCTCTGAACTGAGCCTCAGAAAGATTTCCTATCTGCTGAGCCATTAGATTGGATATTTGCTGTCTGGTTAACTGTGTCACTGGGATCTCTGTCATGATCTGTGCCATCCTGACCTTTTTGCTTTTACCTTTGCTTCCTGGGCAGGGCTGTCACACCTCCTACACTATAGTGGGTGGAGCCCCGTGCACTCGTCACAACTGGGTGACGCATCTCACCACGCTGTGGCATTTTCTGCAGGGGTGGGGGTTCAAGATGGATTCCTGCTGTTCACTCTCCGCTGAGAGACTGGGAGCATTCTCCTTCGCCCCACCCCCTCTGGACCTCAGAATCCAAGGCAGTGGAGGTCTGCATTCCCTGACTTTGGGATGACAGATCTGGTCTGCAGCCGGGGGTGCTCCCCAGGCGCTTCTCGCCTCCCCCTAAATATGATTGTCTGTGCTTACCGCTGTCCTGCCTCCATCGTTGCTGCTGCTGCTGCGGACAGCACAGCTTGAACTCTCCTCCCCAGCTCCACCCCTCCTACCTGTCTGGATGAGCATCACTTCTTTATAACTTCATATGTTGGACTTCCATTTATTTTCTGGAACTTCTGGTTATTTTTGGTTTTGTAGTAGTTGTAGTTCTTCTTAGTTGTGGAGGGAGATGGAGCATGTCAGTCTAGGCCTCCATCTTGGCCGGAAGTCCTGTTAACTTGTTTTTTGTTGGGGGTAAATAAATGCCTAAAATTGGTATGATTCAGGAAAGTGAGGTATAGTTGGTTCAGGCTGCTATAACAGAATACCACAGGCCAGGTGGCTGATAAACAACAGAAGTTTATTTTCACAGTTCTGCAGGCTGGAAGTTCAAGATCAATGCATCAGCCAGTGACCAATTCTGTGTCTCGTAAATGCCTGGTTCATAGCTGACTTTTTCCAGGTTCTCGCAGGGCAGGAAGGGGTGAGGGATCTCTTTTAGGCCACTTTTATAAAGACATTGAAACTAATCATGAAGACTGCCCTTATGACTGACTTACCTATCAAAGGCCACACTTCCTAATTACTACCACATTAAGGTTTAGAATTTTAATATATGGATTTTGAGGGGACACAAACATTCAGTCTGTAGCAATAAACTTCCTTGAATGCGCCTGCTTTTACATTAAACATTTCTCTGATCCTGTGTTACAAACTAGTTATACAAGTTTAGACAGTAGTCCTGTCTCATTGGGATGTCTTGAACATTTCTACTAGATTGTTTCAACTGGTTAAAACATTAATAAATATCCCTCATCTAAAAGTCTTGAAAATGTATTTTGGGAAAAAAAGACACACGAAACCAAACATTTTGTAATTAAATCCTGTAGACAAGGATAGGCAAACTTTTCTGCAAAGAGCCATATAGTAACTATGTTAGACCTTGAGGGTCTCATAAGGATTCAGTCTTTTCACCACTGCCACCACTACTTCATGTGAAAACTATTCTTAGCTGAAGGGCTGTAAAGAAACAGGCATTGGCCAATTTGTCAACCCCAGCCCTAGAGTGTTACAGTTTTATTATTTTCCTTATTTGATAACCTTTGTATCTCAGTGGATTCTTAGAAAATTAATTGCTACCTCATGATTTTTGTGTATATTGGCAATCCAGAAAATCAACTTTAGCCAGTTGTTTATAATTTCTTCTATCAAATCTCTCTTGATTTTTAAGGCAAAGAAATTTCGGCCCAAACTGGTAAGTGACTATCACATATTAGTGACAGAGCCAGGACCAAAAGTTGTTTTCTGATTTCAAGTTTAATACTATTTTTGTTACCATTATAATGGACATTTCCAAGCCCTGCTTCATAGCCCAGGCATTTTATATAATGTTCAGTTTATAATTCTAGTTGTGAAAACTGATTTTGACAGCCTCCTAAAGCTGTAAAGAATGTTTGTAAAATTGTTAGATTTGCATTTTTAAAATTCTTTTGAATAGGAATAAGAGTAATGAAGTAGCTCTGATCGGCACAACTCAGTTGGTTGAGTATCATCCTGCAAAGTGAAAGGTCGCCAGTTCAGTTCCTGGTCAGGGCACATGCCTGGGTTGCTGTCCCATCTCCAGTTGGGGCACATGTGAGAGCCAACCGATAGATGTTTCTCTCACACACCAATATTTCTCACCCTCTCCTTTTCCCTCCCTTTCCTCTCCAAAAATAAGTAAATAAAAACCTTAAAAAAATTGTAATAAAGAAGCCTGAAGACAAGCAACAGGGGGGAAAGGAAAAGCAGCTAACTTGAAGAAGCCACATTTAATTGTTGCCTTTTGCTTTTTTAGGTACCTCTGAAACAGGGCAGAAGTCTTATGGATTGGATTCGACTGACCAAAAGTGGAAAGGACCTAACGGGATTAAAAGGCAGGTTAATTGAAGTAACAGAAGAAGAACTTAAAAAACACAACACAAAAGATGATTGTTGGATATGCATAAGAGGTAGGTGGTATTTATGAAGTACTACAAAAAAAATTTGACTGGGTCTTCCTGTTGTAATGCTTCCTCTTACTTGGTGATATAATTCACAGTTTGACATAAAAATATACCTTATGATGAGCAATAAGTCACATAATTTCAATTTTGAACAGTATTTCTTCCCTTTAGAACTGTTTACAAGTGTTTGCCAGGCAATTTATACCAAAGTAGTAAAATTTTCTGTAACACCTAGTTTATATAGAATAATGTTCCACTTTAGTGCTTTATAACAGAATTCTGTCAGAAAAATGTCTCAGAATCTAAAGCAAATCAGAGAGCTCACATTAAAGCCAAATCTTCAATTCTCACTTGTAGTCGTCTTTAATATTTAATGTATATTTCTTAGCTATATTAGTTACCTGATTTTTCTGTTCCATGGAAAATTAAAAGCTCCATAGTAAAAGTGAGTTGATTGAAGAAAGTAAGCAGAGAAATAAGAGGTTAGCTGATAAAAGCAGACCTTAAGTATCCAACAACCTGGCATTTAGACAGGGAGCAAAACAATAAAAGGATGCAGAACTGTACAGTGGGCCTCCATAGTGACTTCCTTGAGTTATTCAGACGTGGTTAAATATGTCTACTATTCTCTGTTGTAAGTGTGACTTTTATTGCTGTTACCACAATTGTAATTTTTTCATTGTATAATTTAGCCTTGTTGTCAGTTATCCTAATTGTGGTAACATATATGAAGGCAGAGACTATGTTAGTTTCACTGCTCTGTCCTTGGTGCCTGGTACATCCATGTGTTTTTGTTGATTGAATACAACACTGATCATTTAAGTTTCTTAAAGAGGTGTGTGATTGTCACAGTAGATTGGTGGTAGGATAATGGAAAGACACCAGTAGATACCAATTCGTTTGCTAGGGATGCCCAAATAAAATACCATAGCTGGATGGCATAAACAACAGAAATGTTTTGTCTCACAGTTCTAGAGGCTAAAAGTCTGAGATCAATGTGCTGGCGGGGTTGGTTACCTTTGAGGGCTGTGGAGCAGAATCTGTTCATGCCTGTTGCCTAGCTTCTGGTGGTTGGCTGCCAGTCTTTGGACTTTCTTGGCTTGTAGAAGCATCAGCCCGATTTCTGCCTTCATCTTCTCATTGGTGCTCTCCCTGTGTAGTTGTGTCTAGATTTTCTATTTTTATAAGAACACCAATCTTATTTCATTAGGGGTTTACCCTACTCCAGTATGAACTCATCTAGTTACATCTGCAATGACCCTATATCCAAATGAAGTCATGTTGAGTACTACTGGTGGTTAGGACTGCAACATATGAATTTGGGGGTGCACAATTCAACCCATAACAGAAATAATGAGAGAGTGAGAAACATTTCAGCTGGTGATAACGTGTTCCAAGACAGAAGAGCAGCTGCTTAACTCCCCTAAATTTCTCAGGGAAATACAACCATGGATAGGACCAACAACTTGGAATGACGATTCTGCCATGCAAAACATTCCTTTTATAATTCTGTAGAGTTTTAATACCCTCCTTGCCCTTCTTCCACACTGCCTACCTGTTTACCAGGTGCAAGTAACTGGTACAAAGTGACCTGCCCACTCTTCTTGTGTGTTTTCTGCTTGACTGGGTAAAATGGGGGATCAGTTTTTCAGGAGCATCTCTCAGGTGGCTAAGGCTATGGCATGTGTGAGTTTTGTTCCTCCAGAAAACTCACTTATGTGAGCCCCTCATATCCTAGTGATATGAGATAAATAAAGCACTATTACAGTACAGTCATACTTTATTATTCATTTGATGTGTTCTTGGAGATAAGGGACTGGTTTGCTATGTTTGAAAAGTAATACTCAGTGCTCCCAGTTACATATCTCCTGTACTGATATAAACACATTGCACCTCTTCTGGTAAAGGTGTTCATTTAAGGATACATTTTTTACCAGTTTTTGTTGGAGAACATTTTGTACTCTGTTAATAATGATGCTTTTCCCCTTTTGCAGAAGTAAGGTATGTCTTTTTCTCTTTTCCTCCTTTTACCTTTTTGATGAGTTTGGTTTTGTATTTTATCCAGAAACACATTGAATACAGGCCCTGCCCTTGGAGTTTCAACTCTAGTAGGAGAAGAAAAATGACTGTTAGACAAATCTGAGTGAAGTGCTGTAGAAGTACTCTAAAGGAAGTGATACCAGATTGAAAAGAGGGAGACATGTGGGTTAGGAAAATCAGAGACGCTTTGTGTTGGAGTTAAGCTGTGAAGTGGTGGACAGAATTTCATCAAGAAATGAGCAGGTGCATCCAGGTAGAGGGAAAGGTCTAAACAAGGACAGAGACCCAGAAAAGTTTTAGGTATGTGTTGGAGCTTAGGTTAACTAGGAGCAAGGTATGTTAGCTCAGATTGTGGAGGACCCTGAAAGCCAGGCTGAGAAATGTGTTCTTAATTTAGACAACAGAGTGAGTTATGGGAGGTGTTTGAACGTGGCGGCAGTGTGATCAGAGTGTGTCTTGGAAAGAGCAGTCTGGTGGTGGGTGTGAAATGGGGCTAGGAAGGCATTTAGCTCATTATAGAAGTTCAAGTGGCAATAGGTGAATCAGGATATTGACAAAGGCATTGGAAAGTTAGGATCTATGTGAGTCAAGCAGACTACTGTTAATTTCTAAAGTGATCCTAGATGAAAGTAAAAGAAAGCACATGACTAAATGTAATGCACTTTTTCTTCTTAGCTGTTCTAATTTAAAATATTAATGATACCTTCTTAAAGGGGGAGAGCTTGCCAGAATTAGCTTTGCAGGTCAGAGATAATGTTTGCACCCAAGTTTTAGTCAAAGCCGTAGCACGGAGAAGCATAGTATCATGGTATCACTTTTTTAAAGTATTAAATTCTTCATTTACTTTAATAATTTAACATTTAACAATTGCCCTGTTTTTAGATCAGGTCAAAATTTAGCTGATTGAATGGCTCTGGGAGACACAATATGTCTCTTCAAGAAATCTTAGAAAATGCACGCTTTAGTTTGTGTTTTTATGGGTAATATTTGGGGAACTCTTTTCTTTGCGGGGGAGGGATATAGGAGTACTTCTGCTTGATGTTCAAATGTGTTGAGTCAGGTCATGTTCCTAAAAATGACAGTGTAAAAAGAGTGCTTGGCTGGCAGCAGACCGAAATGTATAAACTAAAATGTGGGCATTCTGGAAGGCAAGTAATATCGAGTTCCTAATTTGTTCGCTTAATTCTCACCATTTTCTCTAAAGTAGGTAATCCCCTTAGTGTGGTGGGAGTTAATTGGAACATTGAGGGAATGGATGGGGGAAATAATACTTTTTCAAAAACTTCGTTGAATTTACCATTGATTCATGCTTTTGTGGTTTTCTCCCTATTGCCGTTTCTCCCTCTCTTAAGAACTAAAGATGATTTACAAACATGTAAAGCTTTGAGCAAACATTTAAATTCCTCATCTGTGAGAGTTCTGTAGAACCTAGATCAGACTTTGTTTTTCTGTAATATATTTTATGATAGTATGCAGTCAGTATGGGTAATGATGTGTTAAGTTTTGAAATCATCATTTGGCAGCATGGTGCGGCCTTTGATCTTAATGAGGATGAGGGAAAATGTCGCCTGACCAGCAGTCCATTTGAATAAATGGTATTTAGAAATAATTGATTATAGTCAATAGACTGGTGGTCCTGTTTTTAAAAATTTAGTGGATCAAGTTCTCCAAATGGGATTTAATTTATAAGTTAGAAATGAACATGCTTTGATTTCTAAGCTTCTGTAAAGCTGACTGGCATATACTAATAAGTTAAAGAGGTCTGCTTGCCACGCCTGAAAAAGTGACTTTTAATAGATTGGTATTTTTCTTGTTTCATATTTTTAAAATTATGGAAAATTTATTCTAAGAAGTAGTGTGTAGCCCTATTATTTTTATCATAGCTTCCTAGATTTCTAGGTTCACTTACAGAAAACCTTTTTAAGATTGACTTGATGGTAGTGTAAGTTGTAAATGCAGTTGATCCTCATTACTTGTAAATTCCAAATTTGCCTACTCACTGAAATTTGTTAGTAACCCAAAATCCGTAACTCACAGCACTTTCACAGGCGTTCGCAGTCATGCATAGTACAATAGAAAATATATGTCGTCTGCTTCTAGTTGAGGTCAAACAAGGTGATGCTTACTTCTTTCAGTGTTCATACTGGAATCAAATATCTCTTGCAGTCTATTTGGAACCATGTTTTTCACATTTTGTGCTTTCTGTTGGTGATTTTGCTGTTTAAAATGGCCTCAAGGATAATACTGAAGTGCTGTCGTAAGAAGACTGTGATATGCCTTATGAAGAAAACACCTCTGTTAGATAAGCTTTGTTTAGGCATGAAATGCAGTGCTCTCAGGTGTGAGTTCAGTGTTCATGAATCAAAATACATATTAAATAAGGTTTCTTTAAACGGAAACACACACTAAACAAGGTTATGTATTGATTGGTTCACAAATAATGTTGTGACCAGATGTTCTCAGGAACCTAACCTTGTATTTTCCCCAATATTCACTAGTTTAGTATTCACAGTGAGTTTGTGGAACTTAACTGCTGTGAATAAGGAGAATTGACTATTCCTTTAGGCTTTTTTATTTATACTTCAGTAATAATAAAGTAAAGTAAGTTTATACATTTTAGGTTAGATCCAAACCCACCAAGAATAGAGCTGCTTTTTCAAACATAAGTCCCTTTAGTTTTCCTTAGCTCCCTGCTTTAATACTGTTTTGAGAAACTACATTATTATGTTTCTAACAGAGAAACTTTTTCTCTGTGAAAATTTTCTTCTAGGAACAGCTTTTCAAATTTGGAACTAGTGTTTTAATTTCTAATGGAATGTGTTATAGTAATAGAGTATATTGAAACAATAATATATTGCTCTCACAGTTAGTTCAGCTATTCTGTAGTTCGTCTGCCTTGTGTACTATCCTTGTTACTTCTTTTCTTGACAGCAGAAATTTGAACAACTGTATTCAACTATCATTTGCTTATTTAGGATACAAATCAACATTTTTACAGATACAGTTCCCTCTATTCATCTCATCCATTTCTAATCCAGTCCATAGATTTTTCAGGATGCCCATTTCACAGCGTTAATGCAGATAATCTAATCTTAAGTGATTTTGTTAGTTTTGTCCTACTGACGTCCAAAACTATATGCTTTATTTTACTCTGACTTGATCTGCTTAACTGTCATTAGTCTCTTTGTTGTTTTTTGTTTTAACTCTTCCTCTCTCCCTACCTCCCTTCCATTCAATAAAAATTGAATAGCGAGAAAAAAAAAATTGTGGTCTTGGTGCCTTATCTAACCCTCAGGTGTCTAAACAAATTTCAGCACACATTTTGAAATTTTCTTTGTAGGACAATTTGGATTACAAATTCAATTTTAAAGAAAGATAGAGGGTTATTCAAATTCCCTCTTGTTTTTATGTCAGTTTTTATATTTTTTTAAGTGAATTTGGTAATTTCATCTCAGTTATTGATCATACTGGCATGAAGTTATTTATAATATTCCATTATATCTATTGTATGTAGGTTCTATTGTGATATGCTCTCTTTTATTCTTGATATTGCTAATTTTTGGTTTCCCTCTTTTTTCTTACAAATTTTACTAACTTTTGGTTTCAATTTTCTCTGTGGCTTGTCCATTTTCTATTTCATTAATTTCTAGTATTTTTTAATTTTTAAATTTATTGGGGTGACATTGGTTAACAAAACCATATAGGTTTCAAGTGTACAAAGCAGCAAAACATCATCGGCACACTGCATCGTGTGTCCATTGCCCAAAGCAAGTCTCTTTCTGTCCCCATTTATGCCCTCCTTTGCCCACCTCCACCTACGCCTACCATCTTTTCCTCTGTCACCTCACTGTTGTCTGTGTCTGTGTGTTATATATCTCTCTCACACACACACATGCACGCACACACAATATTATATCTAAATATACCTAAATAAATAATATATATATTTTTTGTTTAATCCCTTAACTTTCTTTCATCCAGTCCCCCCAACCCTCCTCTCTTCTGACAGCTATCAGTTCTGACAGAACCATGTATTATCCATGCTTCTCTTTCTATTTTGTTTGTTAGTTTATTTTGTTCATTATGAGTCTGTCTCTGTTTTGCTTCTTAGTTCAGTTTGTTCATTGGATTCCACATATGAGTGAGATCATATGGTATTTGTCCTTCTCTGAATGGCTTATTCACTTAGCATGTTTTCCAGGTCCATCTACCAGCGCTTCTCAACCTGTGGGTCGTGACCCCTTTGGGGGTCGAATGACCCTTTCACAGGGGTCACCTAAGACCATTGGAAAATACATATATAATTACATATTGTTTTTGTGATTAATCACTATGCTTTAATTATGTTCAATTTGTAACAATGAAAATACATCCTGCATATCAGATATTTATATTACGATTCATAACAGTAGCAAAATTACAGTTATGAAGTAGCAATGAAAATAATTTTATGGTTGGGGGTAACTACAACATGAGGAACTGTATTATTAAAGGGTCGCGGCATTAGGAAGGTTGAGAACCACTGATCTGTACTGTTGCAAAGGGTAAAATTTTCTTTCTTTCTTTTTTTTTTGCCTACACACTACATGCTTTTTTTCTTATAAGACTACCACGCATACATGTAAAAATTCATCATCCAGCAACTTCAGCTAAAGCAAAAACATTTGAAAAAAGAGGAACAGATTCATTAAATTATGATATGATTAAATCATTGACCACATAGAAAATGTATATAATAAAGCCAGAAAAAAGTTGTAAAATATAGATTACAATAATTATTCACATTCAAGGCTGTACATCAGTACATATAACAACGTGGACCCGAGCATGAATTCAATCCAAACAATTCATATATTAGACTTTAAATAACACAGACTGAATTAGAGGCCAACAGTAGCTGGCAAATAACCTTATATAAGAATAAAAATATAAAAGTGTATATCCTAATATCATGGCATTATTTGTTTTTTATAAGTTTTTTAAAAAAATTTTTACCTTGCCTGTACATCACAGTTACAGCTACAGACCAGGCAGAGAATATTACACATGTTTTAACTGACTGCCACCAACCTGAAAGACAGCTAACATACTATTGACTCATCCAATTTTGTGTTAAGAAAGAGGTACAGCAACTCTAAATACTGCAAAATTTCATTTTGCCAACATCCAATCAAACTTATGATGGTGATAAAGGCTTTTCACCTGCAAAATGACGCTTATTTATAGTCATTCAGCAAGATGGGTTAGTCTAGAGTGGATTATACACCTAAAAAAGATTTGCCTTTTGTAAAAAGTTCTCTGTACGTAAAGTTTGGTGTTTATTCATTGAAGAAATGAGTTACGGGGAAAATCAGATATACATGTAGGCTTGTTCAGTGGCACTAATTTTTTTTACAGTCAAGTAGAATTCCATTGTGGAAATGTACCACAGATTTTTTATCTACTCATCTAGTAATGGGCACTTGGGCTGGTTCCAGATCTTGGCAGTTGTAAATAATGCTACAATGAACATAGGGGTGCATATATTCTTTTGAATTGGTTTTTCAGGTTTCTTCAGATATATTCCCAGAAATGGAATTGTTGGGTCATAAGGCAGATCCATTTTTAATTTTTTGAGGAAACTCCATACTATTTTCCACAGTGGCTACACCAGTCTTTACCACCAACAGTACGTGAGGGTTCCCCTTTCTCCACATCCTCACCAGCACTTATTGTTTGTTAATTTATTGATGATAGCCATTCTGACGGGTGTGAAATGATATCCCATTTTGGTTTCAATGTGTATTTCTCTTTCAGTTCTCTCCCCAGAGCCACCAATCCCAGACTCTCTTCAAGTGTCTATAGTCCACTCTGCCCTCTGCCTGCGTGAACCCAGGATAAGTGGCTGCAAATAAAAATTTGTGCATTGGCCTTTTAAGAGGCTCTTTGCATCTCCAGCTGTCTCTCCCTGGCAGACGGAAACCATGCTTCTTTTCAGAACTGGATGCTATCTGGGTTCCTTTCTGGCTGGTGCTATAGGCTGGCGAGCCCCACCTGGGGTTTAGACCGGTTACTTCTCGGGGCAACAGCCGGCCACTGAAATATCCCTCCAGAGCTTCAGCTGTTGCTGGTGGGAGCCCAGCTAGCCCTCTCATGCCTCCTCCACACTGCCTGCTAGTCTTGTGGTGGTGGAGTGGTTTCCTCTGTCTGTCCTAGCTTATGAGTCTTCTCTCTAGCTAGTGTTCAGTTGGTTATTCTGGATGATTTCTCTACAATATAGTTGTAAGATTCCAGATTGCTCCTGGGAGGAGGTTAGTGTAGCTTCCACTTACTCCTCTGCCATCTTCAATGATGTATTTCCATTTAAATCTAGTTTCAGGAGATTAATATACTATCTCTCCCTAACCCTAGCTTGTATCACAGGGCATGACTCATGGTTAGTGGTTAAGAAATGTTCTTTGAATCATGTACAAGACTTTAAAACCACATTATGGTGGGATAGCTTAATAATTTCACAAAAGAGTAAATAGTTGAGGGACTTTGATTTTTGCTGTTTCCAGATTATTGGCTGTTGGAGTTAGTTTATATATAAGTTCCTTAAACAGAAACTTTGTTATTTCTGGATAATTTTCTAATATATATTAATTTTATTTTTTTATTTTTGAGCCTTATTTTAGGATGTGAGTTGTAGCCTGAAGGGATAACATGTTCTCTTTACTTTGTATAGCTTCATAATTCCTTTTTGGGGGTTGTGCACGGTGGTGGTTGGTTAAATATTGAAAATTTCTTAGGGGCCATTTATCATTCAATATTTTTAACTAAACTTCTTATTTTGAAAAACGCTTCAGACTTAAAAAGCAGTTGCAAGAGTGGTGGCATCTACTCCATAAACCTTTCACCTGCCTGGATTTATCCATTGTTGGTGTAATCATATTTTATGATTCATTTAATCTACACTATTAATGTATTCTTTGTACCTCTTTGTCTTCATTTTAGTAGTCATTCTAAAGTTATGATGTACATTTTTACTTATCAGTCTATTTTCAAATAATATTATACCATTTCACATGTAGTGTAAGAACCTTATATAGTTCTGTTTCACTCTCCTGTGCTTTGTGCTATTTTTGTTATTAAAATGACTTCTACATATGCTATAAACCCCACAATATGTTACTGTTTTTGCTTTAGACAGTCACTTATCTTTTAAAGAGATTAAGGTACTAAAATCTTTATTTTTTATATTTACCCACAGTTTTCCCATTTTCAGTGCTTGTTATTCCTATGTGTTGACCCAGATTTCCTCTGAAGAACTTATTTTTAACATTTCTTGTAATGCAGGTCAGCTGACAGTTGTTTTCCCAGCTTTTGTTCATCTGAAAATATCTTTCTTGTGCCTTCATTTTAAACATATGTTGTTAGGTATAAAATTCTAGGTTGACAGTTTTTTAATCTCCTCAGCACTTTAAAAATGTTATTTGACCTTCTAGTTGCATAGATAAGAACTCTGCTATCATTCTTAACTTTTTTCTCATGTGAAGTTTCTTTCTTCTCTGACCGTTTGTATGATTTTATCTTTGGTTTTCAACAGTGTGGCTATAATTTGGTTTTCCTGTATTTGTTTTGCTCTGGGTTTTATGAATTGATTTTGGAAAATTCCTGCCCATTATCTCCTCAAGTATTTTACTTTTTCTTCTTTTCTTCTTCTGGGATTCCAGTTGTGGATACATTAGACTGCAATGCCCCATAACTCTTAGATGCACCATTTTCCTTTTTCATTCATCTTTCTCTTCGTGTTTCAGTTAGTAATTTCTATTGAACGTCCTTCAAGTTTACTAATTCTTCCCTTTTTTGTGTAGAGTCTGCTGATAAGCCCAACAATGTAATTCTACATTCTGATATCATGTTTTATAATAAAATTTTTAGTATTTTCATTAGACTCCTTTTTATAGTTTTCATCTCAGCTGAAATTTCCCATTCTGTTAAGTATCATCTACATTTTCTGATAGATATTTTAAGATACTAATTGTAGTTATTTTAACATCCCTGTTTGATAGTTGCAGCGTATGCACCATCTTTAAGTCTGGTTGTATTGCTGTTTTTCTCTCTTGACATGGGTTGTTTTATCTTTTTTAAAAATATGTCACCTTTTTTATTGAATGTTACACATTGCATATGGATGAACAGTAGAATTTGTACTCAGAAATAGGTATGTACTTTTTCTGACAGACAATGAGGTTGACTTAGTCTAGTTAATTGTTGAGCTGAGTTCGGTGTTTATAGTTGCTATTGATAGCACCAGTGCCCCACAGACTTCAAATTCCTTCAGCAGTGGGTTACTGCTACCCTGTTTTTCTTGTGGGTCCAGCAGTACTGGAGGATTTTTTTCCTTGTTCCTGTTCCACTTTTAGCTTGTCCTACATACCTGTGTAGAGTCTCTTCATATTTTTGCTCCTCTCCCAGTAGCATACTGCTCTTGCTGTTAACTTGGTGCAAGACTTGTGGGTGCAAGACTTGGTGCAAGACTTGTGCAATTTTCATAATCTATCCTCTGTCTTAGGTCCTGTGCACCAGAGCCCCAGAGGCTGAGATTTCTCAGTAGTTATGTCACTTCCCCAGTGGTGATATTCTCTCCCTCTTATTCAGGGCAGGATCTAGAATGCATGTAGCTTTTTTGCCTTACCCCCCAATAACAGCGGAGCTTTGTCTTATATCAGTAAGAGAGGAGGAGGACAGGGCAGAGGGTATAGAATGTGAGCAGTTTTCCTACCTCTCTTCCAGTGCTAAAAGAGCTCTGTTTTATATCAATCAGCACAGAGTCTGACATGAGTGGGCTTTCTAACCCTCTGCCAGTGGTTAGATTGCATTTGCTTAGTTGTCAGTATAGAGTGAAGGAGGTGTGTTTCCTGCCCTTTCCAACAACCACTAATCTCTGCCTAATATCAGTGCAGGTACTCGAGGGTGAAATTCTTTACTGTCCTTTTCCAGCAACAGACAGCTTTTGCCACATCATGGTTCAATCTGGGGTACGGGTGAATTTCTTTTTTGCTCCTAACCCAGCAATATAGCTGATAACTACCTTGTATTCATGCTAGCCAAAGTGTAGATGGACTTTTCTTGGTACTCCTGCTCTACCTTTAAATACTGGAGCAGTACTACACATCTGTACCACCAGTGTGACAGTCTCAGGTCTGCCCTGCTCACTCTATTTCTCATGAGCATCTCCTGAGGTAGGAGACTATGAAAAAAGAATTGAGTAGGTGCAGAATCTCCTTATGTCTGAGGCTCTCAGGGGTCTACATTGGCACTAGTGTGTGCTTGGCCCTTAAAAAGTTTGTTAAAATTTCAGATGTTTTATAGTGATGTCTCTTTTTTTCTGTGCTCTGTCAAAGGTGAAATAATTCATGTGTTCCTCCTCGGAGGGACTTACCACTCTCTGGAATAGATAATTGGTAGCCTTATGACCTCCCCTCACTGATAGACTCAAAAAGTTATGATTTTTATAGGTTATCTGGCTTTTTTAAAAAATTAAGAATAGGAGAAATTTCTCCTGTGGTTTTCTACTTAAAGTCAATCATTACATCTTAATTAATCTTTGCAACTGACTTGTTTTGGAAAATAGGAAATAACCTAAAGGATAAGAACATATCTGAATATTTTTCCCAAGTAACTAATAGCAGAGCAGTTAAGTGCTGGTAGCTGTCACTGGTAGACCTCAGACACAGAGAAAATGATCCCATGGAATGGGGAAAACATGGAGGAAGGCAGGAAATCTGATCTTTTAGAGAGAGAGCACCTGTTTAATATTGATGCAAGTTATAAATTTAGTTTAAGAATAGTAAATGTGACTACTGCTAGTAACATTTGGTCATTAGTATCCTTAGAAGTTTGTGAATTTTTTTCAAAATATTCAGAGTATAACTGATTGCTCAGAATGTTGTTTAATTTTTAATGTTTTTACCAGTCAGTTTCCTTTTAGTTTATTGTCAGGGCTATTTTCCCCAGTACTAGTAAATATCACATAAGTTGATCTTTGATAATTCTGCCTAGTCGATCTTCTGAAGTGCTTAGAGGACTTTATCACATTTTGTTTAAATTTTCCTGTGCAAACTGAGGCATTTGGATCAGATTCTTTTAGCTCTCTTCTCAGTTAAACTGGTCATCATTGAAGTTGTTCGGTGCAGTTGTAGCTCTTAACTTATTCAGCACAGTTGCTACCTGTTTCTTTTCTCATTTCTGTGAAGTAGTGATGGGTCATTTTTTTTTTCTTTTAAAAACTGTGTACTAGAGCTTGACAATTCAGTGAATTGCTTCACATTAATTTTAATGTTAGAGGCTTTCCTCAAAAATGTCTGTCCTTTCATTGTGAGAGTGATGGTCCAGAAAGCTTAATGGAAGTTCCTTCTGTGAGAACTTTTATTTTATGAATTGACTAGTTGCACTGGTAGGGCTCTCCAGCCTACTATAAGGAGGTCTTTCTCTTGGGCTGAAATCCTCCAGTCATCTGCAGTTAAGTGCTCTGGGGTCATTTGGGGAAAGGGAGCTGATCAGATGAGTGGTAGGAGGTGAGATCTTAATGTTTTGATATGCAGACTTCTGCTTCTTGTTTTTAGTTTAAACTCCTCATCCAGTAAGTGTGCCTTTTTCCCTGCATATAATATGTCTCTGGTTTATCCTCTATAGAGAGTCAACCTACACTTCTTACAGGGTTGGGAAAGGGCTTGTTACTTGGTTGTGCGGGATGAAGAGGGAATTTAAGGGTCATACTGCTGCTTATATTGAATTTGAGTCTGTCCTGCACCCTAACTTGCAGAACTGCCTGGAGTCTCTGATTCTGCATCTTTTGGGGCTCTGTTGCATATACTGCCTTTGTTATAGGTACTCCTCCAACTTGCGCATAGACCTTATTTCACCTTTCTTCATTCTGCTAGGTATTTAATTGCCCATCCATTTGGCTTTCAGTCTTGTAAAAATTTCTTGCTACCATCTCCACTTATGATTTCTGTGATTTTATTGATTTTATGCCTTATTTATTTTTTACAGTCACTTTAGAAAGTTTTGGGGAGTGTGAGCCACAAATGAATGCTTTTAATCCTAAAGCCCTAAGATGCTCTACTGTCCAACACCTCAGATGCCTACATTCTAGTTACTTTTCTTAACCAAGGCCGCATTTACTTTAAATCATTATAAAATTCATGTATCTTTCATTAATTTCTTTTTCATTAGTCTCTTTTGTAATTAGCAAGGTATTATTGCCTAATTTTCTAAAATAATGTTCAGGGTTCTGCTTTTTGTTATAGCCCATTCAACTAATACTCCAGCAAATACTGACTATATAAACTCAGGACAATATATTTTAAAAAATATCTTAGAGGCACTGGTGAGCAACCAAAAACAGGCAGAAACTAGAAGGTAAGGGTCATCTATATTTAGAAAACAGAACTGTCACTACCTGATTTTCCCATTTGTTCTGGCATTTAGCCAGAGGTCATGCCTTGAAGGATGGCCGAAACACTCAGATGCAGAGGGCCAGTCTTATTTCTTGAAGAACTAGATTGACAGAATTTGGAACATTTGGACCAACTGAAAAGTGAGGGATAAAATCTGGAAAAAGGGAGATCCAGAGGGAGATATAAACTGTCTAGATCTTGCTTAGGGAAAGACACTACGCAGCCTAACTAAAGCTAAAAGAATTCAACAAAGATTTCGGTTTTCACTCCCTGCAAGGGGAAAGAGAGTTTTAGCCCAGTCCAATTAATTTGCTGCTAAAATAGTCAATATTTTGGATGAATGTAGTAGAATCTAGAGTTTCTACAACGTATTATTTGCAATGGCCAGAATATAATCTAAAGTTTCTAGACATGCTCAAGAGAAAAGGCATTTAATTATTAAAGAGTGACACTGAGTTGATCCAGATGTTCAATTTAGTTCACAAGGATTTTAAAGCACCTATTATAACTCAAGGAAGTAAAGGTATATATATATATATAATGAATGTATAAATAGGAAATCTTAGCAAAGAAATGGAAACTGTAAAAAATGGAAATCTATAACTGGAAAATAAAATATATGAAGTAAAATTTTACCAATGGGCCTAATAGCAAATTGGAGGTAACAGAGGAGGACTTACTGAGCATATAGATAGATTCTCAGAAATAATCCAATCTGAATAATAGAGAGGAAAATGACTATAAGTAAAATGAACAGAGGATCAGGGGCATATAGGATGAAATAAAAACATCTAGTATGTGTGTAGTTGGACTTCCAGAAGGAGAGGAATGGGAGAATAGAACAGGAAAATACTTGAAGAAATATTGGTCAAAGATTTCCCAGATTTGGTATAGGACATAAAATTGTCAATCCAGTATCTTAGTAAACGTCGTATTCAAACTGCAGAAGCCAAAAATAAAGATAAAATCTTGAAAGCAGCCAGAAAAAAAGCACACCTCAAAAGAATAAAAATGGCTGCTGAAGAGAAAAAAAATACCACTATCAAACCTGAGTTCTATATCCATAAAGATGCAGAATTCTTTAAGGGTGAAGATGAAATAAAGACTCATTTGGATAACAAAAACTGAGAATTTAGTACCAGCAGACATACTTTACAAGGATTTCTAAAGGAAGTTCATTAGGTTGAAAGGTAATGCCACCAGATGGAAGTTCAGATTTTCAGGAAATGGCAAATATATAGGTAAAGAGATAAGGTTACTTTTTCCCTTTAAAAAAAAAAAAAAGTGTTTAAAGCAAAATTTGTAACATTGTATTGTGATATTATGTAACAGATAGGAATGGAGAGCGGTAAATGGTCCTTATATTAAATGTGAAGGGATGTACAATATTAACTCAAATAAACTTGTTCAAGTTAAGGATGTATATTGTAATCTTAAGGACAGCTACTCAAAATGCAGTGCAAAGAGGTATAGTTAAAAAGCCAATAATTTGAAATTCTAAAAAAAAATTTGGTTAACCTAAAAGAAGTCAGGGAAATAGAGGAATAGAGACACAAACAGAAAATTTACAGGATTAGAACAGGGAAGAAAGCTTGGGGCTGGGGAGAGAAACTAATAAAATGGTAGCTCTAAATTCCAAAAGTGTGTATATGCCTGATAAAGTTTCATAGTATATGAAGCAAAACATTCACCGTCATTGTTGAATATTTTAACACCCTCTCAACAGTTTTTAGAACTAAACATCAGTAGACATAAAATAATAAAAATAATGTGTAATTTCTCTACTGAACACAAGATGGCAAAGTTGTTACAGTGCTTGCAAAAATGGATCTGTGTGCTGTTCTTTTGTTATGTGAACATACCTTTATCCTTCATTTATTTTAAAACCAACAAAATGAACAGTGGTGAATAATGAAATAAGTAGGAATACTGCAGCATAGTGCCATAATACTTGGCACATATATACTAGGCATTAAATAAATTTTTGTTGAATGAATATAAATGGGGCTTCGAAGTTAAATCTCTTCAATAAGTTGCTACTGCCCCCCCCCTTCTTCTTCTTCCGCCTTTGTTTTTTAATACTTTTTCCCCTGGTTTCATTGAGAGATAATTGAAAATAATATTGTATAAAGTTAGGATATACAACATTATTGTTTGGTTTAAGTATATATTGTGAAATTAAGTTGTTCTTTGCAGTATTGTATCTACACTGGTTAGAATTTAAAAAACAAAATAAAGTATTAGCATAAAGGAGATAGAGAGAGAGACAGACTCCCTAAATCTCCCTCTGCCACTAAAGGTCACCCATGTAAATAATCTAAAAGCAGCATTCATGATGTTTCATGAATCTATTTCTGCCAGTTTTTTGTTCTTAATGCCATTATTAGGTTTTGCCGAAATAATAACTTACCATCAAATTGTGAATGTGTCTGTGGGCCCATAAATACTATTTGTTTATATTTAATTGGCACTCAGTTGTGCAAATCTGATACAGTTGAGCCACGTGAAGAAGTTAATTTGTGTCACTGCAAAATTTAGAGTTGCAAAATTAATTTCTATAAACCAGGTAGTAAGAACTCATAGGAAGCAAAAAGCTTGCACAGGAGAGATTACTATCTAAAAGCCATGTATACTAAAATACATTACAATAAAGAGTGAAGGAAAGCATAAAATTAAATTTTGAATTTGTTTTCTGCTGCCATATTCAGGGGTCAAAGTTTTAGTTGTTAGGAAATGCTTTTGAAAAGGAAAAAAGGAAGGACATAAGAGGGAGGAAGAAAAGGAAAGAAAGAGCCTCTGGACCAATGGAAATGCACAAGCTGCATTAGGGGGTGAGGTTTAAGTCTCTCTTTCCCCCTGAGGGGAGTGTGGTTGGATCTAACAGTCTTAATTCCTTATAGTGAGGGAGGGATGTTATAGGTATTTCTAGTTTTGTCCTTTGAAGAGGGTGGGAAGTTCTTTAGGCGGGGATCCTAGTCCATCAGAAAGGATAGGAAGATTGTGAGAGGATACGTGTCAATCTAAAGAATTTGAAGGAAGTAGAGAACACATGAGGTGCATTTCAGGCTTTATACTCTGATCATTGATGTTAACAGCTACCTGTTTATCTTCCTGCTGGTTGCTGAAACACATGCAGTTCCATCGCAGAAGGTAAGATGATCATGTGTTGTAGATTTAATGTTCTTGAGAAACTAGAACTCTAGTCAAGGTCTGGTGGCAGAGAAAGTTTGGAATTCTTTTGTTGGGAAGGGGATTCCCTGTTTTAAAAGTCTATTGGGAATAATTTTGATCATAATCCTTATATCTTGACATTTGTGGTCTGTGGATTTTGAAGGAAGAAACAATAAGTTCTTTCTAAATTTGGTGGGGAAAGGTGTATCGAAAAGAGAAAGGAGGGTACTCCACAGTTCTTTTTTTTTTTTTTTCCAGACTTATTTTGAGGACTGCTGAAAGAGCTTTTGTGAATTCTTTTCGTTGCCTCAATTGCCTTTGAGCAATTTTATGAAGAAATCCTGACTGGTTGGTTATTTTCTAATATTAAATTGGAGGAAAAACTACAGTAGGTTTCTTGAGTGAAATCCAATTTTTTCTTTCCTTCCAAGATTATTATATGGGATGAACTTTTTAAGTCATCTGAGATTATTTAAATTCATGTAAGTTGTCATATAAAGAGAGAATAGTACTAGATATAAGAAAACCAGTTGTTCTCATGCACTCATGAATGTCTTTAGGGCTGAATTTGCCTAATTAGGTTATAAGTAAAGGATTAAAAAGTGACTCACTTCCTTGGTAAGGCTATTCATTGTGCTGTTCTCTATTTGGTGTTCCCTATTTCTTTTTCTGAAAAGCTAAAACTATAGTGAAGTATATGAACAAGTGAAATGAATATTTTGGTAAGATAAAAGGATTATTATATCTAAATAATAATCTTTGTTCCTTGGGCAACTGCAGAAAGAATTGTGCTTGCATGCACCTAAGTGGCCAGTCACCATCACTCTGCCTTTCCTGAGGTGATCAGACACACGATGAGAGCTCATTTCTTTTTCATCAGATTCTTCTGCCAGGGCAGTAGAAGATGATGAATGGAAATTAGAGAGAGAGAGGTGGAGATGTGGCGATATCTTGCAGGCAAAGGCACTGTCTTTGTTCTGGACAATCTTTTCAGGGATGTTTGCATAGTGAACAACTTTGGATGATGGTGGAGCTAGTTAGTGTCTTCCTCTGACAGGTTTTCTTACTGCTCAGTGTATTAATTTCCCCCTTCAGAACAAAGGGCAGGCATACTTAACTGCCCATTATAAAAGATTCAGCTTTCCTAAGCTCAGGGTTTCTCTGCTGTCAGGCAGCACATTGGTATACAGGTATTATCTAGTCCTCTTCACAGAGCTCTCTGGGAATCAGGGTTCAGAGAACCAACTGCACATGCTGATATTCTAGCTGAGGCTACTGATGTGGGTACTGAACTGTCCTATGTCTCTGACTTAGGAGTCTCGTGTTTTCTTACAGGACTCATGAAAGTGGCAGGCTGACTTATTAGTTTGCAAGTATGGAGAAATCTCAGACTCTATATTCTTAATTCTCTGATATAATAAATAGGGTGCATCTGGAAAGATTTATTGGAACATATTTGTAGTTTGTACAGTTTTCAAGAAGTTCATTTAGGGTATTGTTTGTCCTTGCTTTGACACAGGGTATGTTTATAATGTCAGCCCATATATGGAGTATCATCCTGGTGGAGAAGATGAATTAATGAGAGCAGCAGGGTCAGATGGCACAGACCTTTTTGATCAGGTAAGGTGATGGAAGTAAACATAGTATTACCATGGAAGAGTACGCTCGGATTTAGCAGTGTGATAGTTGTGGCAAGCTTACTTAAATAAGGTCCACGTAACCTCACAACACTGAGGAATATAAAGAGAACTAAATTTTACTGGAAATTCTCCTTGCGGAAGAGAACATTCAGCATCAAGAGGTTATAGGACAGATATAAAAGTGGGACAGACAAGTTTTCATGTAAATTAAAAATGTCCCCAAACTTTTCTGTTTGGCTTGCATTTCTACACAATAGCAAATAACAAATCACAGTGGGAATTTCCCTTAGATCAGCAATAAGAACCTCCCAACCAGAACGTGAATCATCCAACAGATCCACCCCTTACACACTCACGCCTGTGAGTCATTAGGTAAACAGTCTGAGCTGTCAGATCAGCTATCATGGTATCACAGTACTTGTGTTAAAGTAATCCTTGCAAGAGTTGTGATGCTGGTGATTCTTCTATGCCAAAAAGAAACCGTCAAAAACCTCCTGTAAGTGAAAAGGCGAGTATAGTATAATAAGATATTTTGAGAGTGAAACCATGTTCACATAACTTTTATTATAGTTTTTCTGTTTTATTATTTGTTATTGGTAATTTCTTACTGTGCCTAATTTATAAATTTAACTTTATCATAGGTATGTATGTATACAAAAACATAGGCTATATATAGTTCAGTACTCTCCACGGTTTCAGGCATCCTCTTTGGGAGCGGTCTTGGAACTTATCCTCTGTGGATAAGGCAGGGGGAGGCGCGACTATTTTTTTTTTTTTTTTTTTCTTTTTAAAATCCTCACCCAAGGATATATTGATCGATTTTAGAGAGAAAGGAAGCAGGGGGTAGAGAGACATTGATGTGAGACAGAAACATCCATCGGTTGCCTCCCATATGCACCCCAACTGGGGATTGAATCCACAACATAGGTATGTGCCCTGACTGGAAATTGATCCCACAGTCCTATTTTTTGGTGTATAGGATGATGCTCCAACCAACTGAGCCACCTGGCCAGAGCAGGACTACTGTATTCTTAAAGACAGTCATATTAGTACCTTGTTCTACAACTCTCAGAGGCTGACTCTTGACAGTGGAATACATTTAAAGTCATTATTTGAGGCCCTGGAAAGACTATATGAAGGTAAATAGTCTCAACATTCATCTTGCTTTGAGCAAATCGCCAGTTCCATGATTGACAAACCACAAACCTTTGTCTCCTTATCTTTCTCCTTCATCTATCTGTTAAAATTCTACCCAACCCCATAGCCCCAGAGATGGTGCTTACACATTATTGGATGCTTCATAAATATTTGGTAAATGAAATTTTAATTTATGTTAAAAAATGAATGTGCATTTATAATTTTATGTGTTTTTTATTTTAGTGTATATTTACTTACTCAGGAACATACATAAAAATTCTGACATCAGAATAATTTGACCTGATTATTTTAGTGATTATCTAATATTTTATTGAATGATATATTACAATTTTTCTGTACTGGTCTTTTACAGTTGGACATTTAAGTTGTTTCCAATATTTTGATGATAGAAATAGTGCTGTGATGAATATCCTAGTACTTGTATTTTTCCATATATGCAGATATTTCTCAGGTGAATTTCTGAATTGATAGAAGAGCTGAATATTTTAAGGCTTTTAATATCTATTGAGAAGGTGTCCTTCAGAAAGTTTGTTTAAATTTAATTTCTACCCTAAGGCTGGCAACAAATACCCTAAACTGTTTTCTTTGAAGTGATAATTTCACTTTGTTCCTTTACAAGAAAATGTCTATCAGATTTTCAAGTCTGAGTGACTGCTTGTTTTATAGGTCATTCTTTTCCTAGTAAGCATAAACAGCCTTACAAGAAAAAAACTCACATCAATTTGCAAATCCAGCAATTGCTTACCTGTTTTTCCTCAGGGCTATCATCTTACATTGCAGTAGAAATGTTTTTGAGAAATTCCCGTTTTTTCACACAAAATATAAGAAAGATCTTTAATCAGGAGTTTCAATTTAATAACAATAGCCAAGATTTGGAAGCAGCCCATGTGCCCATCAGTTGATGAGTGGTTAAAAAAAGCCACCGCTTTTTTTACACATTTACACAATGGAATACTACAGGGCCATGAAAATCTTACCTTTTGCGACAGTATGGATTGACTGAAATAAGCCAGTCAGAGTAAGACAAATATCATATGATCTCACTTACAGTATTCCCTCACTTATCGTGGGTATTACATTCTAGATGACCCCCCCCCCCCGCCCCACGAAGTCGAACCTTACATTTATTCTACACTCTTAAACCTACGTAACTTTAACAACATACGTATACAGTACCACAAAATCCGCAATATAGCAAAAAATCCACGATAAATAAATATAATATTTTTAAAAATCCCGCGATACAGTGAGAACACAGTAAGTGAACCGTGATATAGAGAGGGACTACTGTATATGTGGAATCTAATGAATAAATAGGTTACGAAACAAAATAGATATAGAAACATGGATACATAGAACAGACTGACAGTTGTCAGAGGGAAGGAGAGGTGGGGGTCTGGGTGAAAAAGGTAAAGAGATCAAGCAAAAATTAAATAAATAAAACTCATAGACACAGACAAGAGTATGGTGATTACCAGAGGATAAAGGGAGTTGGGGGAGGTGGAAGAGGGTAAAGGGGGAATACATGGTGATGGAAGGAGACTTGCCCTGGGGTGGTAAACACACAATACAGTGTACAGATGATGCATTATAGAATTATACAACTAAAACCTGTCATCTCAATACATTCAATTAAAAAATAAAATTAATAATATTTTCTACTTCATGAAGGGTGTTCTTAAATTAAACCAAATCCCCACTCCCACCTTCCTTGGGTCTCGTGGAGAATACAATGATTGAAATCACTGTCTTAATTTGTCCTAAGATGAAAGCAGTTTTACCAGTCATTGCCTTTTTTGACATCGGTGCAAATGTCAACACGATGAAAAAGGTGAATAAATTTTACTATATTTTGAAACCAGTCGAGACCTGATGGATGTCTGAAAGGGCATCAGGAATCCCCAAAGGTGTATAGACAGCACTTTGAGAGCATTGTTACCCTCCATATGCTGCCTTTCTGCCACTCCCCTGTGGGCAAATTGAATCTGCTTCATTTTATCAGAGCAGTGTAAAAGCATTTAGTTTCACTCAGAATAAAATCAGAGCATGTCATGGAGTCAGTCATGTTGCTTTTCTGTCATTTATATCCCACTCCAGGTTCATCGTTGGGTCAATTATGAATCCATGCTGAGAGAATGCCTGGTTGGGAGAATGGCAGTTAAACCTGCTGTTCCTAAAGGTAAGCAGTGCCGCTGCCAAGCTGGATCGATGTGTGATGCACATGGCTTTTTTAAACTTGGATTTCAACAAATAGATTTAAATAAGTTACTATATTCTCATTTTCATTGGCCTCCTGGTCTAGCCACTGTAAAGGTTTTACTTTAGTTCTTCTTTAGAGTGAAACATAGGCTTTAACCTTAAATTGTTGACGTTTTAAAGAACATTCATAGTGTGAGTATTAAGTATTATGGAAGTGAAAGAACTTAATTTACTCTTCATTTAGTTTTCACTAGTCTTTTATTCTACTGTTATATAGACAGATTTGCTAGAGCACTTGGTTAGAGTTGCCTTTTAGACTAGTTGTTTTTATAATTAATGTTTTGAATATGTAATATATTCACATGACTCAAATATGAGGAAATATAAAAAGTTATACAGTGGAAATTTTTCTTCCTGGCTTTGTCTCCCATTTGCCTTGAACCTTTCAGCTCCTTGCTTCATTAGCATAGAAAGCCCATGTTCTGATTTTACGCTATTTATGAAATACAATCTACTTTTCCCCTTACCTTCTAACATGTGGCTCTACAATATGCATGGTTTTGGAGTTTATTTCTTTATCTCCTAAGCTTCGTTCAGAAGAGTACTGTTTGAAAATTAAGACAGGCAATATGAATAGCAGGAATACTTTGCTTAATCCTTTACGGTGGAAAGACTCTAATTTTATTTGATTTTTTCAGTAACTCTTGACTTTGACATCCACATTAGGAACAAATTAGCTTGTTTGACCTGAGCCCTTGATTTATATTAAGTTCAGTGCGTTTTGTAATTCCAGCCTCGTTGCTAGAGGTCTGCGCAGCAGTATGAGGATAGCACAGGCGTACCTAGACTTGAACTCTAGTTCCAAGGCCTGATGGCTGTGTAGTCTTGAGCCAGTTTTGATCCCTGAGCCTTAGTTTTTAAATTTGTACAGTGATTCATAGGGCTAAGAATTAACATGAGTAAAGTTTCTTGCATAGTGAAAGTAAATAGATGCTCAAAAAGAGAATTATTTCTTTTTGTTACTATTGCTACAAAAACAAGCCATATGTGTATATACCAAAAGCAAACTAGTTTGAACTTTATTGTTTGGAAATTCTTCCAGTTTACTTTTGTAAACAATCCCTTTCTCCTCTTAATTGGTTCCTAAGTTCACTGATTCACTGCTTGTAGGGGATACAATCTTAACCAGAATTTCTGAATGAATAATTTTACCTCATTCTGAATATTATATATCTTATTTGCATCATTTAGGGTAATCAAAAAGTATGCTAGACTTTTCTGATTTCTTTCCTTCCTCCCTGGAAATGAAAGACAAATAATCTTCAAAATGCTTCACCAAACATAACAGCATTTAAAATGAGCAGATTCGTTCACAAGGAAATCCCCAGACATCGATGAAAAAAGGATAGTTAGAAACAGCAATTCAGAGTGATAGTTATAGCTAATTTACTAGAACAGCAATAGAATAGATTCTTGAAAGTACTGAGAGAAAAAAACAACCTAAAGTCATTTGGTAACGAGGATAGGCAAAGGAGTTAAGACTAGAAAAAAACAAAACAAAATGAATCCCCACCGCTACCATAAAACCAAAATCAGAAAGGTTGAGGAAACCAAGGATTTCTAAGTAAATCCTAATCATAAAGAACTAAACTGTAATGAGTGTTCCTTCTCCTCCTTACCCCCTGGTTCAGGGGAGTGCAAACACTGTTTTTACCCAGAATGAGATACAGGCTCTGAGATACTATGTATTCATAAATTAAGAGTTTCCCTTTTAACACTGTCTCTAGCCCTAATACTAATTACTGAGGCAGCATGATCTGTAGAAAGAACACAGTTTCATAGCCTTCAGATCTCATCTCTGCCACTCATAAGCTCTTGTGTTCTTTGGCATCAGTTAATAGGTTGGAGTGTTTTTCCTTAGTAAAATGGGATTTAAGCATGAAACATCCTAATGTCATTGTGAGGATTAATGTTTGCTAACTACCTAATGCATAAGAAGCAACAGGTGGTGGAGGTGGCAGACGTGGTTATTGTGCTTTCACTCACCTCTCTACTTCTACAGTATTGAGGCTACTTACATTTTCTTCTCTGTTTCTTTTCTTTTCTTTTCTTTTCTTTTTGGTATTCTTACAATTAATAGTATAAACCAGCATGGTATGATGTGTTTTACCAGGATAGATGGTTCTGTGTCTGAAAAATAAAGTGTTATTATTATTGATAGGACGTGAGAATGGAGTTGTGAATCTGTATTTCACTATGAAATCTTTTTGGATTAGAAGTGATTTACTAGGATGAGGCCAGTAGCAGGCAGTAATATGAGTCAACTTGCAAGGCATTAGGAAACAAAGTCAAGAATTTTAGGAATTAGAAAAGTGTGATTACAAGTAAATGAATCTGAAAATCTAGCAAGATACTGTCTGCACTCCGGGCTAACCAGAATGAGTAGAACAACTAAAGAGAAAAAATGAATGTGTCAAAAATAAGGAGTACCCGTGATCATTAAGGTGAAGTGTTATTTTAATTGTACTACTATACCTTCATCTGTAGTCAGAGATTGATCACTGAACTCTGCTGGCCTGTGGTTTATGGACAGGGATGATTAGATGGGAGAATTGTTTAATTGTCCAAACTGGGGCAGTTTTGAGACTGAAAGGTGGTTTTGTTAGTAATTATGCTGGGCTAACAGGGTGTTTTTACTCTATAATCAGAACTCCTGGATGAAATAAGAACAGAGGATGAAAACAGATGAAGTGGGAATAGTCAGTGGAAAGAGGCTTACTTGAGATGATTTGTGGCAGTGCGGCGGGGTGATGGGGCAGTGGATGTCTTGAAGAGAAATTTTACACATGAACTTCTCTCAATTCAAGACCCGTGACACCATCTTTTAGGTGGGTGACCTGCCAGGCACCAATGCAAGGAGATCCAGAATCGGCATTTTGTGGCTTCCCCACAGTTGGGGAAGTTTCATCTAGTTTATGCTTTATCTGGTGGTTTTTAGTGTGGCAGTGGTGAAATGCCTGGGTATCTAGGAAGAAAACAGAAAAGCCAACAGACTCAGAGTATAAAACAATATCAATGGATCCTTATTAAGCAGTCGGTGATTTTTCTAATCCTTTATTTCAAAAATATTATGATTTGTATTATGCTTTAGAAAAATATCAATAATGAATTTTAAAAATTGAGAAGTTAAACTTTAGTTGCTAATAATTTACTAGTCACTAGTGGAGGGAGAGGGGCAAGGTGTCATGATGAAATGGCCTTTATTGAATGAGCAGATTTGTTATATTGTCAGGTGGCCTTAATTTGCTTTTGCTAGAGAGTCTCTTGTCTAAGTTTAATCCTGGAATTTATCTGAGTATGTATTTGAACTATTCAGTCTTTATTTTAATTCTGCTGGTAAACTGCTTCTAAGATAAGGAGTAATTCTGGGCCTTACTGCAGAAAGATGTGTAACATTTCAAGATGATTACAAAGATGAGTAAAGGAAAGTAAAAAGTAAAGATAATTTAGGGAGAAATGAGTATATAACTTTTAAAACAAAATCAAGAATTAGGCCTAAGTTGTGTTAAGAGGAATTCTGTTTAGAGATATGGAAGAATTTCTAGAGAAAAATGGTTGTTAAACACATTGTAGAGAGCCATCAAGTCTTCTTGCAAGGCTAAGCAGTAAAGGGAACGCAGAATTGTGTATTTTGGTAACAAGACTATATTCATATCTGATGGTTTCATATTATCAATTTTTTGGAGTGAGATGGGAAGATGAGATAATGTAGCTACATGATAAATGTAAAACATTCAGATATAAATACTCAGTATTTGTCTCCCTAAAATATTTTTTCAAGGCCTTTCTGACAAATGCCTACATAGTTTTAAAACATAGCTAAAATATTACTTCCTTAGTGGAGTGCTTTCAAATTCCTTATAAGCACAGATGCCTACCTTCCTTAGGCTTCCATACTGCCTTCTACTTACTTCTTTTACAGCATTTATCACATCGTATTAAAAAGAACATATTGACATTTTACTTTTAATTAGGTTTACTTAACTTTTGAATAAGTAATGCATTCACACGATTCAAGAATGAGAAATGCCCTTATCATACCTGTCTCCCATTAATTAGTTTTACTTAATTTTTGAATAAGTAATGCATTCACATGATTCAAGGAGAAGTGCCCTACCATACCTGTCTCCCATCAACTCTTTTCCCTGGCCGTGCACACACAAAGATAACCACATTAGTACAGTAACTGTGAATCCTTCCAACTTGTCTTTATGCATGTATAAGCAAACAATATATGTTCATATTTTCCTAATTTTTTATCCGAATGGTTTCTTATTATGTCAGTATCCCTGTTAAGATGATGATCAACAGATAATTTGTTAAGAATGAGCATACTGGTAAAGCAGGGCTTGTTTGTGTTTTTGGTTTTGTTTTTTCATCCCGGGGATCTACCTCAGCAGAGGTAAATTAGATTGGGGCCACAATTAAAATTCCTTACCCAGCCATCTTACTAAAGAAGAGTAGAATGCTGATAGATCACATTGCTAGCCATCCTAATGATGCCGACCTCTCCAGAAAGCAGAGGTTCTAGTCAGAGCATTGCAGTTCACACATTATGAGAAAAGACCACTTCCCTTGGCCATGGAGAGAATTAGTTGTCAAGACAGAATAACATTACTTGTCAGAGAGGAAAGTGTCTCACGTGACTGAAATGGTTCAGATAAAAAAATGCTTAATAACAAAAAAAAAGTTTTTATTTCTGACTCAATCTTTGAAAAGAGCTGCAAAAGTAGACTAGCAGAGTTTTTAAAGGTAATTTAGATAATTTAAGTAGAAATTCTCTTCCTGGTGGCAACATTTGTATTGAAAAAAACACCCAGGGAAAAAATTACTAATTTATTAGGATTCAGAAAATTCTGAGAGATACAAATCAATTCACTAGAAAGTAATTACCTGGGAAAATATTTCAAAGTCTATGAACCTCTTAGGTAAAAACAAATTGTTTTACATGATAAATGAAATTCATCAAACTGCCAGCTATGTGGTACACTGAAAATAAATTTACTTGTGATACTGCAGGTTTGCTGTTTGTTCTCAGATAAAACAAATAATCACAGTTGCAGTAGCAAAGACAGATGAAACTGACTGAGAGTAAGTGACTAAGCAGGGACATCAGCAATCCCTTGCAAATTGTAATGACTAGATTTTTATCTGCCATTTGATAAAGCAAGCTCATTTTGAGGTATAATTTAAATGGCTTTTAGATATTTTGTGTTTTCAGTAAGTATTAACTTCTAGCAATGGCATAGTAAGAAGAATGGTGCTAATTTCAGAAGACATGAGGTATAAGCTTGGCTTTGCTGCTCAAGAGCTAAGAATTTCATTCAAGTCCTTGACCTCTCTTTTCCAGTTGTAAATGAGGGGATCATTGATAATTTGCTATATGTTGTTAAGGTCCATTTCAGCTATGAAATTATTTTGGAAAATGGGGAAAATTAAAAAAGACTGGTCATCTGGTACCCTTAATCATGATTATTTTATGACAGGTGAGTGAAATGGAGGTAATTATGGGATCTCTGGTTAATGGAAAATCAAAACAAAAAATCTGAAAGCTTTAAGTATCTTTTCCTACAAAACAGGGTCTTATCACAGTAACAAGAGATGTCTTTCTGTTTAGTAGCTTGCCACTCAATTTTTGTTTTAAACCCTGACAGCACGCGCAGGTGTTTATTTTGGCCATATGGTATAGCTCTTGTGATCAAGATCTAGATTTATGAGTTGGCTGCAATCCTGAAAGAAAATACCTGTCAAATTTTTTCCTGAGTTCTAACACTAATTACATTGTATATACATGTGAAAGTCAACATATTTGAAAATATGGCATTTTGACCATTTAAATTTGGAGTAACAGTAATGATTTTTAAGTACTCACCTGGATAAAAATAAAGTAGTAGTCTTTGAGTTGTTAATATGTTTGGTTTAAAAAATGTAATCTAATAAATTCTGTTTAATTTTTACTAATTTAGAACATAACCTGGAAAAAAACTTGGGTTTTTATATACTTTCTAAAATAATTTACCAAGATAGTAGAAAAAATATGTCCAAAGAAGTAGAAAAAAGCCCGGAGAAATGGGAGACAAACACCTAGAGATGGCCAGGCAAGCTTCAGAGATGAAACTTATTTGAAAAATGGGCCTTCTGTTTATTAGCCTTATTTCTCTCTCAAGCCTTAGAAGAAAGCCCTTCAAGAAAGAAGGGCTGATATCTTTAAATTAATAATATTAACTTTGCATTATAATATTCTTATCTGACTTTTTTTCTAAATCACTGTACAGACTGTCATGAGGAAAAGAAAGTCTTAAATGGTAAGTCATAAATTTGTAGTAAAAAGATATCATACTAACATGATTATGTTAAATTGCCTCACAGAATTATCTGGGGTATTTAGATATTTTTTGTACTCAGGATGTCTTTACTTGCCCAAACTAAGAGGATTTTACAGAACTTTACAGATCCTGTATTCCAGCCATTACCCTTATAGTAGTCCCTTCTCTGACAGTCCTGAACATGTGTTCATCTGCCCTCAGCTTGAAGACTTGTAGTCGTGAGGAAGCAAGACTGAACATGTCCCCTCCCTCCTGCATGTAAGCTCACCTCCAGTGTTTGCATGCAGATGCTCAGTAGCCTGTTCCCCTCTCTTCTCTGGGCTCAGCAGCAGTGGCTTCTTCAGCTACTCAGTATGGCTTGGAATTACAACTGAACAACATTAATATATGTTTAGAAGTAGGGTTTTTCTCTCTTTAAATGAAAGTTTTAGAAATTCAGCTAATAAGCTACATTGCCAGATGAGTTACCATTTTCTAACTAAAGAAAATAGTCTGTAGTGTAGACTAATGTATGCAGTTTGCGGCGTAACAACCCAAGTTGCTAATCCAATAGTGTACACTGCATAAATGAGGAGGCACTCATCTTAAATTTCATCTGATGATTGGCTCTTCTGTGATACTACGTAAACAACCGTCACTTAAAGACTCGTCGTCGTCGTCGTCGTCGTCGGCAGCCGTCCGTCTCGAGAGACGATGGTGTAGCTTCTCAAGAGTCTATCTGCACCGCCGAGAATGGCTGTGCAGTCCGAATTGGGAGTGACACGTATCTGTCTCCTCCCGTGCTGAATCGACATCTTGCGATGACGCTGGAGTGTCCTCTCCAGTGAAGCTGAAGCTACAGAGCCTGGGCAGGGTGATATGGAGGATCTGCTGTTGCCCATGCAGCAGACCCCCCCTCTCTTCGCAGCTGAAGGGTCCAAGGGAAAGACGGAGTCAATACAGCTTGGCTTCAGGTGCGCCGCAGGAGTTGCCGGTGTTGACTACAACGTCAAACCGCCTTAGGGACTCCGGCTCCGGATTTTCTGTCGGGGTTTACTCCCTTAGCCTTTCCCCTGAAGAGGTATGCCGCAAGGCAGCGGAGGATTTTTGGAGTCAGAGTTTTCCTTCTCTGATGTGCCCTGACTGGAAGATCGAACCAGCGACACTTAGCTCGCAGGCCGACGCTCAATCCACTGAGCCAAACCAGCCAGGGACTAAACTGAATATAACCAAAGAAATTCCCTGTTATCCTATTTTTTTCAGATTCAGAACTACTATCATTCAATACACAAAAGTCAGCGTTAAAAACTGGAGGGCGGAATTAGCACAAGGCTAACTTTAACATAAATAAGCAGTTTTCTTGCTGAGGTGAAAACATACCTAAGTAATTTCAAACTTTAAGGTTTGGGCTGAATTTTGAATGCTATCAGCAGGTGGTAACAGGAGTTAAAAGATAAACCCTAGTTTGTAACTGCTGTATAGAAGGCAGGCAGTCTGATCATTAGAACCAAACACAATGCCTGGCCTATACTAAGTAGCTGTTGATTAAAATAAATGTTTACTAAACTAAACATTTCACAGGAATCATAAGATTCCTTAAGTTATTTAATCCAACTCTCTCATTTTACAGATGAAAAACAAAACTGATGCATATTTGCTGTGACATTTTTCAAGCAATTTGTTGGTATGTCATGTACCACATGACAGGTGAAATAGCAGCTGTTAAGAGCTCAGACTTTGAAGCCTCTAGGCCTGTGGTCATGTCCGTTTTTCATATGTTATGTCCTAATACACTCATGGGAAAAGTTCTAATTCTCTCCATTTGACATTGAGTCAGCAAGCTCCTAGAGGGGAAAGGGTCTGGTCAGGAAGAGGAAAAATGCCCTCCATTAATGTACTTCATACTTTCATTTTAAGGTTCATGATCTTAGGAAAAATCCTGTAAGCTAGGAAAGGGGGAAGGGGTTGTCTTTCTACCTTCAAGTCATAGCACAGAGTTCTGCCAAGTAGAAAAAAATAATGAATGTCAACTGTAATGGAAAATAACACCTAGCACAGAACCTGGACCATGTTTCCTGCATGAATGGTGAATAAATGACAGAACACAGGGCTAGTGGCCCAGAAGCGTGGTGTCATGAGGGTTGGTCCATTACTGTTTTCTACCTCATTCTGCAGATAGATCATAGTCCTCTCCCACTAGGCTGCCACACCCAAGTGGGTGGCTCAGTAAGATTTTGGTGAATGAATGTCGATGATGAAGTAACCCGGGGTTTGGCCTTATAAAGGAAGTAGGGACTATTGGCAAGAGATTCTCATAGGAGAGCAATGATATATATTTTGGGGGCAAGTTTGAAGGCAAGTAAACTACCAGATACACAGTTCAAAACAATGGTTATAAGGATGCATAAGGAACTTAAGATCAAATCAATGATTTGGAAGACAAGGTAGCAGAAAACACAATCAGAGGAGCAAAAACAGAAAATAATTTTTTTAAAAATGAGGAAAGTTTAAGGAATGTTTGGGACAACATCAAGTACAACAACATCTGCATCACAGGATACCAAAAGGAGAAGAGATAGAACAAGGGATTGAGAACCTATTTGAAGAAATAATGACTGAAAACTTCCCTAACTTGATGAAGGAAAAAGACACACATGTCCAGGAAGTTCAGAGACCCAAACAAGATAAAGCCAAAGAGGCCCACACCAAGACACATCATAATTAAAATGGCAAAGGTTGAGACAGAATCTTCAAGCAGGAAGAGCTGCCGTAGACAGCTGATTTCTCAACAGAAACACTTCAGGCCAGAAGGGATTAACGATAAATACTCGGTGATGAAAAGCAAGGACCTACAACTAAGACTACTCTACCCATCAAGGATATCATTCAAAACTGAAGGAAACTAAAGTGCTTTCCAGACAGGAAAAAGCTAAGAAGTTCATCACCACCAATACAGTACTATGAGAAATGTTAAAAGGACTTCTTGAAGAAAGAAGAAGAAAGAGGAAGAAGGAGGAGGGAGAAGAAGGTGGACAAAGGAAGACGAAGAAGAGAGGAACATAAATATATATAATAAAGTGGCAATAAATATATTCCTTTCAATAATCACTTTAAATGTAAATGGATTAAATGCTCCCATCAAAAGACATAGAGTAGCTGACTGGATAAGAAAACAAGACCATTCTATATGGGGTCTACAAGAGATCCACCTCAGATTAAAAGACAAAGGGATGAAAAAATATTTCATGCAAATAGAAACAAACAAAAAGCTAGGGTACAATACTTATATCAGACAAAATAGACTTTAAAACAAAGACTATAATAAGAGACAAAGAAGGATATTACGTGATTATAAAGGGATCAGTCCAATAAGAGAATATAACCCTTGTAAACATTTATGCACCCAACACAGGAGCACCTAAATTCATAAAGCAAATCTTGATAGACAATATGGGGAGAGACAGACAGGAATACAGTCATAGTAGGGGACTTTAACACCCCATTGACATCAATGGATAAACCTTTCAGACAGAAAATCAACATGGAAGTACTGGCTTTCAATGACAAACTAGATCAGATGGATTTAATTGATATGTTCAGAGCATTTCAGAGAGGGAGTGAAACATTGATGTGTAAGAGAAAATTCAATCGGTTGCCTTTTGCATGCCCCCAACTGGAAATCTGGCCCACAACCCAGGCATGTGTCCTTGATGGGGGATTCAAATGTTGGAAAATTTTAGTTTCAGGTAATAGCTAATAAGCTTAGTAATCAGTGTATGTAAAAAGCTATTGTTTCAGGAACTGGAGGTATGACCCACCTTGATTCTAGGAAACCAGAAGCAGTTCCACCTGTGTGCCTCAGGAGGACTGCAAGCAATCAAGACGGTATCTGAGCCTTTGTACTCCAGGTGACCACCACCCAGGACACAAAGACCACAGCCCAGGACACAAGGACCACTGCCCAGGGCACAGAGACCACCGCCCAGGACACAGATGAAAGAATGCTGAAGCTTTTATCTGATTAACCTTTTCCTTGACTTCCAAACCCCTTACCTACTCTTCTCTTTATAAAAAGGGCCTGTTTATTATAATGGGATTTAAGACAGTCTGTTAGGGTACAAACCCGATGTCTTCTCAGAACACCAACCATCTGAATAAAGCGCCCATAAAGATTCATTCTCTGTCTCTGCTTATTGGATCTGGTAGATGACAGGAAGCATGGGCTCTGGCATTCCAGTTTCATCCTGACAGAGAATTGAACAGGCAACCTTTCGGTTCACTGGCTGACACTCAATCCACTGAGCCACACCAGCCAGGGCTTGGTTGCATTTTTAAATACCAATAATGACTATCACAAAAGGAAGCGAAGAAAACAAACCCATTAAAAATTGCATCAAAAAAGTAAAATACCTTGGAATAAATTTAACCAAAGAAAAAAAAGACCTGTACTCAGAAAATCATAAGACACTGAAGAAAGAAACTAAAGACACAAATCAGTGGAGGTATACACCATGCTTATGCATAGAAAAAATTAATATCATTAAAATGTCCAGACTTCAGGCCAAGATGGAGGCCTAGACTGACACGCTCTGTCTCACTTCACAACTATGAAGGACTACAGCTACTGCAAAAGAAATTACCAGAAGTTCCAGAAAATAAAGCTACATGGAAGTCCAACATAAGAAGTTATAAACAAGTGGTGCTTGTCTGGACGGGTAGGGGAGCGAAACTGGGGTGGAGAGATCAAACTGCTAACGGCGGCAGCTGCAGCAATGAGCAGCGGGACAGTGGTAAGCACAGACAACCGTATTTAAGGGGAGGTGAGAAGCGCCAGGGCAGCACCCCCAGCTGCAGTCGAGACTCATCAGCTCGCAATTCCAACACTGGGGAAGGCAGACCCCCATTGCCATGGACTGTGAGGCCAAGAGGGCATGGGGACGGAGGAGGAGGCTCTCTGTCGCTCGGCGGAGAGTGAACGGCAGGAATCCATCTTGGACCCCCGCCCCCACAAAAAGTGCCACAGTGTGGTGAGGGTCGCCTGGTAGTGATGAGTGCACAGAGCTCCGCCCCCTATAGCATAGGAGGTGTGACAGCCCCGCTCAAGAAGGAAAGGTAACAAACCTGTCAGGATGGCGGGGTTAATGATAGAGATCCCAATCATGCAGCTGACCAGAAAGCAAATACACGAATTAAAGGACAAACAGATAGATAATCCTTCTGAGGCTCAGTTTAGAGCTATAGTTATAAGACAGCTTACAGAAATAACAGCGGGACTTAATTAAGATGAGGAAGGAATGAAGGATAGTCCTGCTGAAATGAATGAAAACACATACAAAACAAGTTGTGAGGGAAGGAAAACCAGGGATCAAATCAACAAATCAAAACATAGGGAAGGAACAAACAGTCAACCAGTGCAGAGAGAGGAAACAAAAAGTGAGAAAAATGAGGAGAAGCTCAGAAACCTCTGGGACAACTATAAGAGAGCAAATATCTGAATTACAGGGTTGCCAGAAGGTGAAGAAGAACTAGAAATTGAAAAATTATGTGAAAAAATAATGAAGCAGAACTTCCCTAACTTGGGGAAGGAAATAGACTTATAAGTCTCTGTGCTTCAGGGAGCACAGAGACTTCCAAATAAACTGGACCCAGAGAGAACCACACCAAGACACATTATCATCAAAATGTCAAAAATTAAAGAGAGAATCTTAAAAGCAGCAAGAGAGAAGAAGAGAATTATGTACAAAGGGGTCCCAATTAGACTATCAGCTGATTTCTCAAAGGAGACTCTGCAGGCAAGAAGGGACTGGCAAGAAATATTCAAAGGAATGAAAAGCAAAAACCTACAGCCATGATTACTCTATCCAGCGAAATTGTCATTCAGAATAGAAGGACAGAGAAAGTGCTTCCAGGAAAAAGTAAAACTGAAGGAGTTCATTAGATCCAAACCACTGTTATATGAGATGTTAAAGGGACTTGTTTAGAAGAAGGAGGATCAAAACTATGAACATTAAAATGAAAACTGTATTACAACAACCAACAACAGAAGCTAGGGAATCAAAACAGAGGCAAACTAAGTAGGCAACGAGAGTGGAAAAAGAATTATAGGAATGGGGAACATATTGGGGAGAGGTCAGCGAGGAGGGGGAATGGGGGAAAGGGAGGGAGATGATGCTAGAATTAAGAAGCATAGTAGGGGGTAGTGGAGTAGACAGGAAGATGTTGAAAAGAACTATATGGGACAACTGTAATTGAAAAACCAAAAAAATTTAAAAAAAAAAGAAAAGAAAAGAACTATATGCACAACCAATGGGCATGGACTAAGGGGGTGGGACAACTGGAGGGGAGGGTCACTGGGTGGAGGGTCGCAGAGGGACAAGAAATTGGGACAACTGTAACAGCATAATCAATAAAATATATTTTTTAAAATGTCCATACTACCCAAAACATTCTATATATTCTGTGCAATTTCTATGAAAATACCAATGGCATTTTTCACAGTACTTGAACAAATAACTCAAAAATTTCTATAGAACCATAGAGGACCCCAAAGAGCCACAGCAATCTTGAGAAAGAATAATAAAGTTGGAGGAATTACACTACCTGGTATCATACTATATTATAAGGCTATAGTAATCATAACAGGCACATAGATCAATGGAACAGAATAGACAGCCCAGAAATAAACCCACACTTATATGGTCAATAAATATATAACAAAGGAGGCAAGAACATATAATGGGGTAAAGACAGTCTATTCAATAAATGGTGTTGGAAAACTTGGACAGATTCATGCAAAAAAAAATAATAAAACTAGACACCTTTTTACATCATATACAAAAGTAAGCTCAAAATAGATTAAAGACTTAAATCTAAGACTCAAAACCATAAAAGTCCTAGAAGAAAACATAGGCATGCCCTGACTGGTGTGGCTCCATGGGTTCAGCATCGTTCCATAAACCGAAAGATAGCCAGTTTGATTCTAGGTCAGGGCACATGACTGGGTTGTAGGCCAGGTCCCCGTCCGGGGATGTGCAGGAGGCAACCGATAGGTGCTTCTCACACATATCAATGTTTCCCTCCCTCTCTTTCTTCCTCCCTCCCCTTCTCTCTAAAAATAAATAAAATGTTTTGAAAAAGCACCGGCAGTAAAATCTCTGACATTTCTCTTAGCTATATATTTTCTTATATACCTGCTTGAGCAAGGGAAACAAAAGAAAAAATAAACAAATTGGACTACATCAACCTAGAAGTTTTTGCACAGAAAAGGAAACCATCAACAAAATCAAAAGGCAACCCACTGAATGGGAGACCATATCTGCCAACGATACATCCAATAAAGGGTTAATATCCAAAATTTATAAAGAGCTCATACAACTCAACATCAAAAAAAAAAAAAAAAAACAATCTCATTAAAAAGCCAGCAGAGGACCTGAATAGACACTTCTCCAAAGAGAACAGCTAGAGGGTCAATAGACATGTGAAAAGATGCTCAATGTCACTAATCATCAGAGAGATGCAAATTGAAACCACAATGGGATATCACCTCACACCTGTCAGAATGGCTGTCATCAATAAATCAACAAACAACAAGTGTTGGTGAGGATGTGTAGAAAAGGGAACCCTCGTGCACTGTTGACTGGGAATGCAGATTGGTGTAGCCACCATGGAAAACAGTATGGAGGGTCCTCAAAACATTAAAAATGGAATTTGCCTTATGACCTAGTGATTCTAATTCTGGGTATGTATACAAAGAAACCCAAAACACTAACTCAAAACAATACACATATCCCTGTGTTCACTGCAATGTTATTTACAATAGCCAAGCTATGGGAGCAACCCAAGTAGATAAAAGTAGATAAAAAAGCTGTAGTACATATATGTAATAGAATATTACTCAGCCATAAAAAAGAATGAAATCTTACCATTTAGGACAGCCTGGTTAGATCTAGAAGGTATTATGCTAAGTGACATAAGTCAGACAAAAAAGACAAATATCATATGATTTCACTTATATGTGGAATCTATATAACACAATATAAATAGCCAAAAAAAAAAAAAAATTAGACTGATAGATACAGAGAAGAGACTGATGGTTTTCAGAGGGAGGAAGTTGGGTGAAAAAGATGAAGGTATTAAAACATATAAGTTGGTAGTTACAAAATAGTAACAGAGATGTAAAGTACTGCACAGGGAATATAGTCAATAATGTAATAACTATGTATGCTGCCAGGTGGGTACTGGAAATATCAGGAAGACCACTATGAAAGTATATGATTATCTAACCACCATTCTGCACACCTCAAACTAATACAAAATAATACTGAACGTAAACTGCAATTGAAAAACACAATTAAAAAAAACAAATAAATTAATAGAAGGCCCTAAACTAATTTTGAAATGGAGGCACTTTGTACCACTGGTTGTTTAGGAGACAAGCAATCAACCTTTCTCCTGATGGAACAACACACCCCTACTGTGTATGAGTTCTGCTCCCCAAAAAATACTAACTCTGAATCTGATTTAGCTACTAGATTCAACTATCAACTAACAAAAGTACAAATATAGAGGACTGGAGAATATCTTAAAGGACACCACAAAGATGCCCAGTCCTTACCCCTTTTCTGTGGCACTTGACCTGAGCAATGTTTCCTGAATAATTTGTTTTCCCCTCAGGATCAAGTTTGTTTTTCATCTTGCTCCTTCTATACATGCTGATTACTTCCTTTTAAACTTCTAGTGATTCTTAATTATCTACTCACACATATAAATTAAGTCTTATTTTAATGGAAAAAGTGGATTCCTCTGCAATGCAATAGGCCCGTTTCTCCCCCTAATTGCAGTGCCAGGGACCAGTGGTGTTACTGACATATCATAAATCCAGAAGAGAGAACAGTATTCAAAAAATTAAGCAGAAGTAAAGTGAAAGAGATAGACTACTCAAGAATACTGCAGCTCTTCAGGTTTCTGATGTTTTACTCACTAACAGAAGCACCAGCTAGAAAAACACAAAGAAGCAAACAGTAAGGCTTTGCATAGGTGGAACATTCAGAGTAATGGAAAGAAACATTTTTATCACGGTCAGTTTCAAACAGATGGTAAATAGGAAAAATTTATGTAAGAAACCCAAACTTTATTAAATGTAAAAGACTATAAAAAAATAAAAAACCCAACAAACATACAAAGCAGATGGAGAAAGACAAATCTATTATCTAGGGGAGTCATAGAAAATTCAAGCTTCTTCTATTTTTTAATTATGTCCTTCAAAAAATTTAAATTTCTACATCTCAGCTTAGCTTACGAGTGTCCCTCAACTCGTTATTTTTCTCTTCTACTTTCTATTTTTGTTTGGACCCATAAAATACAATTAAAATACAAACTATGCACCAGAAACTATTAATATTGTCTGAAGCCCCTTTCATTAATGTTTCATTACATGTTTAAGTTCAGTTACACCATTTATCTCCATGATACTTTGCCCTTGCCACAGGATTGCTGGTCTGCATAAAATCCAACAGAGTGAGGCTGTGTACAGGAAGGAGTCCCAGCTTTGTGCTGGACATAACAACATGCCATTCCCCTGTCTGAAAAGTCCCATCTGCTAATCGCCAACCAGCCTGAGAGTTCCCTGCTTTGGATGCACTGCATTCAACTAATATCTCAGTTAAAGGTGGCTCTAAAAATGGACTATTGCATACCAGTGGTCTGGCTAGCATAGTTACCTCTTAAGGCCTTAGATCTTCTGAAAGTGTTATATATATATATACACACATACACACACATACATACACACACATACATACACATACATATATACAGGGATGAGCAAAAGTAGGTTTGCAGTTGTATGGAAAAAGGCATGCAGGTTATGATGATAATGATGATACAAGAATAAATTGTTTCACACACTCACAACTGTAAACTTATTCTTGCTGTATTAGCTGCTGCTCATACCTGACTCATTTAAATCTGTGTGGTAAGTCTATGTATTTGCAGATGTGATCTGCTTGCCTTCTCAGTTGTTATTCATACAGTTGTTTAAAATACGTAGCGGGATAGACTACTGTAGTATTCCCCTAGATACCTGATCCCTTCACATCGATATCAGTCCATCAGTCAGCTTTTTTTGGGAGGGAGAATGTTCATTCAGTCTAGCTTACTTTACCTAATTATTTTATTCCACCTCACACTGACCTCAGATTCCTTCAACTTATCCCAAGGATATTATGTGTAAGGTGTTGTGTGTTATTTGGCCTAAGGCATTATCCTCTTCTAATTTATATTTGTATGGTACTGTGTAGTTTTTAGAATGTTTGGGCATTGTCTTATTTGCTCCCTTGGGAGATTGCAGGACAGATTTCTTTACTAGTTTGAATTTGAGGAAGAGGCAACAGTGGTTTTCATAAAATCACAGTGTCCAGATTTCTTGGTCCTGATAAGATTATGTAAGATCAAAATTATTGAGTAATGATTTATGAATTCTGTTGATAGCTTTCTCTTATAGAAATTCTTAGGTTGTGATGTGTTTGTTTGTTTGTTTATAAGCTGCCTCCAAAAGATGATATAAGAGGCTTCCAAAAGATGTTATATGATATATGAGGGGGAATCCCCTAAAAACTGGGATAACTTATTAAAAATTATGTATTTATTCTTACATGTTTAAACTTCAGTCACCTTCAAAGCACTCTCCATTTGACGCAATACACCTATTGAGACATTTTTTCCTACTGCTCAAAACAGTATTTGAACTTGTCGGTTCTGATGCCTTTTAGTGCTTCTGCCTTTTTTTTTTTTTTTCACCTTTTACACAATGGCAAACATTTCCCTTTGAGGACTTTTTTTTATTTGGGGAAACAAAAAATAGTTGCTAGGGCAAGATCAGATAAATAAGGAGGGTTGGGCATAGGGATCATGCCATTACTGGTCAAAAACCTGTGCTTGCACTTAAGCTTGTGTTTTAACAGAAGATTCAGTGACTAAAAAGAATCTTAAAAACCTGTAAACTAACTTGTCTTAAAGGGTACCTCCCTACTCTAACATTATATAATTACTGTGATTTCTAATTTCAGAATTTCAAAACTCACCAGAGACTAAACATTAATTTTTGTCCTCTGCAGTTTGAGAAGTAATGATATAATTAATGCAGTGCTTTTCAAAACTTTTAGCAGCAGTACTCTTGTTTCCAAACAAAATCTTACGGATACAACAATGCACTCCTGTTGTGGCTGGGGTGGGGCATATTGGGTTGGCCAAAAGAGTTCATTTGGTTTTTTCCTTAAGAAGACTCTAGTAGCTCTTCGTTGCCTTTAACTTCATTGGAAACAATCTTGTTATATTGTATTGTGACAGTTGTCTTATCCACGTTAAGTTAAAAAAAGACATCAAAATTGGTGAGTTTTTGTGTAGCCATTTTAATATTGAAGATGGAAGAAAATAAGCAACATTTTTGACATATTATGCTTTATTATTTCAAGAAAGGTAAAAACACAACTGAAACACAAAAAAAGATTTATTTATGCAGTGTGTGGAAAAAGTACTGTGACTGATAGAACATGTCAAAAGTGGTTTGCAAAGTTTTGTGCTGGAGATTTCTCACTGATCATGCTTTGTGGTCATGTAGACCAGTTGAAGTTGATAGCGATCAAATCAAGATAGTAATTAAGAAAAATCAATGTTATATCATGCAGGAGATAGCTGACATAATCAAAATACTCAAATCAATAAAGTTATTGATGAAAATGAAATACATGTCTTTTATTTTTATGGAGGAAAAAAATGAATTTTTGGCCAACCCCATATTTAATGTTTACAGAATCTCCAGATTTTTTCCATGTCTTAGAGTTTTCTAATACAGTTTGAAAACCACAGCTTTAGTGTACTTTTAGAATGTTTTCTTGATATATACCCACAAGAATAACTGAAATAGGAAAAAGCAATTCCACATTAGTGAGGTTGTGGAGCGATAGAATTCCCAAACAGGAGAATGAGTAAATTCTGGTATATTCATGCATTGTAATACTACTCAGTAATAAAAAGGAGCAAACTACTGATGCATTCAATGACATGGATAAAATCTCAGAAAGCTCCAGTTGATTTATTGCTTATTATCAGTCATGCTTGACATAAGAACTGTGATGTCTATAATGCTGGACCAAAAAAAGCCAGACCAAAAGAGAACATATATGATGCTATTTTTAGAAAGATCAACTATGGACATAAACTAATCGTGATATTAAAAGTCAAAATAGCGGTGGTGATCAGGAGTGCAAATGTTCGGTTTTACTTTACAAACATCTATTGAGTAGTACATCTGTGATTTGTGTCCTTTTATAATATTTCAGTAGGTTTACTGAAAAGAATAAAAGAAATAAAAATGCTACATTGATAAACTGTGGCTATTTTTTCTAATCTTTTTTTAAAGGCATGCTTCCTAAGAGCGAATTGACAGATACACTTGCCCAAGAAGGCCCTATTTCTCCAAGGTATGCATTCTTGTTTTACTTTTTTAGACCTAAATCAGTTCTAGACCAAAATATGCACATTTAAAAAATAAAACAGCTATGGGTTTATTAATCGCTCACTGTATTAGTCATAGTCTTTGGCACAAGAACTGTAGCCCTTTGTCAGGCATGACTAGAGAATGATGCCTTTTTCTGTAAACATGAGTTTTTAATAAACTGAAATCTGGTTCATTTTAAACACCAAAACTTAAAAAAAGACTTCAAAATAATTTGTATTATAAAATATACATTCATGGTAGAAAATTTGAAAATGCAGAAAAATACAAAACAAAGTGATAAAAATCAGACGTAATCCCGTCAATCCTAGGTACATGCTCTTAATATTTGCTTTATTCCACCCAACTTGATTCATATATCTATTTACATATTATTCCCTTTTGATATTATTGGTATTACAATATATTCTATGACCATACTATATTTAACTATTCCGTTTTTTGTATATCTGATTTGTTATATCATTTTTAATGGAAATATTTCAGAATGTATTTATTAACATGCCAACTCTCTTAGTAAATTAAGTAATTCATATTTTTTTTTGTTAATGACATTTCAGATGCCTTCAGGGTTATGTGTGTTCTTTGTAGCTTTTTTCTCTTTCTACCTTTCTCCCTTTCATCAGTTTATATTATATCAGCAGCATCCTGCTATATGTTAAATTTGTTGAATTATTTCATATACAATTTGTTAAATCATTCTATATAGGTTAAGGGCCTAGGGATACCTCCTTTAGTGTTTACTTTTGTGTACCTAATGTATCAGTTTGATTAATAGCTATTACAAAACAGAGGACTTAGTTTATCTTCAGTTTTACTGTTTACCCAATAAAATACCTAGATGAATTAATTTCTTGAGTAGTAATATATTTGTAACAGGGAGGAATAAAAGCATGTAGATTTTGTCATGTTCCTTAAGAAAACATTGTGTTTTGTTACTGCTCTGATGAAAGAAGATTTTAATAAGGAGATGTGTAATTTTTATAAAAAGTGTCCTGTCAAAGATAACTTTTTCTGAATCTAAGTTGGAACACATGGGAGTACAGGTATTTAAAATTTGGAAATAATTGGCAGTTATATAATGATAAAACCACTGATTATTTAGGAAAAAAGTTCACCTAGAGAAATATATTTCTCATTGTAGATTTTAAACATTTAATAATTTAATATATGCTAATGTCAATATAATTCTTCATTCTTTTCTTGATATTTTACAGCTATGACTGGTTCCAAACAGATTGTTTAGTTACCATTGTCATATATACTAAACAGAAGGTAAGCACATCTTTAACATCAGAAAGAAAGAAAAAAGTTAGCAAAGTGCCAGGTACTTTTCTAAACACTTCTTGTATTGACTTACTAACTCTTCACAGTAACTCTATGAGATAAATACTTTTGTTATCCTGCTTCACAGGTAAGGAAACGAAGAAAGATTACGTACTTTACTCAAAGTCACAGAGTAAATGACAGATCCAGCATTTTGAACTCAGGCAGGCTAGCTCCGCATTGTCTATGCTCTTAACAAACTAAACTAGCAAGTATATGTGCTTTTCTATGTATATGTTTGTTTGTTTGTTTGTTTGTTTGGAAGCACAGATGACAAAAGTGAGAATCCTATTTAACTTCACCATGAGAATTAATTTCTTGAACGTAATTGGGATTTGAGAGACAGGAGAGACTTCACTGTTGTGGCTTAGTGTGCTTAAACCAATAATGGGGTTCACATGCCCTTTTGAAACTAAAATTCAGGATAATTTATTCACTATTTTATGAACACCTACTTTATTTGCTGTGCTCTCTTAGATGTCAGGGACCTGATAATACACCAGATACATAAAGACTTGGCTTTTATTGGGCTTATGGTCCAGCTAGGAAATCAGATAAATAAGCAGGCAGTTTATAACACCTCCAACACATCCTCCAGCAACTGACAAGGCTCTCCCACTTGGGGAACCATGTGGATTTACAGACAAGTTCTAGCAGCTAGGGGTTTCTGAGAATTCATGCTACTTGTGTAGTAACAGAACCACATCTAAGCCAGTGAGTTCCTCTGACTTTTGGAGCATGATTTGACCATTCTATAAGAGTGACCAGCCGCTGCCTGATACAGCCAGGAGGGCTAGAGGCACTGCTTGTCCGCCTTCCATTCCCTCTTGTTATTGTCTCCTCCTTGCATAATCCAAAACCTAGAGGGCAGCGCCTAGGGAAGTTGGGGTTTACTGCCATTAGTAGTATCAGTGAGGCACAGAGGGTGGATGACTAAGGGAGGCTCCTATGTGTTATAAGAAGTTCAGTGTTTGGTATAAATCAGCGATTTTCAACCTTTTTCATCTCATGGCACACATAAATTAATTACTAAAATTTTGTGGCACACCAAAAAGTTTATTTTTTGCCAATACGACAAAACAATAGTATAATTTTGATTTATTCACACGACATGGCTATTGTGTTGGCTTTTGTCATTTTTTTATTTGACACTCTTAAGGGAAAAGAGGTCAGTGCCCCTGACTTGCCAGATATTTCAAATGTTAAAACTTCTTGAGGCATACTGATAGGAATTGTTGGTACAAATGAAAGGTACCAAAATAATTTGCATCAAGGCTGTGTGGAAATTTAGAGACATCTAAAAATTTGTTAGTGAGTTTTTTTGGTTTGTTTTTTGATGATCTGAAGTTGAGAGACTGTGTAATTTGCTAGCATCACACAATAGTGGCAAGATTAAAATGAGCACAAATATCTTGGCTCTTAGTCTAATTATTCGTTTTTGCCAAATTATTTATTCAAAAAATATTTTCTAAGCATCTACTAGGTGCCAAACAATGCTCTATATATAGCCCTAGCCATGTGGCTCAGTTGGAGTGTTGGTCTGTATACCAAAGAGTTAATCATTTGATTCCTGGTCAGGGCACATGCCGCCTGGTTACAGGTCTGATCCCTGGTTCGGGTGCATATTGGAGGCAACCAGTTGATGTTTCTCTCTCACATCAATGTTTTTTTTCTCTCCCTCTCTTCCTCTCTCTATGAAAAGCAATGGAAACATATCATCGGGTGAGGCTAAAAAAAGAATTTTATATACAGTTCCTTACGCCTAGAGCTTAGAGATGAGTGAGTAAGGTAGATAGTAAGCACAGATAGGCGTGTAATTCAGATTGCAATATGTGCTCTGAAGAGAACTGGGTTGTAGGGGAGAAAAAATAGGAGTAATGTTTATCTTGTGGGTTCTGTAAAGAAGTGCCATGTAAAGTTCCACTGATCATCTTAAAAGTATGAGGTCTGTCCAGAAGGTATCCAGCCATGTAATATAAAAAATAAAGACATTTATTGAAGAAGATATACGATACAAGAAACATTGTACATAGGAAAATGGAGCCTCAGTCCCCTTCAAAGTACGCACCTTGGGACCTCACACAGTTCTTCCAGTCGCCATAAGCTGACCTGTCATATTTTCCTGAATCTCGTGAATGGTCTGAAATCTCTTCCATTTTGAAGGTGATTTTAGTTTTGGGAAAAGCCAGAATATGCAGGGCACCAAATCTGGGCTGTAGGGGGGCTGGGTCAGCTGGGTGATTTGATGTTTCACCAGAACACTCTGCATGAGACATGATGGATGGGTGGGCATGTTGTCATGATAAAGCTGCCAATCAGCAGTTGCCCATAGCTGTGGCCTTCTGGATCATCTGAATAGTTTCCGTGGAGGAATGTTCAAGCTTAATTCAAAATTTGATGCAGATTCATTGCTCTACTCATTCCGTCATTTTGAGTGCGATAGCCACACACTACACATGCTCTCTCAGTGATGTCTACCACCCCCACTGACTAGTACAGTGAAGTCGTCATTGTTTACGCATTCTAGTCCACTCTCCTTGTCTGCTAGGTTACAGAGATGTCACACAAACTATTCTTGTTAAATTAACAATGGCTGGACTTTTTCTGGACAGGCCTCATTATATAGTTATTAAAGTTTAGGGAAAAATTACTTTTTAATCTTTCTCTTTTGCTTTCTCTTTAAGGATATCAATTTAGACTCAGTAATAGTTGATCATCAGTATGATACCTTTAGAGCAGAAATAATCATCAAGGATTATTCTTATCTTATACATATTGGTAAGTACCTTATTCTTTATTAATGGAAACAATTCCAGTTTCCTTTAGGTGGCAATAAAGTGGTCTGAAGTTTAGGTACTAAATATTTTATCTGCTGTTATTTTGAATTAATATGCTATCATTTTGGTTTGTCATTTTTGATCATTTTTTTGTTATTTCTTTATACAAATGAAATTGGTAGCAAATAGCAGTATGATCTCACCTTTCCCAAGTTTAAACAATTAGATGTAATCAAAATCAATAATAATGTGAAATATTTGTTGGCCAGGCTTTGTAAGACTCCTAGTTGACACCTACAAACAAATCTCTGGAAGCTAGTCTGTTATGTGCTTCTAAGCACTCATCTCTAGGTGCTGGTTTCTTTGGCCATTGGCCTGTTTCTTGCCAGCTCTGTTGCAGGAAAGTCAGAGGCTTCACCAAAGCAGCATGGACTGCAAGGATGTATTGTATCCCTCCATGGTCAAAGAGCATCATACAGTTCACTTCTGTCTGTTTTGAGAGATTACAGACCTAGAGGGGGAGGGGAGGACAACATGAAAGGAAGTAAAGGGATTGGCCAAAGAACATGTATGCATAACCCGTAGACACAGACAACAATGCGGTGATGGTCAGAGGGAAGGCAGGTAGGGGCTGGTTGGAGTTGGGCAAATAGGGGGGTAGGAGGAATGGGGACATCTGTAGTAGTGTCAACAATAAAAATAAAGTTAAAAAGAAAGAAAGAAAATCAGGACTGAAATCTGGAATAAAAGATACCAGATAATCAATCCATTTGTGACCCATAATGAACTTGACTCTAGAATTTTACCCTTTCCTCCTTCTATGAAGATTATATTATAATAAGAAGATAGAAATGAAACAAAACCAATAGCAAAAAGAAAATAAGCTTGGTTATTGTTTTAAGCACAAATTCTCTATAAAGAACATCTCACTTATTTTTGTAAAACACAGACTGAAATTCTCTAGATCTCAGCTGACTTAGAATTCTGCTAGATGCTTTGCTATATTAATGAAGTACCTGTATTTCTGAATTTGGTCAGAGATAAGTGTCTTTTTCGTTCTGATTTTCCCTCCATTCATTAATCAACTTCAAATCTCCAACCTCTCTCCTAGAAATATGTCCTATCCTATTTTTTGTTAGCCTAATAAATTGCCTTTTGTAGCAGATGTCTAGAAAACACTTATTTCTAGAAAAGTACACATTATTCATTAGCACTGTCATAGCTTTTCTTTAAATAAAGCCTGTGTGCCAGCACCTATTTTGCTGCAGATATGGCTAATTTTGTTTACACTGTATGTAGCTAACATATCTAGCATACTTACAAAAAACAAAAATTCCACATTCAAAAATATGAAACTCTCGTTTGGTAATATTGGATCAGAAGACTAAAATAATGTAAAACTTTTAGTTCCAGATAACCATATTAACAGTGAAATTTAGAGCAAATGTTTGTAAAAATATTTCTTGTATCTTCTTCTGGAATGTAAATTCCATAACGGCAGGGATTTTCCTCTTTCACGAACTGCTGTACCCATAATACCTAGAAAGTACATAGCACACACAGATGCTCAATAAACTTTTTTCACTAACCGAATGAACATTCAACTTTAGAGAACAATAAGAAAGGAAAAACTGAGCTAGATTTGGACGTGGCCTACATTCACATGTGCGCACACACACACACTGGAACAAGTGTGCCTCTCTCCGTGCCTGCTCTCCTCTTGGGTTGTAGGGTAGTCGTCTGGGACCATACTTGGAACAGTGTGCATTACCTGCCTGTGAGCAACTGAGTATTAACTCTTTAATTGATAGGGAGAGAAACAGAAAAATGAAGAAACGTATGCAGTATGTTTAAATAATTTCACTCTACATTTCAGTTGTATACAATTTCTTTTAGTCTCTCAATATGTTTTATCTATCTTGAGATATTTGAAATAATACCTAAAAGGACCATTTAAATGTTCTTCTATGATGTTCATGAACTGTATGAATTAAATTGGATTTTAAGTAAATGTATATTTTTCTTTCCTAGGGCTAAGCCATGGGATTCAAGAAGATTTTTCTGGTAAGCTTTACCAAAAAATAATTATGTATATATACATACATACACACACACATACATACATAAACACATATGAAGTGGGTGGAAATCAGCATTTGTTTTATTTTTATGTGTATGTATTCCTGTTGTAAAACAAAGTGATGTTTTATAGATAAAGAAATAATTTTTAAATATACTCTTCTCCCTCTGATTCAGTTTCCCACCCTTTTTTCTTTTCCCTTGTTCCTTCCATCTCTTTACCCTTTACTTTTCTTCTTCTTAGAAAAAAATTTGTCTCCCTTTTATTCTTCATTTATTCCTTATCTCTGCCCTACTCCTGATATATAGCCCTGGCTGGTTTGGCTCTGTGGATTAAGCGTCGGCCTGCGAGCTAAGTGTCGCTGGTTCGATCTTCCAGTCAGGGCACATCAGAGAAGGAAAACTCTGACTCCAAAAAACCTCCGCTGCCTTGCGGCATACCTCTTCAGGGGAAAGGCTAAGGGAGTAAACCCCGACAGAAAATCTGGAGCCGGAGTCCCTAAGGCAGTTTGACGTTGTAGTCAACACCGGCAACTCCTGCGGCGCACCTGAAGCCAAGCTGTATTGACTCGTCTTTCCCTTGGACCCTTCAGCTGCGAAGAGAGGGGGGGTCTGCTGCATGGGCAACAGCAGACCCTCCATATCACCCTGCCCAGGCTCTGTAGCTTCAGCTTCACTGGAGAGGACACTCCAGCGTCATCACAAGATGTTGATTCAACACGGGAGGAGACAGATACCGTGTCACTCCCGAGTTGGACTGCACAGCCATTCTCGGCGGTGCAGATAGACTCTTAAGAAGCTACACCATCGTCTCTCGAGACGGACGGCTGCCGACGACTCCTGATATTCAGCTTGTAGAAATATTCTAGGCAAGACAAATTTTTCTTAAGCATATATTTGAATGTTTAATGTTAACAAAATGTATTAAATTATGAATGTTGCTGTATACAAATATACAATGTGGATTTTACACAACTTTTAAAAATATAATAAAATTATATTCAGTATATACAACATGATGATTTGATACAAGTTTATACATTGTGAAAGGATTCTCACAATTGAATTATTTAACATATCCATCATCCCACATATTTACCTGTGTTTTTTCTTTTGGTGAAAACACATGTTGCTACTCTCTTAGCAGATTTAAATTATACAATACAGTATTATCAACTAGTCACTGTGTTATACTGTAGAATCTCAGATTATTCATCTTATGACTAAAAGTTTGTACCCCTCCCGATCTCCCCCACCCTCCAGCCCCTGGCAGTCACTATTCCATTCTGTTTCTATACTTCCCCTTCTTTTTTCTTTTAAGATTCCACATATGAGAGATTACCATGTCTTATTTGTCTGTCTTATCTGGCTTATTTCTACCCATGTTGTTGCATGGCAGGATTTCCTTCTTTTTTAAGGGTGAATAATATTCCTTTTTTATTTCTTGTTTTAAAGTACTGTCAGAATACTTTGCACTGGTTCTGTCTTCCCTTTTCTATGTAACATTAGTAACTATAAATTGCTTAAAGTTAGCTCCTTAAACTCACAAACCATGTTTTCATGTTTGGTAAGCTTCAGGTCATTGCTCATTGAATTGAATTCATTTGCCTATCATATGCTGTTAAATTGCTATGAAATTTTGTTTTTATGGTGAGGAAGAACAGAAAGATTGTTTCTAAAGACAAAATGAAATATACTTTACGTCTTTAAACACACATTCAGTTCATAAGTTTTAATGTGTAAAAGTCTTTAGTTTGTTAGTTTACCAATATAGTCTAAACTATTGTAATCATTCAAAAATAAAGATAATGTGTAACAGTTTTAATTAACAAAGATTCACATGCATTTTATAGGAACTCATTCTAATGAGGCAGTTTCTGTGTTTATTAGACTCAGTATTGGTCTACTTAATTTACTCATAAGAACCCCTCGGATCCCAAACAAGAAATGTTAAACGGGTGTAAATTAAATTTGTTTTTATGGATCCATTCAATGGCTAATTAGTATATGTCAGCCTCCACTGCCCCCACTTTTTTTTTTTTTTAGCTGTGTGTTAATTAGTCGCTATGGCTATACTTGAGCTAATATGAAAATTAGCAATATATATATATTTGATCCTTGATGAGTTCGCTTGAAAGAGGTTGATCTGAATCTAAAATAAATTAAGCTGGATTTAACATTTTATAAGCTATAAACAATTTTGGTGAGTATGTGCACAGAATCTTATTTATTTTAATAATTATAGGTGTCATTCATACAGATTGGGACATTTAGATTGTTTGAAAAAGATTGGTTTTAAAGTAAAATTTTGTATTTAATATCAGTGAACATAAATGAAATTTATATTCTTTTCAGTGCGGGTTGTTGAGAATGTGGGAAAGATAGAGATTGTCCTAAAGAAAAAGGAGAATACTTCTTGGGAATGTCTTGGTCATCCCCTGGAGAATCATAATTCACTTATTCCAAAGAAAGATACAGGTATGCTGTGCTGTTATTTTGAGTTCTGTGTTTACGAAATTGTGTTGATCAAACATTTGTTCCAGAGTGTGGAAGGCCACCTTGGGATGAGTGAAAGGTCTGTCTTTCTCCCTCTTAAGAAGTTGAAATGGGACACCTTTTTTTTTTTTAACAGATTAAATTTTCAGATCTATCAAATGTTTAGGCATAACAAAGTCATTAGGTAATGATACCCGAATGGAGACACCCACTGCACTTAGACTGTTGTCTAACTATTCACTTCTTCAGGTTTCTTTTTATAAAAGATGCCAAAACAAGTTTAATTTATGCCTTATATGTCCATCTAATTTTTTCTATTAAAAAGAGAAGAAAAACATATTTATTGTTTTTCTGCTTCCCTAAACTAGTTTCTCAGTTTACTCCTAAAGGATGTAATTCATTTCCTTTATCTCATTTCTTCACTACTTCCTTTCTTCCTTTCCTTTTTAAGCATTTTATCTAAGTATAATATATTTATAGAAAAGGGTGCATAATATAAATGTTTTACTTGATGACTTTTCAGAGTGAACACCCAATATTTGCTCTCTGGAAATTGGTAATATTTCCTCCTTGTTCCAAGTGTTTTGAAATTTCACAAGTTGATATGCCTGAGTGTGGGTCTCTCTCCATCCTCAGGCTGGATGTTCATCTTTTGTGCTAATCTGATTATGTAAATTTATGACCCTCAGTTTTGGGAAATACTGATTTTGCTTCCCTCCATAGTCTGTTTTTGCTTTCTAGAAGTATTCGTATTTTAAACCTCCTTAGCCAATTCTCTCTCTCATTTTCAGTTTAGTTCTTTTGTTCTACTTCTTGGGAGATTTCTTCAGCTGTGTCTTCTAGCTCTCCTATTGAATTACTTATTTCTATTTTCATATTTTTAACTTCTAAGAACTCTTTTGATTTTTGTTCCTTTGATTAGTATCCTATTCTTATTAGCTTTTATCATCTTTTAAAAAATTACCATAGTATTTTTGAATTTTTATCTGTTCATATTTCAGGATGAAACTCTAAATGCTGATTGGAAACTGCATGTGGGTGTGACTTGTCAACAGTAATATACTCCCTGTGTAGCTAGAACATTTTGGGGAGAAAGGCTGATGCCACTATTTTGTCAGTCTCCAGAATGAACTTTCTTCTGCCTTGCACCCAACAATTCAGAAGTGATGTGGGGGAAAAATGCTGTAAACTTAAGTAGTTTTCTTTCTTTTTTTTTCTGTCTCTGAATACAGTCACATTCTGAGGTACTGGGGTTATAATTTTAGCATATGAAAGTTGAGAGGGATACAGTTTAGCCTTTAATATATACTCAAATTCAGAGATCCTATGTTTTCTCTCTCTGGAGAGCAAACTTTGACTATTTTTGCCAGAATAAAAGAGGGTCAGTCATGTGGCTGTGCTGAGTAGGGTGCAACTTTGGAGAAGTTGAGGGTGGGAGGGCATCTAGGTTTCTCAAATGAATTTTCTATCCAGAAAGTAGTTTTAGCTCTGCCTTCACTCTGATCCAGAGGTACTTGGTCCTGACAATTTCTGAGCCTTAAAGGGCTTTTGTATTGCAAATAGATTGTTGACTCTTGGCATTCAGTATTTCCAGCTTGGGATTCAGCTTTATTGAGTTTACTGTGTTAGTTATCAGTCATCTCTGTGGCTTCTCAGCTCCCAAAGTTTTGTTGCTACTTAACTTTTACATTCTTCTGTCCTTGCAGGCTTATGCCTTAAAAAAACAACCAAATGCATACACAAAACATATTTGCTTTTATTTGGGGGGGGGGGTGTTAGAGGAACTAACTTCATGTATTCAGTTTACCATCTCTGAGTATTTAAAATTACAAAAATATGTCTGTGGATAATATTTTAATTTACAGAAAAGTATAGGTAGCCATATTTTGAGTACACATTGTCTGCAGAAGGCTATTTTAGGCACTGTGGTATGAAACAAAAGGTATCAGAAATGATTTTTCCAAGTGGAAGAAAAACCATACAAAAATATGAGATTGAAGAATACTTTAATAATGAAACAGGCTAACAAGGGCAAATTATATTGTACAAACTGAGGATATTCTGAGGTAATCCCAAGTGAACAGAGGCAGATGAATTTGACCTTGAATAACTTCTTGAAGGAGATGGATTTCAAGTAATGTTTTGAAAGTAGCTTTCAAAAAAAATTTACAACCATGAAGGGTTTCCCAGGTAGAGCTTCACATTGTTATTGGTACCTATTGTGCCAGGCATTTTGCAGGTTGAAGAGAAAGAAAAATGTAAGCCTCGTGTGGAAAAGGTTAAATAGACTAACTTAACCAGAACAGGAGGTTTGAATTTTGTGGTATTAAGTGGAGAGAGAGAACGTAGAATACCAGAAATATCTAACATATCTGAAGAGAAGGTAAAAGACAATAAAAGTGAAAACATTATTAAAGTGAAATCTCTTGCCCCAGTAAAAGTCAAAACCAAGAAATAAATGATACTGAGAACCAAGGCTGACCTCCATTTGGAAATAGTTAGAATGAACATTGCTCAGTTATTCCCTGTAATTTCCCAAGGCTTTCCATGAACTCCTTATTTCAGCCATAAATTGCTCCTTGAGTCTTGAACCACCATAGTTAGCTTTAGCTTTCTTGTCTGAAATTGGAGCCATGCATGTATTTTTCAGTGAATTAGGTTTTCTACTTTAGAAAATGACTCAAAGTTTAGGGAGTATTTTTATTTATTTGACTAAATTAGCAAAGATAATTTCTTCTTTGTCATTTTTCTTCCTTAAACTAGGATAAAAGCTGTAGATTATTTTATTCACCATAGCAAAGCCAAATACTTATATCATCAAAGTATTATGATTAACTTGATGCAGTATCTTTAAAAGTTTAGTCCATCATGTGGTTCTTAGGTCTTTATAGATTACTAAAATTATTGATTAGCATACTGGCTTCCTCTTACTGAAATTTCTTAGCTAAAGGAATTTTAGTTTGAAAATAACATATAAGGTGAAGACTTAATGCACTGCCTTCTCATGTCAGGTCTAGAATTTACTTTTCTCATTTTGTTATAATTATCTCTGCTTATAAAGCCAAAAACCCGACACTTAAACTTAAATAACGGCATTGTCCAGACTGCGGTAGGCAGCACATCTGATTTATATTCCTTGTCTCTCATATGTCAGCTATTACTTCCTCTCTCCTCAGTCCAATTGAAATATGAAAACTTTCCTAAATTATCTCAGTCGTGTTAAATAGCAAGAATTCTTACTGTATTAAATCTAAAACAAGGGAAGCCAGGAAATTACTCTTAACACCCACGGTTTCCTTGTTTTCCAATATAGTTGAGGAGATGCATACTTAACTGTAGCAGATCCTTTCTGGCAAATGCTAGAGTTGACATGAAATTGTCAAGTCAGGAGGTGAAGCTGTTCGTTTGGCAATAAAGTTATCAGAAGGGCATGCACTATATTTGATTAGAGGAAAGCACTATAGCCTTTAAACTTGGGCTAGAGGGGCACCTACCCTGGACTCATACATGGAGAACTCCACAGTGGCTCTCATCCAGCTCTTCTCCCAGAGGATGAGGAGGGTGCAAGGCCAAGAAATGTCTTTCCAGAATTCACACTCTTTCTTTAACACCATGCTCCAAATACTAGAACCCCAGAATTTCCTCCTCAAGTGGCCCCAAATCTACTTCTGTCTAAGGACTTTCCAAGGCTGTTTATGGGAGAGCTATTGGATGGTGTGCTCACACCTCACTCGGAGTCAGACAGAGTGGGGATGAGGAGTGAAGATAGCAGGCCACAGACAGTCAGTGGGGGTGCAGCTCTCATTTCTCTGTCATCTTCCTGCATGGAACTCAGCAGTTCAAGAATCCAGAATTTAAACCTAACCTCCTAGGATATTTATGAAGGTATATTTCAAGATACAGCACAGAATGTATTTTATTTAATCGTTATTCATCTAATTTGTACGTTAAATGTTTAGGCATGTAGTATGTGAATCTCTGTATTTCTCAATCTGGGTCTGTGTCCCAGAAGGGTCTGGAAAAAGCAATAAGGAGATCATTTGAACCTTCATGTCTCCTATGGATGAGCCTGTGTCTTCTGATCTTTTGTCAGCCCCGTACTAGATTAGGCCTCCTAGATAACGTCAGGGTGGTACCCTAGCTGTACTCTGGTGCCAGCTGTGCCCCCACACTAGAATAAAGTGACTTGAACGATGCCTCAGTGTTTTTTGTGTACAGCAATGCACTCTAAACTTATATGCATACCAAGCTACTGTGCTAGCAGCTAGAAAGATTTAGTGACTGGGCTCTTGGAGACACAAAAGAGTCGAGGGAAAAAGAGAAATTGGATGAAACTGGCCAAAATAATTTCTTAGGATTGTGGATTTCATTGATGTTTATTAGATATTGGGCCTTTTATGTCCTATGATCTGAATAAATCTTTTGGCACATACTTATATTTTTTTAGGTTAAAAAAAGAAAGACTAAGTAAGATAAGAAAATGCTTTTTGACATCGATTCTGATATATCTCGGTAAATTTTTTTTTTTTTTTAAGAGAGGAAATATGAAACTGCTGTAATCAATCTACTTTGGTATGCTGTTTATATTTAAAAGAGAATTTACAAGTGAAATTATTAATGCTTTCAGAACATCTTAACAGGTTTTTGTAACCCAAGTGGTATAATTTTGCTCTGTATACAAGTAATATTTTCTGAGCTTCGGATATTAATTTCATATATTTCTAGTATTTAGAGAACTATCTGATTGCTTTTGTTTATTTGTATTTTAGTACCACAAACCTGGCATCATCAGTTCTTCACCTAAATTGATATTTTAGATAATCAAGTCATATGTGCTTAAATATATTTTTGTTTTAATCATTTTTGACAGTGAAAATGTTCTATAGTTCATATACATATTAATACATGTACAAGGTCTGTCTAGAAAAAGTCCAGCCATTGTTAATATAATAAGAAAAAGAACGGTTTGCGTGATGACATTGCTGTAAACTGGCAGCCAAAGAGAGTGGACTGGAATGCGCATGCATGAATAATGACAGTTTCACTGTACCTAGTCAGTGGGGGTGATGACACCACTGAGTGGGCATGTGTACTGTGTGGCGGTTGCATTAAAAATGATTGAGCAAGTAGAGCAACAAATCTGCCTCAAATTTGGCTTTAAGCTTGAACATTCCTCCACGGAAACCATTTGAATGATTCACAGTGCTGCAGCTCTGGGCAACTGGTGATTGGCAGCTTCACCACAACAATGTACCCACTCATGCATCACATCTCCTGCAGACTTTTTTTGTTGAAACATCAAATCACCCAGGTGACTTAGGCCTCCTACAACCCAGATTTGGTGCTCTGTGACTTCTGGCTTTTTCCAAAACTAAAACCACCTTTGAAAAAGAAGAGATTTCAGACCATCAGTGAGATTCAGGAAACTACGATAGGGCAGCTGATGGCGATTGGGTTGGAAGAACTGTGTGAGGTCCCAAAGTATCTACTTTGAAGGGGACTGAGGTGTCATTATTCTGTATACAATGTTTCTTGTATCTTCTTCAATAAATGTCTTTATTTTCATATTACATGGCTGGATACCTTCTGGAGAGACCTCATATACAAATAATACATACAAGAATGTATATTTTTCCTGTCTTTATGAAAGATTTCTAAAGTTATTATTAATAGTGTTAGTATTGTTAAACTTTCAGTACTTGAGTTTCAGAACTTTTTCATTCTGTAAGGAAAGAATTTAGAATGTAGATTTGTTGCTTGTCAAATATCTTTCACATCTATAATTTAATTATATAAGTTGTTAATATAAGACTTTAAAAGATGGAATTATTAAAAAGTGAATTTAAGAAGAAATAGGTTTTAATTTTTATGAGGTAATGTTTTTAACATGCTGTAATAATAGATGAGCAATATAATACTCCTTTTATGAAATTTATTTTCAAATTATAGAAGTATTTCCAAGTTTTAGAAAATAGATATCTCAGAAAATAAAATGGAAAAAATTAGCACTATAAGGTTTTCAAAATACTGATAAAGTTAAAAAACATGTATGTCTTTTAGAGAAATTCAAGCTCAACCAAAGAGCAAAAGCTGAGTCTGTACTTTCACTTAGTGGGTCTAGTATTATTCTTACTTAATGCATTCATGAATAAGAGAAAATGAATCACTTTTTAGGTTTGTACTACAGAAAGTGCCAGTTAATTTCCAAGGAAAATGTTACTCATGATACGAAGCTTTTCTGCTTGATGCTGCCACCAAGTACTCACCTTCAGGTGCCAATTGGGCAACATGTTTACCTCAAGCTAACTATTACAGGTAAGGCAAACAGAGGCTTTGGGGAAAGAGTTTCTTCTTTTATAACCAATTCAAAATGAGTCCTAATCTCTTTAGGAAGCCCCCATTTAGGTTATTATTAAATGTTTCTGGGCAGCTAGATTTAGGGATGGACAGATTCTAGGTTTATGAATGCAGTATTCCTACATGTTGAAACTACAGTCATGCCATATTATTGCATGGGACAAAGAAATTGCCACTAGTCACCGAGATGGTTCCACTAGCACTATAATTTATTATTAACAAAGCCTTAGAGTAAGGGAGTGCACAAATGCCCCTCTGGTGAAGACAACTCCTAGAAACACAGTCTAGCATCTCTTAAGCCACTTAACGGTTGTGTCATTTATAAAGTTGAATTTATAAAATTTTAAAATGAGTGGATGATTACAAGTGATTTCCTTATACTGATTGCCACCAGTATAAAAAGATCTGTAAATGTGTTCTTTGCTGTGTGAATTCTTTTTTCCTCCTTTTCACCCTAAAATTACCTTGTTGGTTTTAAATACCCTTCTTCCTGATGTCTTTAACATTTTCATGGCCTTTTGAAGCTGCAAAAGGTAACGTTCTCACATTAGTCATGCTGTTTCCAGCAATCAGTCGAAGAGACTACCAGCCAGGATCAGGTGGATGTGGACTGTTATGATGGCACTATGAAGTTTTTTTCTTCATCATTTAATGCCAAGCCATCATTCAAAAGAAGTTGGATTAATATTCTTTTCATTCAGTTACCAAAGTAATATATAGTATAGTAAACATTAAAACAATTGGAAATATATAAAGTAAAATGTGAAATTCTTCCCTTTCACTCAGCCAAATAAACAATCAGTAGCCATTACTAAAAATTTGATGTATAATTAGTTGTTATGTAAGTACCTTCTTAAATCTCAACTTTTTATGCTGTTTTTGTTGTGGCCTGTCACAGTTTGTATGCTTCTAGAATATAAGATTATCTGAGTTTATTAACATAAATCCCAGTCTTATACTACACTTAATAAAAACAGATTGTTTATATTATGGATAAAATATTGATCTGTTAAAATTATTTTGGCACATATAGTCTTGGGGTATATATAGCTGTACTATATGCATATAAAGCATATAGTACAGGCTTAAATATATACTGATTGCATCATGAAATTTGTATGTTTTATCTTCATTCAGAGCTTTGTAGATTTTTAAAATTGAATTTCTTCGTCATGACTTTTTCTAGGTACTGAAATAGTGAAGCCATACACACCTGTATCTGATTCCTTGCTCCCAGAGTTCAAGAAACCAGTTCTTCCCAACAATAAATACATCTACTTTCTGATCAAAATCTATTCTGCTGGACTCTTCACACCAGAACTTGACTGTCTTCCGAGCGGTTAGTATTCTGTGGGTTTTTTGCTTGTTTTTTGTTTTGTTTTTTACCTTATTTGTGTTCTAGGTTGGAGCACATGTTACAAAGCCTTCTAGTTAACTCCATCCGGGAATCTATCAAGTATCTTAAACTCAACATGTCTGCAACCAAAGTCATGTTCTCTTTGTCCCACCCAACCTATCATTACTCCATGCTCATCTTTATTATTTGCAGCATCATTCACTGTTCATTCTTGACCCAGTCCAGAGATTTGGGCCATCTTAGAGTCTTCCTATTTTCTCCCTCCCAGTCCAGTCAGGCACTGTGTTCTATGAGCCTACTTCCCGGCGAATTTCTAATTTTTCTTTTCTGTGCCTTTGGCCACCCTCTTAGATCAAGACTTCATCATTTCTCTCTTGGCCTCTGGCTGCTCTCTCTTAGTTGCCTCTAACTAGGGTCTTTCTCTTTTCTACTTATATGCATTTTCCAATTATTCTGCAGCTTTGAAATCTCTGCTGGATCTTCCACTACCTAACTGATTAAGTCGCCTGCATGACCTACAAAGACTTTCATGATCTCTCCAGCTTCATCTCTTGTGCTACTCAGAGTTTCACAAGCTCATTATTCTTATTCATAGATAAATACAGTTGCCTTTTGTAGGATGCCCATCGACGCTTTCTCTATCTGTAAAAGCCTTTTTTTTTTTTTTTAAGAACCAAACAAAATATCACTTCTTTTATGAATCTTCCCTCCTCTCCTGAACCCCCTGCAATAATCCCTAACACGTTGTTCATAGCTCTAGGATAAGAATAAATATTCTTCTTTACAAGACTTTCACTTTAAAGGTAGTGTGACTTACTTATCTTTGTATTTCCTGCACCTGGTATGGCAGCTGGCACATGATAGGCTCTCAGTTAAAATACTTTGGAAAAAATGACAAAAAGTACTCTAATGAATATATTTAAGTTTAGAGACTCTTCTTTTTGCTTCTACTCCTTTTTCTGTGTCTTCAACTTTTCACTGCCTTTGCCTAACAGTAAATATGTTCTTCCCCTTTTTAAGGCAGTGTTAGCAGCACATTGAAGTAACAGTGAAATAGAACACTAAAATTTGGAAATAAAATTATGTTGTTTTCTGAAAGTTAAGCTCAGAAATCTATATATAATGATGTAATTAGTTTTCTGTGGTTACATAAAATATTCACTATAAATGTAAATATAGAGAATTTTGGAATACCCACAAATTTAGTGAAGATGACTGTCATCTTGTGAAGGACTGACAAATGATTCTAATGTAGCAAGTGAAAATTTATCCAGTGGTATTTATAGCCTATTCATAGAGATTGAGTGAACAGAGCAAGGTGGAGAGTTAGCCTAAAACATGGAAAAGTAAAGTGTAAAGCTCAACATCAGTGTTTTCTCAACTTTATACGGGAGCCTGGATGTGGCACAAATGCTTGTTTCACTTAGAGGAAGGTGTACTGGCATGGTAGCAATGACTCTGCTGCCTCCTCATGGCCTCAACAGACTGTGCTGTAACATTATCCACTTCTTTGTTTCAATCCCATGTTCACCCAGCAACTTTGATATGATTATTTTGGCCTTTCACATGTCAAATGAATGAGATGCCCTAGAATGGTGTATTTAATATTCAGGTGACTAGATGCAGAGAGCCTGACTGTAAATCAGTGACCATTCTGGCATGTGTACTTTAATCTCTTGTGAATTTGATTAGCATCAGGTACTTTGCCTAGTCTAATCAGTTTTATAGTGTTGGAAGGCCTGGACTGTGGACAAAAGTTACCAAGTTAGTATCATTCTGTGAGGCTTGTTTAGTTTTAGGTTGGCCAAAAAGTCTATTATGCTTTTTCCGTAAAATAAAAGACACATTTTTTTCTTCTCACCAATAACTTTATTGATTTGGATATTTTGAGTATATTGTCTATCTCCTGCTATTGGCTTCTAGTGGGTAGAGGCCAGGGATGCTCCTAAACATCTTCCAGTGCATAAGACAGCCCCACAGCGAAGAATTATTTGGCCAAACTGTCAATAGTACAAGAAACTTTACAAACCACTTTTGACATGTTCTATTAGTCACAGCACCTTCTCCATACACTGCACAAATTTTTTTTTACATTTCAGTTGTGTTTTTACCTTTCTTGAAATAGAAATATGCTGAAATTGTTGTGTATTTTCTTCCATCTTCAATATTAAAGCAGCTTCCTAAAAATTTAATTTTGTTAAATTCTTTTTTAATGCGTGCTGATATGACAGCTGTCACAATACAATCTAACAAAATTTTTTCAAATGAAGTTAAGGACAACTAAGTGCCACTAGAACTATGGTATGGAACAAGCCCAACGAACTTCTTGGCCAACCCAGTAATACCCTGGGGATATTTTGATCTTATGGCCACTTTCAAACTATGACAAGGAGTTCTGTTACTTGTTAGTGCTTAATATATAAGTTACTTCAAGATTCTTACTATCCTGCTATGGAAAAGAAAGGAAAAATTGCAACCATTTAAGCATATAAAATTTTTAAATTGCTTTTAAAATGTGGACAGCTTTATATTTTTAATTAAATTGAAAATTTTCTGAGATATTCTAAGGATATTTCTCTTACATGAGTGGTGTTAGGCGCAGAGACACCATGTTGCCTGCCCCGTAACCTGCCACCCGAGTCAGGCCTTGCAAAACAGGCTATGGCCAGTGGTCACCGTGTTCTCAGGAACTGTGACCTGTAGTCATGCAGGACCTGAGCCACTGCCTGTGCCAAAACAAAGAGGATCTGCATCACCCACCAGCCATGCACGCGATTACAGGGTTCCACATTCACAGAGGCGACTAAAGCATAGCTGCCACATCCTGCTGAGACACCCCCATTTCCCCTTCCTCTCCCTTCATCATTTACCATAAGTCTCCTGACAGCCATCCCTGATCAGGAGACATTGTTCTTTCGCAAACACCTATACCCTGGACTCTGGAGCCGACCAGCACGGTGACCCATCCTCCTAAGGGTTTGCTTCATGCCCTTAAAAATCCCTCTATCCCTTCCCTTGGTGCTGCAGTCCGCTCAGACTCAGCTGCCTGCTTGAATATCCCTTGATAAAGGCTTGGAACTGGTCCACCCGGCTCCTCCCTTCTTCTCAGAACAAACCTAATAAGTGGTACGTGTTGGTTATAACAATTGCATTTCAGAAAATGGTGTTTTCAAGTATTTCGATTCTCTGTTGGGAAGTAGCACACTCCAAGTACAGTTTCTGATCTTCCTTTGTTTTTATAGGAATTGAATTCAGAACAGCTCTTGTTGTTTTAATCTAATAGTCTATTCAAAGATTTGATGAAGTTGTGAAGTTAGCACATTTACGGACATAAGATTTTAGAATACATTTTTAGATCAATTTTCTCCTACTAGTCTTATGACTATGGTTAAGAATCAATATGTAAGTAGCAAATATCTTTTCTCTACCCTGTACTGTGCAAGACAGGTTGACATGGACTCTGCTTTTGAGGTGTTTATAATTTAATTTAGCCATCTATTTATTGATAATTGTACTTAAATAATTGGCAACAGTTTGTAAATTAGAGACTTTTGATGGTTTGGGAAAATAATGTTGGGAGATGAGTGAATAAAACCTCATTATTACTTTGATTATAGTTATACAATCCAGACATACTTGGGGGCCTAATAAGTACTCTTAAAACTCCTCACATAATCTTAAAAACTGAGATGTAGTCTGAAAGTTATTCACCAGTGTTCTAAATTCAGCTAGGTGTAGCTGCCTCAGTTTCTCTGCTATTTTTTTCTGATTTATTTTTTATTTCATTGTTTAGGAGATTTTGTTTCCGTAAGCAATCCTGAGGGCAATTTAAAAATATCCCAGTTCCAAGAATTAGAAGACCTCTTTTTGTTGGCAGCTGGAACAGGCTTCACACCAATGGTTAAAATACTGAATTATGCTTTGAATAATATACCCAGTCTCAGGTATGTAATTTTATCTTTAATTACTATCCTTTGTGAAGCTGTTAGATGAGTATAAGGTATTCTAAATTATTTAATTATTCAGTGGACCTTAAGACGTGTTTTCTTTCCCTCATTCATTTCTTAACTCTGCCTCCTCAAGTCCTAGCTATTTTACTAATTTGATTATATTATTTTGATTACTTTATAGGCACTAAAAAACATTTATGTTAGTTCACTTTTAGATATTCCATTCATGCATATTTTAAATGTCATTGAAATAGTTTCTTTTGAGTTGTTGTTGCTTTTTTTTTTAAGGAAAGTGAAGCTGATGTTCTTCAATAAAACAGAAGATGATATAATATGGAGAAGCCAATTGGAGAAATTAGCATATAAAGATAAAAGGTATTAAACTGGTACTAGCTCTACATTTAAGTATTTATATATATACATAGTCAGTCTTGGCATTATTTCCTTTGGGTAGAGTTTTTAATTTACCAGGTAGTTTCTTCAAAGAAAAAATAAATTAATCAATGATTTTTCTAAATTAAGTAATGTTAAAATCCTTCCTCCAAAGAAATAGTTTGATAAGATTCAATGTGATATCATGTTTATCAATATAACCTGGGTTTTATGTTTACATTATATTATTTTTGTTGAGTTGGATTTCAGAGTAGCCAAGATTTTCTTGTTATAATAGGGGTAAATTTGGTGAAGTAGATTAAGCAAAAATAAGCATGTTTCTTTACTGCAGGATTTCTTAGAGCCTTTAATATGCTAATGCCCATAGTGACTTCCCAAAAGGTGTTGGGGGGAGGGCATCCTTTTGCATCGTTTAGCAAGGTTCTCTTCATTTTTGCTTGTTTACATTAACATGTACTGATAGCTGTATCACTAGTGGTCCTCAGTACACACCTCAGAAATGCTGGTGTAGGCAGCAGCAAAAGTTTGAGTTAGGCTGAACTCACTCATTGGCAGAATGAGGCAGCAAGGAGAGCGAAGTGAAAATGTGTTTCATTGAACAAAAGTGCCCTAGCACAGGCAACTGAAATAAGATAGTTTAAATGGATATATTCCCCATTTCCCTAAAGAAATTTGAAAGCAGTAGGAAGTTCTAAATAATTTTTTTAGAAGAAGAGTGAATTGGATCACCTAACATACTTTTTTCTGTAATTATTAAAAGCTATTTCTACTGATCTCAGGACTTCATAAGTATCTGAAGTAAATATTTATGATAGCATGGTATAGATAGTCCTAGGCTTTATAAAAGTTAAAGTTAAAGACCTCACAAACTCAGCTGTTTCTCTGGTGGCTCTAGGTACTTCTGAATATTTTCTGAATATTGTTAATAAAGTAATGCTGTGGTCTTTTCTAGTTTTTTTCCTTCCTTTTGTCCTCCTCTTTGTCTTCTAATAAATGACTTTCACAAATTAAGGATGATGTGCACTTATTTATCCTTGAAGTATTTACTCTTCTTACATACTTAAGACATAAACTTAAGAATACATACCATACGTAGGTAGTTGTATGGTGATTTAGAGCATAATTTATAAAAAAAAAAAAAAAAAAAAACAAAGTCCTAGGGTTTCAAATGTCTTTCACACTAGTTTTCATTCTTCCTTCACTAGCTTGAAACTTTATTCAAAAATTACTTAACTCTTTGGGCCTGTTTGTTGAGCTGCGAAATGAAATATCTTTCCTACTTTCCTACTGAGAAAGTGTAAATGCTTGAATTGTGGTTATAGAGGACCGCAATATACTTGTGTTTCATTTCCATATTAACTGTTTAAGCTCTTGTTTTCCTAAACATTTAGAAGAATTTAAACACACATAGGTAGGCTTTTTTTTAGCTAGGGTTTGTTTGTTTTTTGTTTTTTTGAAGTATTTTTGGCAGTGTTTTTATATTCTTTAAGATAGTACTCTTACAATGATCAGACATTCTATTTTCAGTCTCTTAATAGCAGTTTAACTCGGTTTAAGAAGTAATTGGTAAAATGGAATTATTGATAGCCCCTTTTAACAGAGTCAGCTGTGTGTTTTGTTTGGTTTGGGCTGCATAATTTGGGTTGGTGGACTTGCATAGGCTGCAGTATTGAGGATGAGGAAAGGCCCCCTTTCCCCACCTCTCGATGACTGGCTCTAACAGCACTCACCCGGTGAATGAGACTCTCTAGCTGGCAGGGGAGTGACAGTGTCCCCACCTCTGGCCTGACTCTGGCCTCCCTCTTCTGCTCCTTCTCTTCCTCCTCTTGCTTCCATCCACCTGCTCCTGGGTGCTCGCACTCTCGCTGCTCCCTAGCCTTCTTCCTCTTTCTGGGGCCAGCACTCCTTGCTGAGGCACCGACTTCGAGCACTGTGTAGTTTCTGCTCCCTGGAGACTCATGGTCAGGCCCTCACAGGAACATTAAAAAGCTTTGCTTCCAAGGATAGCTTTGGAACATTTATCGGGAATTTTACAGTATTCTGAGGTTGTGCACATATAAGAGAGACCCAGCCTTATTGATGGGTTTTTAGTACTCTTTATTGAAAAACATAATTGTTGTTTCACACATGAAAGGAAAGTAAATGTTCATATTTACTATAAGGTAATTTTAATGTCACATCTATTATTTTAGTTAGCATTTAAAACTATATTTTTATATATTAAATCACTCTTTCCTACATCTTGACTCTCTTAGGTCACTTGCAGTTTTAGTAATAAAGTTTCTGATGAGAAAATGTGACATCTGAACACATCTCATTGGTTAAATTTGTATTAGATTGTGAATATAAAAATTTTCTTTCTTACATTTGTAGGTAAAACAAGTGAAATTCTCAACTACTGTCTGTAGGTTTAGGTCTCAGCCTTCTGATTAATACTTTGTGGAACAAGGGGGGATAGACTGGTATATGATCTAATATTTTCTTTTTCAGCAAGTATGCTATGCTTGTCCTCAAAGTTTATCTAGATGATATCATTTATTAGCAAATGAAATTCTTAGAAATCTAATTGTATATTGGAAACTTATTAACTTGTAACCTTGGGCAAGGTACTTGATCTGACTAAGCCTCAATTTTTCCATCTGCAGAACTGGGACAGTAATGCCTATGTTATAGGATTATTTGGCTATGGGGACAGTGAGATATGGGGACAATGAGATAGCACATGTAGGTGTCTAACCCAGAATTAGCATATTTGTAATATTCATTCATTTATGAAATACGTATGAACATCTACTGTGTGCCTGTAGACAGGGGTGAAACAGTGAACAAGATACTGTCCTGCCTTATTTTCTCTTGTGATCCAGAGAATGTATCTTCATTTTTTTCACGTTGCTAACCAGAAAGCAAATATGTATGGTAGAGAGATGTAGCTAATTACTATGTAAACTGAAATCCAAATTACATATACTCATCTCTGAACTATGAGCAGTGTTATGAGGCTTAGTTGACTCAGTGCTACACATTGGTCCACCCTCTCCCCTCAGTAAAGCACACTGACTCTGTGACATATTGGTTTTTGCAGAATTAGTTTCAAGGGACTGGACAGTTTGACAATGAGGTTGAATTCCGGGCCACATTTATAATATATAAATATAGCAAGTATTTTCCTCCCTTTCAAAGCAGTAATTTTTGGAGACAATAACAATTTTACTAAAGCTAGTAGCATATAGTATTATGTTAGTAGAAGTTGTTGATTTACTGATTTTCCCCCTCTGTTTACAAAATTAATACATATTTGTATAGAAAAAAATGTAAGGAAAATTACCCATAATCCTACCATTTAAAGAACAATTAATATCTATGGTCTATATCTTTCCATTCTCTCCCTGTGTCCCCCACCTCCCCACCTCCCACCTCTCTGCTCGCTGATACATACACACACACATACTTTTTTGTTTGGTATTTTTTAAATAAAGTGGTTATTCTGGCTATACTTTTTTTTTTTTTAAATATTTTTTTGTTTATTTATTTATTTTTAGAGAGAGGGGAAAGGAGAAAGAGAGAGAAACATCACTGTGTGGTTGCCTCTCACTTGCGCCCCCAACTGGGGACCTGATGTGCAACCTAGTCATGTGCCCTGACTGGGAATCGAACCAGGAACACTTGTTTCGCAGGCCGACGCTCAATCCACAGAGCCACAGCAGCCAGGGTCTGGCTGTACTTTTTATAACTACATTTTCTACTTGGTGTATTGTATATATTCTATGTACAGAACACTTTAAATCAGTGGTTCTCAACCTGCAGTGATTTTTGTCTCCCCTGCTCCCCCCCCCCCGCGTCTCCCTCCCCCCTCATACCCTAGGTGACATTTATGTCTGGAGACATTTTTGATGGTAACAGCTGGTGGAGGGGTTTCCACAGGTGCCTATCTGGTAGAGGCCAGGAATGCTGCTAACATCCTATAGTGCACAGGACAGCCCCCGAAACAGAGATATAGCCAACTGAAAACACCATGGAGCCAGTTGGGAAAACCTGTACCATGCCATGATTTTAATAGCTGCGTTTTATTCATTCATGTGAGCATACAATAATTTACTTAACCAATTCCCTACTGTCTGACATAGTGAATAGAAAGTTGTTCGTCTCTAAGTTATACAGGATAAAAATTCATCGTAAGAGTCACTAAGTCCAGGTGTACTAAGGCTGTTGAAGCATTTTGACAAATAACCTCTAGAAAGGTAAAGAATATTGTACCCAACTCATTGTATTGTTAGTGTCCTTATTTTGCCTCTGGAAAGGATGAGGTTAATGGTTGGAGCATACTGGTAAGAGAAAAAAAAAAAAAGTATTCCGAACATCAAGGGAGTGGGGCAACAAAAGGCAGGAGATTATGTACCCAGTTATATGTACTAACAGATCATGTGCCTCACTTCAAGCATTTGTGTGCTTGCTATTTGCAAAATGTGTTTAATATTGGAAACAGTTACAAAATGAATAAGACTACCCTAGTGAGGGAGAAGTTCTAAAGTACAGCAGTAACTGTAAAGTCTGTGCTTTGAGAGTAATAAATCACATGTTAGAGAAGTCTAGGGAGAGAAAATAATTCTGTTTTTGTGAGAAGAGATCAGAGCTTCATGGACGAAGGGGCTTTTGAGCTGGGCTTTGGGAAACAATTAGCACTTTGTGGACAAGAAAAGAAATTTGAATTGTAGGATTTCATGAGCAAAAGCACATGAGGGCCAGGATGTACAGAGTGTTTTAGCAAAAGAGTAGAGTCCAGTTTTGCTGAAGTAAATACAATGCATTTCACAGAACAATGTGAAATAACTTTGTAAAAATAAAAGCATTATATATATGTATTATTAGGAGGCATCTTAGTGGTGATCCTTTCTCATCCTCTAGTTTTACAGTTGAAGAAACCTGTAGGCTAAAATCAGGTGATACGAGACCTTGAATGTATTCATATATTAAATAAGTATGTATTAGATGGGTACGGAAAGGCCCAGCAACACTCGGCACTTATGCCCCTTCATTACTGACAGGCTCTGTAGGTAACAACCCACTCTGTTTCCGTACTCTGGTGTCATTATTGGGATGAGCAGTGTGTTACTCCCTTTAAGATAGCAGAAACCATGATTACAGAAGCATAAGTCAGTTGAGCAGTGTGCCTTAACCCCTTCATTTTCCCAGCCTGTGATGCTCACAGATATGTGGACCCCTAATCTGGATCCTTCTACCACATTCTGTTTCTCCCAGATGTTCCTCAAATAGTGTTTCATAGAATGTGTTTCTTGAATGTTTATGTGTCCCCCCTGAAAGCCTCTGTGATTAAATAACTTTGAGAAACAATGTGTACTATATTACCTTCTTGAAAATTTACTCTGAACTCAGCATATTCAAGGCTTTGAGAATAATAGACCTTTTAAACATGTTTCTTTTCTCTAGATTTGATGTTGAATTTGTTCTCTCAGCACCTACTTCTGAATGGAATGGCAAAAAGGGACTCATTTCATCAGGTCTTCTTTCTGGATTTTTGAAAAGAAATTCAGACAAATCCAAAGTTCTTATCTGCATTTGTGGACCAGTGCCATTTACAGAACAAGGAATAAGGTGAGTAGCAGTGTGGTAGAAAAAAGTCCTCGACTTGTTTCTCTCCCTCTCTCCCTCCCTTCCCCTCTCTCTAAACATAAATAAATAATATCTTTAAAAAATAAAAGTAAAAAGAGTCCTCGAGACTGAAATGAAGATCTTCCCTGAAAAGTGGTTCACTTTAGCTCTCAGCTCCCAAAGATATGTTTATTGATTTGTGAAGGGGTGGAGAGAAAGAGAGAAACAAGGATCGGTTGCCACCCATACACACCCCAATGGGGATCAAACTCAGTCTTCTTGGTGTACAGGATGGTGCTCCAACCAGCTGAGCCACTCGGCCGAGCAAACCTGCACTTTTAATAGTCTGTTTCAGCCTAAGAAAATGACAAAGTTTTTCTTTTCATGCAGGTGAAGGGTTGGAAGCTAGGATTATGTGTAGAGTTAGATATGAATGCAAAGGTCAGATACAGTCAGCTCTCAATATCTCTGCTAATCACTGGCAGTATGGATACATTCACAAGATTAGTGCCACAATCATATTTGGGACACTAGATTCAACCTCTTCTTCCACCAAAGCTTATAATATATAGTAATTAATAAGCAGTGTTGATTTCATTGTAGCTTTTGATCTTTCTTCATTCTTTGCAACTGGGTGAACATTAGTAAATAATACAGTGGTTAAAAGCCAGACAGCAAGACAAAAAGGCAAGACTAGAACATAATAAGCCAATACTAAGAGTTGAACTCTAAATAATGAAAAATCAATAGTAGTGCCCTCTTATTTGAAATTCACCTTGATCTGATTTAACTCTAAAATGACACTTTAAAATATTTGTTTAAATGTAGTCACTGTTGGATTTCTAGATGATTTTAAAATATGACTGCCTTAAATGTCCTATTTTTCCTTGTTTGTTATATGATTTAACCTAATATTTTCTAGATAAATTTATCCCTTGCTGTTTTATTTTTAATTTTAATTATGAAAAAGATTGACCTCAAAAATAGACATTAAAAAGTGTTTCTTTCCATGTTGTATTTCAAAGGTATTTTAATTAAATTTAAATTATTTCTAGATTTTAATATTTTCAGGAGAATGTACTTATGTGTAAGCTCTTTCAAATTAAAGATATTTTTAATTATTATTAAACTTTCACTTTTTTAAAGTTCAAGTAAAACTATTAAAATTATAGTGAAGACTAATAACATCGTTTTCAGTAAAATAATTTTTCAGAAAAAAGAGTAAGAGCTACATTCTTCTGCTTTATTGACACTTCTATTTTAGAAGTTTCTTAATCTTTATAGATTACAATATAATAATTCTTTTAAATTATGGGAGTTATAAACTCTTCCTCAAGAAAGAGACTGGCACTAAGGCCACTTAGTCAGCTTTCCACTGACTGAGGAGGAATCCCTTGTACAGTGTCCTGACAGAAGTGGGTTGTTTTCTCCCATGAATTAGGGGCTTCTCGGGGGCTCTTCATTGTGTTTCCATGCAAAGCTTAGCCTACTATCTTGCATTCTGTGGGAGTTTCAGTACATGTATAAATGAATAGAAGGTAGCCACAGATCTAATATTTTTGCATTTTTTAAATTGACTGTAATCTCTACAGCTTTATTTTCTCGACTTTACCTCAGAGTTAATCTTTTCTATGCTGTACTTACCCAGAATTGCTCAAGAGTATTATCAGTCAGATGCATGGATCCTACTGTTACTCACCCTTAAACATGCTGCATAGAGTTACTTTGTGAGATGTAGCTTAATTCAAGTCATTACTTGCTGTTTACAGCCCTTGTGAATTTTAGTCTAGGACTCATTTCTTTGATTTCCTGTCCTCATCCTCTTAATGGATGTGATATATCTCTCTTACTCAGCAGGTACATGAGTCTCTTATTATATCATAGTTTATTCTGTCCCGAGAGATGACTCTTTGGGATGCCCACTCCTAAGTGTCCTCCAAAGTTCATTTTAGTCTGCTGCATAGGTTATATTATAAGCACAACCACTCCAAATTTACTCTCCATATTTGGTGAAAATTTGTCTAATTTGTGTGATGTGAGAACTCAGAAACTTACTTCTTTAATATAAATAAAAGCTTAAAATTATTTGGCTGGCAAAGCTTATTTCATCCATTAAGTACCCACTGTGTTTATTACAGAGATGAATGAAACAGTCTCTGCTCTCAAGGCCCACACCCCCTAGTGATGGAAACAAATACACAGACTGATAACTGAAATATGACCAGAATATCATAAACACTTACTAGAGATAAAAACAAGCTGTTATGGAAATTCAGGAGAGACAAGTTACTTTTCCCTTGGGGTGTGTATAGTGGAGATAAAACTCCGCTTATGGTCAGAAAGACCTGTGCTTTGAATGAGGACTAAAACGTTGCTAGTCAGAGGAAGTGGAAGAGAATGGTACAGGTAGCACGGGAACAAGCAGATACAATAAAGATGCAGGTGTTCAAAAGACTAGACTGGTCTGTAGCTAGTGTGAAGCCACCCGCCAGGAGAGACAGGAGGTATAGCTGGAAAGGTAGGACGGGTTCAGAAAAACAGGCTTGACTGCTGCGCCAGGTTGGCCCTCATATCCCCTGTGCCGTACATACTGTCCTTTGTTCGAACGTGTGTGCCTGCTCAGGAAGCTGCCGATTGGGTTTGAATTCCAGCTCTACCACTTCGAATCATCTTACTGTCATTAGCTGGGGGCCCTAGGTCCAATTACTTAGCCTTTCTAAGCTTTATTGCATCACTGGAAAAGGAAATAAATAATACGTATATGTGTGGAGTGCTTAGCACAGTGACTACATATACGAATTACTAAATAAATGTTTATTATGTTCCGGAGCATTTTACACAAAGCCATTTCTCAGATTTCCATCTTCATTTATAGTGTTTTCCAACTATTTCTGTTTTTCTGTTCAGTGGAGAGAGTAAAGATAGGATGCTTTGGGGATCAACTCCTTTGAAAACTGGTGAATAAAGGGGGGAAATCAAGCATTTTGCTTTTCTATATGAGCCACACTGCAGGGCAACAACATAATAAATAGGAGGTTTTTCTTCATAGAGTTCCTCAGCTTATAAATGAAGAATGATAGAAGTAGAATATCACCAATTTCAGTCTCTAGTGAACTAATAATGGATCTATACATAGATCATCGATAGTTGTTAGCATCCGAAAAGAGAGGCACCCACAACCAGGAATACTATGTGCAGCCTGATGGAAGAGTACTACCTATGATGTAGTCTTGTCAAAAAGAATTTAAACTGTGTCTGATCCAGCCTCTAGATCCAATCATTAAATTAGGGGCAATAAGGGGATAGAAGTACGTATTATTAACATATACCACAGGGATGACCCTGGCTGGTTTGGCTCAGTGGATTGAGCGTCGGCCTGCGAGCTAAGTATCGCTGGTTTGATCTTCCAGTCAGGGCACATCAGAGAAGGAAAACTCTGACTCCAAAAAACCTCCGCTGCCTTGCGGCATACCTCTTCAGGGGAAAGGCTAAGGGAGTAAACCCGACAGAAAATCCGGAGCCGGAGTCCCTAAGGCGGTTTGACGTTGTAGTCAACACCGGCAACTCCTGCGGCGCACCTGAAGCCAAGCTGTATTGACTCCGTCTTTCCCTTGGACCCTTCAGCTGCGAAGAGAGGGGGGGTCTGCTGCATGGGCAACAGCAGACCCTCCATATCACCCTGCCCAGGCTCTGTAGCTTCAGCTTCACTGGAGAGGACACTCCAGCGTCATCGCAAGATGTCGATTCAACACGGGAGGAGACAGATACCGTGTCACTCCCGAGTCGGACTGCACAGCCATTCTCGGCGGTGCAGATAGACTCTTAAGAAGCTACACCATCGTCTCTCGAGACGGACGGCTGCCGACGACGACGACCACAGGGATGCAGCAAAATGAGGACTGTGGGTGACTTGGCACGTAGAAGTCTTATGTTGTCAAATGAATTGCAGTAGAAGGAGAGAGATGGAGGGGAATCTTATCAAAGGATACCTAAAAGGCTTATCAGCTAATGATAGTATGTAGACTTGCTTGATTCAAACAAACTTAAAAATTATGGCATTTATGAGACAGTTGAAAATTTGAACACTAGATATTTGATGATATTAAAGATTTATTATTATTTTTTTAGAAGTGATAATTATGTTTTTTTAAGTACTGTATTTATGATTGTAAACTTTGATTTTACTTCTTTATTTTTAAACATTTTCCCTAAGGGACTTATGCTTTGCATTTGTTTTTTCAGGTTGCTGCATGATCTTAACTTTTCCAAAGATGAGATCCATAGTTTTACAGAATAATGAAGAGGTGTCATTGTCTTTTATTCAACTGTTTTATCTAAATTTGTGATTGCTTAGGGTTTTTTAAGACAACATTTTTTTAAATATATTCAAGGTTAACTAGACTCCAGGCTTCAGCTTCTTAAATGAAATCAAATGTTCCTTCAATGTAGATAACCTGTTGGCTTTATTTTATACCATAACTTATTTTACTACTGATATTTGACCAGGAAAGTCAGTCATTGGCAACAAATCCATACAGGTTGTTTGTTATGAATCACAAAGCTCCTTGCCATTTAAATTGTATCACTGTTCTATGATGAGCTCCTGTGTTTTATGACATGATGAAGTAAGTGATCACTTTGATCATGTTTCTATGCTGTAAAATGTCTTAGCAATACAGATTAAGTTTTACATTGCACTGTCAACTCAGGAAATGTTCTTGTTATTAATATTAAAACATGGAATGTTATAACTTATTAAGTGATCTAAACATTTTGTGTGTGTGGCGGGGGTATGACATTGATACATAGTAGAATAAAAATATAATTAAGTACTTTTTAATCCTTGTTATACAATGTCTTTGAATGCAACAATATTGAGTCTTTGTCTACGGGAAATTTTTAAAGGCAACAATAAAAGATATTGAAAACGTTTTACATGTGCAGCTTGAATCGGGTGTGTTAGAGAGTTTAAGAGAACCTTGACAGCTGTTTTTATTCTTAACCAAAACCAGAGGCACTGAGAAAGATAATGAACTCCTAGCATCTGGTTCCATGGCTTAAAATAATCATCTGATGCTTTGGAGTGGGTTAAACTTTAATCCTTTTTGAGCCTGTCCCAACCAGCTGGGAGAGTGAGGAACACTGTGTCTTAAGTGGTCCTTCCCCTCACTGGCTGCTCTCTCACAGCTGGCAGCCCAGCAGGGAGCCCTCTTGTGCTCTAGGGTGGGCTCTTGCTCTCCCTCCCTGCTGCTATGAGCACAGCCTTCACGCTCTTTCCCAGGCTGGGGTTCAGAAAGGGTATCAGGAAAAGTCTTTGTGAGCTTTCCCGAGGAAACTGTTGAATGCAGAGGTGGCTATTGCATAAGCTAATAGATTTTTTAGCCTTGTTTAAGATAGCAGCAGTATTTTTACAGAAGCAGGGGAGTGGGAAGAGTCTCCAATTTCCCTGCAAATGATTTTGTAATAGCTAAGTCTTCGCTGAAGGAATGATGCACCCAAGAGGAACACAATATTAACATTGCTCACATTGCCAACACCAGCTCATGAAGCTCCCAAAGGACAAGTGACTGGTTGAACACTGTTGCCTTTTCTCGTGCCTCCTTTTATATATATATTTTTTTTCATTGAGTTTATTGGGGTGACATTGGTTAATAAAATTATATAGGTTTCAGGTGTGCAATTCTATAATACATCATCTGTCTATTGTATTGTGTGTTCACCACCCAAAGTCAAGTCTCCTTCCATCACCATATATCCTCCCTTTACCCTCTTCTGCCTGCCCCACTCCCCTTTCCCTCTGGTAATGACCATGCTGTTGTCTGTGTCTATGAATGGCCAATTCCACTGACACCATCATTCACCCAGGCAGGATCGAGCCATCCTGGGCTGGCAATGCTCCTTGGTGGCCATTCTGTAGCTTCACACCTCTCAACTACCCCCTTTTTCTCCTCTTCAGAGGGATCACGTACTTTCTTTACATTTTCTCATCTTTCCTAAGCCCTTTCTTTTTTCTTTCTCCTCTCATCCCTTAAGAGGGATCGTACTTTCTTTACATTTTCTCATCTTTCCTAAGCCCTTTCTTTTTTCTTTCTCCTCTCATCCTTTTGTAATTACCTCAGGCAAACAAAATCTCTGTTACTTTCTATATATACCTCTTCTTCATTCCTTTTCTTGTATTTTAAAGCAAAAGAAAATGCCTAAGTCTCTTCTGGGTTATCTCATTCATTCACATGATTTTATCAACCTACATGTTAGTAATTTCCAAATTGAGAATCAGCTGAGCTTCAGTTTCCAATATCCACTTACCTGCTGGATACCACCTCAATGTTCCTTTCTCGAGCCCCACAAATTCAACATGTCCTAACTAAACTTTTACCATAATCATCTTTCCCCAAGTCTAGTTACCCACTCGAGTTCTGTCCTTAATTCACTGAGCCTACTCTCCACCTGACCAGCCTTTCTAGGGCCGTTAGGTATCGGTGTCTCCCTCTCGAGTCTGATCTCTGCACCAGATAAACCCTGCCCTACCATCCCTCCACTGGATTAGTACATAGCCTGATCAGCGGTCTTCCTGCTGTAGTCTCCATCCCCGTGGAAATCCCCTAAATAGAGCCACAGTGTCCCATGGAATACAGCCATGTACAGTGGAACACAGATCGGTGGATAGACTGTAACAGCTGGCTTGATCAAAGAACTCAGACTCCTCCATCATATAATTGCAGAGAGGAAACAATTATACTCAAAGTCACTTTTGCTTAAGAATTCTGCTTGCTGGCAGGACAAACCACCACAAACTTAGTGGCTTAAAAGAACACCCTTTTATTACCTTACAGTTACATAGCTTAGAAATTTGGGCACAGCCCAGCTCAGCTGGGTCCTCTGCTGAAGAACTCATAAGGCTGAAATCAGGCTGTCAGCTGGACTGGACATTTCTCTGGAGGCTGGGGGAAGATTGTGCTTCCAGGCTCACTCAGGTGTGTTGGGAGAAGTCAGTTCTTTGCGGTTGTAAGTGGAGTTCCCCATTGCCTTGCTAGCTATCAGCCGGGGACTAGTCTGCTTGTAAGAGCAGCCCACATTCCTTCTCATGTTTTGCCCCCTTCAGCATCCAGTAGATCCTCTCATGCTTCAGCTATCTCTGAACCTCCCTTCTTCCTTGCTCCAGCTGGAGAAAATTCATTGCTTTTAAGGCCTCACGTGGGGAGATTGGGCCCACCCAGGTCATCCGGGATAATCTCCCAATCTTAATCTCTGTAATTTGACAGCTGCAAAACCCTTCTTGCCATTTAACGTAACATTTTCAAAAGTTGCAGGCATCAGGGTGTTGACCTATTGGGGGAGCCATTCTGCTTACCACAATGTAAAGAGCAGAAAGTTGTCCAAGGTAAGGTAATTGTGTTTTGTCTTGGTACCACTGTGGCCCTCAGTATTTACCTTAATGTAAGTGGGAGGGGTGAGAGGGGCTTGCGTGCTCCGGAATACAGGCGTACCTCAGAGATGGTGCAGGTTTGCTTCCAGACCACTGTGATCAAATGAGTGGCACCATAAAGTGAGTTGTAATCTTTTTGTTGGTGGAGGGTCTTGCTTCCAATTTTGTAAAAACATTGCAACACCTGTAAAGCACAATAAAGCCAAGAGCAATCAAACAAGGTATGCCTGTACTCAACTTCATCATGCTGGTCAAGACTTGCCTACAACTTCCTCTGTGGCCCACCTACCCTGCCACATGAAGTTTGACCTAGACGAGTTTGGAGCTGCATCTGTTGATAACCACACACCCCTACCTCTGGGAAGATAAACCAGACTCTGTTTGGTCTATAATATTTAGATTTGGGGCTAAGTGGTTAAAAAAGAAAAGTGAAACCTTAGCCTGACCCAATCTCTTGGCATCTTTCTGCTTTGGTTTCCTTGTAAATTATCTTCACCCAGGGTTGTCATTTTGGCAGATATCAAAACAATGCCAGTGATCTATCTAAATGCAAAAACATGTTTTCTTTCTTGGTTAAAGTTCTCTTCTGCTGCCCGTTCCCTACTCATGGAACAGACGCCGTGTTGGGTTCAGCGCCCCAATATTGATTGGGCTTTAGAATGAGGCAGTGGTTGCGCACCAGGAGAAGCCAGAGTGGTTGCTGCCCCCACCCCTCCAGCAAGTGCTCGGCTCCCACAGTGGCCTGTCACTGAGAGAGAAGCTGGCTGTTGTTCTCATCCCTAAGAACGTCCATGTCCAAGTCTTTGAGGGCACATATTTTTTCATTTCTCTTGAATGAGAGAAATGAAATTGCTGGGTTCTGTGGTAACTGTATTTAACTTTATTTTTAGCCCTATTTATTCTGTGTATATTTCTAGGCCAAATGCATATACGTATATCAGATAGATAATCAGCCTTTTTGAATATACTAATATTTCAAACTTTTAAGGAAATGCTAGGATTTGTTTTTGTTTTGTTTTCTTTTTATAAACTGGTCATACCATTTTACATTCCTGCCAGCATTGTATGAGACTGTCAGTTATCCCACATCGTCACCAAATTTGAACTATTAATCTTTTAAATTTTAGTGTATAGTGGTATCTGATTGGGGTTTTAATTTGTATTGATCTGATGTCTAATGATGGTGAACATATCATCATCATCATTATCATCATCATGTGCTTATTGTAAGGTGTCTGTGTAAACATTTTACTATTTTCAATTTGATTGTTTTTCCTCTTATTGAATTATAAGCGTCCTTTACATATTCCATATGCAAGTCCTTTATCAGATAAGTTTTGTGAATATTTTCTGTTGTGTGACAGTAAATCACAAGTGCTTTCACAGCTATTAACGTGTAGGGCATGGACAAGCTTCAAGAAACAAATCAATTTAGATTTGAGCAAAATGAAAATGTAAAATAAATAATAGTACACGAGGCATCAATATGTGAATGACTGAAATCCTAGGAAGAGAAGCACTGTGGCAGAGTGGAGAGAACATTCTGGAGGGGACAGGTCTGAGAGGCAGGCAGCTAATGACAAGCAGGGCTGTGATGGGAAACACGTTAAATAATGAAAGTCATAACTGTAGCCGTGAAGGCAAACGGGGACCAGACCATGTCCATGTTGTGGTACATTCTGTCCATTGCTTTGTGTAACTAGAGACTCGAAGGTAAACCTGAGAATGAGCTGGCAACCTGCTTTCTCAATTCAAAGAGCTTATGTTCTGACTTAGGATTTTCTAATTAGCCGTCTCAGCCAGTGGTAATTAGGACAGCGAGGGGAGTATTTTTATTGTAGTGTTTGCCTAGGCAGCCTGTAGCCTGCGTAGACTTCATTACAATTCTATTGCCTTTCCTTTAGAATATGCTGAGAAAAGCAGTTATTTGTGCTGTGCAATTGCTCTTTAAGCATGTCTGAAGGAAAAGGCTGATATTTTCCGTGAAATACAGTCAGGTATTTGTTATGCTGAGGATTTCTCACTTTCTGAGCAAGTTAATGTCTCATATAAGAATTGTCACAAGGCGATTCTCAGACTAGCCACATTCTTGTGCTGTTTAGGAAAAAATTCACAAAAATCATTATACAGCATGTAGATTTTCATCATTATTATTTATACATTAAGTGCTGTGTTGTTGTTTTTTTTTAATATAAATATTTATATCTTTTAAATCTTGACTTTGTTATTGTAGACCTTTGATGATGAGGTGGGAATTCTGCACAATAAACAATTAGAAGAAAGGACACTCTTCCTCACCCAGTTAGGATGAGGCAAAGGAACCAAGCCCCCCAAAGCGGGATTCCCTGTACTCAGATGGGTTTCAGGAGGAGCAGAACAGTCAAAAGTAACCAGGGAAGCCCTGGCTGGTGTGGCTCAGTGGACTGAGCGCTGGCCTGCAGATCAAAAGGTTGCCAGTTCAATTCCCAGCCGGGCATATATCTGGGTTGTGGGCCAGATCCCTAGTTGAAGGCATGCTAGAGGTGACTGATTCATGTTCCTCTCACACTGATATTTCGCTTCCTCTCTTTCTCCCTCCCTTCCCTTCTAAAAATAAATAAATGAAATCTTTAAAAAAAAAGTAAGCAGGGAAGATCTCGCCAGCTCTCGCAGTAAGGAAGCCCTGGAGCCTGCCCTGTTGTGCTGGGTTGCCTGGAGCCCCACCGCCCGAATCCGGCCACAGAGGAAGGCCTTAGACTTCTGTCCCGCATGAGGTGTTCCGAGAGATGGAGAGCAACATTCTTGTGGGGTAGTGTTTGCAGCCCTTCAGTTTCTCCCTTTTGTTATCTTGGCCATGAAGTCTTAAGTAATAATAGCCACTTCTTATACAGTACTTTTCAATTGGCAAAGCAACTTCCAACAGCCATGCAGTGGTTAGCAGGAAATATTTAACAACTAGTTTCAACTCTGGCCAATTTCAGCGTGAGGTGACTGAATGTGGAGTTGGGCAGACACAGCACTATTGGCACTGCCCAGGGGTAACAGTCTCAGAGGGACTGGACCAGATGCTGTGCATGTTTCCATTTAACCCCTTCAGACATACTCGATGGGGTAGGTACGAAATTTCTATTTTGCAATGAAGGTTTAAAGAAGCTAAGTAGAGTCGGAGAGTTGTGGAGCCAGGACTAGAACTAAGTTGGTCAGATGAACTTGCCCAAAGTCACGCAATTGGAAGGAATGTTGCAGGGCCCCAGAGCCAGGGAGGCCTCACTGCTCCCAAGGGAGCCCTTTGCTTGGTTTTCCAGTCTATGAAGTTGGGAAGCTCCATATTATGGGCAGGTCTAGAAGCACTCTTATTTTATCTACACTTGTTTAAAAAAAATTACAAGTGAGACAGAAAAATAATGGCTGCTGTGGGAGGGACAAAAGAGAGAGTGTCCCTGATCAGCTGGGTGGCTTTGGGACATTGACTTCCTCTCGTGGTGCTGTGGTTTCCTCCTCTGTACAGCTGGGAAGATGGGTGCCTGACCCACAATAGGTGTTTAAGAAATGTTAGCCAATAATCCTCTTTCAAAATGTTCTAGCTTTCTATATATTTGATGAAACAAAGAGGCTGAGCTTTTCAGGGAAGGCTTGCAAGTTCTTTGTAAGTTCAGAAACATCATGAATGATTAATTAATGGACATTTTATGAACCACTGCCCTCTCTTACACCAGCTATGTGTTAACAGGTTCTTATACACACATTTCAAACTTTTGACAAAACATTAGGATTAATATTTTTAGTTGGGTAATAAAGTAATTTGATGTCAGGGCTTCCTTATTCTTTTAATAAAAATCAAGAATACCATGGCCAGCGTAGCTCAGTTAGTTGGAGTGCTGTTTCATAACCAAAAGGCTGCAGGTTTGATTCCCAGTCAGGCACATACCTTGGCTGGTCCAGTCCCTGGTCCAGGTGCATACTATGCCCAATTGGGGCATGTACAGGTGACAACCAATTGATATTTCTCCCTTCCTCTCTCCCTTCCTTTCTCTAAAAGCAATGAAAAAAGAAAGAAAAAAAATAAAAGGCCTTGGATGAGGATAAAAAAATAAAAATAAATCAAGTACTATATATCACACAAAAAGGTAGAGAGAAAATATAATTAACAGGCAAGTATTGCCTACCTTGGTTGAGAAACAAAGCATTTAAATATTGCTGAAGGCCCCTGAGACCTGCCCATGATCCTATTTTCCTCTATACCAATCCCAGGGTGACCATCATCCTGAATCTTGTGTTTATCATTCCTGTACTTTTCATTATACTTTATTAATGCACATAGTCCTAAAGTTCCAAAATCCCCATGCAAAATACGGAATTGTCTTTTATGTTTTTCAACTTGACCATTCAGTGCCCACTGGGTGGCCTCAGGCCCTGCATTGAGGAAGCACCATCTCTTCTCTCTCCTTGCCAGTACAGAGGTTCTTGTAGTTATGCCTCTTGGTTTTCTTCCCTTTGGGCTTTCCAAACCCTCTATATTCAGTGCCTGTATTGAAAGACTGGATGTGTCCTTTCCAATCTGAACCCTAACTGGTACTTGTAATTCAGGTGAGATTCAGCTTCTTTTCTTCTTCCTTCCTTTTTCCTTTGTTGCATTTAGAGTTTCTGTTGTAAATTAAATGCACGTGTTTTTGTCTATTTTTCTTCTAGGTTATCTTTTTCTCATTGATTTGTAGGAATTATTTAAAATTCTTGAATATATATATATGAATTGCAAATGTTTTTCTTGCTCTGTGGCTTGTCTTTTCATTTTTTAAGTGATACATTTTAATGCTCAGACATGTTTATTTTAAATCTAATTAGATGATGTATCAAGCTTTCCCTTTGTGGCTTGTGTTTTTCATATCACTCAAGAATCTTCCTACCAGGGATCAAAAAGATACATTGCTATTTTTTTTTTTAAACTCTTCTAACTTAGTTTTCCCATTTCACATTTGCATCTAACTATGCTTTCTGCATGTCAGGTTTTCAGCTGACCTGAAATTATTGTTCACATATGGTGTGATGTAGAGATACCATCATTTCTCTCTTTCATATGGGTAACCAGTTATCTAGAATCAGTGGTGTTCTGGAGCTGCCTCATACCAGCTCATGGGAGTCCATTGTTAAACTCTCAGGAATTTCCTTAGTTGATTGTTAAACACGTTACTAGCTCATATCAGTATGGTGGGAATATTTATTCCATACAAATGGACGATTGCTACAAAAGAACTCCCTTTCCGACCCCTGGGTACTAGTTGTTTAACACATTGGGAGGACATTACACAGAGCTCTTGATCAAGAACCTTACTGCACACTGCAGTTTTTCCAACTGAAGGTCATAACCGTATAGTGGTTATGAAATCAATTTTGTAGGTTGCAACAGTTCTGTGGGTTTTACTTTTTTATAAAATGAGGCTGAGTAGAAAATACCAGAATGCATATCACATAGTAATTATAAGTATAGGAAAGTCTGTATAGCTGCTAGGTTAAGGATTTTTACCCCTGAAGTTCTTCAAAATTACCATGTCTGTAGTTGGTTCTTTTCTGTATAAGTTTTAAGACAAAGTTGTGACTTAGTTACATTGGCTTTATAGATTATTGGGGAAATTAACAGCTTTACAATATTTATTCTTTTTATCCTTGAACATGGAATATACAGCAGGTCCTCAGATTACATTGTTTTGTTCATTGTCATTCCATTATAATGTTGATGAAATGTCATAAAAAGAATTTAACTCCTTTTTTTAAATCAATTACCCTGGAGTAAAATTGGTTTTGTTTTACTGTACAGTTCTGCTTAAAGTCACAGAACCCATCATAGATATTAAGTGAGGACTTATTATATCTCAATTTACATAGAATTTCTTTAATATCTTCTAATAAAGTTTTATAATTTTCTTCATAAATTATGTACATTTTCATTAGAACTATTTCTAGTAGCTTGTATTTTGTTGCTATTATATATGACATGCTTAAAAATTATACTTATATGTATATTTTGGTTTGTAGGAATACAACTGATTTTTATATATTTATCGTATGTCTAGTACATTCTGACCTGTTACTAATTCCAATAATTGGTCTATTTTTCTCTTGAATTTTCTATTTAGGTCATGAATACTGTCTGTGAATAATAATAGTTTTGTTTCTTCCTTTAAAATTCTTACACCTATAATTTCCCTTTTCTTTTTTCCTGTATTGGAAGTTAACCTCCTTCCACTCCCTCCAAAAAGTAATAATGGAAAGTCATTATTGTGGTCTTCATTTTAAAGGAATTCTTTTAACATTTCAGCATTAAATAGCATATTTGCTTTAGTTTTACAAATTTTATTAGGTTAGGGAAGTTCCTTTTTATTTTTAGCTTTAAAAGTATTTTAAACAATTTTTTAATGGTGTTGATTTTATCAGATGTTTTTAATTCTATTTTCTACATTAAATATGATTTTACTGTTTTAAAACTTTTATTAGGTTTAGGAAATTTTTGTCTATTCAAATTTGCAAAGAAATGTGCAGTGTTTCATCAATTTTTAAATGTTTTTTCTTGCATCTACTGAAATGACTTTATTGTTTTTCTCTTTTAATGAGCTAATGTGAAAATATGTAAAAATATAGACATAGGTAAAAACAATAGATTGTCCTAAACTTAATTCATACTTATATTCCTGGACTAAACCCAGTTGGGTCAAAATTATTATTGTTTTTCAATAATTAACTTTTTTTTGGTTATATTTAAGATGCTCTTATCAGGATTCATAAGTGAGATTAGCATGTTATTCTTATTTTTAAATCAAAGTAGTACCTGGTTTTACTACCAGAGTAATAATACCAGTCATATAACATATGTTTTGGAGTGGGTAATTCTTAATCTTATTCTATTTTAAGGTAAAATTCCTATATGACCGGAATCTGTTCCTTCAACAGTTGGTAGATGTCATTTGTAAAACTGTTCATCATGCTTCCCCTGATTCCATGGCCAGATTTTTATGTTCCTGATTGATTTTCTTTAGTATTTTTAAGTCTATCTGGGGTTGTCTTAGCCTGTTTGGTCTGCTATAACAAAATACTACAGACTGGGTAGTTTGTAAACAAGAGAAATGTATTTCCCACAGTTCTGGAAGCTGGAAGTCCAAGATCAAGGCACAAACCTGGTCACATTCTGGTGAAGGACTTCTTCCTGGTTTATAGGTGACACCTGCTGTGTCCTCACATGGCGTAAAGGGCTAGGGATGTCTCTGGGCCTTCTTCATAACAGCACTAATCCCATTCATGAGGACTCCACTCTCAAGGCTTACGCATCTCCCAAAGACCTCACCTAATACCATTATCTTTGAGTGTTAGCATTTCAATGCACTGTATGAATTTGGGGGAGCAGAGGTCACAAAATTTAGACCATAGCTGGGATTCTGTTATTTTTTCCCCTTTGAAACAGTTTTACCAATATATTTAACTAGAATAGGATTTGTTTTTATCTAACTTTTCTAATTTACTGGAAAAATTTGTTCAAAGTGTTTTCTTGTTTTTTGTATTCTGTATATGTAATTAAGGCCATTTTTTCATTCCTACTGTTTATTCTCTCATCAATCTTTTCAAAGCTTTAGCCATTTTATTAGTTTTCTTAAAGGATTAATTTTTAGATTGCCCATCTTCTCTAGTGTATACCTGAGCCCATGCTGCTTTCCCTACCCCAAACCATGGCCTTGGGTAACTCACAGACCTCTTTTCACCTCAGCTGAGAGGGTGGAGGTAGGGCAGGAAGTCTTGTCCTTTAACGTCTGTCATACCTAGTGGGTTGACAGGAGAAGCCCAGTGTGAGTCCAGAGAGAGCAGTTGGAAGAGCTCAGACCAAGTGGATCAACTGAGCTTGTAGCATTTGTATTCCTTCATATGAGGCCAAAGTCGGGGCAAGTGGGATACACAGGTGGGGATTAAGTGGCCTCAGATGGCACAGGACAGATCTAGGGAGGGGGCAGATCGTTACAGCAGAACTTTGCTTTTTGTACCCCAAAGTAATTAACGTTTATTCTCGGGCTACTTCGTGACCTTGAGAAAATTGTTCTACTTCATTATTTCTCTAGCTCTGAAATTAACTGGATAAGTGAGTGCCTGTTCTATTGTTCTATAAGAATGGAGAGATGGTCCTTACTTTAGAAGGGAATTAATGAATTTAAAAGGACTCTGTATAAGGCAGAATGTTGAGAAAGGTTTTAAGGTGTACCTATTTTTTCTTTTTGAAAACAGAAGAAGAAATTTTAGATTACAAGCATTGAAGAAGGTTTTTGAATGGATCTGGTATTTCAGCTGCTGACCTTTTTAGGCAATAGGGTTGTAATTGACAGGGCTGGGGGCAGGCTGAGAGCAAACACAGAGCCTGGAAGGGCCAGACGTACGGTCTGGCTGCCTGTGTCTTCAAAGGTGAGTGATGGCAGGTGAGGTCTGTGGCCAGGTCATTGGAGGGTCTTAATGTGTCAAAATAAAAAGTTTGGATGTAACTATAAGGGCAGCAGAAACACTTTGGATGTTTTCCAGCAGGGAAATGGCATGAGGAGCAAATAATTCATGATCAGTGGTACTCTTTCAGAGAAGATCCAGTAATCTATAACATAAGGCAGATAATCACTGCATTCAAATCATTCATAACAGATGATGGTTAAATTTATGTGTCAACTTTGCTAGACTATAGTGCCCAACTGTTAAGCCAAACATTAGTACAAACATTGCTGTGAAGGTATTTTTAAGATGCGATGAACATTTTCAATCAGAGCAATGCAGATTGCCCTCCATAATGTGGGTGGACTTCATCTAGTCAGCTGAGGGCCTTAAGAGTAAAGGTTGAGGTTTCCTAAAGGAGAAGGAATTCTGCCTCAAGACTACAACATAGAAAACTTGCCTGAATTTCTAGCCTGCTGGCCTGCCCCCCAAATAGTGTAAGCTAGTTGCTTAAAATAAATGTTGGCAAAGGCAGTTCAATGTACACTATCTTTCAAGCCCAATTTGGCCTTATACGCATGAGCCTTGAGCCTGAGCCTTCTTACTGAGAAATAAAGAGGCCACACAGCCTGTGCCTGGTTTACCCTCTTGTGTGGAAATCTTTCCCTGTCTCAGGCTCAGTGAGAGTTCCATTGTTCTGCTTAAGCATGTCTGCTCTTGTCTCTGGGGCACACCCCACTTTCAGTACTTCAGACTGCACACTGTACTTCATACTGAGGCAGGAGAAAGGTTCTTATAGGCCACTTGTTCTGCATCAGTTGTGGTGGGGGAGGGCCTGCTAGCCGTGAGGGACCAGTGCACACTAGTGGAGCTAATCTTGCTGTCTCTTTTCCATGCAAGTAAAAACTTGTACCATCTAGTGCTCGGCTGCATCGTGGTTTCCTGGGTCACTCCATTACCAAGATGCAGTGGACAGAAGTCTGGAATCCTCTCCTGAGATTGGTAAACTGATACGCAGTCCTTGGCTTGACAATCTCTTTCTCCACATAAATATAGATAGGTAGAGCTATAAGAAATAAATATATATTTATACAGTGGTACCTCGGTACTCATCATTAATTCATTCTGGAACTTATGAGGTTTGCCAAAACTGATGAGTACTGAGCAAGCGATGAGTGATGAAGCTTTTCTCTTGCGAGGCAGCATCATGACTCGTATACAAGTTCTAGCAAGTGCGATGAGTCCCAAGCAAGGGCGACGAGTCCCAAGCAAGGGCGACGAGCCCCAAGCAAGGGCGACGAGTCCCAAGCAAGCACAGAGTGTTAACACATTTTTTTCTTGTCAAAGTGCAGTGAGTACAGGGTCTGACGAGTCCTGAAGCTGACAAGTACCGAAGTATTACTGTATATGCTTATAAATATATATTTTCCTCTATCTGTGTGTCTGTCTACCTGTCTACATATCTCCTATTGGTTCTGTATCTCTGAAAAACCCCAGTACATACCCCAACTGTTTCCAGAAGTATTTTCAGATGATTAAGCACCCCTATTCAATACAATCTAGCTTTACATTTTGTAAGTTTAAGCGATTTGTTTTTAGGGCAGTGAATATACCTTCCATAGATTTTTTTTTACTGTTTCTCCTACTTTCCTGCAATCTATTGCTTAATGCCCCAGGTCACTACACACTGTCTCATGATTCTTAAAGCAAATACATTAAAAGAATAGAAATGCTAGGAACAGCAGAGGCTGACCTCTGGAATCTGGAAATAAAATTTGGTCTGCAGTTGATACTAAAACGCATTAATGCCACCTACACTGCTGCTCATTCTGCCTTCAGATTTGGATGCCATATGTTTAAGAATGAGGTGGCATCTCTGAAGGAAACAAAGTTGGGGAGTAAAATGTAATTAAACCAGGACAAGCAGAGATCTTAGAAGCTGAGAGAAAGCTTAAGTAATGGCAATAGGGAAAGAGAAAGGGATGGAACACTTTCTCCAAGGCTGACAAATCAGGGTTCCAATGAGGACTTAGTGGCAGGCCTCTAACATGGCACTGTCCTCACACACATGTGCTCTGTTTGAGATTTTTCCATGACCTGGAGGACATACTTCCTCCTCGAGCCCAATTTTCTTGTCTGTAATGTGACAGGTTTGGGCCCCATGATCTCTAAATTCCTTTCCAGTTCTGGTCTTCTATGAGTCTATAATTTGTTTTGTCAACTCATCTCTATGATTTGAAAGACAATAAGATGATACTCCAATGGATTTTTACAGTTATTTAGTAAAATAGTCGTGTTTGGGTATTCAAGTCCACCTTTGTGGGCTCTGTTGTGGTCAGTTTCCAGGCATACTTATCAAATCATCTCACTGGCCCACTCACCCTTTCTTCAGCACATCGCAAAGCGCCATCTGAGAAAATCTGCACAGTGACCATTGGGAATGGGGTTCCTGCCCCATAAAAAACAAGGAAAATAGCTTTCAAATGCTGTAAATAATACATGGCAAAAATGTAGACAATACAGAAAAGTATAAAGAAAAATGGCTAAAATCCCACCACTCAGAAAATAGAACAATATATTTATCTTATATTTAAAAAGAATTACTGACATAACAAGATTAGAAGATTCGCTTTCTCAACCCACAGTGGTACCATTCATGTCCAAAAATGCTGAAAACACAAAAACGGACATAACAGAATTCTGACTCTCCAAAGAGACTGTGCAAAACTGTAAATGAAACGAATGACAAAAGTTATGTTTCCCTCACTTTACATAACAGATGTTAATAATTTGTCATTTGGGTTCTATTTAACAGGAACTTCAGATAATATAGAGTATCATCAGTTCAGTTGTCACTATTGCCAATTTTGAAACCAATAATTCGGTTTAAAGGAGAAATATTTTACTATTTTAAGTGTTGACTTCAAGAGCTTTTTATATACCAAAAATTATGTGTTACAACTTTTGGAACTGGAAATGAAGACTTTGTAAAGCATCTTTTAGAATTAGTTATGTGGCTGGAAAAGCACAAACAATAACTGAGTGACAAACACAGCCTTTAACAACTTGACTGTCACACAATGCTGAATGCCTGTGGGATGAAAAGTAAGCAAAGGAGACCACAGCAGTGCCGGTTTCCAATGTACGGCAACTTGGTGAGTCCTGAGCACGCAACAGACGTGATGACTGAGTGAACATCTCACTGTACTTCTGCCTTGCAAATGGATTAATCTGCAGACGTGGCTAGACTTGCTTTTTTGCTTACATTCATCTGGTTTCAGCACTAATAAACACAAAGGAGATTCTTTTACATGACTGTTGAGCAACAACCATAGTGGCACTGACATAGTCAAAGTGTTGAATAACTTTTTTGAATCTTATGTTTTGTCCTTGGGACAAATGTGTTGACATTTTACTGAAGATCCAAAAGCAATGGTGAGTAAAACCGCTGGTGCCTTAATGCAAAGTAAGGTAATTGCCCTGCAGCCGCGATGGTATTCTTCAACATCACACATGCCCAGGAAAAAAAAAAATCCTATTTCACTTAAGAATGCAGAAACACATTGTGTATGACAAAATGGTAAGTGTACATAAAACATTTCTGCTATGTACTGAAGGAAGAAAGTTATTTCAAGAAAAAGGACTTTAAATTACAAACTGAGCTAGCTGCTTAATTTCTAGAAGACCACTTATACTTGAAATAACAAGAGACATACAAACTGGTTATTCAGACAGGTTTATTTTGCAGACATTTTCTGGAAAATTAACGAAGTAACCTGTCACTGCCAGGACTGACTTTTTTTGCTAATTTTGTATTTAATTCACCGTTTTTGCTAAGTTTCAACTTGGAAGAGATTAGAATCTTGGAAAACTTGCATCTTCTACTGAGAGTTTGACAGCTTCTCAATACCTAAGATATTTTTGATGAGATTGATGCAGATATTAATAAATATGATTTTTTTATATCAACCGTTGGAAAATCCACACAACTTAGTGAACTAATATTTGCCAATATGTGATCTGGTGAAAACATACATGAATAAAAGATCCATTTAAAGTGCAAGATAGACCAGTGGATTTTAATGTCACAGAGTATAAAAAGTTCACTGATATTACTTCAAATTCAAGAAACAAACACTGTTGAATTTGCGTAGTTTATCAAAGAGGGTAGTCCACAGTTATTTAAAGGTTCTTTAAATGCTCCTTTTATGTGAAGAAAAGGGAACACTTCTGCACTGTTTGGTGGGCATGTAGATTGATACAGCTGCTATTGAAAACAGTGTGTTCATCAAAAAATTAAAAATAGAACTACCATATCATCTAGCAACCCACTTCTGAGTATATATCCAAAGGAAATGAAAACTGGATCTCAAAGACATATTTGCATTCCCATACTTACTGCAGCATTATTCACAATAGCCAAGTTATGGAAACAATATAAGGTCCACCAATATGTACATAAATGAAAGAGATGTGATACAGATATCACATTCATATGTATAAACATTGTTCAGTCATGAGAAAGAAGGGAATCCTGCCATTTTAAACAACACGGGTGGACCTTAAGGGCATTATGCTAAGAAAAAATAAAAAAAGCCATGCAGGGAAAGATAAATATTGCAATGTGTCATTTATATGTGGAATCTAAAAAAGTCAAACTCATAGAAGCAGAGAGTAGAAAAGTAGTTGCCAGGGTCTGGGGTGGAGGGAAATAGGTGGAGGAAATAGAACTTACATGTTCTTACCAAAACAAAAGAAAAAGAGAGAGAGAGAGAAAGAAGGAAGGAAGAAAATGTGAGGTGATGATATGTTAAATAGATAGGAGGAATCCTTTTACAATGTATATCAAATCACCGCAATGTACACTTAAAATACCTTAACATTTTGTCAACAACCTCAGTATAGCTTAAAATGCTTTTCTGTTTTCCAACTATATATCTCTGAAGTTTGAATTTTTTTCCTACCAAACAGCATATTGAAGCAGATCACGTGCAGAATATGAGAATCTTTAAGCAAGAGGGTAGTGCAAAAATGTAGAACAATTCCAGCCTGTCACTAAATCTCTTTGTTTTAGAAAATATATTTTTGATAATTATGTTATTTATGTTAATATGAAATACATGTATTGTTTCTAAATAAAAAATATGTATTTTAAAATTCTTAGCTTTAATTTTTAATATGATAAATATTGATAAGTATAATCCACAGAAAGTTCTTTAAGGCTTGCAATAATTTTTAAAAGACTAAAGGAGTCCCGAGACCAAAATATTGAGAGCCACTGATCTAAAGTAAACCCTAGTTTATGCAATTTATTTGCTGCCTTGATTGAAATTATCTATTATATTTACCTTGTTTATTAAAAAAGTTTACTCTGCTAATGAAATAAGATGTAGTGTATCCCATATCATCCAAGAATAACTGCTTAAAAAATGTTGATTTTTCACTTAAATATATGGTTCAATAGTAGCTCTAGTTTTTTGTTTTCTTTTTAATGAACTTAAATTCAAAACTTATATTTTCACCTCCTATTACTCTTTCTTTACTTTTAATATCAGCTTAGCATAAAGGATACCAATGGGCTCATTTGACCAAAATGGTTCAGTGACTACATTCCACATTAAGTGAGTATTATTGTTGGATCATAGACAAACATTTCTTTTTACCCCACATTTTAAATTAGCCTTTTTTCTTAAAAAAAAAAAAAAAAAAAGTCTGAATGTAAATTATTCAGTTTGAATGTAAATTATTCACTGGGCTTCTCAAGAAGAGATTACTTTCATTTAGGGATATTTTTATATATTAAACTTGTTAGTATACAGTCTGTGGTTTATAGTTATGTTTTCTTCCATAGCATTTAACAAAGTTGCTAGCACGTATGTCACACATGACACTCAGTAAATGTTTGCTGAATACTGAATGAGTAGCCAAATAAATGATGAATGAATAAATGAGCAAATGGATGAATGAATGGATTTCTTAATCGAAAGATTAGGCTTAGCCATGTGCATATTATAAGACAAATTAGAATCAAGAATGAAGCTTTGAATGCATGTGCACCACAGGCAGCCCTGGTTCAGAGCTTCCTTCCCCTCCTTTAGCCTGGACTTCTGAGTGCTGTCTGCTTTTGTCTGACTCTGCCAAGACTGCTGCCTTGGGAGCAGCACACTTAGGGAAAAAGGGGTTGGGGGTCTCCAAGTACCAAAGTCTCTTCTCCCAACACCTGCCTGCCCCAACTGAACAGCTCTCTGGATCTAAGTCCAGGCTCATCACAGACTGCCTCAGTTTCTGGCTGCATCTTCAGAGGAGCCATCCTACCTAGAGAACAAAAATGTCCACTTCCAGGGCAAGTGAAACGATTGCCTTTCAAACACACCTGTTTCACGTGGTATAGTTGCACCTGTATGTAAATAGCAAAGGTGTGCAGAAGAAGACTAAGAAGAGCATCCTTTCAGAACAGAAATTACTCAGAGGAACAAAGCAGAAGATGGGGAGAAAAATTAAGTACCCTGGGAATAAAATTTTCTGGATTATGTTATAAATTGTGTGTAGTTGGGAAAAGTCACCTTGTTTAAAAGGATTAATAAGTCTTTTCTGTCTTATGCACACTCATTAGACACCATGAACGCAACTGGGAAGGTTTGACTCCTGGAAGCACATAATCTTTGGCTGTTCAATAGAAGCAGGTAATTATTATACATTTGAGTTAGTCACATCATATTATCTGCACCTTCAAATCGCTTCAAACTGGATCAATTGCAAAACTTTCTTTTTCCTGTTGAAACCATAATACCTGGTGCTTCAATGTGTTTAATTTCCTGTGAGCTTTTAATGAGCATAATGTCCTTCAGAGTTTGATTAAAGGAAAAATAGTCTTAAATAAGCCCTGAAGACTTAAGAAATATCATGAAACCATTGTACCCTAGAAATAGGACCCAATCATTTTAGAATAAATATATTACAATAGGTGTCTTTCACACACTTTATTTGACATATATATATATATATTTGCATAGAGAAATGCCAGTAAACTAAATTATCCTTTAGAAAGTGGGTGGTCTTTATCATTTGGGAAGGCCCTAGAATATCTGCACTTGTCCAGGGAGAACAAGCACCAGTCCATGCCAGCCCTGCAGGATGGCACAGGCCACCCAGGCTGCTGGTGGGTTTGATTCCTCTAATTAATAGGTTTCACAAAGGACCAGGAAAATAAAAAGAAAAGCCATAGACTGGGGGAAACTATTCGCAAATCACATGATTGATGAAGAACTTGTATCCAGAATGTAAAAAACTCTCAAAACTCAAAAATGAGGAAACATCCTATTTAAAAAGTGGGCAAATGATTTGAACAAGTGTATCACCAAAGAAAATGCATGGACGACAAATAAGCACATGAAAAAAAATGCTCAATATAAGTCATTAGAAAAATGCAAATTAGAAGACAATGAAATACCACTACACATCTATTAGGAGGGCTAAAATTAAAAAGATTAACCATACCAGGTGTTGGTGAGTATGTGGAGGACCCAGAACTTTCATACACTGCTGATGGGAATATAAAACAGTACAACCACTTTCAAAAACAGTTTGACAGTTTCATTAGAAAAAAAAAAAAAGCATGCATTTACTATATGACCCCACCATTCCCATCTTAGCTATTTACCCATGAGAAATGAAAGCATATATCTACTCAAATATTTCTAAACAAATATTCATAGCAACTTTATTCATAATGGTTCCAAACTGGAAACAACCCAAAAGTCCGTCAACAGGTGAATGGATAAGCAACTCATCAAAAAGAAAGAAATTTGTTGAGTGAAAGAAGCCAGACAAAAAGCACACATTACTGTATCATTCTATTTTTTAGAAAATTCTAGAAGAAAGGTGGTGAGCTTAAACTGAAGCAAATTCAGAGGACGCCAGAGGCATTCCAGTTTGAAGAAACATTTGCAGGTTTGTGGTCCTTGTAACTCAAGGGGAGGTGTGGTCCTGAAGGCAGGGAGCCACAAATGGGACGCAATTCATCAGATACTGAAGAAGAAAGCAGAAGCGAGAGAAAAAAGAAACACCATAGACTATCACCTTCAAGTAGTTCTTCAGCTAGCAGGACATATAGCTGAAGGAAAGGTGGAAGGAAATCAAGGTCAAGGTCAAGATCTTGGTCCAGAAGTCTTCAACCTCACTCATATTATGATAGGAGATGCAGGCATCAATCAAGCAATAACTTCTTATGGCTCTAAAAGAAAACAAAGTCGAAGTCATTCAAGGGGTTGAGGAAAATCCTATAGAGTTCAGAGATCTAGGTCAAAAAGCAGAACATGAAGGTCCAGGTCAAGACCTCATCCACGTTCCCATAGTCAAAGCAGGGAAAGGCCCAGTCACAGAAGAACTGTAGTCGATCTTGGTATAGAGAACAACATAAAGGCAGAGATAAGGAGAAAAGAGATAGGGAGACAAGAAAGGCAAGGACAAGGAATTACACAACATCAAACATGGTGAATCTGGAAACATCGAAGCTGGATCAGAACATCTGCCACTAGCCCAGTAAGCCAAAGCCAGACTACAGCTGCTATGAAGGCTAATGAAACCAGCATTGAAAGCCAAAGAAATGAAAAAGCAAAGAGAGAAAAGGAGGAAGATCAAACCATCCTGGTAGAACAAGTGAAAAGACTAAAACAAATTGAAGCCATTGAAAGTGATTATTTTGTTCGGCAGACGCACAGATGAAGTAAAGAAGTCAAAAAGTCAGTAGAATCTAGCAAAGTGAAGCATGCAACTACAACCTCAGGACCAGCATCAGCAGCTGCTGATCTATCCAGTAATGAAAGGGAAATAGACCCTAGCAGCATCCCTACTTCTATCAAGTACCAAGATGACAATTCTCTGACTTATCCAAATTTATTTATTGAGAAAGCTGATGCTGAGGAAAAGTAGTTCAAGAGATTAATTGCTCTTCGACAAGAAAGGCTAATGGGCAGTCCGGTGGCCTAAATAAGACAGGTGGTTGAATTAACAGTAACATCAAAAATTCAGGTTCCTAAATCCCAATTTAACTTCTTTATTCTTAAAAAGAATTAACCCAATTATATTAAAAGGTAATCTCATTTCATTCATTCCCATGTGGGCTTAAATATTTGTTGATTGGACTTAAACATTGTGAATATTAAAACTAGTGTAAAGTTGAGGAATGCATGAAAATGTCCTACTGTTAATAAAGCTATTCCTAAAAATATCATTCTTAAAATAAATGGCATACTGTAGTGTTTCTGAGTACAATTCTTAAAACATCAAGTTGTCATTTAAAGACACAATTTTGATTAATCATGCATATATAAATATCAAACTCTGCTATAAATATGAGATTTCATCTTCCATGTATTATGAAACCATTTTGAATCTTTTATTTCACCTTACTGGAAAATTTTTAGAATAAAAGCACTCTTAACAATCTAAGCGAAATGAACATGTTAATATTAAAAGTATAACATTTATTGGAAAAAATTCTTGAAAATGAATTAAATTGATGATTCATTGCTTGGGAAAAAAAAAAAGGAAAATTCTAGAAAATGCAAACTAATCAACAGTGACAGAGATATCAGTGGTTGCCAAGGAATGGAGAGGGAGAGCTGTGATTACAAAAGGCTACTTTTGTACAGGTAGGAAAGGAAACTTGGTGGTGCCTAGTTCACTACCTTGATAGCAGTGATGGTGTCACAGCTGTATACTTGTGCTCAAACTTATCATATTGGACACTTTCAATATGTAGAGTATCTTCTATGGCAATTATACTTCAATAAAGTTAAAGCTTTTTAAAGGAAAAAAAAAAAAGACAAAAAGGGAATCCTGAAGCAGCCAGATTTGAGTGTTGCCTAAAGCATTCCTAATAATTAAATAGGCCACTGTTTCATCTGGTCACAGAAATGCAATTAGTTTTTAAGAACAATTCCTAATTTGTTTTCCCTGTCCATTTGGACTATTCACGATTCATTGCTCAGTTGCTCAGAGACTGCTGAGAACCACAGAGCCCTGAAAGAAGGCAAGCACACTCCAAATCAGGCTCAGTGTACCCACCACCAAGTTCTTTTTCCCACTTTTGAATTTGAATGAGAAAAAAATGACATATAATGTCTATTAGTTTAGATGAGATCAATTTCATCTCCTTTTTTCCCCCTACCCCCTTTAGAGAAGGGGACCTTTCTATGTCCTTTTCTAACCGTGACACAACCCTTTTTTTTTTTTCTAATGTACCACAGCTCCAGGCAATATGTGTGTGGGGGACATAGTTTTATGAAAATTGTTTTTTATGAACTTTCTTCAGCAAATTTAAAAATTATCCCATGAGCTCAACAGATTAGCCTGACTCAAAATGTATGTGTGATCAATGGACATCATTAAAAAAAAAAAAAATAAAGACATCCTAAAACCAAAGCATCTTTGTTGCAGCTGCTCAGAGGAAGATTTTGTGACATTCATTCTAGCCTCCTGGCAGCAATAGTTCTGAATTCTGGGCTGTGACATGGAGGCAAAGTCAGCAGTGTCACTGGAGGAGAAAGCTAATGATGTAGAAACAAACTTCAGGTTTTCTTATAAAGTGAATTTGATATATACTATGAACATCAGGAAAACTATTTGAAGATTAAGGGTTTGTCAGAAAAACACTGCAGAATAAAGAGAAATAGATTTTAGGACCTTGAGCATTAAGTTCTGGGTCAAAAAATCACAAAACCGCATAAAGGAGAATCTCTCAGGTGTAATACAGTAGAAAATTCACTCGTTCTGGTGGTTGTCTGGTACATGAAGAATGACAGGCTAGTTGATGAAAGAGCAGGGATCTCTGGCTCCTGAGACTTGAGTTCAAATTCTGTCTCCAGCACTCATTGCTCTATGACCTCTAGTAACTTTTGCTAAGTCTCATTTTCTCCTCCACGATATCGTCGGCAGCCGTCCGTCTCGAGAGACGATGGTGTAGCTTCTTAAGAGTCTATCTGCACCGCCGAGAATGGCTGTGCAGTCCGACTCGGGAGTGACACGGTATCTGTCTCCTCCCGTGTTGAATTGACATCTTGCGATGACACTGGAGTGTCCTCTCCAGTGAAGCTGAAGCTACAGAGCCTGGGCAGGGTGATATGGAGGGTCTGCTTTTGCCCATGCAGCAGACCCCCCCTCTCTTCGCAGCTGAAGGGTCCAAGGGAAAGACGGAGTCAATACAGCTTGGTTTCAGGTGCGCCGCAGGAGTTGCCGGTGTTGACTACAACGTCAAACCGCCTTAGGGACTCCGGCTCCGGATTTTCTGTCGGGGTTTACTCCCTTAGCCTTTCCCCTGAAGAGGTATGCCGCAAGGCAGCAGAGGTTTTTTGGAGTCAGAGTTTTCCTTCTCTGATGTACCCTGACTGGAAGATCGAACTTAGCTCGCAGGCCGACACTCAATCCACTGAGCCAAACCAGCCAGGGGACTCTCCACGATATAAGGATCATAATACCACCTATCTCACAAGATTGTTTGGAGGTGAGCTAACACAGAACATTCAGGAGAGTGTTTAGTACTAAGAACTCAAAAACTGTTAGCTTTATTATTATACAGCCTAATTGAGAGCTTTAAGCAATTATTTATTGGAGTTCCCCAAACTTGTCCCATCACACCAAAAAATCACCTGGGACACTTGTGAAACACACAGATTCCAGGGCCCTGCCTCAGACTTACAGAACCTGCATCCATCTCCAGGGGAGGGGCCTGGGAGTTTGTAGAACAAGAACCTCAGGATCCAGGTACATTGGAAAACATAGAGTCAGTAAAAATCCATATTCCTAAGATCTGTGGGTCTCAGATTTGGTGATCTGGTTATAGTACACATACCTGGCATCTCTACCCACCACCTCTCCACCCCTACCCCCCATTCTCCTCACACCCCATACCCCACCCAGAGATTCTGATTTAGTTCTGGGATGGTGCCCACAAAATTACATTTAAAATAAGCCCCCTTATGGCTCTGGGAAAAAGGGCTCTCAGCCCCCACATTGGGAAACACCACCCAATGCTGTCATACTGCCATTGAGACTAAAATGAGAACTCTAAGAATAGTCTATAATCTGCAGTGGGGTGAGCTGTTCTACAGCTTTGCTTCTGCTTCCAAGTCCCAGACTATATGAATTAGAGGCAATCACTTTATCTCTCTGCCAGCTATTATTCTTTCTCATACCAGATGAAAATTGGTCTCTTCTATGCTAAAATCTTTGGCTTGGGGTTAAGAAGTAACTCACAGTCTATTGTGCATTCGATGCACCTGTTCTGGGTTTGCATGGTTACTGCTCGTGTGGGCCTTTTTATCTTGCTCTGGTCACCTAATCTGATTTAGTGCTAGGAGGCACCCTGGAGGTGATGCTGGGCACTTCTAAGGCATCTCTGATGAGCAGAGGGATGGGAGGGAAGCATGAGCAAAAGAAGTGAGAGCTGGCTTGCTTGTAGAAGTGCTCAGTTCCTTTTGAGGCTTTGTAGCATTGGATCTACCAGCTGCCTCAGTGCCCTCTTCATGGCTCTGGATTCAACTAATGTGCTGAAATAAGGCATCAGACTGATCCTTAGAATCAGGCTATGTGGACATGATGTGTGTGGACTTTATTGCATGACACTTAATGGGTCAAAAATAAACACAAGATCATGTAAGCAGCTAAAAGAGAGGTCCGAAAAGGTGTGCCGGGATGTCTGAGCTGGAAAGTGTTGATGTTGGGAAGAGAAGCAACAACTCCAGCAGAGAACAGTGCGCAGCTTCTCTGCTGATCCTGTGGACCTCAGTCATGAATCCAGAAATCGTTTCATTGGGACAAGTGTGCAGTCATCCATATAAAGTTCAGAGCTGTAACAAAACAGAATTCTGGGTACAAGTATAATAAAAAACATGCCACCAACCTAGGGAACATCTTGCTAAATAACGGACATCTCCCAATGTGTATGAGCTTGCGGGGCCTGTTGGCCTGGGGCTGCATCATTTCATCCATCTCCTTTGAAAATAGACTCACTCTGTTCTTAAAAGCCAACCCAGGCACTCAGGGTTATTTTTCATAATGTTCCTATTTAAAACTCTCCAGTTCTTGAAGCTCATATAAAATAATTATCAGGAAGCTTTTTATTTCACTAGCTGTCTCCTTTGATAAAATATATGACAATATAAAAGCTTGAAATTTACCTCTGATAAGCAGCATCATTTAGAGAGTTAGGATGAAGAATAAAATTTTGCAGAGCACTAAAGTCTATTTCTATAGACTTCCTACAGGATTTTCCTTCCTATAATGACATTTAATTTCTCATTTGTGGAGAGAATTCTGGCAAGTGATTTTCACTCCTAGTTTCTAAATTTCTTCCCTCGTAGTCCACACCAGTCACTGAGCAAGTCATGTTCATACAGCCCTCCTAAGAATGAAGATTCAAGTGTCTTTCACCAACTCCACAGTGGTCATACCTGCTGAATGGTAAAAAGATAAATAGCTTACATTTAGAATTATAGGTAATATTGGAAATTGTCAGAATGCAAGTCTTTTTACAACAATTCTAGGGATCTCAGTGTACTGTACAAAGGGTTTTGCTTGTTTTATAATGGCTACACTAGACACCAATAAACAGAAAATCTCATTAGTACCATTTTGTCCACACATGCCTGCTCCATATAGCTTAGAGGCAAAGGAGAGATTTTTTTATATCATGAGCATGGAGAATTTCAGAAAATTAAACCATGAATCAACTTGAAACAGAAGTGATGTCATCATTAAGTTATATTTATTAAGTTCCCATATTCACACAACTCTCCCAACTTAAAGAACTCCAGTCAGCTTATAAACTTTATGTATTTCTTTCCTCCCAATCTTTCATCTATCCATACTTTCCTAAATATTAGTTATAAATGTTTTTAGCTTCAAGTAAAAAAGGCAACTAAGGATATTTATTGTTTACTTAGTGAGAAGACCGGAAGTCAATGGTCTCAGGATTGGTTGGCATCTCAGCACTGCCCTTAAAACCCCAGACTATTTATTCTGTTGCTTCACTATCCACAGAGTGTTACCATGTTGTCCTCCTGTTTGTCATCGAATGCTCATAAGATGGCTGGTGGGACTCCAGCACCACATCCTTCCCATTATTATTATTATTTTTTGTACATTCTACTTTTATTTTTTAAGTATATTTTATTGATTATATTGTTACAATAGTTCCAATTTTTCCCCCTTGCTCCCTTCTGCCCAGCATCCCACCTCCCCCATAAATCCCCCCCCAAGTCCATGCACATGGGTAGTGTATACAAGTTCTCTGGCTTCACCCTTTCCTATATTATTATTTTTTAAAAAATTAATTAATTTTTCATAACAATAAAAAATAACAATCCCCTCCTCTCAGACTTAAGACCCTTTACAATCTTATAAAGGACAATGGACAAAGGTCTCATTCTCCTCTAGGTGCTTCAAGCTGGGCATGGTCATTGTCCTACCTTTCGTGGGTCCAGAAATCTCTAATAAGAGTAGGGGTGTGGAGGGGAGGGTGGCCTTCCCACATGGGGAAGGATCGTGCAGACTCCAGGTCAGCTGGCTGTCCCCGGACAACGGCATGCTTGGTTTAACAGGCTGGCATCCTTATTGTATTCTGGGGGCAACAGATTTGGCAACAGGGTTTTAAAAAGCATCATTCAATCCATAACCACTAGATGACAAAAGGAAGGTATTAATTTTGCAATGTCCCACATTAGGGAAAAGAAAGGCTTCTTTGGAGGAAGGTATGCAAGACACATCATACTTGTCCAAAACCCTTTTGCCCACTATACATAGTTTGGGCTGAGGGAAATATTTTAGGTTTTCCCCCCTCTTAGACCTCTGGGCCCTTTCTGTCCAAGCCATTAGGATAGAAAAGAGAAATCAGTTTTAAAGTGAAGCCCACAGATCACCCCATGCTTCAGCCCAGCCCCTTAGTTCAGCCAAACTGTTGAGTCTCAGGAGGCAGTGATGTAGACAGAATTAAGTGAGGCCTATATGTACAGACAATTACTCAGATAATGAGGTCATAGGCATATGCCCTTTGAAAATAGAAAACACATGTTAATTCATGCAACATAACCCACAAACCAGTCTCTAAATCTGTAAGACTCTCTAATTGGAAAGACATCCAGTTGCAAGGCATTTGACATTCTTCTTGCCTGTAAATTAAACATCTTTGATGATGCCACAGACCTAGTTTAATTTCCAAATGAAAAGGAACTTTAAAGAGAGTTAGCTGCACTACTTTATAGTCTACCACTGAGCACTGTGATTTTCCTTGATTCATGATTTTTCTCCCTAAGATTACTCTCCTTGTCATTAAAGGGACTTCATTAAGTCAATTTTTAATTTATCCTGTTGTTTACATAAACACAACAAGAGCAGCAAATGATCATTTATGATCTTTATGTCTGCTTTGCTGGAACTTACACAAGGAACATTTAGGGTGACCTTCAGTCTGCCCTTCAGGGCACAGAAGCTGAGCCACATACCTGGCATTCAGCCTTGCCTGTACACACCTGTCTTTTCCAAGTCCTTCTGTTTTTCCATTGTGCCTTAAGGTCCCTTCTAGCCATCTTTCAGGAAAACAACCATTATTCCTTCCCTGGAAAGATTGCTGTGGACTGCACAACCAGCCAAGGTACCAGGCCTTTTATCTCCTGGGCTTTTATTACCTTTGAAAGTCAATCCCAGTTCCTCAGGACTTTTTTAGTAACAACCATAGCCCAAGCATGTCTCCTTTAGGCATGACATTCCCGTCAAAGTCTCGGTCAACAAAACCTCTATTAATAACTGGTTTTATTAGTCTTATGCAAAGAAACTTATGTCATTACTTACTTATTTAGAATGCCAAACTCTGGAGGGACCAGATAGGGAGAAAAATATACAGTGTGAAGGAAAATCCTTGTCCTTCTAATATTCACTGAACTTGCATTTCCATTCTTTATATTTTCTTTTTTTCCTCCACTAAAAAATTTTTTGTTTGTTTTTCCATTACAGTTGTCCCACTTTTTTCCCCCTTTTGCTTCCCCACACCCTTCCCCCCCTTCTCCCATATTCGGGCCCCACCCAGCTGTCCTTGAAATAAATTCTTGATGTAGCAAAATTAAAAGTGGTTTTTACAAAAAGAAATGTTTTTAAATGACATCTTACTCTACCATTTTATACAAAGTATCTGTTTGTGTCCCAGATATAGTCATATGTGGCTCAGATTCCCCTTCAAGGAAGGAATTGTCCCCACTACTAGGAGTGTTGTCAGCAGACAGCCCCCAGATGCAGCCTGTGCGGACACATAACTGCCTCTGCCTGGAGGGCCCATGTCCAGTGGCTGAGCTTATGTGGTGGGGGTGAGGGGAGTATGTAGGGCAGATGTTCTGGCCTCATGAGGGGCAATCCAATGGATGGATTCAGCTGGACTTCTGTTGCTCACCTTGTTTCTGCTTTCTCTTTTCCACAGGTGGTGATCCTAAGGGCTACCTGATAAACATCTTGAATCCAACTCAAGAGTCTGCTTCCCAGAAAAATAAAATTGTAGCAGTTTTTAATATCTCTTGTCTACACATATTATATTTTTATTTTATGTTTTGGCAGACATACTGAAGTGCTACTTTTATTCTAATTTTTAAACTTAACATTCTTTCATGAACAGTTTCTCAGTATTACATAGCCTTCATAAGTACTTATTCAAAATGTAAAACTAAAGTAATATAACCATATTATAGAATCTACTACTTCATTGTTAATTTTATATTTTGGTATATTTCCTTAAATTTCCCCCCCTGTACATAGTTATTATAAGGCTATAATCACAATGTATGAACTGTCCATTTTTCATTCTTTAAATTTGTTTGTTTACTTATTGCTCTCCCTTGGGCCAGAAAGGATTAAATGTAGGTTATAAAAATTATGTAAATTTAGTAAAATATAAGCTAGACATTAGCTCAGGGATCCTATTCTTCTATTTATGTAAACAGACATCTAACACTGGAACATGTGGTGAATGAGAATCCAGAGACCTTCTAAGGTTTTGAGAATTTCTGACTACTCACGAATTCACATTTTTCCCCAGCTCCCTGCCTGTAAAGGAGACAGCTGGCTGTGTAAGTCCTGTCAAAACCATCTGCATGGTAAGCACAGCACGTTCTTCAGCTGCCGAAACCCCACAGAATTAAAAAAAAAAAAAACAACAACCCACACTCTACTTTCACCAAACATTTTGTGATTTTGCCTACTTCACGAAATCTCTGGGGACTCCAGGGTGCAAAGTCTTCCCCATCTTGCTGGCTCCTGCGTCCTAGCTCCCCTGCTGAAGCAAATTCCCTCACCTCCCCCAGAACAGTTTCACCCTTTTCAGGTCCCTCAAGCAGAGCTTCCGCCCCAAAGCAGCTGATTCTAATTCAGATGATTTTCTCAACAAGGACAGGTCTTGCCCTGCAAGTAGTTCTCTGTTTTTTAAGGCTGAGACAAGAGAAACGTCTTTGAATGTCTGCATCCAAGTAAGGTTGTGAGGAGATAGGTCAGAGGGGAAACTGAGAGTAGAAAGACGATGCTAGGAGAGGGACTAGCTTGTGAAGTGCACGTCCTGAAGTTTCTCACATTATTACATAGCCTGTATAAGTACTCATTCAAAACGTAAAACTAAAGGAAGACAACCATTTGCGGGGTTGCGAGGAGGGCAGAGGAAGGGCTTAAGTCAGGCAACATGACAAAGAATTGTCTGAGATCGTAGCAGCTGGTGAAACCTGAAGAACAGAAGAGACGGGGAAGTAAAAAGGGACACCACCATTATGGATCTGGGACTAAGGAACGTGGCCCCATGGGCAGATGAAAGGAGAAACCTGGAAAAGGCCAGTTTGGAGGGGAAAGTGATGCGTTTTCCTTCACAGGTAAGGCTCCCGCCGGATTTGTTTCTAAACAGAAGTAGAGCGTGGATGAATGGGGCTCCGGGGTGTTGCTGGGGCTGTCCTGGCTCCTGGCTGACCGGGAACATTTGTGAACTATGGAATGACACTGTCACTAACAATTCTTTCCAAAGAGACGGGAGAGTCTTAGTAAGAGGTAGGATGATTCAAAAAATATTTTTGGTAGGGCTCAGGTGACGGCGTGGTGTGGGGAGATGGATTAGTAGAGCAAGTAAGAGACTGTATCTGTGAATGATAGCACGCTCGTAACTAGGGCTTTTCTTTTTTGCTCTTTTGTCTGTGTGTTGGGGTTCTTTTATGAAAGGGGAAGGCATCGTGCTGGATATGAAAAATGATTTTTTGCCACTTGCTGGTTTAACTCTGTTACCATGACAACTGATTGTATCAGCCAGGAGGGAGGAATTTACTGCAGAGACACCCTATACTGGACTGTTGTTATTTTAAAGGGAAATATTTACAACTCTGTCAATAGTGTTCCCATTGAAATTGTGAAGCATGGCCCATTCAACTTGATTTCAATGATTTTTAAAAAGTGTATTCGCTGTTGAATCCAAGTAACACCACTGTGTTTGATTAGTTACTGGAAACAAACCCTCTGTTGGTTGGGGTTAGTTTCTCTTTTTGTCTCAGCTCTGTCAGTAATGAAATTAGTTTATCTCCTTTGTGGTTTAAATCAAACGAAAAGGTTAAAATAATTGTGTGAGACAGATGTGACTGTGTCCTGTGGAGAGCTTTGGTTCTTACCTCATTACTGTTTGGGACCAGAGCCCAGAGGGTCTCCTCATTCTCCAAATAAAAAGCCTCTCCCTCAAGCCTTGGTGAGAATGGACATGTTGGTAGGGAAGCTGGTTTGTATCACAGAGCTCAGAGCCTTTCACCTGCTCCCCACTGAAGACACGTTTTCCTCTGTCTTCTGTAGCCTGCCACAGTCTCTCCTCTTCTCTCTCCTCCAGCCCTTCCTCCCTCCACATCTCCATTCTCAGGCAGGTCCACAGGGTCTGGGCAGACTCCTCCGCTGGGCCTTCTCACACCCATGTCTTAAAAAGTTCTTTTAAGGAAGCCAGATATCATCATATTGGGTTTTTTAAAATATCTACAAACAAAATCCTTCACTGAATAAAAGGGGTACTTATAAATAAAACACCTTTTTTTTTTCTCTGTTTACCTGTTAGTGTTAAGAGGGGTACTTTCTTGGATAAAAAGGGTACTTATAAATAAAACATCTTTTTCTTCCTTCTGTTTACTTGTTTGTGTTAAAAGCTATATGAGTGATGTTAGGTTTCTGCATGCATTTGGTTTGAAAACCACATTTCTTTGCTTTTGAAATAGAATATTTCTCCAGATTCCTACAGTAACAGAATCTGGATATACTGTTCTTCCCCAAAAGTATAAATAGTGAAAATAAGAGCCCGAACCTTTCAGACCCAGATTTGTTTTTCCTTCTAGTTGTAAGATCGCCTCCAACTTTAATTAGCCTCAGTTACTCCTCTTCTTATCCTGCAGTGGTGGTTTTCATTGTGAAAGATGATCTTGTTAATTAAATGGACCTTACTTAAGGAAATATTTGTGTGTTAAGAGGGATTTGAAGGGGGGAAATATGGAGGATTCTTACCTATTTCCAACCCTGTTCTGGAACTAGCATCACTGCACCCTCAAATGTAGTTCATCAGAGAGTTAAAGGCATAGAATCAGCTTGCAAATGCTCCTCATTGAACCTTCTTAATCTTTCTCCCAATTTTTCTGTAACTTCACCTAAAATAGAGGGTCTCTCATTTACTCTATTAAATCTGTGGGTTTGTTGAAATACTGTTATGGACTTTCGGCATTATGGACATATATTCTGAGTAATGACTAACTCAGAATTTGGAAAATTTTAATATTTGGCACAATAGGAAATTTCCCTCTGAATTCTTAATCAAAACACCTTTAATGCCTATAGTTCCTTTTAATTTTAGCTGTCTTAATTAAAGCATGTTAAGAACCCTTATTTTTATTTCCCTTCCAAATGCAAACATGATACTAGACATGAAGATACTAAGATAACTCAGATCAAGACCCAATCTCTTCTCAAGGAACTTATACTGAAGTAGGGAAGATAGATGAGTAAATAAATATTTTATTACAATATATAATAAAGGCAATAACAGAAGTAAACAGAACATTCAAGGGTGACTAACCTGGCCTGGAGAAGTGGGAAGGAGTAAGAAGTTTTCTCCAGAGTTGACACTGTTATTTAGGTACCAAGATGAGTTTGCCTGATTAGGTGAAGCAGGAATGGGCAAGGGGTGCTCCAGACTGAGGGAATGGCAATAAGGCAGAGAAAATATTGATTGGCAGATGAAACTATAATAGGTAGTACATGGCATATAACAGGCATATAAGTTTATTGCGAACTACATGCTACCAAATTTTTTTGTTATTCGTAGTTCCAAGCTCTCTATGACATGTTGCTGTTACTACTGCTCTTCTATAAGTGAGGAAGCAAAGATTACGTGAGGATGAGTATTTGCCCAAGGTCCAACAGTAGTGACTGAACTGTATGGTTCATCCCAACTTGGCCTGACTCCAAAGGGGTTTGATTCCACTTCTCTTTTGTAGATTCCATATGAAATTGTACTGAAAAAAGATATATGTATTTCTGGTTGATTCAATTTCCTGATAAATGATGTGATTATTCATGATAATTATGGATAATTTATTCAATTAAAGATAAATGAAATGCTTGCACAGGGACTCAGATGTCTGAACAAGCCTTTGGTTATAAAATATGAACCTGAGTTTGAATTTGATGATTGGAACCTTTTTAATGAAACATATGTTAAAAGCTATTTTTCTGACATATTAGAAACCTGTTTCCAAAACCAAGGCCTCATAAAGGAGCCCTATTTCTGTTTATTTTATGATTGGAGATGCAGAGGTTGATGGTGATGAAATCAAGGCAGAAACATTTGTGGGCTTTTGCTTTTTTTCCTACTTAAGGAAAGAAAAACAAAATGCTAACATAAATGAGTAGCACATTGAGTTTGGAGTTTTAAATATAAGAGTTATCAGAAAGTACACACCCAGATTACCTTACTCAAGTACAATCTACAAGTGGGACATCACTTTCAGAGTATGCTTTTGCACATTAATATTTTCCATAGTATAACTGCATTGATGGCAAGTCCACTATGCATCTTTTGAAATGTAATCTATTCCAATGTATTGAGGATCTTTTTAGTACACCCAAAGGATAACCTTGGAATCTCTCACTGGTGTTGTAAATATAGTAGAGCAAACTAGTAATTATTCCATTTCCTCAAAGTGTTTGAAATATATAAACACAGTACGAGTTCCTGGATTTCTCATTTCCAGTTATGTTTTTATGTCTCCTTCTCCATGCAGTCAGCCTAATTCAAGGCCACCATATTCATTTCAAGAACAAAAAGATAAAATCTGACATCTGCTGACTTTAATGAGGCACCAAATATCCACTAATCATTATTTACCTTAGTGAACAATAAAACAGAGATGTGGAAGACATAGGAGGGCACAATAAATCATGCCATAATTAGGGAATGCTCCAAGTATGGTCACAAAAGTGTTACTTGCTGGCTCTCCAGAGTGAGTGGGAGTTCTTTAGGAAGATCCATAGGATATCCCTGAATGTGAGACCAGCTTCATCAAAGGCATGGAGCGTGAAAGTGCACATTTTAAAAACAGGAAGTTAACACCAGGCCAGAAGTGAGAATACACTGTGTGGAAGGAGGGAAGCAGAAAGTGACTCACAGAAGCCCTAAGTTAGAAGGTGGTGCAGATTATAAAGGCTCCGTACTCTGTTCTACAGCAATTGGACCAAAAACCAGTACAGAGTATTTACGCCAGTGAATTGAGAGCTCTGTATTTCAAAAAGTGGCTGTAGAGAAGACAAGTCTATATATTCTTTTTATCTTAGTCCTGTATTCATAGGATATCCTAACTTGGATATTCAAGCTAAACCATTGGTGTTTTAACCCTACTGCCTACTGTTTTCAGGCAAGATGGCAGACGGCTGGCAGCCATCTTGCTGTTTGGAGTTCTGTTCTATCACTTCTCACCTTCTTTTTTTGAACCCGATGAACAGTTTCCCTCCTCAAAGGTCTTGTTCTCAAGTCTTGATAGTCTTTGTAGCATTCCACTGAAATGCTACAATGATTAAAAAATAATTTATTTATTTTTGACTAGGCAACACATTTATATAATTTAACCATAGAAACCAATAGTATCTTTCCACCTTGATCTCCATTTGCCCATTTCTTGCTGTCCCCTCCCACAAATAACACTTATTTTTAGTTTTGTATTTGCCTTTCTGGAATTTTTAGCATACAAAAGCTGATGCAATATATGTGCTTTTTCCTCTTTTAAAATAAATAAATAAAAGAAAAATATTCAAAAAATCTTTAAGCACAAATAATGTTAATCTCTTTATAAAGTTTTTCACCTTTTTTTCACTTAAAGTGTTGAAAATATTTCCAAAAAAGTTCACAAAGTTTTTCTTAATTCTTTTTTAACATGGATAATAATCCATTATATGACTGTACCATAATTTATTCAACCAACCCCCTAATGATGGACACTTAGGTTGTGTTTAGATGCTTGCTATTATAACTTCACATGTGTAAATATAATCTGGAGGATAAATTCTTGAAAGTGGATATTCTGTGTCAAATAAAAAATATATATATATATGCAATTGTAATATTGATAGATAATGCCAAATTGTACTTTCCTACTATCTCACATCAAAAGGTCTTATTTCCTCACACACTCACCAATACAGTATGTTGCCAACTTTATGATATTTCCAGTTAATGAAAACTGAAATCCAAGTATGCTTTCAATTTATACTTCTCTTATTGTAAATGCATGGAAACATCCTTTCATATATTTGAGGCATTCAAGAGGCACCCTTTTCTATGAACTGTTTATGCATAACTTTATGTATTTTTCTGCAAATTATATATCCTTTGCCATTTTTCTATAGATGGTAGACATCTTATAAACTTTATGTTTTCTATTCATGCTGGATATACACTTTTTGGCAACCAGCATTAATTTTCCCCCAGTCATGCTCACTCCTAAATCATGGGGATTGGAAGCTAGAAAGTACATTATATGAATAAAATGCACACCTATAAGATTTCAGGAGATGGAAGGAAGGCAGAAACCATGTTCTCTTCCATAAGTCAAGGCACATAAATGGGCTTCAGTGCCATGAGTCTTTGCAGGGACCTCCAGGATCCCCTCCCTGCCCCCTTCCTCAGGACTATAAGGATACTATGAAGTTGACTGCAGTTTCCTGGTTATATAACAACAAAAATCAGCTGAAAAATCTTCTACAATTCAGTAAGGGAGCATAGTATAAAATTAACATTTACAAATTATATGTAATTTTCTATATAGTTAGTATAAAAATATAATGGAATGAAAGAGTCTGTTATCAATAGTGGCCATAAGATAAAATATCAAGAAATAAATGTAGCAATAATTAGACAAAAACCTGTGTGAAGGGAAAGTAAGACTTAGACAAATGGGAGGGCATTCATTAATTTTGGATGGCAGAACTCATTATCATGAAAAATTTTTGGGGGTTTTCTATGTGGCTTCATCTGGTCCATTTTGGTGACTGTACTATGAATGCTTGAAAGAACTATTCTTTATTTTCTGTGTATTGACTCTACATTAATTTATGTCTCTTATTAATTTTGTTATTCAGTCCTTCAATATGCTTACTTTTTTTTGCCAATTTATCTTTCATGGACTAAAAGATGACTTAAAGTTTTCTATAAAAACATGGTTTTGTCAACCTTTTTGGTATTTTCTACAATTTCTGAATTATGAAAAAGTATGCTGTTATATTGTGTTTAAGTAAATATTTATAGCTGTCATATATTCATCATTAACTGAAAGTCTTGGGATTATAAAATGCCTTTTCATTGTCTCATTTAATGTTCCTTTTCTGGTACTCCCTCCACCTATTCTGATATTATAATTGGGCCCCTTGCTTTCTTTTAGTTTATAGTTTATATATATAGTATAACTTACCCCATATGTTTATTTTTAATTTTTCTGAATCATGTTATTTTAGTGAATTTTACATGACTTGGAATTGTCTTACTTTTTGATCTCGTTTACAATTATTTTTCTTTTAATAGATGAATTAAGTTTATTTGTATTTATTCATTTGAAAGACACATGTAGTCTTAATTCTATTATTTATATTTGTTGTTTTTATAGTTTTAAAAAGCATCTCACTCTGTAATATTTTTTCTTTGTTTTAGGCTGTGGATGCTTCATTTGATATTAGGAAGCTTAGTGCTTTGCTTTGTGGTTACTTGTGTAATAATAGATATATAATACCCTAAGCTCTTTATTTTAGAGACAATATTTCTTTTTCCTTACCATGTGCAAATGGCAAAAAGAAAAGAAAAAAGCTCTTTTCACATCCTTCCCCCAGCATTTTTCCCCTCTCCTCCCAATTTTGGTCAGCAATATATTTTTTCAATTTATATATCTTTATATATGGTCATATTTATATTAGTTTAATTTGTAGCTTTAAATGTTATCTTTCATTCAGATATATTATAGATCATTGTACTTACTCTTCCATTTTTTTCTATCTTCTCATTTCAATCTGTGATAATTAAATCACTTTGATACTGCCTGACATATAACATTTACAACTTCTCTATTGCAAGGGATGTATGATGTTTACCATTGTGTTTCTGTCCAATATTCATACTATTTGTATGATGTTTTTTCTTTTCTTATTTGTTAATTCCAACTATATGTTGGATATCTTTTGCCTATTTTTATCCTTTTTTTAAAAATATTTTTTCAGCTTTTAAAGAAATACATTTCTTTTTTGTTTTGATTACAGTGTCTATTTTGAGTTGTGCTCCCACCCCCTCCCCCACCCCCAGTTTTGCCTTATTTCTGTGACGTTTCCCTTTCAGCTCTCTGCTGGTTTTCACCAGCTCACGTTTCATCTCCTCCCATTGCTTTGCCGTCTCTTCCCTCAGTTCTCAGATTCTGTTTTCAGAGAGGTAATTGCTTCACTTAATTATTAAGTTTATGAATGGCTTCCTGTCCCTGTTATTGCTCTCCATTTAAACAATGAAATTCTGTGTTTTAACTTGAACCTTTTTCTGTTACATTTGGACTACATTATCCAGGCAATGCACAGCAGCCCATGAAAATAGATGGGGCAAGAGTGCTTTCTTTTTTAATGGAAAAGTAGAGTTTGTCAAATATTAATAAAATACAAGGTTATGCTTTATCAAGTTTTTATTGATGAGATCCAGAGTTTAAACCTGTATTTGAAAGAGAATTGTGATATAGGAAAGGAGTATGAGAGATGCCCTACTTGAGATACAGTAATTGTAGTCTTCAGAGAGAACTTGCCAGCACATTCAGTGTAGTTAGTTGTAAGACAGCTTGGAACCTGTGAGGCCTGAATTCTGGAACAATAACAACCCAAGTTTCTATATATATAGCCAGGGAGGGATGACGTGCCAATATTTGTCAATAAGATGGCCCAATGAATTTTTATATTTTGTTAATAAAATGTCTACTATAAACTTTATCACCATGCCTGTGTTGTATTTTAGATATTGGCTGAAATATTCTGGAAAAGGAATATACTACCTGGACACTTACCATGAAATAAAATATCCTCATGGTGGTGTTATGCATTCCTCTATAAGTAGCTCATAGGTTATGTGGGTTATTCCACAGTTTAAAAAGAAAGCTCTAGTTAATGATATGCATGCTGAAGTACTTAGGAAAATATGTACTGATGTCTGCAATTCAGTTTGAACTGCATAAAAATAAGATAGATTGATAGGTGCCTCGAGGGTTGGGCTAACAGATAGACATATGAGAATGCAAGTGTAGTGAACTGTTAAAGAAAGACTAGGTGATATTCACTGTAAAATTCTTTCAGTTTTGCTGTATGCTTGAAATTACTCATTGTTAAATGTTGGGGAAGATTGTAGAAGTGAAAACAATTACTATGTAATTGTTACTTTCATGACAGTTACAATGCTACCAAATCAAGGGCTTTGCATATTTAATCCCAACAGATAAAAATGGAGGAGTCAGTCACAATAGTTTGATGATTTCTGTGTACTCTTTTTCTCAGAGCTACCTGATTGACTTGTTAAGAGGTTCAATGCCTTAATATGAATGTCCAAGGTAAGGTGCTCCTGGCCAGCACCCCCCTAAGGGGGACAGAAACAACACCAAATGAAGGCAATTTCAGTGGGACTTCTGCTAAAACAATTCTCCCTATTACTCTTTTGAAATCAGAAAAACTACTTTCCAAGCAGTCTTGTCTTGGAATTCCACTGGAAGCAGCCCAAGTTTGGTGGGTCACATAGAATACTTACAAAGTGTATCCGGCTTTGTATCCCCTATCTGCAGGTCCAACATGGAAGTTGCATGAAGTCCAACACCTTAGATTTTGGTCTCTTATCACACAGATAAGTCTGGATGCCAGAAGTCAACTTCAAACAGGCCATTTTTAAAGACTTCCCAAGTGCCGCAATCCAAATGAATTATTTTAATGAGACTAAAGGTCACTGACTAGATGGGTCTCTTAACAATCACTTGTCAGTTTTGACCTTCTGTATAACACATAACTTGCTGACATCCAAATCTCAGAGGTTAAGCTAAGGGTTTACATTTTTAGGGGTGAGATAATTTATACAAAATGGTTTCCTGCCCTTTACGCATTTTTTGTTAAAATCAGAAAAAAAGATTCTGACTGTTGGAAGTTGCCTGTGTCCCACAAAAGATATTTTGGAGTCCTAACCCCTAATCTATGTGAATGTGGCCTCATTTGGAAATAGGGTCTCTGCAGTTGTAATTAAGATATAAGTTAAGATGAAATCATGCTGGAGTAAGGTGGGGCCCTTATGACTAGCATAGTTTTTAGAAAACACACACATATACCCAGCAAGAAACTCCATGTGATGATAAAGGTAGATATTAGAATGATGGGCCTACAAGCCAAGAAATGCCAAGATTACTGGCACCCACCAGAGGCTAAGAGAGAGGCACAGAACAGACTCTCTCCCAGCCCTCCAGGAGGAACTGTAACAGAACCCACGGGCTGTCCATGGGCTGTTCAGTTATTAGGGGCCCGACTGCCCACCGCCAGAAGCATAACTCTCTATACCAGAGTTTGGTGAAAAGAAAAAGAATTGTTTATTTAATAGTTATATAGATTTAGATTATTTGCGGATTTCTGCTGTTGAGTTTTATTTTTCTTTAAAACACCCACAAACACATAGTTCTGCCTCCCCCTACCAAACCAGGCTAGTTTTAGAAAAGTCAGAGATACAATCTTTTTACTTCCCAAATACAGTTCAGCTTTACCAGGACCTCCCAATCATTTGATCCTGATTGGGGAGGTTTTGCCTGTGCTGTGGTGCCCTCCAGCTCTTAATGCAGAAATGTGTGGAGTTCCCAGCCTCCTTGTAAACTGCATGGAGTTCTCCCTTTTCTTTCCAAAACCGCAAAGGTGTTCCCCCTTCTCAAAGCCGCATGGTGTTCTTTCTAAAAAATGTCTGCTGCTTATTTTTAAATCCCTGACTGCGTCCTGTGACACAGTGGGCATGGTAACCAGTTTTGACCATTCACAGAACCTGACACAGGCTCTGTGTGCTCTTTCTGTACCATCCCATGGTCCAAGACTCCTCCCATCTTCTTGGGGCCTTAGAAGTATCAAAGTCATTTGTGTAACAAAGACACTAGCCACTAGCCACAGGCATGTGAAGGCATCCTAAAAGCTGTTTTCTTTTCTCCACCCCCCCAACCCTCAGGCTCTGGGGATTTTTGGACACCCCCACTCTGCAACAGAACCAGACTTGCTAATACCTTGATTTTGAACTTGTAGCTACCAGAACTGTGAGAAATAAATTTCTGTTGTTTTAAGCCACCAAGTTCATGGAATTTCATTATGGCAGCCCTAGGAAACAGTACACTGACCAGAATTATGGATTCCTGTAGACATAACTTTAAAGATCAATATGATCATAAATGTCTTCCTGTGTTCTACAGTCTCACCCTTCATTTCTTTATTTCATAGAGCCACACCATGCCGTACGTGACATTCTGGGTCAGATTTTGATTTTGTTCAGAGAAGGAAGCTTGTAACTCTCTTGGTAAAATCCATACGCTCACTGCATACAAGCTTTCTTTCCCCAAATGAAAGAGGTAATGGAGAAAATAATTTTCTAAAAAGCCAAACAAAATTTATGTCAGCTTCTGGCTTGTTTTAAATATGTTCTTTTTTCTACTTTTGTGCTGAATCTCCTCACTAAATTATATTTTCCTGGTCTTAGAACACAAATACACATAAAGCTTTGGTATAATTTTCCTTTTTAGAAACAAAAAGTGGAAACTTTTTAACCATTTAAAACAATGGGCTTAATTTCCTTCGTTTGTTGTGATTTTCATAGTAAAGTTCTTAAAATTTGGCAAAAGGATGAAAGGAAAAGAGTAAAACTTCTGTTGCCATTTTCCTTTTCCATTATTAATTTAGAGAGCCATGTTGCTGTGAACCTGTATTTCTGGAAATCAGGAAATGAGGCAGTGGATCTTGAACTTTCCCAGAATTTCAGATCACTTGCTGTTAGTTGGGTTATGCACTATGACACTTTGATTAGAAGGAAATAATGTGTATTACATGGCCATTGCAAGGGGTGTGGCTCAGGACAAGGAACACTATGATAAGAGCTAGGAATTGCCTGATGAAGAGCTTTAATTATGTTTTCTCAAGCTCTTATAATTGCTAAAAAATGACTTTCTTCTGTTGCCACACCATATAACCTTGTGAATCTCTACTTCCTGCTCTCTTTGTATAGCTCTCTCAAAGGAGGAACTAGCATTTTGAATCACAGCAAAAATCATGACTGAATTTTTCCCTTTTTGTTCTCTGGGCTTTGGATTCAGTTCTAAAGAGACAAAAGGAGCTCTGGGGTAATGTGCTGGCTGCTTAGAAATAGTCAGGCTAGCAAAAAACACTTGTGATCTCCTAAATCTACTTTTCTGCTAGGAAATAAAAAGTACCAGAGTTACAGCTGAAGAGGAATATGATGGAACCAATATACTACTGGATATCGGGAGAGTTGCAGACACTTTAACTAGGGGGATCTATAACCGAGTGATGCCCCACATCCCACACCATAATCTAGTCAAAGGCTCTATAACCTATTGCATGGCTTTAGCTTTTGCCTCCCAAATTCTTACCTGTATATCCCTGGGGGTTGGAAAGGAAGTATTGATTGAACATCTTTTCCTTACTTATATTTCTTTCTTATATACGATGAATTAAACCCTGATGTGTCCATTAGGATGGAGGTTTTTTAAAAAGTTTCTTCTTCAGATCTTGCTTTTCAAATGCAAATGACACAAAAGCCATTTCTGAGCCCATAATTGCCTTTTCCTGGGGTCTCTTAACATTTCCCATTTAAAAATACATTGCCTATATGTAACTGAATCCCTGGACTGGGGGATTCATACAACACCAATAATTTAACCAGGCATTATTATGAACAACTGATTTTTCCTGAGGGTAGAAAAATGTTGGCCTGTTTATAAAGTAAATCTGCCAGTTCCATCAGGACAAAGCCTGGGGGTTTGGTGTTCTGTATGCTTCATTGTTCTTTACTGCTAGGCTTCACCAGCCTTCTTTCACTTGCCTGAGGTGGCATCACAGAACCTTGTTCTTGGCACACAGTTCTCCAGTTGCTTTGTGATCGCTGCCAGGCACTGCTCAGATCTCTCTTCCTACCTCCCTTTCCAAATTCCTGCTGTTGTCCCAGAGAAGCAAACTATTGTCTCGCACTACCCTGGACCATGTTTAACCAAATTCTGAAAGCCTGCTGGGGTCACTGAGCACAGAGGCCCCTAAAGATTTTCTAGTCATTAGTCTGTAGCTGTGCCAAGGGCTTATATCCACACCATGTAGGGCATTGGGAGTCTCCAGATGAGAGATCCTTCAGTTAGATGTGCCCTGTCACACCACTTAGTACACTTATCATTTACTGTACATACTTAGACATGTTTCGGTAAATATCTATTAAATGAATGAAGTCTTCTAAAAGGTAGTGAGGCTTTGCCTAGAGGGTATGAAAATGAACCTGTAACCATACACAATGCTTAAGGCTATAGCATTGACTGCTTTGCTTGGAGCCATGGTGCTCTTCTGAGAGGAAATGATGGAGCTGAGAGTAAACCAAAAGATATTTTCTTGACAAGATAGTCTCTCTCCAGAACAACTGCCTCTTGCAGCTGAATGAAGCTAAGAACAGAGAACACAGCTCTGGTAAAGGTGTGAATACCCTTCAGTATGTTCTGGCTGTGGCTGGCTTTTTCTCTCTAGGACGTTTGGCAGGAAGAATCCCTGTCCGTTGAGAATCCTCCTGTGCACCCCACCATGACACTGCCTGCGTAACCAGCGACTCTCTCTTTCCATCCAGCAATACGTACCAGCTTCAGAAATTACAATTCAATTGCTTAGTGCCCCGTATCACAGATGTTCCAAAAGTTCTAAAATGATACCCCTGAGAATGTGATTACCAGGTCAGGGAATCTCAGCATTTGATTAAGTCAAACCTAGAAACATAATTTAGAATTCTGAAACAACTTAAACTTGCACTTGTAATTGCTTTTTAAATGGCAGCCTTTTCCAAAGCCTGTATGTCTTGTGCAGCAGGGGCAGTTTATCTTGTTCTCTCATATATCCCCAGAACCTAGTAGAGAGCCAGGAACCTGAAGGCAGTTAATAATGTTTGTTTTGATTCACACTAATGTAGTGTCTAGCACTGGTGTGCCATAAAAGCAGAATGAATGGATAGCCTTCGGTCTGTCTGATACATACTGGATCAACTTGCATTAATTTCAGGGTTTTTCAGTTCCATTTTTATTATGTTTCTAGCAGCATTCTCATATATTCACTCACCTAGAAGATGCTCTCAATTATTTTTCATGCTAAGTACAGGCTTGGCACATGGAAGGAGTTTATGAAATGAATGAATCAGTGATCTTGGGAGAGTCATTTGTCATCAGCAAGGGAGAGGCTGGGCATAGAACAGGGAACAGGAAGTAGGTGGGACCCTCCACTCAGAACCAACTGATGGAGGCAGAACAGAGAGAGAGAGGAAACTTTGGCAAGAAGATGGACTCCCAGCAGCAGCTGCCCACTCTGTCCACCATCTTGTGAGTGATATCTGCCCATTGTCTGCTGGAGACGCCTCACCCCACATGCTGAGGTTCCCATGCATGTATCTTTGTAAATAGAAAAGGAAGATTTTAAGGTAGGGAATAAATGAAATGCTTTTAAATATTTTTCATAAAATATTTTAAAACACAGCATAGCAGAGTGTGTAAGAGTATGGATGCTGGAGCAGACTCTAGATTTGAATCAGGGAGGCTGTGTGACCATGGGCAATTTATTTAAACATTTTCTGCCTCGATTTCCTCAACTATAAAGTAGGAATGAAGATCATAATGACACCTACCTAATTCATATGATTGTTATGAGGATGAAATGAGTTAATTTTCATAAAGAACTCATAACAATCCATGACCTATATTAAGTGACATACAAATGTCAGTTAAATATAAATAAACAATTGTCTTTGGGGAAAGGATGGTAAGGATATTGCTATGTATGTTAGCCTCTTATCTCTGATTGTGTTGCAAGTAGTCTATATTTTATGTCTTCTTTAGAGGATGCAGAAATCCATGATGTCTACGTGAGATTTAAGGAGACTGAGTTATTGATTTTCACCTTGCTTTTGGTGTGGAATTAAAACTTTCCTGCCCAATGAGATATCTGAAATGGAGCCAGTTCATGGCTCTTTGATGACTTGATTTTCATTCTGCTTCCAAAAGCTGCAGGAACATTCATTAGAATTTGGCAGAAACCATGCTCTCTAATCAGCACTGCAAACCATGAGTTTTCACCAGAAGCTGGAAGGAAGAAAGAACTGTTTTTCAAACAATTCACTTGCCCCCTAAAGACATACTTTGCTTAATTTGTCTGATTTTTGAGTTAAATGATTTCACCTGGTCTTGGAGGGACCTGACGGCTCAGTTTCTCATCCCCATGTCACCAGTGACAATTTCTGGTGACTAAAACAACCACAAGCACATTCATATTCTGAATCTAGTCAGGTGACATGTTGCTAACTGATTCATTTGAGTTCTATAGCAGAATTATTTCAGAAGGCCTAAAGGAAACTAATGTGCCCTCTGTCATTAGAAAGAACTTCTCTTGAACTTTGGTTTTTATCTTCTAAGGCAGGTATCTTACCAAGGCTGAGCCCAGAGGGATGAAAATAAAAGTTAAGAGGAAATGGGTAGAAAATTATCATGATTGGGAAGTCTGGGGACAACAGTGAATTTTATAGACTTAGGTGGTGGGCTTGGTAAGAGGCAGAGCAGGAGGCAGGATGAAGGAATGTGTACCTAGGAACATACTAATATCTGCATACCTGCTTGGCATGGTTGGCTAGTTGGATTGACCACTTTTATTCAAATGTTCCATCCATCTGGCAAGATTTGACATTGTTTGGTATCATCCTTCTTGCTCTGACATGGGCTTTGCTGAATTCAGAGTCAAAAAACCAGTTTATAATGAAAGCCCTTTATTGTGAATTTGAGAGAAACTTCTGGAATGGGAATGACATATACACGTGGGTTTACATTCCTCTGTCCTTTTAATAGTCATCTAGAGTAACTCTTCTTGAAGACCAAGTCCTGGGTCCTTACATATGACAGATCTCAAAAGCTATTCAAAATGAATATAGTCTTCAGTTTATGGATCCTCCTAAGAGGGCAAGCAGTTCCTCCCTCAGCTTGATACCCGCTACTGAAAACTTGAGCGCACCCTTCCCTCTTCCTTTGCCACACTCCTGACAAATCACAAGGATGCGGCTGTCAAATAAGACTCACGTAAATCAGGTATCTTACCCAGGCTCAAGCTTTACTAAGAATTTCAAGGAGACAAGTAATCAAGAGGTAAAGCAGGAACCCATCTAAGACCATCAACTCTATGTCCCCAGGCCCTTTCTCCAGGTACTGGATCATTTCTGGCCCAGGTGAACATGCGAGGTCTCTAAGCAATGTGTGCTGGTTGAGTCACTTACATAGAAGAGGGCCGTTTTAGTCTTGAGACCTCTCCTTTTTATACTCAGCTTGCTCCATAGCTTACATGACTTTTCAGAGAGCCCTGGCCCAGAAATCCACAACTCCCAGTTTTATTTGACAGAAGCAGTTCTAGGCAAATTGGTACACACAGCTAAGTCTTTCCTCAGAGAAGGACTCTCCCACTATCAGTTCAATTACGTTGCTTGGCAGAAGACCTGTCATTCATTTCTTTTCAAGAACAGTAGAGCAAGTCACGTTCTTTATTTCCTGCAATCCATTTTCCCTGTCCACTTAACAACAGGGAGAATGGGTTGCAGACCTGCTAATCCTCTGGTGATAAAGTGGCTGCTTACTTGGAAAGCCTTGGGGAGCATGGCTCTAGGAAACCCATGCTGAAAGCAAACACTACAGAGTCTACTCTTCTCCATAGGAACGAGCCATGTTATGAGACCCCAGAAACAGAAGAGAGTAAAAAAAAAAGTCTCTTCTATTTGAATTGGGAATATGACTGCTGGCAATTTTCCCCCTCATCATGTTTTGATTGAGTTCCCCAAGCTGTCATAATTTCTGTGAGAAGGAAGCCACCCAGCTCCAGAAAATGCTCTCGGGCACAGAACAGAGTCACAACATGAACCACAGAGAGCAGCCTTCTCGTCTCCCTGGGAGATGCTCCAGTTTTACAGAAAGTCTATTTGTGGCAAAACCCGTTGAGATCTGGTGGTGATGCTCGTTTGAAGCAGCCCATCCTCGATTACACTTTTATGTGACACTGGAATTGAAAAAGAATTAGCTGTTACTTATGATGTTTAAAATGACTGACACCTTGTTACCAAAAGGAGCATAAACAGATTCATTGATATGCCCGGAGTACATTTTTAAAAGTCCTTACCCAAGGGGAGGAGGGGAAGAGAGAAGGGTGAGAGAGAAAGAAACAGTGATTGGTTGCCTCCTGCATGTGCCCTGACTGGGGATAGAACCTGCAACCCAGGTGCGTGCCCTGACAGGGGATTGAATCCACAAGTTTTTGGTATATAGAATGATGCCCTAACCAACTGAGCAACCTGGTCAGGGCTGCCTAGAGTACATTTTTTACTTTTGGACTCAAATTCAAAAGTCCAGACTCAAAATCTTGTCTTTTCTCCGCAAGGCAAAGACTGAGGTCATGCAACTGCTGTTAACATCAGGCATAAATAACCAAGATTCACGGCTGCTGTCCTGTGTTGAGTATTTACCCTGTGACAGACCCCATCCAAAACTCTTCACGTAAGTGATCTCATTCTAGCTGCAAAAATTCTGGAGGCATTGTTTATTCCTGTTTTGCAGATGAGAAAACTGAGGCACAGCACAAGTTAGTTGCAGAACAGAGATTTGATCCTAGCTCTCTTGAATGCTGAGCCTGTGTTCTAATCGCTCGTTACTTTGCTTCTTCTTAATCGCTGGCATCCCATCAATCAACTTTGTTTCATTAATTAATTTTCAAAATGTTTTCACAAATGAGCAAGGGTGGCTACTTGTTTTGCCAGGGCACAGACACCCATGAGTTTGGAGCTCTGCTCAGCATTAAGCTTTTGTAGGTTTTCCCATCTACCTATATAGCTGTGAGTTTCAAGTTATTTTCACCTGATGTCCTTTCCCTGCCACTTCCAATTTGCTCTCTTATACAGTAGCCCCTCTCTATATTGTGGTTCACTTATCGCGGTCTCACTGTATCATGGGATTTTTAAAAATATTGTATTTAATTATTTATCGCGATTTTTTCACTATATCGCAGGATTTTGTGGCACTGTATACGTATGTTGTTAAAGTTACGTAGGTTTAAGAGTGTAGAATAAATGTAAGGTTCCTACTTCACGGGTGTGCCTAGAACGTAATACCTGCGATAAGTGAGGGAGTACTGTATTGCATATAATGTATAAAGGTATAACATATTTATAAATTCATGACATATGTGTATACACATTCTCTCTCCTGCCATGAAAAACATGTGCTTACTTTTCTTAATTTCCAAGTGCAGAGAATGCCTATGATGTCACAAGATGACTCCACTGTGAATACAGTCCAGTGATAATACTGAAGAACTTAACTAAAGTATTGGAAAACTACAGGCCAGAATTTAATTAAAAAGAACATCTGAGATGTACTGAGAAATAATAATGCAATTGTTAAAAATAATCACTGCTCTTCAATGAAGAGTAAGTCAGACCCCCGTTTTGTCAAAACATTGGTCCTATACACGTCTCACCAAGCATGTCTATTATCGATACACAGACCCTTATCTTACCCTTCTAGTTTCTTCAAAGACATGTGAAATGCTACAACTTTCAATTTCCTAGGTACTGCAATTTCACAGAAACAGTATACTTTAAAAATGCAACAGAAGAATAGCATTTGATTTTTATGAGTTGTGATTCTCTATTAACAAATACTGGTAAAACATGTGCTATGTGCCAGGCATGAAATTTTCACAAATGAAAAATACAACATTAGCCTTTGAGGAGATCATAACTTAGAAATTAAAATATATTAGGTGTGTAAGGACCACTGCTTCTGAGGTTTAATCTCTTTGCTACATTAAAAACACAGTCGTTTTTAGGGAACTCAGGCCTTGGCAATCACTCCTGAAGTTGAGGTGGGACTGTAAGTGTAGAGGCCCCTCCAAGACCACAGAGGCCCCAGATGAGACAATGTGGAAGCACATGGGGCCCTGGGACAGCAGGTAGTAGGTCTGGGTTTTCATTCTTGCCCCACAACTTGGTGTGCGCCCCTGGGTAAGCCTCTGAACCTCTAATTCTTAGCTTCCTCATGCATAGCAGGGAGTAACCCTCCCCTGCTCATCTCACGCCATCATTATGAGATCAAATGAGAAAATACACACAAAAACATTTTGAAACCTGTCAGGTATTTGTAAGCTCCCTGAAGGCACAAATTTTTTTCTGTTCTCACTTTTGCATCCCTAGCATCAAAACAATAACTGAACTATGATAAATACACAATACATATTTGAAGCCAAGCTGTATTGACTCCGTCTTTCCCTTGGACCCTTCAGCTGCGAGGAGAGGGGGGGTCTGCTGCATGGGCAACAGCAGACCCTCCATGTCGCCCTGCCCAGGCTCTGTAGCTTCAGCTTCACTGGAGAGGACACTCCAGCATCATCACAAGATGTCGATTCAACGCGGGGGGAGACAGATGCCGTGTCGCTCCCGGGTTGGACTGCACAGCCATTCTCGGCGGTGCAGATAGACTCTTAAGAGGCTACACCATCGTCTCTCGAGACGGACGGCTGCCGACGACGACGACGATTTATTAAATAAATGCACACCACAATAAAAAGTCTTGTCTTTTGCTTTGAACAATTTAAAATTATAGTAATTGATTCTTTTCTTTTTTACAAAAGGAAAAACTCATTTGGTATAACTTCTAGAGCCGCCACATCTCAGGGTTGGAAGAGATCTTTCAGAGCGCTCAGTCTAGCCTTGCAGGGTAACCTCAATTCCGCGACTCAGTCCTTGCTAGGGGCTTGGCCAGCCTGTTCCCTAACAGAGCCGCCGAGGGGGCTCTCTCCAGGCACCTGGAAGATGTCTCATCGCCTTCAAATATTTAAAGACAGTTATCACCTCTCCCTGTGCTCAGATTTCCTCTGTCCAGGCCAAATTGAATCTTCATTTATAAACTTAAGGCACTTAATAATTATATATATATATTTTAGTTAGATAAGTAGATGTTTAGAACTTTTAAACAAAAACAAAAAACCTTTTCTGGTGTATGACTGCTGTTACTCACGCAGGCTCTTATGAAGCTGGACATGGCCAGCACCGCCTATTGGTAGGCAGCTGAAAAATGTAAAGTAAACATTAAAGGACAGAGAGAATAACTGCTATGAATTCTGTTGCACCTGCCATTACAGAAGAAAAATGCAAATATCATTGCAGCCAAACCTATAGGAAAGAAACCTGGAGTCTACTTGTCTATCAATAATGAGATAGTTAAATTTTGGCATCCATTCAGTGAAATATTTCAGCTATTAACAGTTGGTGCTTATAAAGATCATATAATAAAATAGAAAATGCTTAAATATAATAGGATTAAGTTTAAAATACAAATTTATAGGTACCATATGATTACTATTTAAATGCAGTTGTAAACAGCCATGTTTTATAATAGTCTAAAAGTAAATGCAAAATACTATCATTGGTAGTTTTATGGTAGTAAAGTTATAGATTATTTCCTTTTCTTCAGCTTTCTATAAAGTCCTGATGCTACTTTTAAAATAAGAAAAATTTAAATTTTAAAATAAGAAAAATTTATTTCAACATTTCTTTTGAGCTTTTATATACAAATACACATACCCAGACACACACATGAATGTGCAGAAGCATCTTTTTCCTCTTCTTCCTCCTCCTCTCCTTCCTCCTCATTCTTTATCTTCTACACATTGAGACACACTTTCTGGTGGAGTCAAAAATATTAAGAATGGTATTAGCTAGAATTTCAGCACATAGGAGCATATTCCTATTCTTGATAAATATTAGTTTCCTCATCTGTAGAATGGGCATGACAATAATAATAGTGGCTATTTCATAGAATTGTTGTGGGGATTAAATATCCTGTCTACAAAGCACTTGGCATGGAGTATATGCTCTGAGGATTAGTGTATTCTACTCTGAGATCATTGTAAAATTACAGTAGATTTAAACTGTGTGAATGCATGATGTGTGTGTGTGTGTGTGTGTGCGCGTGTAGATGTGAGTTGTTCAGGAAGACTGGAGGGGAATGGGACCAAGGGTGACAGGGCTGTGGCTGAGAGATAGAGGCAGCTCCCACTCCTACCCTCCACCCCTCAGGCATGTTCCCCAGGGACCTAACTGTCTGATGCTCCTGGGAGGTGAGGGAGAAACTAGGAGGGTGTGGTGTAGAATATACTGACTGCCTCTGGACCAGCAGAGCTGAGGAGCCTGTAGGAATTCAGTGGAGGCAGGTTGTGGGTTCCCACTTAAGTGGTGTCATTTTAGGGGACTGCACCTGGGTTAGTCCCTGTGGTGGCAGGGACACACTGGCATCACAGAGAATAGAATCCTTCATGTAAAGATGATGGGTGCAGACTTCCTCCTAGGCAAAGGGGCCAGGAAGAGAAAGGTTGAAAGAAGGTAGATTCCATCAGCAGATGAAGCCAAGCAGGGCTGCAAGACATTAACTTGTCCTTCCTCATTGGTAGGTAGACATACAGACTGAGAGAGGCATGAATCTGTACAGAGCACCCATGTGGCTGTAACTTCCCATGTCACAACTGCAGTCGATATGTTTTTTCATCTTGGAATAATTCCTTTGTGCTTTGATATGAGCAAGGAGCCAGTCTCTCTTTTCCTCTGCTGTCAGAGTTGCTGAGCCTCAAGGCAATACATGGAAGTGTCCTCTTTATTGTGTGAGTAAACAAATAAGGAGCCCTGGCTGGTTTGGCTCAGTGGATTGAGCATCGGCCTGCGAGCTAAGTGTCGCTGGTTCGATCTTCCAGTCAGGGCACATCAGAGAAGGAAAACTCTAACTCCAAAAAACCTCCGCTGCCTTGCGGCATACCTCTTCAGGGGAAAGGCTAAGGGAGTAAACCCCGACAGAAAATCCGGAGCCGGAGTCCCTAAGGCGGTTTGATGTTGTAGTCAACACCGGCAACTCCTGCAGCGCACCCGAAGCCAAGCTGTATTGACTCCATCTTTCCCTTGGACCCTTCAGCTGCGAAGAGAGGGGGGGTCTGCTGCATGGGCAACAGCAGACCCTCCATATCACCCTGCCCAGGCTCTGTAGCTTCAGCTTCACTGGAGAGGACACTCCAGCGTCATCGCAAGATGTCGATTCAACACGGGAGGAGACAGATACCATGTCACTCCCGAGTCGGACTGCACAGCCATTCTCGGCGGTGCAGATAGACTCTTAAGAAGCTACACCATCGTCTCTCGAGACGGACGGCTGCCGCCGCCGCCGCCGCCGCCGCCGACGAAACAAATAAGGAGCCACCAGAAATTCATTCCCAAATGCACAATTTGATTTTGAGGACAGGAAATATCCATGCATTATCGCTTCAGGCTATAAGTTAAGGCTATGTTCCTCCCTGGTACATTGTGTCCCCCTCTGGAAGTGTAAAATGTATTCTAGTTGACATTTCAGCTCCATCTTCCTGATTGAATTCCAAACATGAACTAAAATACATTTGATGTTTTGTCTGCCTGGTGCCACGCTCTGTGGGCGGAAATCTGTGCAGTTCTACTGTAGGAAAAGCAGGACTGACAGCAAGAGAGAAGGGAGTTCTCTAAGCGTTGGAAGGGAGGGCATGGGGTGCCATCACAAGGAGGGGCCCTGGGAATGCTGAGAATGCCCACGGTGTTCGCTGGTGTGTGCCTCCTCCTTGGAACAAAAGGGAACAGTTGGCAAAGGAAAGCAGTTTACATATATTCAGGAATAATTGTGCTAATTTGTATAAAGCCAAGCCAAGGCAATCAAATCCAATACATACAGAGTAAGAAAGAGAAAGGAGACAACTCTTCAATTACTTAAGAAAGTAGGTGGAGGGCGTCTACCGTTATGGACATGATTAGAGCGGGGCCAATGGCAGCCTCTGGGTCTCACATCTTAGAAGTTCAGATTTCTGAACATTTACTTTCTATTTATTTTCTAAAACTTAATTGAGCAACTGCATCATTGAATCGAGTCATACTGCTCCCTTGGATAACTTTGCATAATGAAGTATGTGAGATTTTGCCTTAGATTTGGATGAATGGTGTTTTTTTGAAAAAAATAACATTACAGAGGTAACTGTGTTATATTATGTATTTTAACATCTGAAAACAATGTTAATTTTATTTTTCTCATTTTCTTCAGTTGGTCCTTGCCTTGTTTTAGGCCTCACTGAAACAATGCCAAGTTTTCCTCATGCAGACATATTAGCTATTCGAGATGTGTTCTTCTCTGAGACAGGTCTGGATTTTACTGCTTCCTGCTGAGCGCGCTGGCATGGGTCCTAGTCAACTGGAAAATAAATGGAGCTGTCCCAGGTCTTGGGCCAACACTGAGCCTGGGCCTTCCAGATCCTGAAGGCTGCCAGCTGGCCCATTGCGAGCAGGTGGTGCCAGAGCCCACAGTCCCTTATTTACTCTGTATTTCCTTTAACCCATCTCCTCCCCAACTCTATGGTATATTTACCTCTTGCCTTCAGGTTTTTTCCCTCAGTTCATTCTGTTTCCAAATCTTTCCTTACTACTCAGACACTTGGTAACAACTTGCTGAGTTTCATTGTTATTCATCATTTTCCATGATAAATTTCTTAAGCAGATGGTGTCACCTTGTAGGGCTAGAAGGGCATATCTCTATGTTCCCCATCCCGGGTAGGCTCCAGGATAAAGCAAGGCACTCACCATTGAATGAACAAATAATGAATTTCTCAAAGGATGATTCTGATATATTTTTTGCCTTCTGCAGTTATCTTGATATATTTTCTTATTCTATCCTCTGGTCATTTATTTAACCAGTGATTTCCTCTCAACTCTGTCTTCAGCTTCTCTCTTCCTGCTGGGTCCTTGTTCTCAATCTATAAACATGTTTAAGTGTCTCTCATCTGAAACAAATAAATGAATAAAGATTTTTTTTTAATAACCCAGACCTTTCCTTTAACTTCTCAACCTATTCATTTATTCAACATATGTTACTGTGCCTACCGTGTGCCAGGGACTCCTGCTAGTGCCGACTGGAGACAGGACTGCTACTGCTCTCACAGAGCTAGTGAGGTGACTCAGATAATAAGTATACAGACAATGAAAGCTCTACTGCAACTCTATTATTCAAGGCTAGGACATTTGGTGCCTTTGTTAGAAGACCTCCCATCAGCCTCCCTGTGACCTTGGTGATAGAGTGTGGGCTGGATTTCAGTCCCCTGGGCTTTCACAGGCTTGCACCCAAGTTCTCAGCAGTCCCACTGCACTCCCCATCCTCAGCCTCCTTAGAGGAGTGGCCTGTAATGACAGCCTTATTCCTTCACCAGCAGCATTCTGGCCGCAGTTCCTACCACATGATCTCATGCAAAAGTCAGTGGGCTGCAGGTCTTAACCATGACCTTGGCCCTTAGATACTCTTGCCTATTTTTCATCAGGTTCCACATTCTCTTGTTCACCTTCTATTTCTCTAGTTGTCTTCCTTCCAGGTTCATGTTCCAAGCTTCTGAGATCAGACCCCTTCTCTCGACTTTTCACTTCGCGTTTCCATGGAACAGTCTTTCCCAGTCCCCCAGCTTCTGCCACATGTCTCTGCTAATGAGTCCTAGGTTGTTTTCAGATCATCATGCCTGTATTCCCATGACCTGGCTTCAGGGCATGTGACCAGCGCAGTGGCACAGGACTCCGTGCTTAGGAGGGTCCTCCTTGGAGAGTGAATGCTCTGTGGTCACCATATTGAAATTCAAAATGTTAGTTTTGAATTTTGAACTTGTGTTTTGTAAATCTATTACTTTGCTAGCACTGCCCTAACAAAACACCACACACTGGGTGACTTAACAGAAATTTGTTTTCTCACAGTTCTGGAGACTGGATGTCCAAGATTAAGGTCCCAACAGAGTTGGCTTCCTCTGAGGGCCATAAGGGGAGGATCAGTTCCAGGTCTCTCCCCCCGGCTTGCAGATAGCCATCCTCTTGCTGACTCTTCACATGGTTGTCCCTCTGTCCATGAGTGCTTCCAGTGTCTGTGTCCTAATCTCCTCTTCTAAGGACATCCATCAACTAGATTACATTAGGCCCATATGACCTCATCCAGTCTTAATTACCTCTTGAAAGGCCCTGTCTCCAAATACAGTCACACTGTGAGGTACTAAGGGTTAGGAATTCAATGCAGGGAGTTGGGGAACACAATTCAGCCCATAAAAGTAAGTAAAGTTTGCTGAGGCAATGGATCATGCACTGAGGGCATACAGTCTTGGCTCACTGTGGTCTTGCTTTTTGTTGCTTCCCTGGATCTCATTTGCCAGCATCCTGCCTACTGGCTGCTAAGTTATCCTCTCCTTCTGCCTTTAGAGGGAATCCTGGTGCAGATGCTGTGAAGGCTGGGGTCCAGCCATCCTCTCCCATGGCTGACAGCACCACTGCAAATTTGGAAGTGATTTGGCAGGGCCATGCATTGCACCCACTCTCAGGCATCCAGTGCCTCCCAGCTGATGTTGTAATCCTTTGGGCATTACCTGTGGTCCATGGGTTGGGCAGTGGCTGTGGCAAGGGAAAATCACTTATTCACCTCCTGGCATTGGGTCAGTCATCACCCTTGAGAATTTGACTAAAATTATCAGACCCCTCCTGTGAAAAGTTCCCATTCATCACAACCATGACAGTATACCTTTTTAGGGGATAATGGATGTCATCAAGGTATTTATGGATCCCTGTGGTTTGGCTCTCCTTACCTTTCCAGCCTTATCCCAATACTGCTCTCACCATGCTGAGCCCTCCCAAGGGATGGTACTCTTCTCTGAATGCATTGCCTTTCAGGTTTCCGTGTCTTTGCAGATGATCTTTACTCTGCCTACCATTTGCTCATTATCATTATAACAAATTACTGTATCTCCTTCAAGATTAAAACTAAATTCCATCTTCTCAGTGAATCCTTAGTGTTATTTCCTACTTCCCCTAAGGTAAAACAAAGTGCTCCTTCAGGCCTCTATGCATCTCTTATATAGGTTGCAAGCAACTTTTGAATGCAAGAACTGTGACATATATCACTGTAAAAGATTAAGGTATACAACATAATGGTTTGGCTTACATATATTGTAAAATGATTACCACAGTAAGTTTAGTTAGCATCCATTATCTCAATAGATACAATAAGAGGAAAATGCCAAACAAGAAAAAATAAGTCTTTTCTCATGAAGAAAGCTCATGAGTTATTCTCTTGCTAACTTTCCTATATATCATACAGCAACGTTAGCTAGTCATTGTATTTTATATTATATCTCAAGAACTTATTAACCTTATAACTGGCAGTTTGTACCCTTTGACACCTTCCTCTAATTCCCCCAAAACTGTGTTTTAATCATTGATATTTTCACTATGGGTGATGCAGAGCTGAACTAGGTGAATATAACTATTTGTTGAAAGCTCAAATGAATGCGTGCATGAGTGAATGAGTGAGTGAGGAGCAGCATGAGGCTGCATTGAAGAGCACGCACTTTGGAATCAGACAGTTTTGGGTTTAAATCTTGGCTCTATCATTGACTAGTATTGTGACCTTGGGGAAATTACTCTTCAACCTCAGTTTTGCAGTTTCAGAATGGGGCAAATAGAATTAATCTCACAGTAAACTGTTGTCAATTTATATTGACAAACAACAACTGTAACTACATATAGCTTAGTCCTATCACTAAGTATCTGTGAGCTTGAAAGGAATTTTGGAATGAAAAGACAAAATTAAGGGACAATGAAGCTATGCTCCTCTATCTTAATTTATTAACAAAAAATACTTATTGAAAGTGCAGTGGGTTCCAGACACTATGCTAAGACCTGTGGAGAAATTAAATATAAAATTGGTTTCTGGAAGAATAGGAGGAGCCTATTTTAGAGTTAAAACTCTAAAATGACAGGTGTTATAGAAGGGTATCAGATTTTAGAGTAAGAGATCATTTGTAGCTGGGGCAATAAGGAAGGCTTCCTGGAAGAACAGACCTTTGAGATGGCATTTGAAGGGAAAGCAGGAAGCACCCAGGGAGGGAATAAGGAAATATATGCAGCCATGGGAACACAGAGGTACCTAGGAGAGAAATGGAGCTCTGTCATCCAGTTTCAGCTTCTGAAGCTGATTGTTAGTGGCATTTTCCACATGGTACAAAGTGCCCTGTTCTCTGCCTCAAGAGTCATTGGTACTCTGCCCAAAAGAGGCCATCTGATTCTGATGGCTAAGTCAGAGACTGGCCTCTTAGCAGCAGGAGTTCTGTAGCTCTGCTCTCTTTCCCTCCTTTTTAAATAAAATTACCATTTCCCATCCCCTCCCCCTTTGGTAACCATCAACTCATTCTCTATATCTGTGGGTCTGTTTCTCTTTATTTTATTTATGTATTTTTAGATTCCACATATAAATGAAATCATATGCTATTTGTCTTTCTCTGATTTATTTCACTTAGCATAACACCCTCTAGGTCCATCCATGTTGTCATAAATGGCTAGCTTTCATTCTTTTTATTCATTCATTCTGTCCTCTGCCCTCTGACTGTCTTCAACATGCCATATAGGCTCTACTGTGTGGGTGATGGATCATGATCAGCTGAACTGGAATGTGCAACTGGAATCAATGCGGAGAATTAGGGAAGGGACTAATGAGTCATCACAGATGGTCAAATTATATCATCCAGAATTAAACTGCCTGTGAATGAGGCTGAGGCATATGCACACAGCTGTACAGATAGTTCATCAAATATTTCATTTTACATATAATGACACAAGATTTTTTATTTTTTTTTAATCAGTGCAACTGATATCATTTCCAGGAATCTTTTTCTGGCCCCGGGGAGATTGAGTTAATCACACCATTGGCAGCCAGCGTGGGTGCTGCTTATGTTGCGTTTCTTCCGCTGGCTGCAGTATAGTCAAAAGAGGCTAAGGTTCTGGGGCGCCAGGCTTCCTGAGCTTACTAACATGTGACCTTGGGCAATTCATTTAACCTTTCTAAACTACAGTTTCCTCGTCTGTGACATGGAAATGGTCATAATACTGCCTGAAATGGCGGCTGTGAATAGTAAAAGAAATGGCCCATACAATAATTAACAACTCGGGGTGTGGAATACTTTCCAGACACCAGTGTGACTTGCATGCTCATTTTCAGTTCTTTACTCAAAAGTCCTCTTCACTGGAAGGCCACTCAGGCAATCTGATTTAAGACCACACCCACACCATCAACATTCTCTACGCCAGAGGTCCCCAACCTTTTTGTCACCACAGACCAGTTTAGTGGAAGGCAGGGGCGAGGAACTGGGGAAGGAAAGGAGGTGGAGCTCACGTGAGCTTTGCTTGCCTTTGGGTTCCTAACAGGCCATGGACCAGCACCAGGGATTGGGGACCCCTGCTCTACTCCCTGCTTGAGTTATTTTTCTCTAGAGCACTTATGGCTGTTTCACACACTACATATTTTCTTATTTGCTATGGTTATTTCCTGTCTCTTCACTAATATATAGGCTCCAGGAGGCTGTCTCCCTAGTACCTAGATCAGTGTCCAGCATGGAATATGAATTCAATAAATATTTACTGAAACAGAGGAGTGAGCCACGTCTGTTAACTTGAATCTACTCCTGGCTCACTCCTGTTCTTCTGGGGCTCTGTTTGGGGGACATCTGACTGCCGTTGTCACCTGTATGTGCCAGGATGCAGGAGGAGAGCGAAAATACCACACGATGGAGGGTCCTTACTGAACTTGAACACAGTGCTAAGGATTTTTCATAAGTCTTATTCATGCTGCACCACTCCCTTTGGCTCAGCTCTGTTACCCAGAGGACCTGGCCTCAAGGACCCGCTGCAGAGCCGGGGATGGGGGTGGGGGTGGGGGTATTGAGGATGGGGGTGGGTAAAGAACATTTTCAGATTACGGTTTCTTTCTTCCCGGCGGGGTCTTGCCCTGATTGTGAGTGAGCGCAGCTTTAGCAGGAGAGGGCTCTGCAAAGCTCACTTCTTGGCCTCACCATCCTCCAGGGCTGTGCCCCGCGCCGCCTCTGGTCGGGAGCGCGCGTCCCGCCCCTTGCAGTGCAACGCAGCACCGGGAGCGTTTCGCCCAGCCCTGGGAAGCCGGAGACAGAGGCTGCGCCAGCAGCGCTCACAGACCTCGGAGCAGCGGGGCCACAGGTCGGGGCATACCATCGGGTAACCGCGGGAGGGAGGGGGCGCCCTGGGACGCACAACCTGGGATACAGGAGTGGGTGCTTGAGGCTCTGGCGAAGGCAGTCAGCTCAGTCGGTTTTGGGATGGTTTTTAGTTTGGGATTTTTGGAGGGAGGATGGGGGTGTGAAGTGGAAAACTGGGGTTTGAGGGTGCCCAGGGGAAGAGTAAGGCCTGAGTTTGAAACCTTTCTCATAGTCCACTGCTGTGAGTTTCTCGCCGGAGGGCTTTGGAAAAAGCTGGAAGTGGCGGCGCTTGGGGCTTCGGTGGGTTTCCTCCACCTTCTCCCAACGGTGAGAAAACTTTCTGCGTCCTGCTTGCTTGCCTGCTACGGTTGTGCCCTGAAACTGCGAGACCTTCTGGGCTCAGGGTCCCCCCGGTTCCTGCGAAATACGCTGTCCGCTTGCCGGGGTGCGCGCCCCTGTAGGCAGGGTTCTCAGAATGGACTGCGTTTTGACATTAAATTCATTTTGTTTGCACTGGGCAGTCTGCCCGAAGATCATTTTACTGATTAGAGGGAAATATCGGATTCGTTTTTCTCGATCTTCCATCCTTTCTGCGTAATTAATTGCTCAAGACAGAGTCGCCTCATTAGAAACTTGTTTTGAGGCTTTGTGATTTCGAAGCAAAGATAACACGAGGACTCTGAAATAGCCCTGGGTTTAATCTGACAGCACATAGCACTGCATAGTGTTCTGAAAAAGCAAAGGGAGCTTGGGGGAAAGGGTCTGGGCTACTCAGGGGGAAAAGAAGGGAACTCTCATCAATAAATTAAGTCTTACAAAATCCCCAATGGTAAGTGGTAGTATTTCCAATTTACACGTGAAGAAAATTAGGTTGAGATGTTAAATAAGTTTCCCAGCTGAGTCCCGCAGTTACAAGTGGGGTCTGCAAACTGGCACATCATGGAGAGCTTAAGAAGGAAGGTGGCCTGGCCTGCAAGGATAAGTTCCAGAAAGCAAGAGGCTGCCCTGAGCTGGGGTGCCCACAACAGAAGAGTTTGGTTCTGATCAGCAAGCTCATTCAGTGTTAAAGGAAGATGAGGTGATATTCATGGGTGACAGAAGAAAGAGTAGCTCCCAGTCTATTTCTTTTCAAAAGGGGAAGGCCCCTGCCTCCCACCAAACCCTGAAGTGGACTGGATCGTTCCAGGCCCAAATAACAGGCATGCCAGAGCGTGAAAGCCTCCACAGTAACCTTTGAGCAGGCTTCAGAGATGAGAACAGAGCCAGGAGACTTTTCAAAAGAAGGAACCCTTAAATCTTGGCAGCATTCCAAAATAAATTCTTCAAGAAGATAGCTCAAGATCACCTCGGGGAAAAATTTACGAAGACAATTTATTGCAAACGAATTTCTTTTTCTTTTCCAGAGCCCTACTGGCCTGTAGATTGGGGCAGGCCATATCCATTGTTCCATTGCGGGTTGTGAATCTTTAGGGTAATGACATCAGCGTATTGAGTCGCACCAGCATTTTTTGAAACATGAAATCACTAGAAGGGAAGAGAAAACATTAGAGTGCACAAAGCTAACTATTGTTTTGTGAACCATGTGTTAATTCTTTTATTATTATTATTATTATCATTATTATTATTATTATTATTATTATTTTTAACCAATAGCCCAGGTATAGGGGACCAGGGTAGGGGGAAGGGGAAGTGAGGCCCCAGCCCCACAGCCCCTCCCTGCCTGCGTTGTTATGCATTGCTTACCCTGCTTCCTCTGCCTGGGTGTGCACACCTATCCCTGGCTGCCCCCAGTCATCTTTCCAGGTTAACCCCCCTCTGCTCAGAGTGGGGTCACCTTCTTTCACCTTGCAAATGATATCATCAACACCTTTTGGAAAATGCAACCTTCCTCCTCCCCATTTCTCCAGGCCCCCAGATGTGGAGGCATTTTGCCAATCACAATTCATCTCTGATTCCTTTATTCTGACCTTTGAATGTGACAGTGTGACAGCAGCTTAGTTAGTTTTTTATAATGTACCCTTTGGTCCTCACAGCTAGGTGGCTATTGTTATTTACATTTCACAGAAGTTCCCAAAGTGAGGGACCTACAAATAGTTCAGTCACTAACACCCTCCCCATCATGGACATCTAAAGTGTGTCCTGCCTTTGCAGAGGCATTTGACAAAGTCTTACACTGTCCCTAAGGATAAAGCTGGGAAGAATGGACATACAGGAAGGCTCTATGCTTCTCCCTATACCTCCTAGATATCACTCATCAGGAGAAAGACATAGCAGGGACATTTCTCAGAGTGGTAGCAACTACAACTCTAGGAGGGTACTCTACCAAACTCATTTTATTTACTAATACTAGGATGTTGAGCTTCCAGTAGGGTTGAAGGTCAAAGACTCAGGGGTTGGGTGAAAAAGGTAAAGGGATTAAGAAGAAAAAAACACATAGATAACAGCATGGTGGCTGCCAGAGGGAAAGCAGTGTCGGGCAGGTAGAAGAGGGCAAAGGAGGGATAAATGGTGACAAAAGGAGACTTGACTTTGGGTCGTGAGTGCATGATGCATTAAGCAGATGATATGTTTTGGAATTGTACACTTGAAATCTGTATGGTTTTATTGAACGGGGTCACCCTGATAGATTCAATTAAAAAAAAAAGTAAAGGAAGGAGTGGCCCCGGTGAGCAGTATTTCATGTAAGAGGAAAAATCCTGGGAGTTTCAATGGCCTACCAAGTTCTGAATGAAATGCACATATTGTGATATAGGCCCTTTAATAGGCATTTATATGGAGCTTATTATGTGCTCAGTTATGAGTGTTTCACAATTTTATCTCAATCCCTGTCACAACCCCATGAGTAGGGAATATATTTATCACCATTCTCGTTTATCAGATGAGAAGGCTGAAGCACAGAGGGATTGAGTAATTGGCACGAGATTACATAACCAGCAAGTAGCAGAAGAAGTAGGATCGGAACATCAGAATCTGAACCCTTAACCAGCATTGTCTACCTCCAACCTGTGGTGTTTGGATCAAAGGAGTCCAGGCCTGCTTTCCTCAGTGTCCCATTCTGGATGGCCTCTTTATGGAGAACATGGACCAACTTCAGGGTCTCCAGAGGAAGGTGATGATGAGGGTCTGAATACCAGGCCATCTGAGGAACAGGAAGCATTTAACGTGGCAAAAGGAGCCTTGTCAAGTTATACAGCCAGTCATCAGACACCTGAGGAAGAGGAGGCAGCTTTGTTCCCAGAAACAGATCAAGCCAATGCTGGTGCCCTTCTGCCAAGACTGGGAAAAGATTCAAACTGAGTGAAGATTTTATGTCTCTGAATGCCCCTTTCAATACTCAAATTTCTCATTTTTATTAGATATATGAGAAAAATGAACTTCAAAAATAATTGGAAATCAGCAGGCTATCCAAAACATTTATATGTGGGTATAAAAAATAAGGTACTAAATCAAAATTTTGACTGAGACACTTATTCAAGTTAGGTAAAATTTGAAAGAAAAGTGCCAGACCAGCAAGTAGAAATTTCAGTGCAGATATTTGAAAACGTTTCCATAACTCATGAACCACTGCTCATTTCAAGAATGTGAGGATTGAGAGAGGAGACTTTGCTAAACAGATTTCTTCAAAGGAATCCTTTGTCATTTCCCTTATCCCAAACCCAGTGTAGGGGGCTATGGTGGGACCACTAGTTGAGCTGTACATGTGTTTCCTGCATTGCAGGCTAATGTGGTGGCCTGGGCAGCAGGCTCACCTGCCTTCGCAGTTCGTCAGGACAAAGGATGCCTGAGGATGTGCCAGGTGGGGACACTCTAAATTCAACTCAAGGGTAGGCTACCGCAGCAAGGAGAGTTTCCAGAAATCTACAAGGCTAAGTAGGAGTGAGCTGTCAGTTGAAGGAAAATAAGTATCACTAAAGCACCCATAAATAGTGTAAAAACAGTTAATACAGTCTTGTGCTCTTGTTTTGATCTTGGAGCTGGGCATAAGGTGAGAAAAGAAAAAAGAGGTCCACTATCCCCCAGTCCCTGCAGGAGGCCAGTGTGCTGCAGAACCTTGCTGGCATTGGGCAGAGATTTAGTGTTATAATGAGGTTGGAGTTTCTTTAATTTCTAGAATGCACATGTTAATTCTTTTGGGACTTCAAAATGGTTGCTTGAGCAGAAAAGTCATGGGACCTGTTCAAGTGTTCATCTGAGGCCACGGAGGATGAATCCAAGAATGCATTTTAAAGGGCTGTGGAAGAAAAGAATAAAATTATTGGCCAGGTGCCACAAGTTGTGCCAGTTCAGAGTAGGGTTATATATACTTCAGGTGAAAAGTAAAGAGCATCAGTGTGCTTGCTTGATGCTACGTACTTAAGATAGTGGAGGATTTAGTTGTAGGAGCATTTAGAGTGCAAAGGAGTCAGGGTTCAGCAGACTGCCTCACCAGATAAAAACACAATGAATGCTTGAAAGAAAACACCCCACAAAATTACCAGGGTTCTTAAGTGGATATTAATCTGTTGGTGGTGGTTGAAAACAACTTTCTTACGCAATTATCATATTCCCCAAAGTCATGACATATCTTCAGACAGTCTCATAGCAAGCAGTTTGGGGGGGGTGTTTTTTTTTTTTCTTTAGGGAGTCCAGGCTTATGGGACATGTTCAAGGTTTTATTATTTAGACCAACTTTTAGACAGGATGGTCATGTTATTTTTGGCTTATTTCAGGGTGCAAAGTGATATTTTCCCCCTTGACTGAAGTATATGAGAAGTGCTTAGTCTTGTTGGAGAGGGGGAAAGTATGCATTTTTGCTTTTTCTTCCTTGCAAATGTCATTCTTCAAACTGTTATGATGTGGCTGAGATGTGAAGTAAAGAAAGCAGAAACTGAGAACCTATGAAATGCTAAAATTAGGGATGTTAAAGTCCAGGTTTAATTGTTGCTTGTGTTTGTGTTCCCAAGATCTATGCAATTTTTGCCCGACTAGAGAATGTAAGTAAATTTCATAACCCTTCAAGTGCAAGTATCTTATAAAGTTCAAGTAATTATTCTTCTGAACGGCATTTGTTTTCCTCATGTATGTCCTTGGTAACAGCAAAAACGACAGTAAAGGTAAAGGCAGGGCAGGCTGAGGGGGTGCCTTCCTATGGGTTGGCTCTGAAGTTGCCTGGCTGATGAAGAAAGAAAAATTAGGAGATGAGTGAGGCTATATGGTTGGCAACGTAACCTGCCTTTCTATGAACCTTTGTGTAGATTTTCCCAGATAACGTAATTCTCTCTTGTCGGGGGGGGGGGGGGGAGTAACTTTAAGATGAAGATCTGGAGATCTGGAAGCTGTATTATGTAAACCTACAAATACTCCTTTCAGAGCTTCTTTAAAATTTTTACTACATTATCTCAGTAGGAAAGGAGGGTACACCTCCATTTCTGGGAGTCTGAAACAGGGCCAAGGCTTCAAGAAGCATGTATACCTTGAATATTCATTTGATATTTGCAGGTACTCTGTAACATATCTGTACTTGTTTAATATAAAAATTACCCTCCAAGTCTTGTCTTAAAATTGATGCTGCAGGAGAACATACCAAATATGCTTTAGACTTTGGGGCTTATTTAGCAGATGGGGGAACTACTTTGTGCCCCTCACTCCACGCGGTCCTCTCTGGCTCTCTCCTGGCCAGACCCCTTCATGCAAGCTGAGGAGGCCCTGGGTAGCTGGGCCTGGCTACCTCTGCTCTACCAACCTCTGGTTTTCTTGTAATCATGGTTCGTACTAGAGTAGCAGTGGGTGGGGTAGGTGGAGAAACTAGAAAAGACACCCACATCCCTAGTTTAAGAATCCCAGACCTAGGAGGATAAGATGATCCTCAGAAAGTGTAGCCTTCCTACTGCTCTGTCTCCAGCTCTTAAATAAACCGCTGCTTTGGTTTAAATTTATTTTTCTGTGGAATAGAGATGGAAATGCCTCATTTCTCTCCTTTTTGTTTGGTTGTCAAAAGAATGATTCCACTTCAGGCTGTAAAGAACAGCGTGTGCTGCTTGGAGACAGATGCCATGAGCAATACCTGCAAAGTACGCTCACTTGCCAAATCATCCTCTAAGCATTCAAGAAACTGCCAGTCTCACTCTCCTGAGTCTTATTGTGCCAAGTGTTTAAAAAAACTATGCTAATTAAAATGGAAAGGGTGGTTCCTTCCCCAGTACCATTAACCTGATAATTCACCTGGCCATGATGTTTTATAACATAGCAGCTATGTGTATCCATATGAGAGGCAAAGTCAGATCCTTAGGGAGTCTGATTTATACTCTTTCCTTATTAAAATGATTCAAGTTATCCATGTGGTAGATTTTCAGAGAAGGGAGAGAGTCCTCATGGGTTGAAATAGTTGGACAGGACTCCTTGGGGGAAGTGGTGACTAAGCCTGACCCTCGAAGGTAAGCAGAAATCTAGAGAGAAAGGAGATGGCAGTCCAGGCTGGCAGATGGAACAGAGTGGGCAAGGGTGCAGAGAACCATCTTTGAGGACCCCTCTCAGGTTCCTATGCCATAATGAGCCCTCCTTTTCTTAATGAATCTTTTTCTTGAACATTTATTTTTATTAAGTCATTTTTTATTGTTATTCTATTGCTGTTGCCCCAATTTTTCCCCCTTAGCCCTCCTCCACCCATGTGTGTGTATTTGAGAGTTCAAGGGGGGAGAGGATGATCCGAAATATAAGCCTGAATTCTTTGGGATTACAGCCCTTAACTTTTCATCCTTCAGTAAATCTTTTATAGTTGAGCTCTCAGTGTTTAGAATATACTTGTTGGGTACTGGATTGACTTACACTAATTTTAGCATGTTCAAAACTAGTGTTCTTTCTCCTTGAAGGACATGCTGATGTGAAAGTGATAAATGTAATTGTTGAAGATTGCATATACTGGAGTAGATTAGTGGTATTTTAAAAATAATTTTATTTCCAAAAATACATATATTTGTTGTTTAGTTATGGTAAGAGTGATTGGTATAAAGTAAGTCATTTTTAATGGACCTTCTAGGGCAGTTTTTATGACTACCTTATCAAAGAGAACATTGTTATTTTAAAGATTTGTTCCTGCAACTGTATTAGTTTCCCAGGGCTGCCATAACAAAATACCAATGACTAAATGGCTTAAGCAATAATAATTTATTTTCTCATTGTTCTGCAGGCTGGAAGTCCAAGATAAGGTGTTGGGAGAGTTGGTTTCCTCTGAGGGCCAAGGTAAGGATCTGCCTCTCCTTGGCTTGCAGATAGCTGTCCTCTTGCTGTCTCTTTACATCATTGTCCTGCTGTGCATAAGTGCCCCTGGTTTCTCTTTCTATGTTCTTATTGTCTCTTCCTATAAGGACAGCAGTCAGATTGGATTAAGGCCCACCTAAAGGCCTCGTTTTATCTCAATCACCTATTTGAAGACCCTGTCTCCAAAGACACTCATTTTCTGAAGCACTGGGGATTAGGACTTCAATATATGAATTTGGGGGACACAATTTTTATATGCACTACATATACACACACATACATGCACACATATACACATAAACATAATTTTTACAAATAGACACACACCACTGAGTTCGTGATGCAAGTGGAAAGCAACTTGGTATTTTGTTAAGTTACAGAATCACAGATCTGGAAGGGAATTTCACTACATCCCTTTTGGTCCTTTCCTTTGCTTTCAGAGAGAGTGATGTGTAAGCTGCTTCAGGGAGCTACTGTGTGAATGCAGTAGCTAGAGGCAATGTAATGCACATGCACATGGAAGTATCTGCTTGCTGTGAAAATATTGATGTCAGACTGCTAGCTCTCCTTTCTTGCAGAGAGAGGAATGCCTTTACTGTGAGATTGTATCTTCCCTACTTGGACGGTACTTGAAATGACTTTTTTGCCTACAAAATGATCATTGTTAATGATAGTTGTTCTTAAAAAATTCCTTACTTGGCAAAATAAAAACATCTGCAACCCTGTTTTCTAGGTCCATAAATTCTAACTGGTCTCCAGAAGATCTTCCCCAAAGACTGGAGCCAGTTTGGTGAGATTAAAGCACTTCCTCTCTGTCATCGGGAAGCAACTGACTCAATGTAACCCATGAGAAGGCCCTGGAAGCCTTAGAATGATGGCTTGTGATGGGCTTCTGCTGACATGAAGTGGGCTACTGACAGGGACAACAGAAGCTAATCAAAAGGAGAGTTTGGGAAACGGTGTATTTCCAGGACTAGTCAGGGTGAGGGGGTCATGGCTGGCACGGCACAGCACAAATGCTCTCCCTGAGGTAGAGAGGATGATTCCTCACAGCCGAGACAGAGTATTTCTAAAGGAATCGCCACAGGACCTCTTGAAAAGAGCAAAGCTGGATCCTTGAAGTTTGGCTACGGAGGGAGAGTCCAAGTGGGAGGGGTGTCTGGATGACCCAGCACCATCTTTGCTCACCTGGAGTGCTCCTTTGCTTTGAGGATCTCTCAGTTACCCTCCCTCTGAGTACATTGGTCAAAAAAGTATTGACTTAAAAAATTACTTCCTTATTAAAAATTTTTTTTAGAACTTTTAAAATATGCATACATAAAATTTACCATTTTTATATTTATTGATTTATTTATTGATTTGAGAGAAAGAGAGAAACATTGATTTGTTGTTCCACTTATTTATGCATTCATTTGTGGATTCTTGAAGGTGCCCTGACCAGGGATGCAAACAGCAACCTTGGCATATCAGGGAAAATGCTCTAATCAACTGAGCTACCCAGCCAGGGTCAGAATTTACCATCTTGAAGTATACAGGTTGGTGGCATTAAGTACATGCTAACCATCACGACTGTCCATCTCCAGAACTTTTTCATCATCCCAGACTGAAACTCTGCACCATTAAACAATAATTCCCCATTTGCCCCTCCCCCTAGCCCTTAACAACTCATTTTACTTTTTGTCTCTATGAATTTGAATAATCTAGGTACATAATTTCAGGGGACTCATGTAGTATTTGTCCTTGAGGTTCTGGCTTATTTCACTTAGTATAATGTTTTGAAGGTTCATCCATGTTGTAGCACATGTCAGAATTTTCTTTTTTTTAGGCTGAATAATATTCTGTTGCACATACATCGTGCATGTTGTTTATGCATCTTCCAGTGAGTGTACCTTTGGGTTGCTTCTACCTTTTGGTTATTGTAAATAATGTGGCTGTGGAGATTGTTGTACAAATGTCTGTTTGAGTCCCTCCTTTCAATTTTTTTGGGTATATACCCAGAGATGGAATTGATGGATCATAATATATTCCATGTTCAAAGTTTTGAGTAACTGCTATACTGTCTCTCATAGCAGCTGCACCAATTTACATTCCCACCAGCAACTTATAAAGGTTCCAGTTTCTCACATCCTTGCTAACACTTAATTGCTTTCAGGTCTTTTATTTTAAATAATAGCCATGCTAATGGATGTGAACTAGTTTCTCACTATGAAGTACTGCTTTTTGATAGTTGGTCATTGACTTGAATTTGGTACTTTTAAACACAATTTTACTGAAGGTTCAGGGAAGGAGCAAAAATAAATAGACAGTATTGGAGTCATGAAGACCCAACTATAATAGAGTGGTCTACTTGAAATTCCACTAGGGTCTTCAACATGCCTACAATTTTTTGAAGTCCAGATCAGGAAAAGCAAGGTCCAGAAAAAGGCATGAGTTAACCCTATGACATTTCTGTGTTGAAGACCCCAACCCCACCATGGAAGTGACCTCACTTTGTGACTGCAACAGAGCATCTGTGTTGGGATATAAGACAAACAGCATAGTGTCCTGGCACATGTGTAGGAGGAAGAGGGGTCTATCCCTGTTTAATTATATAGTTCCTTTGCCCTAATTCCACATTCACCAGCTACTCTTTTGATTCTAAATTTTGCTTCCCAGACCATGTAAACATACTCTGGTCTGCTTGGCCATTTTATCTCTTATTATAATTCAACAAATTGATGCTCTGGTTGTAAATTATTCTCCTATGCTTGGTCAGTGTGACTCAGTTCAGAAAGGCTTTCTCATCCCTAGTGGACTGTGAAAACCCAGCTTCCTAAATTTGCAGAGCTGGGCTGAGGTGTGGTCATGGGGACCACTGTCCCTGCTACCTCCACACTGAGCCTTGCCTCATCAATTCTCAGGAAATTCTTTCCAGATGGAGGTTTTACACTTTTTCCTGGGGTGTGTTTTACCTGTGTGGGCAACTAAAGTCTCTGTTAGAATGAGAGAACTTGGGTCTGAGGTTCAGGGATGAGAAAGAGAGTGAAAGAAGATAATTTTTTGGCTTCTCTACATTGTAAGAAATTGATTCAGCAAGTATTTATTGCATGTCTCCTATGAGCCGGGCCTTGTGTGGGATGCTGGAAATACTGTCGCGAGCAAGCAGGGAGGCCCTGCCCTGATGGTGCTTATGAAAAAGAGTCGGAAGGAAAGAGGAGGCCATGAGAGGACTGGTCTATGTAGTCCGATCACAGACTGAACTATGGTGTACATATTGCAAAGATCTGTTACTGTTTCCAGACATCTCCAGAGGGCTCAAGGACAGTCATTGTGTCTCAGCACCTAGTAGTCATGCAATAAATATTTGCTGGACTGAACGAGGGAGTGGGACAAAGCCAGGAAGCATTAACTTTAAAAACTACTTTCTAAATTAGGGGAAAAGGGGACAACTGTAATTGAAAAACCAAAATTAAATAAATAAATAAATAAATAAATAAATAAATGTGGGCAAAAGATCTGAGTAGCATTTCTCCACAAAAGTGCCAAGAAACAGATAAAAAGATGTTTAAGGTCAACATCGTAAACCATGAGGAAAGTACAAATCAAAACCACAATGAGATTTTACTCATACCCGCCAAGATGTTTGTATTCAAAAGACATATAATAACAAGTGCTAACAAGGATACAGAGAAACTGAAACACTCACACGCTGCTGGTGCAAACGTAAAATAACGTAGGCCCTTTGCAAGATAACCTGACGGTTCCTCAAGAAATTAAATTCGGAGTTACCATATGACCCAGTCCTAATTATATACCTAAGATAAACAAAAATAATGTCCGCACAATAATCTGTATATAAGTGTTCGTGGCAGCATTATTTATACTAGCCAAATGTGGCACAACCTAAGTATCTGTCACCTGATGGATGGAAAAGTAAAATGTGTATCTATTTATACATTAAAATATAGTCTATATTTGGACAGAAAAAAAAAAAACAACTACTTTCTAGCCTACTTACTACTATGTAGGTGCCCAGGGCATTACTGGAGGAGGTAGATATTGGAGTCTAAACCCCTTACTCTCTTTGTTGTACCAGCTGATGGAAGAAGGACACTCACCCATTAAGTAAGTGTCTCTCCATATCAGGTGTTGGATGAATATCTAGTTCCACAAAATATTAAGTTCTTATCTGGTCTTGGAAGTTGTTCTTCTATTGGCATTCATTCTGATTTTAAGACAGAGAAGATCTTCAGGCTCAGGAACACTTCTTGTTCCATGTTTTGCTCCTAGAAACAAGTTGCTGCTGTGAAGTCCAGTGGGAATAGACAGGGACATGCAACCAGAATATCTTGGCCAGCTATCAATCACCATGTTTTCGAGTCTGCTGAGTAACTGAATACCTTCTAGGAAATATCAGGGAATGGCATGAAAATGTTGATAGTATAGAGAAATCTTGGAAGTATGTCCATTTACAAAGGAAGAAGGAACCCATTGTGTTAGTGGTCAGAGTGTCAGACTTCAGAGGATACCTGCTCAGGTCAAAAGATAGTAGCCAGACTATGGGTGGTGAACACACCATACAGTGTACAGATGATGTGTTGTAGAATTATGCACCTGAAATCTGTATAATTTTGTTAACCAGTGTCACCCCAATAAATTTAACAAAAAGGAAAATATGCCTATACTTAAAAAAAAAGATAGCAGGTGAAGAAGAGAGAAGATTCTAGGGTCCTAGATACATGACCCCTTTAACTAGAGGAAATAAAAATTCACACCCTGTGAAAGGAGTTACTGACTTAAAATGGATTCACAGAAAAGAGATCTGCAAACTTGAGAATAGAAGTGATAAGCGCAACTAGAAGGTGGTGGTTTGCACGGAATCTATACAAAGAAGTAAGCTGGGGAAGGGGATCATGTCAGCATTTAAATATATATATTTTATTGATTATGCTATTACAGTTGTCTTAATTTTCCCCATTTGCCCCCCTTCCACCTGGAACCCCCATTTCCTTCAACAATACCCCCTTCATTCATGTGTATGGTCATGCATATAAATTCTTTGGCTATTGCATTTCCTATACTGTTCTTAACATCCCTCTGTCTATTCTGTACCTACCAATTTGTTATTCTTAATCCCTGCACCTTTTCCCTCATTCTCCCCCCCCCACCTGATAACCCTCCAAATTATCTTTATATCTATGATTCTGTTTCTGTTATGCTTGTTTACTTAGTTTGTTTTAGATTCAATTGTTCATAGTTGCAATTTATTGCCATTTTAATGTTCATGGCTTTGATCTTCTTTTTCTTAAATAAGTCCATTTGACATTTCATATAATAATGGCTTGGTGATGATGAACTCCTTTAACTTTACCTTCTCTGGGAAGCACTTCATCTGCCCTTCCATTCTAAATGATAGCTTTGCTGGATAGAGTAATCTAGTTTGCAGGTCCTTGCTTTTCATCACTTTGAATACTTTTTGCCATTCCCTTCTAACCTGCAAAGTTTCTTCAGAGAAATCAGCAGATAGTCTTATGGGAACTTCTTTGTAGGTAACTGCTTTTTTCTTACTGCTTTTAAGATTCTCTCTTTATCTTTCACCTTTGGCATTTTAATTATGATGTGTCTTGCTAGGGTCTTCTTTGAGTCTGTCTTGTTTGGGACTCTCTGGATTTGTATGTCTATTTACTTCACCGAATTAGGGAAATTTTCTTTCATTATTTTTTCAAAGAAGTTTTCAATCATGCTCTTCTTCTTCTCTTTCTGGCACCCCTATAATTTGAATTTTGGTATGTTTAAAGATGTCCTAGAGGCTCCTTAGCCTATCCTCATTTTTTCTTCTTGCTGTTCTGACTGATACTTTTTTCTTCCTTATATTCCAAATCATTGGTTTTATTCTTGGCTTCATCCTCCCCACTATTGGTTCCCTATAGATTTTTCTTTATTTCATTTAGTGTAGCCTTCATTTCTTCCCTTATGTTTTTGCTGTACTCAATGAGTTCTTTGAGCATCTTGGTCACCAGTGTTTTAAACTCTGCATCTGATAGGTTGGTTATCTCTGTTTTATTTAGTTCTTTTTCTGGAGTTTTGTTTTGTTCTTTCATGTGGGCCAGGCCATTTTTCTTTGCCTCCTCCATTTGGCCCCCCTGTGTTTGTTTCTGTGTATTAGGTGGAGCTTCTGTGACTCCCTGTCTTAGTAGCGTGGCCTATTGTAGAAAAGCGCACTTGGTAAATTGAATAGGGAGGAGCCTTAAGATTGCTAGGGTGGGGCAACTTGGTGCACTGCTCTGTGGCTCTGTGTCAGGGAGGGCCAGAGAGGGGACAATACCATTGCCTGGCCTCTGGAGTTTTGTCTGGGAGGAAGCTGTCTCCCAGCATTTGTCTTGATACCAGACACTTTAGTTTCTCCCCATATGCCACTGGTGCCTTTCCAGCTGTTGCCCTGGTGCTGAAGTCCAGAGGGAGTGAGTTGGCATAATTCCTAAGTTCATTGTGGGCCTTGTAAGAGGAGACTCATGAGAATCCTGCAGTTTCTTCCACTGCCCCAACCCCCACTCATTCTTACAGCCATAAGTTATGGGCACTTATCTTCTTGGCACTGGAACCCTGGGCTGGGTGGTCTGGTGTGGGGCTGGAATACCTCACCCCCAAGGTGTCACTCCTGATTTTTATCCACCACATGTGGTGTGGGACCCCCTGTCACACCTCCATGCCTCTCTGCATCTCTTCCCCTTTTACCTGTCTGGTTGAATGTGGCTTTTTAAATTCCTTTGTTGTTGGATTTCCATACGGCTCAATTTTCTGACAATTCTGGTTGATAGTTCTCTTGTAGTCTAGTTAAAATTTTTGCTGTAGTTGTGCTAGGAGGCAAGCTGTGTTTACCTACACCTCCATCTTGACCAGAATAGGTAACATGTCTCAGCATTTTTAAAGCACTGCCCTGGGAGGAGACTGCAAAGGCTTTGATTTTAGAGGGTCAAGCATGGTTATTTGCTGGGATATGTTGCCTTATAGAAATTCTTTAGAAATATTCAGCTGGCTCAGGTCTAACCAAACTTATAGCCGGCAGTCTCTCATCTGATCTCTGTGTCGTCCTACCCACCTTGATGCAGGTAAGTGGAGTGCACCGTCAGTTCTGATTTGGATGCCTGGTCACATCTCTGAGCAATGAGGGAATTAAGCTTCGGAAGCTGTGATTCTCAGCCACTAGAGTGTGGCCTGGTGGGGACTTTACCTTCGGTTTCTCAGATGCCTTTGTGGGAGATGGATTGGGTGATGGGTCATGAGGGTGACTTCTCTGCATTGTTCTAGGAACCATTGTTCCTAGAAATAGGATGAAGGAAGACATAAGAACAGATAACTAATGAGACTTCTTTGGCCCAGACCAGAACAGAGGATGGTGTCCTGAGGGGCATGCCCATTTTGGGGGTTTGTATATTAAAGAGAAAGAATATAGAATTACACTGCAATTGGGAATTTTGATCTGAAATCTGAATGGGCCATTAGTCCTTCCTCTATACAAACTGGTCTTTGGGTCTGTGGCACTGGCTGGCAGCTTCTGAAGTGCCCTTCTAGTTACTCAATCTGGCTGTGCTATTGTGTGTGAGTGTGTGTGTCTGTGTCTGTGTCTGGGCATGCTCATTTTTCAGGGTTTATAGTCATCTTTTGGATTTTTCTTAATGTGTTAGTCCTGTGCCTGAGTTGGCAGTCACTTGGAAAACTCAGCTGCTGATGTTTACCCATTAACATTGAAATAAAGTTTGTCCAATTCCAAGGTAACGACCCCTGTGGTGTGTTTATCCATCATAACCCACCAAGGCTATTGATGAAGAGCCTTTATTCACTCCATAGAAGGTTCCATGTCCCAAGACATCTCCCTAAACTTGGGAGATGGAGAGAATTGCTTAATCTGGTTTTAAGAAGCAAACAGAGTGCCCAGGAGTGGTCTGGGCACCTATGTTGGAGGAGGAAATATTGGATAGTCAGAAGAAGGGATGAAAGTTTTGGGAACATGGAAGGGAGAAGAGGTGATGTTTAGACAGCCGTGAGAGGCACCTGGGGCCTGTGCACCATGCTCTTTCTTTTTGGGTTTGAGGTATCTTTGCATCCATCTCCCCCAAGAATATGGCTTAAACTACCCCATGTACAGGTAAACTTCCTTTTCAGGTGTGGCTTTGAGGCGAGGTCATAACTTCTTATTATCATTGGCAAGGGTGCCTTCAGCTGCTTAAAAGAGCAATTAGTCTCTATTGCTGCTCCAGGAAGCTTGGTTAGGATGTTTCCTCTTGAGGAAGTTATTTTTAAAGATGCCATTATCTTGAAGAATGAAACACTAAGAAAGTATGGGTTGTGGGGAGCACAGGAGCTGGAGGTGCAGAAGGCAGCCACTCCTCCCAGCTCCACACTTGCCGTTGGCTGTGTTCAACAGACAGCAGCTGCCTGCTCCCAGCACACCAAGTGCAAGTGGTGCCAGGCGACCTTGCCCTTGCTGCCTGTTTTGACCCAGATGTTCCTCATTGCGGTGAGAATATCAGACTGTGGGGGCAGCTACCCAGACATGCTGGCATCTTCCAAATGGTGAAATGGAGACAGCTTATGTTTCTGAATGCTCAGAAAGGCAACCTTGGGTTTTGATAATGGAGCCTAAACAAAATACTGTCTCACGGCAGCCTTCTGCTTGCTGCGGGTCATTGTGCACTTGATGGCCAAACTGGTCGCTTTGAGACTTGGATGAAAAAAATACTGCCCTGTGGACTTTTGCAGGGGTGCTAGGGGACTGCTTTCCAGGAGAGGTGAGAGGTTCTGTCCTCCAAACCTCCCTTTGGGCTTCAAGACCTGAGAGAGAAAAGCAGTGGAAACAAAAGCCCTCCTTTTATACAAAGGCCACCAAAACGGTGGTTGCTGGGGAGAGGTTGTCAAGCATTTCACTTTGCTTCCCTGGAGAACCTCTGATGGTGTTATTCACTGAGAACCTCTGGCTCTGTTACTCACTCACTCTTGTCTCCAGGTATTTGTCAGGGCAAAGGACAGCCTTCCCACTTTCAGGGTCTTTGACCACATGACTTTCATCACCCTTTGGTCTTTCTCCATCCCTAAACGGTTCATATAGATGAACAGGAGTGGTATAAGGGGGAGAAGGACTGTGAAAAGACTTTCTCTATGGGAGGTAACCAATTGGTATTTCTTGTATCTGACTCTTTCACAGATATATTCTATTTGGTAGTCCTAGGCCTCTCTGAGGGTGGTAGTAATGTTTCCTTCTGACCCGAGAGAGTGACAGGAAGGCCGGGGGTGGGGGCCAGTGCTGTGCACAGATGTGGAGAACGGCATAGCTGGGGGAGAGCTGCTTAGACAGAACATGGAAAACTCTCTCCCAGCTCTATTTTCATTGTTTTATGTAGTTTTTGCTGTTTTCATATTAGCTTTTTTTTTGACACTAGATGAAGCCGGGTGCTTCCCTCTGCTCTGTTTGTTACATCGTCTGTAATGTTGATTTCCAATGAAATGATGTGATCAAAGCAGATTTCATCATATTTCCCTTAAACAAAAAGAAAGAGAGATTATTACCATATTTTTGATCGATGGAACAGCATGAGTGCCATGATGTACATGTTCCTCATTATAACTTTTAAGCCATCTAAATAAATGTCTCCTGAGTTATTTTTATTATAATTTTATTCATTTGTCTAGAATACATTGATCAATCACCTACACGGTGACTTTGGTAGAACTGGCTGACAGAGGAGTTGGTAATGCTGAAAAAACAAATCTAGGCTTTTCTATCCCAGACTAGCATTTCTCAGCTAATAATCGTAGTCCTGGCTACTATTTATTGATCTTTACCTGGATCCTGGCTACTCACATGTTATGCAGTATCAGATTTGGTCTTTAACAACAATTCCACAAAGTAGGTACTGATATCATCTTTATTTTCTTGATGAAAGAAATGAAGCTCAGATCATTTTTTTCCATGGCTCTAGAGGAGGGGTTGGCAAACTCTATAGAAGACCAAAAAGTAAATATTGTAGCCTTTGGGACACACTCTATCACAACTACTTAGCTCTGTTACTATAATACTAGAAAAGTCATAAAAAATTATAAAACCAAGCAAGGGTGGCTGTGTTCAATAAAATTTTAATTATGGCACCAATATTTGAATTTCATATAATTTTTTCATGTCACAAAATATTAGTATTTTTTTGATCTTTTTCAACCATTAAAAAATGTAAAAATCATTCTTTACTTGCAGTCTGTACAAAAACAGGTGGTGGGTGGGGTTTGTGGACCCCCGTTGTAGATGATGAGCGTATGCAGGAAGGAGGAGTGGATTAGAATGGGGATGTAGCAAGGGAACGCCTACCAGAGGGAACAGAATGTGTGTAGGTAGCAGAGATCATGAAGTATTTGAGGAAATGCAGTTGACGCAAGTACAGTTTGATAGGGTATGTGGCACAGTCAGAGGAGTCATTAAGCCAAAGTCATGACCTTTTAGGACATTTTAAGGATTTTGGACTTTGTCCTTGGATCAATAAAAAGGCATTAAAAGTATTAAGCAAAGAAATGAAAGGGACAATTTTTTTTTTAAAGGTCATTGGCTGATGTGTGGAGAAAGGATTGCCATGGGTTAGGAAGAGTAGAAGTAAAATAACCAGGATCGAGAAGTGGGCCAGGTGGGTGATGATGGTGGCTGTTAGTGACCGCAGCCGGGATGGTTTTCTCACAATAGCATCCTTGGGCAGCCAGGATGATGGGTTTTTCAGATGAGGTCAAAGTGGCTGGAGAGGTGAGTGTCTTGCCTGACCACACAGCAAAGGCAAGTAGAGCACAGATGAAGACCCTCATCTTCTAACTTCAAATCCGGTGGCTTTTTTCCTGTATTGTGTGAAATTCTTAACATTCTCAAATAGAAATTATGTTTATCCTAACCTGCCATTTATCTCTGAACCCTACAACTGAAGAGCAACTCCTCTTTCTCTCTCATAAAATTCTGATGAATGAGGCTAGTTAGCCTCTTAGGTTTGCATTGTTAATTCTCATTTCCTGAGGAAATTAATTTTGTAGTTGAGGAAAATAGCCTCATGTTCAAATAAGAGAAAGGCCAAAGATGATACTGTGGTGATGGTTTTATGTTATGTTCCTGCTGGCGTGAGAAAGGTAGCTGAATACTTATTTAAAGGTCAGCTTTTCTTAAGATTTGTGTGGCTTTGTTTCCCAGATGAGAATTGGTACATTCTCTTCCACCTTTCGAGGAATAATTCACCTGGCTGTGCACTGGGCGTCATGCTCTGATTCTGATACTGGCTTGCATCTCTGGATCAGAGCACTTCCTCTTTTGAACAATGTGATGCCAAGGGGTTGCAGTCTGTTTCTGTGGGGGATGGGGGAGGGGGAAAAATGAGACTCATGCCTTGGAGCTGAAGTGTGGTGGTGATTTTGCATCTTCTTCTCAGGGGGTTGTGCTCCAGAGGTGGCGGTGGCTGATACTGACCTATGGTAGGGGTGGGAGAAGAGGAACCTAAAAAAGATTTTGGTGGGTGGGCCCCAGCACTGGTAACTGCTCAGTGAATCTTGGTTTTGGCTGGTATTTCATTCGAATTACTGTTCTTTGTTCCTTTTCATTCCTTCCCCCATTGTAAGGGAAGGTCTGTGGTGTCCTGGTCTGTGTCTCAAGCATCTCCTTCTATCCCATGTCAACCAGGTGTTTCATCACCAAAAAAAGATTTATTCAGGAAAAAGAAAGGGTTGCAACCCAGAGCAGCACACGGGCCAAGCCATGTGCACACTCTGATCTGCATGCCAAGATGGAGGGTTATTTATAGAAGGGAGAAGAAGCTAAGGGACAGCAACGTTAGAACCATAGAGCTCTACTGTAAACTTAGAACTTGTCCTGTGGAGTTCTCACATGAAAGGTTCTCATGATTACAGAGTGCTAGAACTTCCATCCATAAGTCCTAGCTCAGCATAGATCTTCCTGACTTATGTTTGCTTAAAGTCTCAGTTAGCTTTTATCACCCACAGTGTGCAGTGTCTTGCACACAGTAGGTGCTCAGTATTGAATACTGGCTCTATTGATTTGTCACCTTTGGCATCTATGCTGCACAGTGCAACCTCTTCTCTCAAAGAAGTCAGAATTTTCTAATCTAAAATCATCAGAAAGAGGATACTTGGGACGCCCTGAAAACAGGACAAATTTTAGGAGTGGGCAAGAGTCAGGCTTCCCTTGAGGGTCTTCCCCCATAATGCAGCTTTTGTTGTTCACTTTCCTTTTCTTCACCCCATTTCATTAGACTTAGGTTGCATGTCTTTATTGTTGCATAATAGTGGCTCAATAGATACCAGCTGAGTTAGTTCACTTCTGATACTGATTTTATTTATTCTTTGTAGGCTCTTAACCTACTCACATGGATATAGGTGGTGAGGCTGAAGATGTAAGCTTAGAGATACTCTCCTCCCTTCCCTTTGTTCTTTCTTCAGCTATTGAAAGTTGATTATGTGCCAGGCACTGGGTTAAATTCTTGGGAACAACAACAAAAGAAGACATGGTGTCCGACACCAAATACATTCTAGTCTAGTGGAGAGATAAAAAGGAAGAATGGTCATTTGGTATGAGATATGCACCTCCTGCCCCACCCCCCACCAGCCTCCATGAGGACCTCTCCCTGACCTAGTGGATAGGACCCTTCTTGAGGGCTTTTCCTGCTGAACTCCCAAAGGTGGCCAAGAGCAATCAGAGTACCTGAGCTATTGTGAATGAATTAACAGGTTCCGCACTTGCCTTTCTCCATTTATGCAGGGTGGAGATGTCTGCCCAGAGGTTAATTTCTAACAGAACATCTCATCAATCTGCATCTAATTCTGATTACACCTGGGAATATGAGTACTATGAGATTGGACCAGTTTCCTTTGAAGGATTGAAGGCTCATAAATGTAAGTCCTATACAATTCTCCTTGTAAGCTTAATATGAATTTGTCTTAACCTGTGAAATCCCAGTGATTACTTTTCCTGAACATTCTCTTTGTACAGGACTCTGTCTTTTACTCCCCAAAATCTCAAAAAACACCTCCTCCACACAAAGACTGATTGCTCAGGGATGGTATTACATGAGGGCTTTCATGATTCTGAGTGACAAGGAACTTGAAAGACTCACTTAGTGAGGAAACATGAACCAATATCATTCTTAAACTGAGATGTTTTATTAAAGCATTAACAATTCCAGCTCTCCCAAACTGTGTGAACATTTAAATTATCAAAAATGTGACAAAAGTAGAATCTGGAACTATTTATGGAAGGACCTTGTTTTGTAACACATGGTCAGCGACATCGCTCAGCTCCCCTGGTTTTCTGGGGTTGGGGAGCAGTCTACCTGTGCACCTTCATGATGATGGACAACAGTAGCCTGCAGTCCTTCCTAACACTGTGTTTTGTGAATCGTGTGTCAGGTAATTGAAAGGTTACTGTCCAACTCCAGTTGTAACTGAATGCTGACTGACCACTATGAAGCATCTTTGTTTTCTTAAGTGGAGTTGACACAATGGGCAGGAACTGCTGCCCACTCCCAGGTCCTGTTGTGGGTGCATGATCAATATTCCAGAGATGGTTGTTTCAGAACTAATATCCACAGCACTACCAACATTTTAGGTTGGTAACTGGTTTAGATTAATGGGACACATTAGGAAATATAAGACACATTAGAATTGGAGATGCAAATGTGGCAAAGGAAATGCTTTTGTTCCTTTAGTATTTCCTGGCAGCTATCATACTGACCTGTCTTGCCATTCATGATCCCTCCCACCCAATTGCTGCTCCTTTGCAAGGAGGACTTTCTTTTTTTTTCTTCAGCTTTTTAAAAGTATAACTGACAAATAAAATGGGAATATACTTAAGATATACAGCCAGGATTTGACAGTTGTGTACATTGTGAAAGGATTTCCCACATCAAATTTATTAATGTATTAATAACCTCAGATATTTTATTTATGAGAATATTTAATTTCTACTCTCATAAATTTTAATTATACAAAACAGTGTAACCAATGATACTTATTCATTTTATATCTGAAAGTTTATTCCCTTTTACCAGCATCTCTCTGTTTCCTCCACTCCTCCCTCAGCACCTGGCAACCACTTTTCTACTCTCTGTCACTATGAGTTTAATATTTTTAGATTTCATATGTAAGTGATACCATGCAGTATTGTCCTTCTCTGTCTGGCTTATTTCTCTCAGCATTATGCCCTCCAGGTTCACCCATGTTGTCATAAATGACAGAATTTCCTTCTTCTTAAAGGCTAAATAATAGTCTATCTGGTGGATGTATGTAGGTGTGTGTGTGTGTGCACATTTGTGTGTGTCTATCACCTTTTTTTTTTTTTTTATCCATTCATCCATTGATAGATCCTTTAGGTATTTCCATACGCTGGCTGTTGTGAATAATGCTGCAGTGAACATGGAAGTATAAATATCCTCTTCAAGATATTGGTTTTATTTCCTGTGAATATATATCCATAAGTGGGAATGCTGGATCTATGGTAGTTGTATTTTTAATTTCTTAAGAAACATCCATATTGTTTTCCATAGTGGCTGTACCAGTTTGCATTCCCATCAATAGTGTATGAGAGTTCCCTTTTCTCCACATTCTCGCCAGCACTTATCTCTTGTGTTTTTGATAATAGACATCTGAACAGTTGTGAGATACCTCACTGTGGTTTTGAGTTGCATTTCCCTGATAATTAGTGATATTGAGCACCTTTTCATGTACCTGTTGGCCATTCAGATGTCGTCTTTGGAAAATTATCTCTTCAGGTTCTTTGCCCATTTTAAAATTAAGTTTATTTATTTATTTTTGCTATTGAGATATATTAACTCCTTATCAGATATGTGGCTTGCAAATATTTTCTGCCATTCTATATGTTGTCTTTTAATTTCATTGATGGTTTACTTTGCTGTGCAGAAGCTTCTTAGTTTGATATAGTACCAACTTCTTTATTTTTTCCTTTTTTGCTTTTGCTTTTGGTGTCAAATTCAAAAAGTCATTTCCAAGATCTATGTCAAGGAGCTTACCTTCTATGTCTATGAACACTATTTTGAACTCTATCAGGTAAATAACTTATCTCACTTCATTAGATCTGTTTCTGGAGATTTATCTTATTCTTTTGTTTGGAACATATTTCTCAGTTTCTTCATTTTCCTTGACTCTCTGTGTGGTTTCTGGGCATTATATACAAAATCCACCTCTGCCAGTCTTGATGCAATCTTGCGTGGGAGATAAACCCTGTCATTCAGCCAGCTCTGAGCTCCTAGTTGTCTCTCAAAGGTTTATGATTGCCCAAGCAACCATTGTTATTCTTAGTGATCCCCAGTACTTGGGGGTGTGCCAAGACCTCTCTGTGTCCCGCATTGGAGGGTCATGGTCAGCAACTAGATGCAGTCTGATTAGAAGCCAGACCCTCAGGCAGCAGCTGGGAAAGTATGTAGTTAAATCCTTCCAGGGAGAAACTGGGAGATGGGCATTTTTGTCTGCTCTCTCTGTGCTGGCCCTTGTGTGTAGACATGAGGGGTGCTCCTGCACTTGCTAAGAACTGCTCCTTTGTTTACTAAAGTCCTGTGGAACTCATGAATGCAAGCCCCATTGCCTGTCAGAGCCAGGAGATCCCTTGGGTAGCTGTTGCAAAAGCTGAGGCACCAGACCTGTGTACAATGTCCTTTCAGGGAGATATAACACATGATTTAATTATTGGAGTGGGCTGGAGGGAGAAGGAAGGTGTCCAAAGGCTTCTCTGGTCTCTGGGAAGGGCCAGAGCCAGCCCCCAAATGCCTGCTAAATTAGAAGCCTGAACCTTAGGCAGCATCTGTCAGAGTAAGAAGATAAACCCCTTTCAAAGAAGAGTGGGAGATGGGTGCTTTTGCTGCCCTTTCAGCACTGAGCCCTGGGGGCATAGCCATGGGGAGGGCCTATGTGCCCATAAAGAACTGCTTTTCTGTTTGCTGTAGTCTTGGGGTCCTCATGGATGCAATTCAGAACTAGGTATTTTGGGGGCCCATCTCTCCTGTGGGAGTTGAAAATTTGAGGATCTAGATGGACAATCCAGACCCTTCCCTCTTCAGGGAGAAAGTGGGAGTTGGGGGTTCCAACCCCATTGTATGTTTTGTGCTGAGAAACAACCTTTGATGGTCATTTGATGTTTTCTCTTACCCTTAGTTTTTAATCTGGTATTAAACCTCATAATGTATCAGATGTGGACATATGTCTGACATATGTTTGGTACTAGCAAAGTGGACATTCATTCATTCCACATATGTTCATTGAGCACCTGTTTTGTGCAGTACTATTTTAAGCATTAGAGATACAACAGTGAACAGAAAAGACAAAATATCTCCTGTTATAGATCTTGCCTTGTAATGGGGGAGACAGACAATAAATAAGTTAAATAAACAAAATACATCAAATGGTGATAAACAAAAAAGCAATAATAAACTAGGGATAGGATGTGGATCATGGAGCTAAAAGTATAGCATGGCTGTGGAAGGCCTTACTGAGAAAGAAAAAATTGGTAGAAGACCTAAGGAAGTAAGAAATTGAGCTATAAGATATCTAGGGAAGAACATTCCAAACTGCACACTGCAATTGTGGAATGCAACCTTCAAGTAACAAGGAGCTAGCATGGTACCAGGGGAGTGGATAAGAGGCAGAGCAGCAGGAGATGAAGTCAGGTAATGAGAAGAGGGTATTCACCCCTAGAGGTCATACTAAGGACTTTGGCTTTTTTGCTGGGGGGGGGGGGTTGTCATTTGAGGCTTTGGGGATGAGGAGTGGCATCTGGCTTAGGTTTCAGTAAAACCACTTGGCAGCCAAGGAGGGAAGGGGATGAGACTGGAAGCAGAGATCAGTCAGGAGGCTATTAAGACTGGCCCGTGGTGGGGGCAATGGAGTAATGAGGAATTTATAATTCTGGATATTTTCTGAAGATAGATCAGACAGGATTTGTCAATGGATCGGCAATGGGGTGAAAGAGGAAGAGAAGCGCTCAGGATGATTTGGAGGTTTGTGATCTGAGTAACTGGCAGGATGACGTGCCCTTAACTGAGATGGGGAAGACCGTAGGAGAAGCAGGAACATCATGAGCTCAGTTTGGGATCTGTTAATTTGAGACCTAAGACATCCGAGAAGACATGGTGGGGAGAGTTCAGTGAAATCTGAGTGTCATCAGCCTATAAATGATATGCACACCCAGGAGATGGGTGAATGAGTGTGGGTAGTAAACTACAGAGGTCCAGGAATTGAGTTCTGGGGCACACTAGCATTTAGAAACTGGGGGGCATTGAGAAGACAGCAGCAAAAGAGCCTGAGTGGAATTTACAGAAAGACAGACAGAAAACCAGGCAGTTGTGGTTTCCTGGAAGCCAAGTAAAGAAAGGGTTCCAAGGGCGAGACAATGGTCTGTGTCAAGTGCTATTAGGTCAGATTAGTTGAGGGACGAGAGTTAACTGTTGGAATTAAAATGTAGACGTCGTTATTGGCAATGATTTTAAAAGCAGTTTTAGTGGAGTGGTGGGAGTGAAAGGCTGGTGGAATTGGTTCAAGGTAAGAAATAAGAGGGAAAAGCTCTCAAGAATTTTACTGTTCAGGGAAGAAGAAAATGGGACATTGGCAGAAGCAGAAGCAAAACCTGTAATTCGATGAGTGGACGTGGCTACATCTTAGCAGGACCATTCAGGCTGCTGCGGTGAGGAAAGACTGAAGGAGTTTCTCTTACTCTGAGCCGCCACTGGCAGCCACATCCCATGCTTTTATCCTATGCCAGCGTGCAGATAATGCCCGATAGTGCACGGATGCAGCAGCGGGAAGAGGGGTCATCGAGCTGAGAAGCAGAGGAGAGGTTCCGAAGGCTGGGAGTAAGATGTGTCATTGGGAAAACAGCACAGACAAGTGCTGGAACATCGCTGTCGGCTCCTTGCCAGGAACTCATACCACAGAACTGACCCTAATGCCTTAGGAACCCCAAGTGGTGTGATGACAGGGTTAGCTCTCGTGTCCTGAATCCTCTGTTTCAAGTTAAAGATTAACCTTTGTTTTTCATACAACCACAGGATGGAAAGGTCACAGTTTATTCCTAGGATATGGAGAGGCAGGACAATTGGGTGGTTGCTACATGGAGTAGAAAAAACGCTACCTGGCGAACAGGACCGTACTAGTGAAAAGCGTGCACCTGTCAGCTTTCAGCTCTCAATTCCCTTCGTTTACTGGAGATCAGGTTAAGGGGAAATTATTTTATTATGACACATCCCATTTGGAATTCCCGTGGCAATCTGCTCTACCCGCTTACTGTAATGCTTGCTAAGTAACTCAGTCTCTGGACAAGCAAGGCTTCTCTTGGCTTCCTTAAGCATGGACTCATTCGAACTTCACCCTGTGTAAACCTCTATGCTGACTTCCTCCCAGGAAAGGGTGTTTTGAGGAAGACCAGGGGCTGTGTGTTCCCATTTTACCACAGTGCCCCTGCTCTTGAAATGTGGCATATAAATAAAAGTTCAAGACAGTCTGTCAGTATCCTCCCGGGAAGGGGCTTAGGGTGAGAGAGCACCCTGGGGTCGGCCCACATGGCTGAGGGTGAGGTAGAGGAGAATTAAAGGAAATAATTGGAGGAAGCAGATGTTTGTTTGAAGGGGGATATGAATAAGCAAAACTATATAATTAAGCAAGGATAGATGAAATATGTTGTGATGAGAAACATAGAGGCCACATTGTCAGGGAAACATTTGGAAATACTGTTGGGTCACAGAGCTTCTCAAATTTTAACCACAGAACCTCCACACTGTGCTCTCCCATGATTCTCTGCAGGCTGCGACCCTCTCCTCCCTCTCATTATTATTGCTTTTTGATCAGCTCCCTGGGGCACTAGCAGGGCAGAGGGAAAGGTCTGGACTGGGTGAAAGGCACCCCACTTCCACCTCTGTCCACTCTGGGTTTGTGACGCAGAGGACGACAGGCGTAGCTACCATCTACAGTGTGGAAACTGTCTGGATGAGGACCCCTTCCCAGTAGACAGATTTGAAAAATGAATAAATTAGATTAAATTCTCAATTGAGGACTTAAACATAATGCCGGTGTGTCATTTTTAGAACTTGCCTTTGCTCTGCAGGCAGTTGATGAAGCACAGTATGCTGTCATTTCTTTGTACAATGGCGTTTCTAGTCTGTGCCCCCATAATTGAGATGTTATTGTTACATGTCAGTTGCACTTGTTTACCCATGTTTTTTGGAGCTTGTCCTTATGCCTTTTCTAGGCCTCATTTCCATGATATTATAAAGCAAAATTAATAATTCCTATTTCTTTGGCATGCTTACCACCAGGAAAGATACATTAGTTTTGCATCTAGAGTGCTGATTATTCAGCACACTGTTGAATAAAAGTTGTTTACCTTTAGGCAATAGTATATGTAGAATAAAAGTATGAATTATACAGAGTAAATTGTTAATTTGATTTCTTCACTTTAGAAAAAATGAATTAGAATTTAATTAGAAGAATGCTTTGCATTTAAACACATTTAGTGTATAAGCCATTCATTTTTTAAAAATTACTAACATTCACACTATATTCCCACATAGATTAACTTCTTAGAATAAATCAGAAAATGTAAAATAATTCAACTCTGTTGTCTCCCCCAGATTGGAGACCTATTACGTATGTGCAGGATCTGTGGACGGTCCAGTCCAGTCACATCCCTATCCCAGAGACACATCCTTGTGACTATTACCCAAGGGAGGGCCCATGTAGAGAAGTACAGACAAAAATGCCATGGTGTTCAAAGGAGAGAATGAGCACATCAGTTGGTGAAATTGGTCCAGGCTTGGTGAAGAAGATGGTGTAAGGAATGGGCTTTGATGAATGGATGGACTTTCATCAGCTCTAGGTTGAGGGAAGTTGTTCTAGACATGTAAAGGTAAGAGCCCTAAAAAGGCATGGGGGTTAGGAAGTTTTACTCTAGGAGTTACAGGTAAATACAGGGACACAATGTCCTCTAGTCTGATTGGAAAGATGGGTTTTATATTTTTAAGTATATTTCATTGATTATGCTATTATAGTTGTCCCAATTGTTTTCCCTTTTGTTTCCCAATTGTTTCCCCATCTGTCTGGTACCTCCCTTCCCACCAGCAATCCCCTTAATCCTGGTAGTTCATGTCCATGTGTCATGCATATAAGTTCTTTGGCTTCTCCATTTACTTTACTATTCTTAATGTCCTCCTGTCTATTTTGTATTTACCAGTTACGCTTCTTGGTCCCTGTACCTTTTCCCCCATTCACCCCCTTCTCTCTAATAACCCTCCATATGATCTCCTTATCTATGGTTCTGTTCTTGTTCTAGTTGTTTGCTTAGTTTGTTTTTGTTTTTTGGATTCACTTGTTGATAATTGTAAGTTTGTTGTCAGTTTACTGTTCATAGTTTCGATCCTCTTTTTCTTAATGTATCCCTTTAACATTTAGTATAATAAGGGCTTGGGGGTGATGAGCTCCTTTAACTTCACCTTGTCTTGGAAGCCCTTTATCTGCCCTTCAATTATAAATGGTAGCTTTGCTGGATAGAGTAATCTTGGTTGTAGGTCCTTGCTTTTCATTATTTTGAAGACATCTTGCAAGTCCATTTTAGCCTTCAATGTCTTTTTTGAGAAATCAGCTGACAGTCTTATAGAAACTACTTTATAGGTAATTCTCTTTCTTTTCTCTTGCTGCTTTTAAAATTCTCTTTATCTTTAACCTTTAACATTTTAATTATGATGTGTGTTGGTGTGGTCCTCTTTGACTCTAGTTTGTTTGGAATTCTCTGTGTTTCCTGGATTTATATGTCTATTTCTTGCCCCAAATTGGGCAAGTTTTTCTTCATTATTTTTTCACATAAGGTTTCAATTTCTTGTTCTTCCTCTTCTCCTTCTGGCACCACTGTGTTCATGTCCATGGGCCATGCATGTAAGTTCTTTGGCTTCATTCTTTTCTACATTATTATTAACTTCCCCCTGTCTGTTTTGTACCAACCAATTATGTTTCTTAATCCCTGCACAATTTCCCCATTTCCTCCCCTTCCCCCTTCCAGCTGAAAACCCACCAAATGATCCCCATACCTAGGATTCTGTTCCTATTCTGTTTTGCTTAGTTGGATTTTGTTTTTGTTTTTTAGATTCAGTTGTTAATAGTTGTGACTTTGTTGTTATTTTAATATTCATAATTTTGGTCTTTTTCTTAAGTAAGTCCCTTTGACATTTCATATAATAATAGCTTGGTGATGATGAGCTCCTTTAGCTTTACCTTGACTGCAAAGCACTTTATCTGCCCTTCCATTCTAAATGATAGCTTCACAGGATAGAGTAATCTTGGTTGTAAGTCCTTGCTTTTCATCACCTTGAATACTGCTTGCCAGTCCCTTCTTGCCTGCAAAGTTTTTTTTGAGAAATCAGCTGATAGTTTTATAGATACCCCTTTGTAGGTAACTCTCTGCTTTTCTCTTACTGTTTTTAAGATTATCTCGTTATCTTTCACCTTTGGCATTTTAATTATGTGTCTTGGTGTGGTCCTCTTTGGGTCTAGCTTGTTTAGGATTCTCTGTGCTTCCTGGACTTGTATGTCTATTTCCTTCACCAAATTTGGGGAGTTTTCCTTCATTATTTTGTCACATAAGCTTTCAATGTCTTGCTTTTCCTCATCTCCTTTTGGCACCCCTATGGTTCAGATGTTGGCATGTTTAAAGTTGTCCCAGAGGTTCCTAAGCCTCTCCTCATTTTTTTCAATTCTTGTTTCCTCATTTTGTACTGGTTGACTGTTATTTCTTACTTATGTTCCAAATCATTGATTTAAACCCCAGTTTCCTTCCCTTCATCACTGGTTTTGAATGGCTTTTCCTTCGTTTCAGTTAGCATCGTCTTCATTTAGCATAAGAGAAGCCTTATGCGTTTGCTGTACTTAAGCATATTTATCAAGCCTGTGAGCATCTCTATCACCAGTGTTTTAAATTCTGCATGTGTTAGGTTGGCTATCTCCTCATTGCTTAGTTCTTCCACTGGAACCTTGATCCGTTCCCCCTTTTGGGCCATACTTCTCTGTCTCCTCATCTTAACAGGCTCCTGTGTTTGTTTGCCTCTCTATCTTAGGTAGAGCTGTTACTCCTGTTATGTTGTAAGTGGCGAAGCCTTAGGGATTTGTCAGTACAGGGCAACCCATTTCACCACATTATGGTGCTGTTTGTGGGGGAGGGGTCTTGAGAGGGAACAATGCTGCTTGCTCAGCACTTGCCCCTGTTCCAAGCACTTCTCCCACTTCATATGGGACTGGTGCCTCTCTAGCTGTTGCCCTGGCTGTCATTCCCAGAGTGGGTGGGTCTGTGGACGTTCTAGGACCATGGGAGCTCTCTAAACAAGTGGACTCTGCTGAGAGACTGGCAATTCTTCCTCCGTCCTAACCCCCACTGGTTTGCACAGTCCAAAACAATGAGGCCTTATTTTCCCTGGCACTGGGACTGTGAGCTGTGAGGTCTGGTCTGGTGCTGGGAGCGCTCCCCAGGTGTCCCTCCCGACTTTTTAAAATGTGTGACTGTGCTTTCCACCAGCCTGCCACTGCCGCTACACCGCCACCACCACACTGTGTCCTCTCCGCCCTGGCTCTGCCCCTCTTACCTGTCTGGATGAATATTTCTTCTTTATATCTTTGTTTGTTGGACTTCCATGCAGCTCAATTTTCTGGAAATTCTGGTTGTCTCTAGTGCTGAGGTAGTTGTATTCCTTCTTAGTTGTGGAGGGAGGAGCAGCTTATCTGTCTATGCCTCCATCTTTGCCGGAAGTCCACTTTTTCACTTATGCTTTTGCCATACTCAATCATTTCTGTGAGCATTTTTATCATCAATGTTTGAACTCTATATCTGTTATATTGGGTATTTCTTCCTCACTTAGTTCTCCTCTGGAGCCTTGATCTGCTCCCTCTTTGGGGCCATACTTCTCTGTCTCCTCAACTTGACAGCCACCTGTGTTTGCCTTTGTGTCTTAGGTAGAGCTGCTGCACCTGTTACATTGTAAGGGGCAGAGCCTTAGGTGTTCACCAGTGCTTGCGGACCCATTTCACAGCCATATGGCTCTGTCTGGATGAGTATTTCTTCTTTATATCTTTGTTGGACTTCCATGCAGTTAGATTTTCTGGTAATTCTGGTTGTTTTTCTTTTGAAGTAAATGTAATCCTTGTTATGGTTGTGCAAAGAGGCAAAACTTGCCTACCTATGCCTCCATTTTGGCTGGTAGTCCTCAAGACATAGGTTTTAAATTAGGGGTAAGCTGGGAGAAAATAATTTTAACAATAATAGCTGATAAATGTGGGTTACTTCTCAGATGCTAGACATTGTATAAAGTGCTTTACTTATGGAATCTCTTTCAACTTAGGAAAGGTCAGGTCTATCTTTATTGAACAATTTTTCATAAAAGAGCAATATTGTCAGAGCTGTGGTAAAGCAGGTTCATGCAGAGATGAAGCACATGGAAAGATAGAAGACAACGCAGCAAGCCATTTGTGTGTTCTCAGTGAGAGATAATGAGGACGGGAACTATTCAAGCATGAACAGAAGTAAAAATACAAAATTAGGTTGGTTTGAAACAAAACTTATTTTAAACATTGTACTGTGGTTTCTGCTAAAACCTGTATTCTATAACTCAAGACTCTTCAGTGGACTCTTGGGGACCTAGATGGCCTTTGCTGTGTCCTAGGTTACTTCATTTGGATAGGAACACCAATAGTTAGTAAGACTGACATCTTTTAGTGTTAGCTGAGAACAGAACCTGGACACAGATTGTTCTCTGTTTCTCATTCCCTACATCTTATATGTCTGCAGTCAATGGAGGGGTCAAGATTGTCTCATAAGACTGTTAACATCCTATCTCATTTCATATACCCAAAAGCCCAGATTTATTGAACAGTCAAGTTTTCAGCTGCTGTGAAATATTAATCCCATATTAACTGTCTTGCAGATTCCATTGTGATTGGATTTTGGGTTGGTCTCGCAGTCTTCGTGGTTTTCATGTTTTTTGTGCTGACTTTGCTGACCAAGACAGGAGCCCCACACCCAGAGTAAGTTTGGGCTGTTCCTAAATATCTGTTAAGCTCCACAGGGAACTGAAGAAACAGACGAGACAGAAATAGTTATGGATAGCTGCCTGGCCCAAGTATCTGTAGGTAGGTTTCGCCTTTCCCTAACCTCTTGTCTGGGACTTATTTGCAAGTGGATCCTTATATACCTGTTTTTTATTTGTTTGGTTTTTTTTTTTTTTTGGTCCTTTCACATGGCCCTAATTCTGATTCAGGCCTGATTTTTATGTTGCAATACTTATGAAATAGGATGTATTTTCTCCTAGTCCCAAAAGAATTTAGATGAGTCAACAAACTAAAAACACTGGGAAAAAAAAAAAAAACAACAACAACAACAGCAAAGTAGAATGAAAACTAGTTTTAAAAAACACTTCAAGGAGTAGAGAAATAGTTGCTACTGAGTATTTGGTGGAATTAATCACTGACAATAAACACTGAGTTAAATACTGAGTTTCCTTGAAACTGGGATAAAAAAGGAAACACCAAAGATTATGTGATTCTCATAGCAGGATAAAGAATATTTGTGTTGGGCTTTGGATTTGAGGAGGAAATTACTACATGAGTGCTTGAAGAATGTTGAGTAGCATCAGAATGTAATTGTTCAGTTATGATTCCAAAGATCTCAGAAACGTTTTAGAGATTTTTTTAAAAATTAAAACTTTTAAAAAAGGGAAAAAGAACATATGTTGAATACCTTTTTAGTTGTCCCCAGCAGGCACAGGAAGCACACTCAACTTAGGTAATTAGAAGAGCGCTGGATGAAGGGACTGTTCATAAGTTGTGACCAGAGAGGAAGAAGCCCCATAGGACAGTACAGTACTCCAGGGCTAGTGATACTGAGGAATACATACCACCCTGATCTGAAGGAGCCCTGAATGGAACCTAGGAGTCCTTCAGAGAAGGCTGCTGAGAGGAGCTGTGAGAGAGGAGCTGTGACCTTGGATGGAGGGACACAGCTCCCCAATGTTATCTCTCAGAGAGGGAGCCTCAAATCAATATCCACACCCTCCTTTCCACCCTCCTTCCCATCTCTCACCAGCAGCGATAGCCTCCATCTGAGTCTGTTTCCCAGGGCACAGAGCAGGATGGGGAAGGATGGAAAGAGACCTGGTGTTCAGTTTTCAGCCTGTGCTTGAACTATAACAATTCAGCTATTTCTAGACCTCAGGGTCTGGGAAAAAATTAAACACATTTTACATGAAAGGAAAATACCATTTTATTGAAACATCTGGAGACATAATGTTGAGACTCTCTTTAACAGCCACTGAAAAGTCATGAACATCCCCTTTCTCTCTCCACATCGTTATAGACATTTGCACATGCCTTTGCTTCTATTATATTGGTCCATGCAATTTGAAAATATGATGTGGATTGCAATAGTAGCAAGAAAAATGAATACAAAATTCAGATTAGGGCACATCTCATAGAGTGGTCAGGGAATAATAACACCTCATTATCTTCCTTTTCCTTGGAGGAATGGATGAATTTTTGCAATGCAGTTATTGAGATGGATTTGTTATATGTAGGATATAGGTGATTGTACCCTAGCCCAAAATAGAACATGACTTCCTGTGATGGTTAATCTTGCAGGTCAAGTGGGCCAGGCCATGGTACCCAGATATTAGGACAAACAAACATTATCCCATATGTTTCTGTGAAGGTTTGTGTGTATGTGTGTTTAGTTGAGATTAACATTAAATCAGAATTCTTTGAGTAAAGCAAATCATTCTGTATAATATAGGTGGTCCTCATCCAATCAGTTGAAAGTCCTCCTAGAAACAGACTAATCTGCCTTAAGCAAAAAGGAATTCTGACAGAAGACTGCCTCAGACTTGACCTGCATCTCTGCCCTGAGTCTGCAGCCTGCTGGCCTACCTACAGATTTTGGACTTGCCTATCTCCACAATCACATGGGCCAATTCCTTAAAATAAATATCTATCTATCTATCTATCTATCTATCATCTATCTATCTATCTATCTATAGACAGATGAAGAAAACAAAAAGAGAAAGAAAGAAAGAGAGAGAAAAGAAAGATCTCTCTTACACACACACACACACACACACATACACACACACACACACACATGTGAGCGCGTGCATGTGCACCCTGTTGGTTCTTGGTTTTGTTTCTCTGGAGGCTCTTGACATGTCATGATGACCCTGGATAGCTGAGATTTGCATTTCCAGTCTTCCAACTGGCAGTTCAGTTCTGCTGCAAGTGGTTTCTTGCTTGATGGCAGCTCTAAATAACCTCAAAGAACAGGGGTCATTGTAACTCTCCATGCTTTCAGTTAGGTTAAGGAGAAAGTCTGACCTTTTTTTCACTAGTAGAATAATGGATCAGCCCTCTGAGATACACCTTAAATTCTTTTTGTAGTCTAGGGTAGTGTAAGATATGGCATTTTGTTGCAGTATATCAATAGAAAACTGGAAGGAACAAACATGCAGAAACCCCCCTAAAAAGATCAATTAAAAGGGCTTTTCGATCTTAATAAACTTGACATTTATTTGGCAGAGATTTTCTCTAAAATAGACACTATTTTTTCCATCCAGCGAACTTTAATATAAAATAACCCATTTTAAGTTTGCCTGTGATAATTAGGCATGGAGGAAAGAATGATAAATCATTGAGAATACTAATAAGACCTTTTAAAAAATATTTACCAGATACTAGGGGCTACTAATCACTTTATATACATAACCTCACAAAACCCTCACAAGAAGATGAAATAAACCCTGTAAGTGTTTGCTCTTTAAAGATGAGAAAAATGAGGCTGAATCACTTGTCTGAGGTCTCACAGGTTAAAAAAAAAAATGCTGCAGAGCCAGGCCAAAGCCTCTTGTCTCTGAAGCTCCTACTATTAACCAGTATATTAAGTGACCTCATATCAGTAACTTTTAATCTTCTTCTGATTGAACCAAAGATACTAGTAAGCAATCAGGTTTGTTTTCTTTTATCACGTATAGGACCAAGCATGGACTCTGGAGTCAAAGATTTCCAGATTTACTTATTGAGATTTTGCCTGGATTCTTAATGTCCCTATGCTTGAGATTCCTCATTTGTAAAAATAAAGTTGCACCTGCCTCCTAAGATTATGGTAAAGATTAAGTGAACTAATGCCTGTGGAGTTATGGGCATACACTGGACTCACAGCGGCACCCCTTTGGTGCTGGTGGAAGTCTGAATGAGAGCCAAAGGGTCTAGGTAAGGAGTAGGATGGAGAAGAAGAAACCTATCCTCTCATGGGACAGCCAGGCCCTAAGGATTCACGTAGCATCTCCACTTGTCAAAATGTTGCCTTATCTACCCCAGCTTCAGCTTGCATGTGTCTCTCAGTGAAACAGTCAGATGAATATAGAGAATCTACGTAGAGAATCTTGGTGATGGATTAAAAGGCCTGACATGTCTGAATTCTGATTGCTTTATATAGCATGCTCTCTGGGTAGTTTGTCATAAGAATAGTCACTTCCTTAATTAGTATATCATGAATATAACTCCAATGTTCTGGTTGAGATACCTGACCAAGTCTGCAAGCTCAAAATGGATTAGTGGTGAATCTACTATTTAATTCTATTTTTTGCCTCATGGAAGCATCGTGGTGTGGGGGTTGAATGGCTCACTAGGGTCTCTTCATTGCTGACACATGGGAAGGATATGTGTATCCCTTTGGCAGTAGGGAGACCCAAGGATGACAGAGACCACCACCGCTGCCCCCACACAGACATCACCAATCGATTGTGTTATCTTCTATGCATAGCCAAGACTTGGCTTCAGCATCATTTTCAAAATACCATCCCAGGAAGCCATCAGGAATCAATCACAGTTTACCTAAGAGAGAACATTTATTTGCCATCTTTTGGGATGGCAAGAGTTGAAATCTATTCTACTGCACAGAACTAATGACATCATAATAAAACAGGCAAAATTTTTCCCCTCAAGTTTTCAATGTGGGATCATATTAGGATAAGAACTTCATCAATGGGAATCACTGACTGCTCAGCAGCTTCTGTTAAGGGAGGAAATGTGCAATAGCTAAGACTAGGTTATAAGACAGTAAAAAATCAATGCTCCATATCTCAGTATCACACAGCATAAGTTTACTTCTTGCTCAAGCTGCATGCCTGCCGAGAGTTGGCAAGGGGTGGACAAAAGCCTCTGCACATGGAGCTGCAGAATCTCCACACTCAGCCTCCTGGGTTGCTGTGACAGAGAATATAAAGCCTGGAGAGCTCCCCTCCACTCTGCTGGTCTTCATCCAGGAGGAACACATCCCCTCCTGTCACAGCTCATGGGTTAGAGCCTGCCGCACACACCTGGCTGCCCAGGTGGGCAGGCTAATCTTCTGTCCTGGAGAAGAGAACCGGGTACCGATACACACTAGTAAAGGGCCCTGCAGAGAGAGAAAGGCTGTTATAAAACTGATATCACCTTTCTTAAAAGCTTTTAGGCCCAAGAAGCAGCATTAATGGGGATTATTTTCCCCATTGAATATTTGCTGTTGTGCATAAGGGAAAAAGCCCTCTCACCTGAATTCTTCATGAACAATAAAGAGAAAAGAACCATTTTCTCCTGCTTTCTCAAGTAAGGAGCCATTTACTCTCTATGCTGTCTTGTTAAAGCATTATGGCTCCATTATCATAAATATGCCGAAGAGAAAGAGTAACGGGAAGGCTTGGATCGCCTTTTTATGTTGAGTATTTTGGACTTACTTTAAAAAATTATCAAGCCCAAGACATCATATACCTTAAATATCCTACTTTGGTAGACTTTGCTAAGTGTACTTTGTCCAGGTGGGGAAGAGTGCAGGATTGCTCATGACCCTATAAAAATGGAAATTACACTTTACCGTGAGTCAGAATTTATATGACTATGGCACTGACTACCGGGTGTATATGATGCAACTAAAAGCTAATAGAAGGAAAGTGTCAGTGCTCAAGGTCTTTGATAATAACCAAAGCCACAGGAACTAGCTGGTAGGTGCATATGTGATGAGTGGTCCCCAAAAAGCCCTGTCACTCTGAGAGGTCTGTCCTTACCAACAGGTAGAAAATCTGACTATTTTTTTAATCTGATTCAACTTATACCTCTTTGTTCAGAAGTTACTTTTAATTCCTCATCAAGCTATGGGCTTGCTCAGGACTGTGCTGAGGGTTATACAAAAGCAGCGGAATTTTCCAGAGAGACTGACATCTTCCTGGAACTCAGTATTACCAACTAAAGCAACCAGAAGTCACTTTTCACACACAACCCTCACTGCATCTGCTCATTAAAAGACATGTTTAAGAAAATGAAAATACAAGTCACAGATCAAAAGCAAATCTTTGTAACATGTATATCTAACAAAAAACTTATTTTCAGAATATACTACAAAGCTCAAAAGAGAATGTTTACAATATCTGACAAAGTCCCTATATTTACAATATATTATCACATTTCTACAAGTCAACAACAAAAAACAACCCAAGTTTTAAAATGGACAAAGAACTCACACAGACATTTCACAAATGAGGTTAAACCAATAGCCAATACATATATGAAGAGAGGTTCAATATTATTTGATTGCTGAGAAATGCACATTAAAACAATGAGATGCCATTTCACTCCAACGAGAATGGCTAAGATTAAAAAGACTGACAACACCAAATGTTGACAAGGATGTGGAACAACTCTAATTACGATACATGTGGTGAGAGTGTAAAACAGCACAACCACGTTGGAAAACTTTGCGGTTCCTTATGAAGTTAAACACACATCTACTATGTGACCCAGTAATTCTACTCTTGGGCATGTACCTCCAGACTGATAAAAACATGTCTACAAAGAGACTTTCAAGAATGTTCATTACAGTTTTACTCATGACAGCCCCAAAATGGAAACAACCCAAATACCCTTTAACAAGAGAATGAATAAACAAATTATAGTGTGTTTATACAATGGAATTATACTGAGCAAGAAAAAAGACAAATGATTGTTACATGCAGCACCATGGGTGGATCTCAAAAACATGCTGAGAAAGGAATGCAGGTACAAAAGGCTATATATTGTATGATTGTATGTGTATGAATTTCAAGAACAGCCTAAATTAATTTGTGTTGAGAAAAAATTAAAAAGATTGCCCATAGGAAGTGGAAATGATCTGGAAGTTCAAGAACAGGCAAAGCTAATCAATGAAAATAGAGATTAGACAGTGTTACCTACAGGGGCTGGGAAATGAATGAAAGAAACTTACTAGGATAAAGGAAATATTCTATGTCTTGATTGAGGATAGTGGTTACATGGATGTATAAATTAATAAAAACACATTGAATCTGATACTTAAGATCAGTGGATTTCTGTATGTAAATTTCACCCAATGGCAGGATGAATAGGAACCGTTGATACATTTCAGCAAGTTGTTTCCATGATCACAGATTTTTACATATAAACCATTTAGTGTATCAGTCAAGGAAAGAAAAGAGGAATAAAAGCACAACCTGTTGAATACTTAGTGTGTACCTGACTAAGAGTACAAAGATGAACTTTTCCCTTGTTCTCAGACAAGGAGAATCAGACAAATCACTGTTCTCAACCCAAGAAATCATTGGGAAAAAGTTTGGTGGGCAGGGAAGGCATCTCAGAAGCCTTGGCTCTGCCCTGGGGAGGGCCAAAACTCTCTTGGACTTCTGTGCCTTTGTTCTTCAACCAGGGTGCCTAATGGACCCAATGTAGCCTGTGTTACGGAAGAGCTGCAGAACATAGCTAGGTTTCTGGGTCTGCTCTCCCACTCAGCTGATGCACCGGGCAGGTGGAAAAGCTGTGACTCAGAGCTTCTTAGCCCTGCAAGTGGAGAATGGTGTGGGCCCCAGACATCTTAATCATGCCTTGTCAAACATGTGACACCCTTCTTTTTTGCCAGGTATTATTTTAGCTTATTAGGTCACAGGTTGCTGACACATTCATCTTTGTTCTTGAGCATCTTTTAAACCTCAGTGAAGTGATAATTAGGGGAAGAAAATCACCTACTGAAAGACAAGGCCATTTAAATTTGCATTAGAGCAGAAGTCTTTCAGAGTCTCTCTAAAGTGATTTTTTCTTTAAACTCTGAATACATGACCTACTAAATGTTTAATGCTTTACTCTTTGCAAATCAATGATCTTCACATCACCTTTGCTCAGCAGACAATGAGATTTGTTAACCAGGCTTTTTACTAAAAGGAAAAACTCAGGCTTCTGAGAGGAATGCCTTGACTGATGCCACCCAGATAATCACAGTAGGAGATAGAGCTGACATAAAAGTCCCTCAACCGGCTGGATTACAAAACTTCTAGGATTACTGACCTCTGAAATCCAGGTGATTCTTGATAATTTGGAGGTTTGTAAAATATGATCAGATTTTATAGACCTGTAATTGAATCTATGCCCCTCCCACCTGTGGGAATTTGGTCATCAGCACTTTATCCTGAGTGATGAAGCTAGAAGAAAGAGAGCTGAGAACTGACATCCAGTCCTGGCTGGTGTGGCTCAGTGGATTAAGTACCAACCTGTGAACTGAAGGGTCCCTGGTTCAATTCCCAGTCAGGGCATATGCCTGGGTTGCAGGCAAGGTCCCTGGTTGGGGATGTGTGAGAGGCAACCACATATTGATGTTTCTCTCCCTCTCTTTCTTCCTCCATTCTCCTCTCCCTAAAAATAAATAAATAAAATATTTTTAAAAAACCCTGAAATCTAGATGGTCACACACTTGTCTGGACTTGAAAACATGTTCAGACATGATTTTTGCTCTTAAGGAGTCATTTGTGTGCAAGCAACTTCTATAAGTCTGGGAAGAAAGGCTTAAAATCCATGGGATAGCAGGGTATTCAATTTACCTGTACTTGTAGAAGTTATTTTATTCATTGATTTATTACCATTAAATTGCTAATTTGTTTCACTTTAAATATAACAAGAGATTAGGAACGTGGGTTTTATTCCCACTGCTATCATTAACTGGTTGTGTGACTCATCTGGACAGTCTGACTGTTCCTTGCCTTAGCTTATGGGTTTGTAAAATTGGTATAATAAGTCTTCCCCCACGTGAGTGCAATGGTCAGTTTGGAGAATCAAATGCGATAAATGGATGCAACAGTGCTTTGACAGACGTGAAATTCACCTCTGTGAGATATTGTAGCTCAGGCCAGCCTGATGTAGGTCAGTGTTTCTAAACTTGAGCATGAATAGCAATCCTGGAGGATTCTATGAAAATACAGATTACCCAGTCCTACCTCCAGAAATTCTGAGGGTCTGCCACTCAGGATTCTGCATTTCAGAAGCACTGGAAGTAATACGGATGCAGATGATCCAAGTGTCCCATTGAGAATTAGAAGATTCCTCAGTAATGTGTTTTTTTCCAGGAAGGTCCCTGGGCCCTCATCTGGGGGCTTTTGTCTTGGGTTTATCTGTGCATGTTCAGAAGTGATGCCCTTCAGTTCTGGTGGTCACACACTCTTCATAGGGACTTGCACTCAGTATGTGCTCAGTGGGAATATGCCAGCCTGACTTACACATCAAAAACTGTGGTTCTGCAGGAGAATGAGCTGGAGTGTAAGCAGTCTTTATTTCCCTTTTCTTTACAGCAACACAGAGTCTTCGGAGAAGAGATTCAGAATGAACAGCTTTGTGTCAGACTTTGGAAGACCTCTGGAACCAGATAAAGTGTTTTCTCGACAGGGCCATGAGGAATCCAGGTCTCTCTTTCACTGCTACATCAATGAAGTGGAACACTTGGAAAAGGCCAAAGCTTGTCATCAGGCCACAGCCCTTGACAGCGTTGTTCAACTCCAGGAAGCCATGAGAAACAGCGGACAGCCAGAGGAGGAGCTGAACAAGCTCATGAAGTTTGACATTCCCAACTTTGTGAACACGGACCAGAACTCCTCCTTTGGGGATGATGATCTTCTGATTTCAGAACCACCTATTGTTCTAGAAAATAAGCCAGTTTCCCAGACTTTGCACAAAGACCTGGATTGAGAAACGTGCTCTGTAGAATGTCTGTCTGAAGATGTTGGGGTGTGTTTGTATAGCAAGAAATCTTCATGCACCAAAATAGGGTGTGTGCATTGCGTGTGTGTGACAGATGGAGGCAGAGAAACAGAGACAGGAAGACAAAGAGAGAAGAAAGTTCCCTCTGAAGAGACCTGGTTAGGCTGAGTTTTTATACCTTTAAACACATTTGAGGCTTTGGGGGAATAAAATATTCACACTGTCTCATCTTCCTTGTTGAGAAATTGGGCCACATACTCAGTGTCATTGTTCTTGAATAGGGGTTATCACTCTGTGTTCCAGTCCTGCCCCCACCATGCTTTACCTTTAGCATTTTGCTTTACTTCCCTGGGCTCCCACATTTTTTCTTTTAAGATGAAAAGTCTGGAGTAGATGATCCATCTTGGCTCTAATACTTTGTGAATTTATGACCTTGCATCCGGATGAGTTTTGAGTATACATAAAACTGTGTAAACTAGGGCACTGGCTCTGATTTCTTATTGTAGGGCCCCCAAATGTCTGTACATTCCACTCAAGCTCAGCAGTCGCCAGGGGCCCGAGTGTCTACCAGGATGTCAGGACTCTCATCTCATACATCACTGTGGGAAGCATTTCTGTTGGTTGTGCTGAAACAGCTCTTCTGAGAACCTCTGGCCACCCATGTTCAAACCTGGGGACACTTCTGCCCCTCCATCCTGGAATGAGTATCAATCCATGGTGCATCTCATGGTACACCTGTCCCCAAGAAATGGAAGGGAGGTTATCAGCTGAGTGATGGAGGTGGCTTTTGTGTTGTCTGTGTCTTTGTTGGTCCATCTATGTCTGGTCGTACTTGTGCCATTGGCCACTGAACTAGGAAAGTGCTATTTGCAATGCTGTCTGCTTACTTGGCAGATATGTAGGTGACAGTCATCTGGCTAGTATGTGGCTTTGAGCTGAGATGGTGAAGGGGTTGTAAATCTACCAACAGTTGTTCAGGCTGGCCTGGTACAATACAGTAAAACCTGCACAGTGGTATCAGAAGTAATTTGGTTTTACACACCCAGGTTGCATGCGTGGCCTGCTGCTTATCTCTGGGTGGTATTTTTTATCATGATTTTGTTCAACTGTCTTGCTTATGCTAAAAATAAATGCATTTGATTGCATAAGAATTTTCTCTGGTTCTTTGTTCTCACACATCTAGTTTTTAAATTTCCTTCTTGAAACTATTCCTTGTTTATAATATCTCCTAACTTCTATCATCTCTAGGGTCTTAGTGGTCCAGTCATGTAACAGCTTTCATTTAGGAATTATTCCACCAAAGAAATCCCTTTCTCATAATGCCTTTTGAGGAAAATATTATTCTTTAAATAACACTACACACAACAAGGAGTGGGAGATTTTTTTGTAATTAGAGCTGCTATAACACATTCTTGCAAATAGTTACTTGCTATTTTTAATGAATATTTTCAGGAAAGAGCAAGAGTAGTGAAGAATGCTGATTTTGTTAACTTCTAATTGAATATTATTCATATTTACTTAACCAAGTATAAACCATGGGCTATTTCTTGTTAACATTAAATGCTCTTTAAATAGTATTTGATTTAGAGGTAGATTTATTAGAAGACTGAAGTGTATTTAAAAGTTAGAAAAATACCCATGACTATACCATCATTTTTATGAACTAAATATCAAGAACTGTGAAGGGTCTAAGATTTCATCTCTCTTGCATGCTAACAAGTTAGCTTGGCACAGTCTTGTGGATGCTGACAGAAGACACAGACGCGTGGGTCAGAGTCTAAGAGCTTGATTACAGCACAGCAGGCAGCATGTTGGTCCCTGCGTGCATTTCCTATTTCTGTCCAAACAAAAGATTCCAAACTCTATGACTTAAAGCAATACAAATTTAGTCTCTTGGAGTTCTGGGGTGCAGAAGTCCAAAATCAGTCTGAGTGGGCTAAATTCAAGGTGCTGTCAGGGCTGTGTTTCATCTGGAGGATCCAGCAGAGAATCCATTTTCTTGCCTTGGCTCATGGCCCCATATCACTGCAACCTCTGATTCTGCTTTACATCTGTCTCTGACCATCATGCCTCCCTCTTATAAGGAACCCTGTAAGTGATTACGTTGGATTACCCAGGATAATATCCCATCTCAAGATCCTTAACCACATCTGCAAAGTGCCTTTCGAAGTGTAAGGTAACATATTCACAGGTCCTGGGGAGTAGGACATAGACATGTTTTGGGGGACATTAGCCTACCACAGTCTTCCATTTGATCCCAAAGATTCACATCCATCCCACATGCAAAATGCATTTATCTCATCCCAGCATCTTCCAGTCTCAATTATTATAGCATCATCTCAATGTCCAATATATAGTATAAATCTTAACTCGAAAGTCCCAAATCTCATCATCTTAATCGCCTAAGTGAGGTATGGGTGAGACCCTGGGTATGATTCATCTTTGGGAAAAATTCCATCTGTGGACCTGTAAAACTGAAAAACAGTATTTGTTTCTAAATATCTGGAGTACCTGGAGGAAACCCTCCGTAGACATGGAAAGAGCATTCAAATTCCACAGACAGTGGCCCTAGCCAGGAACTTATATATTTTTTCTCATCAATGTTAGAACAAAACACCGTTGAACAAAACAACATTATTTGAAGAACTGAGTATCTATCTTACAGGTGCGATAGGGCATTCAGTATTTTGCAAAGCACAGAGCCAGTAAGTGGCAGACCAAGCTGGGTTTCAAGTCAATGATGAACCCGTGGAAGGTTTGAATGATTCCTTCTATTAGTTTGGAATTATCTGGTATATCTTTTTTTTTGGGGGGGGGGTCTCTAACTTTGGACTTCTATGTCATTCTTTTTAACTTTCAATCTATATTTTAAATTTAAACTTTGCTTTGTTGCAGGTAAACAAATGGAATCTGTAAATCTATCCTTTAACTTGCAAATTTATTCCATCTAAACATATTGTGATTACTGATGTTTCATTTCTAGTATCATATTTCGTGATTTTTATTTAGTTCTATTTTTTTCTGCTTTATGTCATGCAGCCTTGGTCAAGAGCATGGGATCTAGGAATAGTCTCTCTGGGCTTGGCTCCCTTCGCTTGCTAACTGTTACGGTCTTAACCAGGATACCTAATCTCTTTGAGAGTCAGTTTCCTCTATACAAAAAGAAATAATATCCAACTCAAAGTTTGTGAGCATTAAGTGATAAAAAACATAAAGTACTTGGAATAGTGACTGGCCTATTGTCACCATTACATTTTCCATGATATATTTCTTACAGTGATTCATCCATAGTTAGTTCATGTTCTCCATTATAGTGCCTTTAGATGTATTCTCTTTTTAAGCAAGTATTTTAGAGATAACTCCTGAATTTTATTTTATTTTTTAAAAGATTTTATTAATTTATTTTTAGAGAGAGTGGAAGGGAGAGAGAAAGAGGAGAGAAACATCAATATGTGGTTGCCTCTCGCGTGGCCCCATCTGGGGACCTGGCCCACAACCCAGGCATGTGTTCTGGCTGGGAATTGAACCAGCCACCCTTTGGTTCGCAGGCCGGTGCTCAACCCATTGAGCCACACCAGCCAGGAAAACTCCTGAATTTCAATGTACACACTAGATATTGAAAGTTACAGTCTATTGTTTAATCTACCCATTAAATTTTATATATCAATTGTTATATTTTCATAAGTTCTGTGTGGTTTTTTAATGTTATCTGTTCTTTTTCATCATGTCCTGATTTTTTCATTACACTTTCCATGATATATTTCTTACAATGATTCATCCATACTTATTTCATATTCTCTTTTAGACTCTTTTACAATTTTAGGTTTGGGAATACTAATCATCCTGGGGTTTTAAAGTCTGCATCTTCCACTCACAGTTAATTATTTCTGACTATTCTTAGTTGTGTGTGTGTGTATGTGTGTGTATGTAGTTTGTTGTATGAGCTTCTCTTCCGCATGAATTATTTTTTTCCTATGATTGTCCCATGAATCCTGGTTTATAAAAGTTTCACTGGAGAACAAATTTGTGTTTCTTATCCTTAGGCTCCAAGTGATTTGATCAATCTGGGATTATGTTTATATATATATATATATATATATTTTGCTTGGAGATCCTGCATAATAAGTGGAGTATAAATTTCCATCTCCAGAGAAGGAAAACTCTGATTCCAAAAAACCTCCGCTGCCTTGCGGCATACCTCTTCAGGGGAAAGGCTAAGGGAGTAAACCCCGACAGAAAATCCGGAGCCGGAGTCCCTAAGGCGGTTTGACGTTGTAGTCAACACCGGCAACTCCTGCGGCGCACCTGAACCCAAGCTGTATTGACTCCGTCTTTCCCTTGGATCCTTCAGCTGCGAAGAGAGGGGGGGTCTGCTGCATGGGCAACAGCAGACCCTCCATATCATCCTGCCCAGGCTCTGTAGCTTCAGCTTCACTGGAGAGGACACTCCAGCGTCATCGCAAGATGTCGATTCAACACGGGAGCAGATACCGTGTCACTCCTGAGTCGGACTGCACAGCCATTCTCGGCGGTGCAGATAGACTCTTAAGAAGCTACACCATCGTCTCTCGAGATCGACGGCTGCCAACAACAACAACAAATTTCCATCTCACATCCACGTGAAGCATGAGCTTAGGGTTTAGGTTTTTTAAGGGAGACTGTTTTTTCCTAGAGCCCCTGGTGGAACTGGTGTCCTCACCCCTTTCTTGTGTCCATGTATGGAGTTCTCTGAGTCTCCCTTTCAGTAAAAAGGCAGCCCTTTTAATGCCTTCCATGCAGGGGGTCTCAGTAAAGTAAGAGTGTACCAGGTATGAATCCTTTTTTCCTGAATGGACATTATGACCTTCTTCACTGTGCAGGTTAAAACCCCTTCCTTCCAGGGTGCTGTGGCATCAACCCCAAAGCTTCCTATTCTGGCTTTAAGTTTCCTATTTATTTTTTGTCACTTGTGACCTTCTTTTTCCTTCATGATTAGCTCGTGGTTATTTTTGTTGTATTTTATCCAGTATTACTAAAAGCTTTATGTTTAAAAGGGACCCAGATTAGCTCAGTTCACCATGTCTCTAGAACAGAAAGCTTCAGTTCTAGAGTATGTTAGATTCTACTTAAAAATGACATCTCAGTATATTTCCCTGGTGAAAATCTTTAATCTATTTTGTCCATCATTTCCTCTATTTTATTGAACATATTAATTATTTTATATTCTTTATTTGCCAATCCTAATACCTGGGCTTTCATTTGTTATCTAATGTTTCTTATTCTCATATTATCAATCATAGAGTCTTGACACTGCATCTGTAGGCATTTTTTATTATTCACTGAACATTGTTAGAGAAAAACCCATAGACTCTACACATGATGTCATCTTCCACAGGAGAGGTTTGTCCCCTTCCTATCAGGCAGATACGGTGATGGCTGATCGTCTCGCTCCAGTCAGGAATGGAGGTGGGACAGGACTAGATTGCAATTTTTAAAACAACATTGATGTATACTTAACAAAATACCCTTCATATGCATAAAGTGTACAATTTAATATATTTTGACATAGGTAAATACACAAGAAATCGTCATCACAATCAAAATAATGAACATATACATCACCCACAAAAGCTTTCTCATGCCTTTTTGTAATCCTTCCCTTCCCATCCCTTCCTTGGAAACCATTATTCTTCTTCCTGTCACTATACATTGGTTTGCATGTACGAGGTATTTGCATGAATGTAATCCAGCAGTATCTACTCTGTTACGCCGGGCTTCTTTCATTCAGCATAATGATTTTGAAATTCATCCAGGTTATTGTATCAGTATTTCATTTCATTTTATTGCTGAGTAGTATTTCACTTTATGGATAAACCATAATTTGTTTACCCATTTATTTGTTGATGAACATTTGAGTTTCTTACAATTTTTGGCTATTAAGAATAAAACTGAGACTTCCGGCCAAGATCGAGGCCTAGACAGACACGCTGTGTCTCCCTCCAAAACTAAGAAGGAATACAACTATCTCAAAACTAGAGACAACCAGCAGTTCCAGAAAATCGAGCTGCATGGAAGTCCAACAAACAAAGATATAAAGAAGAAATATTCATCCAGACAGGTAGGAGGGGTGGAGCCTGGGTGGAGAGGATGCAGTGTGGTGGTGGCAGCAACAGTGGCAGAAGTAGCAGCGGGCTGGTGGAAAGTCACACATTTTAAAAAGTCAGGAGGGACACCTGGGGAGTGCTCCCAGCACAAGACCAGACCGTGCAGCTCACGTTTCCAGTGCCAGGGAAAATAAATCCTCATTGCTTCTGACTGTGCAAACCAGTGGGGGTTGGGGTGGAGGAAGAAATTGCCGGTCTCTCAGCAGAGTCCACTTGTTTAAAGGGCCCCCACGGTCCTAGAACTTCTGCAGACCCACCCATACTGGGAACAATGGCTAGGGCGACAGCTAGAGAGGTGCCAGTTACATAGAAAAGTGGGAGAAGTGCCTGGAAAAGAAGTGAGTGCTGAGCAAGCAGCATTGTTTCCTCTCAGACCCCTTCCCCCCATATAGCACCACAACATGATGAAATGCATCGCCCTGTACTGACAAATCCCTAAGGCTCCGCCCCTTACAATGTAACTGGAGTGACAGCTCTACTTAAAACACAGAGGCAAACAAACACAGGATCCTGTCAAGATGAGGAGACAGAGAAGTATGGCCCAAAAGGGGGAACAGATCAAGGTTCCAGTGGCAGAACTAAGCGACGAGGAGATAGCCAACCTAACAAACGAGGAGACAACCAACCTAACAGATCCAGAGTTCAAGCACTGGTGATAAAGATGCTCACAGGCTTGACAGATATGCTTAAGTATGGCAGATGCATAAGGGAAGAAGTGAAGGCTACACTAAATGAAACGAAGGAAAATCCACACAAAACCAATGGTGAAGGAAAGGAAACTGGGGTTCAAATCAATAATTTGGAACATAAGGAAGAAAAAAACAGTTAACTGGTACAGAATGAGGAAATAAGAATTTAAAAGAAATGAGGAGAGGCTTAGGAACCTCTGGGACAACTTTAAATGTGCCAACATCCAAACCATAGGGCTGCCAAAAGGAGATGAGGAAAAGCAAGACATTGAAAGCTTATGTGACAAAATAATGAAGGAAAACTCCCCAAATTTGGTGAAGGAAATAGACATACAAGTCCAGGAAGCACGAGAGTCCCAAACAAGCTAGACCCAAAAAAGACCACACCAGGACACATCATAATTAAAATGCCAAAGGTGAAAGATAATGAGAGAATCTTAAAAGCAGTAAGAGAAAAGCAGAGAGTTACCTACAAAGGGGTGTCTATAAAACTATCAGCTGATTTCTCAAAAGACACTTTGCAGGCAAGAATGGACTGGCAAGAAGTATTCAAGGTGATGAAGAGCAAGGACCTACAACCAAGATTACTCTATCCAGCAAAGCTATCATTTAGAATGGAAGGGCAGATAAAGTGCTTTGCAGTCAAGGGAAAGCTAAAGGAGTTCATCATCACCAAGCTATTATTATATGAAATGTCAAAGGGACTTACTTAAGAAAAAGAAGATCAAAATTATGAATATTAAAATGATAACAAAGTCACAACTATTAACAACTGAATCTAAAAAAATAAAAACAAAATCCAACTAAGCAAACCAGAATAGGAACAGAATCCTAGGTATGGGGATCATTTGGTGGGTTCTCATCTGGGAGGGGGAAGGGGGAGAAATGGGGAAATTGTGCAGGGATTAAGAAGCATATTTGGTTGGTACAAAATAGACAGGAGGAAGTTACCAATAACATAGGAAACAGAGAAGCCAAATAACTTATATGTACAGCCCATGGACATGAACTACGGGGAGTGGGATTGTTGGAGGGAAGTGGGGTACTAGGCAGAGGGGAGAAAAGGGGAAAAATATAAGGACTACTGTAACAACATAATCAATAAAATATACTTTAAAAATTTTTTAAACTAAAATTGTGAATATTTGTTTACAAGTCTCTATTATTAGTATATACTTTTTTTTCTTACATGCTTAGAAGAGGAATGTCTGAATTATATGGTAGATAAGTGTCTATAAAAAAACTGCTAAATAGTTTTCCAAAATGATTGTTGTATTATTCTATATTTCTCACAGTGTATATGAATTCTGGTTGCTCTGGTTCCTTGCCAACTTCTTGTAAAGTAAGTCTTTTAAATTTTATTCATTCTAATATGTGTGTATAGTAGTATCTTATAGTAGTTTTAAGTTGCATTCATTAATGACTAATAGGTTTCAGAATCTTCTTATATGCTTATTTTTCATCTGGATGTCTTTGGTGAAGTGTCTTTTGAAGACTTTGGCTCATTGTTTTATGGGGTATTATTATTGAGTTCTGAGAGTTCTTTATTCTGGATCTGAATGCTTTATCAGATATATGACCTGCAAATAGTTTCTTTTAGTCTATGGCTGTCTTTTCATTTGCTTAACAGTGTCTTTGAAGAGCGGAAAAGTCCAAGATATCAATTTAAAAAATGGATTACACTCTTGGTGTTATATTAAAAAAATCTGTGCCAAATTGAAGGTCATAAAGGTTTAATCTTGTTTTTTTTCTAGCTTAGTTTTCTAGCTTAGTTTTTCTATGAAGGTCTATGATCCATTTGGAGTTAATATTTGAGGTATGGATCAAAGTTCATTTTTTTGCGTATGGCTATCTAATTGTTTCAGCAATATTTATTGAAAAGATCCTTTCTGCACTGAATTGCTTTGTGTCTTTATTGAAAATCAGTTATTCATATATGTGTTGGTTTATTTCTGAATATTCTGTTCCACTGTTTATTTTATGCAAATATCAAACTTCTTGATCACTGTGACTTTATAGAAAAATTTTAAATAAGGTAAGTTCTCTGATTTTGTTCTTCTTGTTTGAAATTCTTTTGGGCTATTTTGGGGTCCTTTGCCTTTCTATAGGAATTTTAAAATTAGCTTTTAAATTATCTTCCTTAGATCCTGTTCTGTCAAAATTCCACCCATTTCTTAAGGTTCATCTCCAAAGCCGCATTTTCCAAAAAACATGAAAGAAATTTCTCTTTCTTCCATGCTTCATTCACACTTCATAACACTCTTATTGCATTTATTCATAGTTGGTTCTATGAACTTGTCTGATCTTTCCTGGCTTACTATAAACCCCTCAAAATCAGAAAACTTGACTTGTTCCCTCTGTGTGCTGAAAAAACTTGCTTTATATTTTGCAGGAGTGAGCCTTGCATTAAGCAAGGTCTGCAGCAGATATATAGCTCATTTCCTGCACACTGCTAGGGAACCCAACAGATTTAGAATGATTTCCTTTTTTGTTATCTCCAAGGTTTCTTAGCCTTTATTATTTCTGTTGCTATTACTGCAAAGAATAGTGAGATAATTATTTCCCAAATGTCAAAACACTCTAATTTACTTGTGATGATAATTACATAAAGCTGTCTTAACTATTTATTTATCACATACTCCCTCAACATTCAACTCCTGGGAGAATGTCATATTCTTATAGATATCAATGATATCTTTGGCTACCAGGGCGTAGTACCTCCCCTCAGACCTGCTATATTTCTACTAATTCCCTCCAGCCCTACACTGGCCCTACTCAACCGGGGGGAACTGCAGTTATGCACTTGCCATCTAAAAGCCTGTCATTCTCGGAAAGAACTTTTGTATGGAGTAGAATCATGTCCTTATAGGAGAAATTCAACTCAGTGGTCTGGCAACATGGGAATATGTTTAGCCTGCTTTTTGTACAGTCTGATCTGTTCCATACCTATTAGGAACAAATACAATGGGAAAATTGTTTTAGCATACAACAAATTAGCAGCACAACTATATGAGTAAGAAAATCAGCTTTCTCATCACACTCAAGCATTATGTTAATGTGACATTCACTGTGGGTAATGATTTCTGTGAGCAATTTGAGGGCCAAGGCACTTATGAATGGATTTTTGTTTTTCTTCCTTAGTCATTACATCTGGTGAGATTGTATGAATCCTGTGTTGTGTAGCACAGCACCAATCTTTATTAAAGCATCAAGTATTTAAAGGGCTAGGAGCAATTTGTTTCTAAGAGTATTTCTAAGAAATACTCTTAGATTTTTGTCCTAAAGTAGAATCTTGATTAGTGGCTAAAGAAAATTTACCATTAAAATCATAAGTAGCTATGTATAATGATAGATAGGTACTAAACTTAGCCAGGCGATCACTTCCTAAGTAATGTAAATGTCTGATCACTGTGGTGTATGCCTGAAACTAATATAATATTGTATGTCAACTGTAGTTGAAAAATTAAAGAAATTATTTTAAAAAATCCATGGCCTAAGAAATCTTAAATACAGTGATATAAAATAAAAAGTGATAAACACGATAGCAGTTATGAGCCTATTTCTGTGGCAGCTTTGCAATGATTCCTTCTTTATCGAGGTGCTTGAGAGGCCTGGGCCATCATTGTCAATATCATCACCGTTATCATGGAATTGATTCCTCTAGATATTAGGAAAATAAAAAGATGCACAGGGGATGTGTCTGTGTGTGTAAAGGAAGAACAAGAATCAGATACGAGATACAGAATATATGTTCTGTTCAGAGAAGAATGCGATCATGAAAACCTGGTGTGGACAAAGGAAGTGGTGGGAGTGAGCTGGTCAAATAGAAGGAGGAGGACCAAGCAGAGGTGATAGCATGGATGGTGGAGTTAGAAGATAAGTAGTTTAGTTTGAATGAGGGGGGTGTGACAGGCAGACTCCCCACCCTCCACCCACGTAAGGTAGCCACCTCTGAAAACAATACTGTTCATGGCAGAGGGACTTTGCAGCTGTGATTAAGTTGAGGATTTTGAGATGAGAAGAGCATCCTTGATTGCCCAGGTGGGCCCAATCTGATCATGTGGGGGCTTAAAAGCAGAGAACTTTCCCCAGCAGAGTTCAGAGTCAGAGGGAGATGTGACAATGGAAGAATGCTCAGAGTAGTGCAAGTTGCTGGCTATGAAGATGGAGGAAAGGGGCACAGGCCAAAGGTTGTGGGTGCCCTCTGGAAGTTGCAAAAGGCAAGGCAATCATTTTCTGCTGGATCCCCCTGGGGGCACCCTGATTTTAGCCCAATGAGAATTGTGTTGGACCTCTGACCTACGTAACTGTAAGATTATCTATCTATCTGTGCTGTTTTTAAGCTGTTAAATTTGCCAAAATTTGTTACAGCAGTAATAGAAAACTAATGGACAATTTGTGTAGGAGTAGAAGTCTTGAATGGAGTGTGGAGAAGAAGGCTGGGATCAGACCGAATAGTGCCTTAAAGGCTAGGGTAAAAATTCTGATACTTACACCTAAAAACAACAGGGTGAAGTGGGATGGCGGAATATAGAGTTTTAGGAAGAACTACCTGGTAATGCTGCTTTGTAGACTATTTGGAATGAGAAGAGCATTGGGTAGAGGAAGCAATGAAAACTCTTATCAAAAAAGTAAGTAGTAAAATGGAGACAGGGCTCAAGTGGGGATGGGTACGGGATGGGAAAGGACAGAAAGATTATTTTGAAGGAATTGGCTACAGGTTTGGTGTTCCATGCAGGGGAGAGTGAGCCAATGTGTGGACTAAATGTCTGTCTCCTCAAAATTCACGTCGAAGCCCCAATGTGACGGTATTTGGAGGTGGGGTCTTTGGGAAGTTATTAGGGTTTATGAGGTCATGAGGGTGGAGCTCTTATGAATGGGATTAGTAACTTTATTATAAGTGTCTCAAAAGGGCTTGCTTCTTTCTGTTTTCCACCATGCGAGGATACAAGAGAGCCATCTTCAAACCAGGAAGCAAACCCTCACCCAGACATCTTGACCTTGGCCTTCTCGGTCTCCAAAATTGTGAGAAATAAATGTTTGTCATCTTTGGTAAATTGTTATAGCACCCTGAACTAAGAAGGTCAAAACCGCCTCCAAATTTACAAATGACTAAACAAAATGGAGTGAGCAGCTGGTTTCAGGGAGAGAAATTAGTGGATTTCAAACATGTTGACTTTTATGAGAAGAGTGATTCTGGCAGGAATTGGGCATAGAGACTGGCCCTCAGGAGAGAGGACAGGTAGAGGAGCCGATCCAATGTAATCCTGTTATCCTGCTGGCAGTGGGAGCTGTGCCATGAAATGTGAGAGCAGATACAGTCTCTGGGAATTGGAGGGAGGAGAGGGTTGTATTTGTAGATGGAAATCAAGGGACAAGAGATTTGTTTACCAAGTCCCTACCCTGTGTGAGGGCTGGGCTGCTGGGAAGGCTCCATACCCAAGTCAAGGGAATGAGTACCTGTCTGTTCTCATTAGGGCTCGTTGCATGTGGCCACGATAATGAGCAAAACAGGTAGGAAGACAAGGGCATGCACAGGTGTGATTACTTACACCGACCGCCTGGAGCTGGTTGGAGGGAAGATGCTTCATTCCATTCAATCTTCCCTAATAAGCTGGCTCAATTTAACCCTTTTATAAATATCCTTTCCCTTATGACTTCACATTTGCCTTCCTCACAAATTCTTCCCCCAAATCCCTTCCAGGCTTTTCTCTAAGAAGTTACACAGGCCATGTGCCGTTCTACTTCTTATCTGTCTTCTGCATCAGGATGTTTTCACCGTAATATCAATATCCTAAGACAGGAGGACCTATTGGCAGGTGACTGGGAAGGGTTCAAGTGCAGGGCAGTCACTGAGACTAGCTCTACTGGGCCAGACCCCCATTGTGTTCTTGCCGCTTTACTTTTGTGTTCCAAGGATGCATACCTGATACAATTGCCCTATTTTTGGTCTTCTCCACAAAGTCTAGTTCATTTCTTGTTCCTGAATTTACTAATAATTCATTTTATTCTAAAGAAACTTGATGCCTCTCTCCCATTAGGGCATTGATTTCCTGACTGATAGTGCCGTATTGCATACAACAATCCTATAAATAGGTGTAGGAGGGAAAGAATATCTTTGCTCCTGCTTGTACTATTTAGGTGGTTGTGATTGACGCTTTCAACACAACTGGAGAGAGAAAAATGAACTTACTATGGTTTAAACTAGAGGGGAGGAATGGGTTCATTAGCACTAGGACCTACCCTTATCAAGCTGAACAGGTATTGAGAAGAAATACATGAGCTTTTTATTAATAGCTTTCCTACAGAAACTGAGGAAAGGCTCTAAGTAGATCAAATATTAAAACAGAATTATCAGTAACTTGGAAGGATTCTAAAATATTTAAACTTCACTCTTCTCACCATTCAATGCTAAGGAGCTCTTTGAAGCAGGATGGCTGTTGTCACTACAAAGTATCTTATCTCATTCTGAGTAAGATTACGTCTTATTTAATACACCTGCAGATCTTGGACTTTTAAGTCGTTAGTAGATATGGGTGGGAAAGGAGGTTTTCACCTCCTTCTAGACATTTAGTCATAAATTTAGGAGGTTTGCAATAAGGAATGGGACCCTAATACTAAAGCCCGGATATCCCAGGGTTGATAAGTACATACTAGTTATGGAATGCTATGGGCTTACAAGTAGTAGATCCGATCAGACACGTCTCTGCACAAAACAGTGGTGTCAGTGGCACGCCATATATTCTGATAAAGTTCCTGAAGGGAAGGCCTGTAGCTGCAGGTGCCTTATGACATTGTGAGATGAAACTGGCAGGACTGGTAGCTTCTGGAGCTTAAATCTTCATAAAAGCCTTCCTATTCAAGATAGTCTTAATGTGTCTATCATCTGTGTTCTCATCCTGGACCTTTACAATGACTAAGGAATGGAGTATGGTTCTTGCTGTTTTTAGTTGAACTAAAAGTTCTGATAGTGCTTATGGATCTTTCATCTGAAAATGTAATTAAAGGCCAGCCATGTACACAGTTTATTCCAAAATAGAATATAAAATCCTCATCAAAATAGGATGCACTTTTATTGTAAGTAATCATCTTTCTGATGCTTATACTTCCTTGTGTTTCAGAATCAGCCATATTTGTGACTGGAATGAAAAGCCCATGAATAGAGTCAGTCAAAGGACAAAGGGAGGGAGGAGTGGAGTTATAAATTAATAGGTTTGCAGATAAAGAACACACAAAGCAATAATAACCAAAATAGTTTATATTATAACTTAAAGTAAGATTCTTTCACATAAAAAAATAGCAGACTATAATTAATGCTTTTTCTACCCTCTTAGGAAAAGGACATTAAAAAATGTTGGACATTAAGACATTAATTGCATTTCTTATAATTAATTTCTTCCTTTCACATTTGCTACCCATAATTTCACCAAGCTCTATTTCACCTGTCCTTTATACAGTATTTCACATTGTATTATTTTAGAATTACATTAGCCTGTGGTTATTCAGCATTTGGAATGTGGCTAGTCCAAGTTGAGATGTGTTTATAAAAGTAAAATATACCAGAATTTGGAGACTTAGTATGAAAAAAAGAATGTAGGAACTCAACTTATATAATCACATTTTGAATATATTAGATTATATAAATTTCTAAAATTTATTTTATTAAAAAAATCTTTTTAAATGTGGCTATACTAAAATTAAAAATTACATGTGGCTCACATTAATTATACTCCTATTGGACAGTGCTGGGCTAGAATATTTGAAAACAAATTACCCAGAGCTTTAACTTACCAGTATCTTATATACTCACTATCTGTATTTGAAAGTGGGAATTGCAAATTAAAATAACAATCTGGCTACTTTTGTGCATGCTTTAGGGTTTAATTTTTTCTAATGAACATATATTACTTTTTAAATAAAGTAAAAATGTTATATTCTATCATCTTAGAGTTACAAGAAAAGAACTAGCATTTAAGACATTGTAGCATAAACAATCAAGTCCCATTACTTGTGGAATATATTTTTCACCTATAACAGGTGGAAAAAAATGAGGTAGGAGTGGAAATATGGGAGAACACAAGAGCGTTCACTGTCTGCTTTTATGAAGTTACAATTCTTGTCCAAATTATTGTGGAAGCTCTCCTGCTCAGGTGACTGTCGATGTGGCTGTGCTCACATTCCTCATGCTTCCATGAGAAAGAGGGGCTGTTTTTCTGGCACAAAGGATTAGTCAACGATGGCAGAGTATGTGCAATTTTCTTTTCCTTTCATATCTAGCAGCTAAGTGAGAACTTCTACAATACAATTCACTAACTCTAATCACCCAACTTAAGGAGACTTGTCCATAAATTATTTAATATATGACTAGTTAATGCTTTTCAGTAAAATACACCATAATGCTTTTTTCTTGTTCTTCTTATTGGTTAATTTATTTTGAAACATTGCTTTTGTGTCTTCTGGCAACATACTGGAGCATTTGTTTTCAAAAGCCGCCTCTGACAGTGGCACAGTCCCAGCCATCGCGCACGTCCAGGCCTTTCCAGGTAATGTGAAACCTGCATTTCTAGTAATACTCTGGTGCATTCACTTCATCTGCAAGAGCAACTGGCACAACCACCCCCTGTCGGTGCAGCTCTCGGAGAACATCTAACATTGAGTCTAATTCTGTGCGGAACTTGTCCAGCTCACGATTCTTCAATTGTGCAAGTCTTTTCCATTTCTCAATTTCTTTGTTTTGCTCGGTTTCTACTACTTGGTGTGTCTGCTGTATTATCTGTGAAAAAAAAAAAAAAAAAAAAAACAAAAAAACAAACCCATATTAATGTTACAGTTCATCGTGGGAGTGAAGAACATTTAACAACCTCAAATTGCTGAAGTGAGACAATGCTGACAATGGTGACGTGGTGACCTGGGAGGAGAAGGTGGGGGAGCCCTACCCAATGGACTTCATTGTGTCAATAAACAGGTGTGGAAGTAAAGCCAATAGGGGGGAAATTCTGATAGGGAATTTTACAGTCCTTTTTATTAAAGCTGTGAATGATAAGAATACCATTTAAAGCATTAGAAATTTCTGATACCCTGGTATGAATCCAAACATCCCCAAAACGCTATTCCTCTTCACAACAGCACTTGAGATGCAATCAAGACAGTTTTAATATACAATACATGTCATTGTACTCATTAACAGAACTAAAAATAATGATAACAGCACACATGTAGCACCTATCATGTGCAAGGCTTGGTTGTAAGCATTTTATCCATGTTAACTCATTTAATTTTGCCAACACAACTAGAAGGTAGAGTTTATATATTTATCCCCATTTAACAGGTGGGGAGATAAAAGCACAAGAAAAAAAAAAATTTGGTCAAGGTTCACACATAGCTCATTGGAGGCAGAATCAGCGCTCACACTCAGAGAGCCTGGTCCAGAGTCCCTGCTATTAACAATCATACTAGACTGTCTTGCTTATGTGGGTCAGTGTTTTCAACTGTGAAGAGAGGATACCCTGTCAATAACCATAAGAGAATCATTAATCATAAGCAGTATAAACCACAGAAAGCTAGACGTACAAAAACTAGATGTTAGACATGCTGAGCATCTCCAATAAAATTTTATCTATTATCCTGACTTGCTGTAGAATAACTGCAATTCTAAAAAGCACTTCAGAAATATTGTGTAACAACGTGTTTCAGTGAAGGGGAACACAAAATGCTGTACAAATTTTCTTTTTTTTTTTTTGAGAAACAAAAGCCAAGTTTATTTGTTCATTTCTTGCATTTGAAGTACTCCTCGATGACATCCTTTGCCTGAGACTCTTTGCCATAGTCCTTAACCACCACACAACTGCAGCCAACCACTTTACGGGGTTTTCCCTCTCTGTCGATCTTACATTTCGTCGGCAGCCGTCCGTCTCGAGAGACGATGGTGTAGCTTCTTAAAGAGTCTATCTGCACGCCGAGAATGGCTGTGCAGTCCAACTCGGGAGTGACACGGTATCTGTCTCCTCCCGTGTTGAATAGACATCTTGTGATGACGCTGGAGTGTCCTCTCCAGTGAAGCTGAAGCTACAGAGCCTGGGCAGGGTGATATGGAGGGTCTGCTGTTGCCCATGCAGCAGACCCCCCCCCTCTTCGCAGCTGAAGGATCCAAGGGAAAGACGGAGTCAATACAGCTTGGCTTCAGGTGCGCCGCAGGAGTTGCCGGTGTTGACTACAACGTCAAACCGCCTTAGGGACTCCGGCTCCGGATTTTCTGTCGGGGTTTACTCCCTTAGCCTTTCCCCTGAAGAGGTATGCTGCAAGGCAGCGGAGGTTTTTTGGAATCAGAGTTTTCCTTCTCTGATGTGCCCTGACTGGAAGATCGAACCAGCGACACTTAGCTCACAGGCCGACGCTCAATCCACTGAGCCAAACCAGCCAGGGTTATAACTGGATTAGTGTCTTTTTAAGAGGGGGTATCAGAGAGCTCTCCTTGTCTCTCTACTTCCCCTTTTCCATGCTGCATTACACACACCGAGGAAGAGGAAAGGCTATCTAAAGCCAGAATGAGAGCTCTCACCAGAAAATGAATCAGATGAACTTTGATCTTGGAATTTTAGCCTCCAGAACTGTGAGAAAATTGTGTTTCAAGCCTACTAGTTTATGATATTTTGCTGTGTCAGACCAAGCTGAATAATACACTGTTTCAGCAAAGTTAAATATCAGCACCAGGCTAATGCCTAAAACATATCATGCCTTTACTTCTGCCATTTTTCATTTCTATTAATTCATCTGTTTGTGAACAATAATGATATTACTTGTACTAGGCACATAATTTAAATGATCACATTTTAATGTACATCTATTTCTTACAATCATTTATTAAAATGACTTGAACTTTTTAGAGACCTACCAATAATTAAGAACATGATACAAGTTGTTTCTTTAAGGCAAATCAACCTTCAGGTATTTGAGATTTAAAGTTACTTTAAAATTGTTAATAAGATCAATATATAATGGAAACACTTTAAAAAGTAAGTTTTGCTAGGGATGACAAAACTATAGCAAACTGGAGGTACTTAAAAGAACTATACAAATATGTAAATGTGATTTATGACTTTACCTGTTGAAGTTCTTGCTCTCTTTGTTTATGTCTCATTTCCATTTGTTTAATTTTCTTTTCTAAGTCCATGAAATGTTTCATCTCTGGTGTATGGTTTTCTTTGGCTTCTCTCAATTCTTCTAAGAGTTTTGTAATCTAAAATTGAGTTATGAAGTAAATGAAAAAATAGGATATGGAAATAATTCATTTTTAACAGGTACCCTTAGGAAGTATGAACATTAACTATATTTTCTGAACTGACCTCATATTCCAAAAGGTCTCAGAAAATTGAGACCTTCCACATATGCCAAGCCAGTTTGTGGCATTCAAAATTAAGCTGGGCACTTTTCTTTGGTGTATTTAGCTTTGCTACTAAGTATTTGTTAATAGGCTGATTACTTTTAAGATTAAATAGTACAAAAAGAGTTCAGTAAATATATGGATACTTCTGTCAACTCCCCATAATCCTTTCTGGCTCTTACCATTTTATGCTTTATAATTCATTCCACAAATAAATGTATGCATATAAAATAGAGATAATGAAATAAAGTTTCTGTGCTTGCTGCTGTCTTAAATCCTGGGGTTGCAGAGATGAAAGACACATGGGAAGTTACAGTCTACTGCAGCACCTCCTTTGTCACATCATGGCCCACAGAGAAAGTGGCAACATCTTATGTCCCCAGAAAGTTAAATGAAGAGGATGTGAAGCTTCTTTATATTGGGCTTGATGAAACAATTACCTATATTTCCTTTAGACCATATAATTATAATTTGCTAATTATTAACATCAAAAGGCAAAATAATTGACAAGCAAATGAAAATAGAGAAAATTAACAAATTCAATCCTGTTTTACATGGAAACATCCAGTGCCTGATAACACTGATAATAGTAAATACACAAAACTTTTTCCTAAATTAGTTTTAAAAATGTAAAAATATAAGCAAATTAAGTCAGAGACAAATCTAAATATTTTAAATGTGAAACATTCCTGACCAAAAATATATGCAGATTTTTAATGGGATGATTTGCAGAAAGGTCATAGGGGCTTTACAGAACATGTTGTGGTGATGGGTGCTAGGCATAGAAATATTATATGAAAACAATGATCACTAGAAATCGTAAAAACAAAAATAAATAAAATAAACAATGTTTCTAAACTAAAGCTGTCAGAGGTATTGTCATACACATAATGGTCAAATATCACTTTAATTTCTGTGAACTTTTTAATGATTGAAAAGCGATTATGAGTTTATCATTAGACAGCACTTCCAGCCATCACTATCTTGTGATCCACAGGTAATCTGTTTCCTGATACACTAGCTGGGGAGTCCTTGGTGAAGGAAATGAAACAGCTGAGTGAATGAGAATTCCAATATAATGTGCTATGATGGTGAGATGCCCAAAGAGCAGTGAAGGACACTTAACTCGAAAGGGAGGTGGGCCACAGGATTCTTAACATGCGACAACTGTGTTTGAATCAACTGTAAATTACAAGTAGTAGTGAGTCATGACAGTATGTGCTAGGCACTGTTTTAAGTATTTTACAGATGTTGTCTTAATTTAATTTATCAAAGATATTTATTTACTGTCTGATTCCACAAATAAAATGTAAGCTCCAAGAAAGCAGGCATTTTTTCTACTTGGTTCTCCTAAAACTGTGCTCAGCAGAGAGTAGGTGTTTAACAAGTATTCATCAATGAATGAATGAATTCACCTTTCAACGATTAAACATTCATTTGTAAATTGCATAAATTCAGAAAATTGGTTCTAGACAAAGAATAGAAAAAAATTTCCCTCCATTTGTACCTACTTAAATGTACCTTTAAGAGTGTAAAGTTGAATACTTATTTTTATAGAATATATACTTCTATAAAGTTCTTGTTATTTTAGTGAATTTATCCTATGCAAGTACTGGATACATAAGCAATGATGCATGATCAAAAGTGCTTCCTGTTACTTAAGTACTATAGAAAAAAATTATACTAACAACCTCAATATCCAATGATAGGGGCTTGGTAACCTCAGCAAGTTACTTAATTTTTCTAGCATCAATTTCTTCATCTATAAAATGGGAATAACAGTACCTATCCTTTGGGGTTATGGTGAAGAACCACATAGAGCACATATCACAATGCCAGAACATACTAAACACTTAAAATTCAGTAACTATTATTGTTATGGTGAGTTTCCAAAAAGATCTATTTCCTGTGATTATATTATTACTGCTGATCCAGCATCACTGTCATGATAACTTGACCTATTTCCTAACCATATTAAATGGCTGTAGTACTTAATGCAGAAATGGTTTTAAGCATACAATTATATAGCATAAAAAAAAAAATCAAACAAAATAACCAATAATCCCATTTTCCCAATGCTCAGAAAATAACATCTGGGAAAGCAGACTTCCCATAAATAAGTTATTAATATTATCTTGACGTGATATTTCTAGATATGTCTATTTGTACACTTAAGTTAAAAATTTATGCAGAAATGACAGTATAATTTAAATGGATAAGAGAACCTTATGTTAGCCCAATATTTTTGTTATTTCTTACCTCTTTCTGTAGAATTTCTTCTCGAACTTGAGAAGCTACTAGAGATTCTTGTTTATCCTGCAGCTCATTAATTTGATTTTGGAAATGTTTTATAAGTACCTAGGAAATTATGTTGGAAGTACTGAGTTAAGAAAGCTCTTCTTTGAACATTTTTTGAAAAAGTATAAGAAAGTCAACTAAATACTTTTGTACTAAAAATAAAAAAATCCTAATATTTTAAAATTACCAAGTTCTAACAAAGAAATAAACTGCCATAGGAATTAAGTTTATAATTAAACTCACTGAATAAATTCATTGTTTTGCTTCTTTTAATATTTAATATAAAGCATCACATATTACAAATTAATGACTATGTAACTACTTGGCTTCTTTATCTCTAGTACTTTTCTTCTAAAGGCCTGAAAAATACCTTTAAAATAAACCTCTATGAAGTCTGAGCATTTTGAAGAAAGTGGCCAGTATTATTTTTATACTTTGTGACTAAGTAGAATAATAGCTTTTATTTAAGAGCTACTGACTAAATAAAGATAACATAATACTAATAATATCTGTGAAATGTTAATTTCATATTTTTAGACAAAGAAACTGAACACTAAGATTTCCACTAAGAAACTCAAAAAACTTAAGAAAAATTCATCTCATCTCTAATGTTTTACTTTTACTGTTTTTATGATTAAACTATGATGACTTGCATTTAACTCACAATTTGCAATATTACATTTAGAATTCTGGGAAAGTAAAATATTTATGCCACTGTGACATCATGATACTACCTTTCCCAGGTCTCCTGGACCGCCTTTACATAATCATGTGATATAATGTCTACATCACACAATGACACTCCACTCTTATGAGGAAAAAGGCTACAGAGGTTATCTTCAAGGCTCTATTAACGGTTACTTTTGAAAAGCACTTTAAATCTTTTTTCACTGAAGTATTAAAAACAGCCACAGTTCCTTGTTTCTGAGCTATCTGAGATTAAATTATAGACCTCATTACACTTCGTCTTTTAAGTACCCCAAATATTTCAACATGCATCTCCTTATAAGGGTATTTTCTCACAAAGCCACAATAACATACTTACACCTAAGAAAATTTAACAATAATTTCACAACATCTAACATCAAACTTCTGCAACTGGGGTATTTGTTTTTAATTAAGATGTTATTAAATAATTACAGATGGGAGAGGTGGTGGTGTGTTTATTTCTTGAATAATTACCTTAGCTTGTTTTTTAAAATTAAAACCTACAGAAAAGATGTAGAGCAAAATGAACATTCATATAGTCTTCAACTTGAATTATCAACTGCTAACATTTTGCCCTATTTGCTTTTGAAAGTGAGTTGCACATTCTATGTTAATGCTGTTGTTTCAACTTACTAACAACACAGAAGATGGGCCACATGGTAGATATTCATAGATATGCCAGTAGACATACATAGTATCCAAGAAGGAAGACACTTTTGAGGAAATACAGACGAGCTGTCAGCATACCCTGTCATAATTTTTAAAAGGCTGAGCTTCATAATGGCCAGAGCTGTGTTATTTCTCTGCTCATTATTTTATCCCCAGTGCCTAACTGTCTATAGACACAGGATCAGTATTTGTTTAATGAATAAGTTAATGGAGCAAGAAGAATGACTAGGCCAATTACTTGTCAGTTGAGATTTGGGGCAGAGGGAGATGGTTTAACATTCAAGTTCAAGGACTAAGGTCCCAATCACATTAGACACAGCCCTCAAACACCCATTAACACTCACTTAGAAGATTTACTTGAGAAATGTAGGGACAAAACTGTAAAACACATATTTAGTAACTTTAGAATAATTAAACATATGGTAATGGCATCCTCATATAAAAATAAAATCAAACCAATACCATTTCTATCACCAACATATCAAAGCGAAGTTAAAATAATCACAAATTAATGTTCTAGTACCAGTACTAAAAAAAAAAAAAAAATTCATCACACTAAAATCAAAGAAAGTTTGTTAAACTCACTTACCTCCTGAGTTGCTATTTTACGATTTAGTTCAGCTACTTTGGAAGAAGAATTTTCTACTGCATTTTGGCAAAGGAGTTTCTCTACCTCCCTCTGATGAGATGCTTTGAGAGATGTGATGTGTGCTGCAGTCTCTTCCTTGAGCCTTTGGAGCAAACAAAAGAAAACCACAAATAAAAGCAGCTCTCCAACCTTTAATTCAGAGTTAGCACAGAAATAGTTTAAGATGCCTGGATGTTAAGAAGCAAAGAGAGAGAGGGCACCAGTATCTACTGCACTGTGCTTGGTTACTTATACATTATTTGCTGCCTAGGAGTTCTTACAACCACTCCATGAGCTCACAACTATTTACTGAATTTTACAAGAGTAAACCTGACTTTAGGAAAGCGCGATGTATCTATAGTTCCAGATCAGCAAGTTACAGATGGTGGTTTGAGTCCAGCAGAGGTGAACCAGGCCAGGCCTTGCACTCTGTCCCCAGCCTGGTGCTGCACATCTGAGGGAACCCAAGGTTCTAAATGTTCTGTTTGGATTTAAAGCAATGGGCCTGTCATTTTACCTTTTAAGAAAAACTCAGATTTCTTGCCTAGATTCTTATTTGGATAATCATAATTGCTCCCTTTAAAATCTCCAATGCTTTGTCTAGGCATCCTTCTCTAGTTTTTGAACCACACATATGACTCTGGGCTAGTTCTACGTTTTGTAAAATTGTTTTTACAGTAATTCTCAGGAAACAGAGTAACTGAACCTAATTAATGGTAATCTGGACCTCGAGAGACTACTCATTTGTCTCTGTGACAAAATTTATGCATTCAGAGACAGTTTAGTAAATGGTAAAGTTACAACTAAAGAGCTGATATAGTTCTTATAGATAAGCATCTCCTCTCTTATTGGAAATGTTTAAAAATGACAAGATTATAATCAAAGCAGATATTTAGTCACTATTGATACCTATTAATATGACAATTCCAAAACTACTAAAGAATATATCAGTTACCTATTTGATTACATGAATATTTCAATTAAAGTCCTAAGAAAAGTATAAAAATCTAAAGCACCCATGATATCACTGTTCATATTAAAAAAAAAAACAAAACAAAAAAAAAACAGCCTAAATCTGGTACTAGGAAAGGTTATTTCTTACTTATCAGACCCAGAGCTGTCTGAGAAACAGATTAACAAAACTAAAAAATTATAAATATGTATAGAAAAAATTTATAGGTAAAACCTGAATTATTTCTAGTAAAGAATGTGATTCTTTTCAGATAGCTTCACTGCCACCATCACATTCGGGACTATAGAAAAGAAGTTCCGACTTGGGAGCAATATGGTTACCATGATGACTCAATGAGGAGCTGCTGCCAATCAATCAACAAGTGTTTGTTAGGTGCTTCCTATGCTTCCTATGCTCATTCTTCCTTTCTTCTTCCAGGACCTACCTATTTCTTCATATAGGCACTCATTGCTCAGTGTGACGCCTTCAACTCTGTGTTCCTTGAGTCAGTTAAATGTATTATTTGAATGCCATAACATTATATATATAATATATATATATTCTCAATATATAATATCATAATTAATATGTTGCTTCATAAACATTAAATTACATGTTTTTATACTCCCTAAAACATTTTACATCTCCCAAACCTATTATTGTGTTTACTGGTTGTAAAGGAAGTATAGTCTTACATCAGTTCTCAAGGAGCTACAAGGCAGAGTTATGTACAAGTTGGGAGGCAGAAGCAGGAAACTTCTTAGGAAGCTCTCAGAAATATTTTGTGAAAGAGGTAGGACTTGAAACATAAATGAGCAAAAAGGCAGGGAAGAAATTCAGCAAGTTAGGCCAAGAAAGTCAGATTTCTGAGGATGGAGAATGGAGAGTCAGAAAAAAAGTTTTAGTGAGAGCTGCCAAGCCATGGCAGTTAAAGGAGGCAATCATTTCAGGAAAGGCAGTGTAGTCAACAATGTCAAGGAAAATGAGGATGGAGAAAACTCCGCACGACTGGGAAAGGTTACTGACCAGGTTTAAAAGAATAGTGAGGATGACAGCCATATTTAAGAGGAAGTGAGATGGAAATAGAAGAGGCTACTTGTGGAAAAGGGGTACAGAAAGAGAAAGGACTAGAACTTGGTTTTATCAGGTGAAAACAATGAGTATGTGAGAAACTGCAGAGGAAAGAGACAGCAGATAGTACTTAGATTCTGAGAGGGAAAGGGGTGATTACAAATTCTTTAAGGTATGAATGGTGTGATCACAAGATTAATTTGAAGAGTTATTTTGGGAAAAAAAAACCATTTTCTCTTAGAATGTCAACTTGTTTTCATAATAGCTATTTTTTAACAGCTATCTGCCTATGACAATCATAAATAGTGATATTCATTTTAAAGAGGGCCCAATGGGTCAGCTTACGAACACCATTCAGATACATGCAGAAAGAAGACAGGACTGGTCAGCCCCAGGACATGACTTGGGTTGACATGGGGATTCAGGTTCATCAGAAGCCGGCTTCCGAAAGGCAGAGGATCTTACCCAGAAACACATCTATGCTTAGTGATGCAATATAATTACTTAATTTCATTAGGAATTCAGTTCAGGGAGTAACTGTTCAGAGGAACTACATCTTGTAATTTAAAAACTTTTCTCTTTTTGTCCCCATATATTTAAAAAATTCACATCGTACCTTTTTATGGAATTCTCAAACTGATTCATAGCTTCTTCAGATTTCATCTTCAGCTCATTCCTCTCCACAATTAATCTCTCCAGTTCATTTTTCAATCTGCAGTTTTCTTGTAAAACCTCTGAAATATGGGAATCAGTAAAAGTATGTGGTTGGTAAAGTTTGCCCTCCAGGGTTCCAGGGAAGGCATTGGCATTTCCTTTATCTGGGTACAAAACATCTTTCTTCACCCTTTTTGCAGTCCTTTCCTCCCTGCCCTTAGAGTTCTGATTAGACAGCATCATTCTTCTCTCCTTCTGAAGCCTTTCCACAGTTTTCGAAAGGTCTTGTATTTCTCTTCCCTTTGCAGCCAGCTCCTCATTGAGTCTTACTAGTTTAGCTTTAGCATTAGCCTGTTCCACCTGGAATTCTATAGACTGGAAATGTTTATCATCTTCATCATTTTTCTTGAGTTCTAGTTTAGCATTCTGATGTTTAAGCCTGTCTATTTCAGCTTCAAGGTTTCTTACAGTGATTTGATGGGCTTCCTTAATGTCTTCGAGTTCCTTCTCTAATGCTTTAAGCTTGGAGGAGTTGTCAGGTCGGTTCTGGTGTGCTTCTTTCAATTTGCGGGCAAGTAGCTGCTCCTGCTCCTCTAGTCTCTGTTCATACTGAATCTGAAGAAAAGAATGCATGTAAAGCCAAACCAGTGCTAAAACACTCCATTAATTACTGAAGCCCTCATATTACCGAAACCCACCTAATCCTTTATTCAGGTACTCATTACACATTCTGATGCCTCCAACGCTGTGCTCCTTGAGTCGGTAAAACATATTTAAGTCCCAACCTTTGAAGGGCAGAACATTATATAGTCTCAATATATGTTACATACTCTTGGAATTAATGTTGCTTCATAAACATTTTTGTATACCCCAAAGCTCATTTTAAACCTTACTATCAAACCTACTATTATATACCCCTTTCTATGCAAATTGATTAACAATATACATTTTGAGGAGTACTAGGGAAAGCAATTGGCAGAACTGAAGTCTTTAGCATAAAACACATTCTCAGCTTCCTAATATCAATTTAGAAATCTCAGAGGGAGTAAATCAGTCAGCTTGAAATTTATATCCTTGAGGTTTTTATTATAAATGAAGTAACCTCAATAGTTTACTCAGTGGAAAGAGGCACTGACAGTGTTTGTTCATTCAATGAATATTTATTTAGCTATGACTATGTGCCAGCCACTGGGCCAGATGCTAGGGATAAAGAAACTCAGTTCTTGCCTTCAAGAAGTTCACAGCTTGGTGAGGAGAGTGACATGGCAACAGTCTCAACGTCTTAGGGTAAGTGCGATCATGGGCCTTTGAACATGTAAATTTCAGCGAAAATAGTTTTATCCATGATAATTTAAAATTTTTTATACTGAATAATATATCAGAGATGCTTTACTCTGCTTTGTCATGACTTAATTTACACTAGTTGTAATATCAATGAGAGGAACTTATGTAAAGATTATCCTGTGCCAGATTATTTCATGATTGAAATAAGTTACTGAAGGAGTACAAAAAGACAGGAAGAATCTAGGTTTCTTTTGTATCTGACAATAATGGTAAAGGTTTTATGGGAAAGAGCTATTTGAGAAAATCCAATCTAAGAAGTCCCAGCCTCCATGGTGCATCTCTGAGCCCCATCTCTATGGCTACCTGGCACTTACTTTCACTTTCTGAAACTGTTGTTCCATGGTCCGAAGGCTTCGCTTTGCTTCTTCATCTTTGCTCTCCAGATGGGTTTCTAGTTTTTTTATCCTTTTTTCCATAAATTCCACTGTATTTCTATCCATTGTATCACCAGCTGCTGATGCAGCCAATATTAAAGCAGGTAGAGAATTAGGATATCTTCTCTTTAGAATTCCTTCCATTTCCTTAACCTATTAAAATATTTTTGTATATATGTAAATTCACAAATGTAATTAAGCAGATTAATATAGATTATGCTATATCAGTTATGTCTAGATTTCAAAGAGATGCTTTTATCACATCTCAGGACTAACTTGAATGCATAGAAGGACAGAATAATTTCAAATTTTAGATCCTTAAGATTATCTGATTTAAAAACCCTATAGTATACTGTAATAAAGTACTAGTGAATTTACAGAAATCCTTACAGTCATTTGAAATAGATCGTGGGACTGTTTTACCACTAATAACCAGTCTTTTTGAGGAAAAAGCTCTTCTCCCTTGTCTTTTTTCCTACAGACCCCCGCAAATGATGGTGCTTATGCTATCTACTGATTGAAATATTACTTATATGTACATGAATGTGCAAACTTACTGCAATAAACGTACACCTTCCTGAGCACCTGCCACATCTTGCAACAATCTCCACCCTACCCTAACCCTATCTCCAAAAGCCCCCTCTCAAATGAAGTTTAAGGTGACCTCAACTAGGAAGGAGGATTAGATGACAAAGCTAGTGTTCATTTAATCTATAAAACAATTTCATATTATATGGTCCTTTCTGTATGCAAGAATAGCACCAGGGTCTACAGAAATTAGTTTGATTTTATATATGCATATGTTTGTATACCTTCTTTTGCTAAAGGTATCATGGTTAAGATAGCTTTGAAAAACATAAAACACTAAATTCTTTTGTTTAACAGTTTTCTAGCCTCTGAGTATGCAATCCAATAAAATAGCACCTGAGAGGAAGTCTATGCAGTGGTTAGAGCACATCTGTTGTTAGATGCTGCTACTAGCTTTATGACCTCTGTCAACTCCTCAGTCAAAATCTCTTTAGCCTCATTGGTAAAATGGGGATGACAACAACGCGATTTCATGGCATTGATACAATTAAGTGAGGAACAAAAGGCATCCGGTAAAGTGCTTAGCAGAGTACCTAGCAGATAGCAAGGGTTTGATAATGTCGGCTTTTATTATAATCTGGTCTCAAAAACTACCTTTCTTAAGACAAGATGGATTGCTGATGCTCAAAATCCTGATTACAAATTGAACATTGTTCATATTAGATATTTAAGTATGGCATCATTTACAACATTAACAGCAAATATTTCCATTCATAAAAACTTCTTGCACATTCAGACATACCATAAACTAGAAATATAGACAGCTGTATTAATAACTTACTTCATCTGCAAAATTTTCAAAGCTTTGCTTCCTTTGGTATTTAAAACCTAGTTATTTGAATTAGATGCAAGCATATAAAGATATATACATACAGGTAACCCCCATAAAACATGGTTGTTAGGTTCCTAACAAATGCCATGCTATGTGAATCCATGTTATATGAAACAAAGAACTAGTACAAAGAGGGGGATTAGGTTCCAAAAATTAAAAAAACATACTATTATATTTTTATAATTAAGAGAAATATCTTTATTAAAGAAATCTTCATCAAAAGTATTACATATTAATGTGAACTAAGTAATGTTTTCTTCGTCACCACTACTGAGTTTCATTAACCAAACGCGTTTTCTTTTTTTTAGTATATTTTATTGATTATGTTGTTACAGTATTTCCAATTTTTTTTCCTTTGCTCCCCTCTGTCCAGTACCCGACTTCCCTTCAGCGACCCCACTTCCCTTAGTTCATGTCCATGAGTCATGCATGTAAGTTCTTTGGCTTCATCCTTTCCTATATCATTCTTCCCCCTGTCTATTTTGTACCAACCAATTATGCTTCTTAATTCCTGTACCATTTCCCCATTTCTCCCACTCCCCCTCACAGCTGATAACCCTCCAAATGATCCCCATGTCTATGATTCTGTTCCTATTCTGGTTTGTTTAGTTGGATTTTGTTTTTATTTTTTAGACTCAGTTGTTGATAGTTGTGAGTTTGTTGTCATTTTAATGTTCATAATTTTGATCTTCTTTTTCTTAAATAAGTCCCTTTGACATTTCATATAATAATGACTTGGTGATGATGAACTCCTTTAGCTTTATCTTGATTGCAAAGCATTTTATCTGCCCTTCCATTCTAAATGATAGCTTTGCTGGATAGAGTAATCTTGGTTGTAGGTCCTTGCCTTTCATCACATTGAATACTTCTTGCCAGTCCCTTCTTGCCTGCAAAGTGTCTTTTAAGAAATCATCTGATAACCTTATGGGGACTCCTTTGTGGGTAACTCTCTGCTTTTCTCTTACTGTTTTTAAGATTTTCTCTTTATCTTGAACCTTTGGAATTTTAATTATGATGTATCTTGGTGTGGTTCTTTTTGGGTCTAGCTTGTTTGGGACTCTCTGTGCTTCCTGGACTTGTATGTCTATTTCCTTCACCAAATTTGGGGAGTTTTCCTTCATTATTTTGTCACATAAGTTTTCCATTTTTGCTCTTCCTCCTCTTCTTCTAGCACCCCTATGATTAGGATGTTGACACATTTAAAGTTGCCCCAGAGGTTCTTAAGCCTCTCCTCATTTTTTTTTTTTTTTTAATTCTTGTTTCCTCATTCTGTACTGGTTGACTGTTATTTCTTACTTATGTTCCAAATCATTGATTTGAACCCCAGTTTCCTTCCCTTCATCACTGGTTTTGTGTGGATTTTCCTTTGTTTCATTTAGCATAGCCTTCACTTCTTCCTTTATGTGTTTGTTGTACTTAAGCATATCTGTCAAGCAGTGAGCATCTTTATCACCAGTGTTTTGAACTCTTCATCTGTTAGGTTGGCTATCTCCTCATCTGTTAGGTTGGCTATCTCATCACTTAGTTCTCCCACTGGAACCTTGATCTGTTCCCTCTTTTGGGCCATACTTTTCTGTCTCCTCATCTTGACAGGCTCCTATGTTTGTTTGCCTCCATGTCTTAGGTAGAGCTGTCGCACCTGTTACATTGTAAGGAGCGGAGCCTTAGGTATTCGTCAGTATGGGTGACCCATTTTACCACGTTGTGGCGCTGTATATGAGGGAGAGGTCTGAGAGGAACAATGCCGCTTGCTCAGCACTCGCCCCTTTTCCAGGCACTTCTCCCACGTCTGTATGGGACTGGCCCCTCTCTAGCTGTTGCCCTGGCTGTTGTTCCCAGAGTGGGTGGGTCTGCAGATGTTCTAGGACCATGGGGGCCCTTTAAACAAGCAGACTCTGCTGAGAGACCAGCAGTTTCTTCCTCCGCCCCAACCTCCACTGGTTTGCACAATCAGAAGCAATGAGGCTTTATTTTCCCTGGCACTGGGACAGTGAGCTGTGCGGTCTGGTCTGGTGCTGGGAGCACTCCCCAGCTGTCCCTCTGACTTTTTAAAATGTGTGACTGTGCTTTCTGCCAGCCTGCTGCTGCTTCTGCCACTGCTGCTGTCGCCACCACACCATGTCCTCTCCATCCCAGCTCTGCTCCTCCTACCTGTCTGGATGAGTATTTCTTCTTTATATTTTTGTTTGTTGGACTTCCATGCAGCTCAGTTTTATGGAACTTCTGGTTGTTTCTAGTTTTGAGGTAGTTGTATTTTTTCTTAGTTGTGGAGGGAGATGCAGCATGTCTCTTTAGGCCTCCATCTTGGCCGGAAGTCCTTTTTGTTTTTGACAAGATATCCTCATCCTTTGAACTTCCTTCAGCATTATCTTGATTTCTATGCTCTACTTTTTGCAAAAAATCTGTTATTTTAGATTGTTTGCCTTTAGCTGAGAGATCTTTATAAATTTCGTTATCTGGTGGTAAGCACTTCTGAAGTTCTCTCTTAAACTTTGTGCTCCTTTTAGTGCAAGGATCTTCATTTAAGAAATATGACTAACTGTTCAGCTAAGTCTAGGCCTTTCTGTACGCTTTTTAGAGTAAACTTCAACTTCTTTGTTTTTATCAGTGCTATCATCCCCTAAGTTATCTTGGCACATTCCAGATGTCATTTCTACCAAAATTGCTTCATCAGTTTCTTCTACCAGCAACTCTTGGATATCTTCTACAGTCATACTGTATTACAGAAGTACTGTGTTATACGAGGAGTCTCCCCTATTCTCTAACTATGTTAGAGTGAAACTATGTTACAGAAGTACCATGTTATATGGGGGATACCTGTATATACCACATATATTAAAAAAAGATCTAGATTTTAGTTGTAGCACTTGGGACAACTGTAACAGAATAAACAAGAAGAATAAATTTAAAATAAAAAATTTTTAAAGTTAATTTGTTTTAACATATTCACAATGCATTCATTTAAAATTTTAAGAAACATTTTCAGTCTGATTTAGATACCTTGAAATGTATATTACATTTTTTGGGGAATCAAATTTTATTTGTATCTTCAATTTCTATATTTTAATATTATTGTTTAACCACTGATACTGGTGTGGCTGTCATACAAAATAGATTTTTTTGTTTTTGTTTTTTAAATTCCCACTGGAAATTAAACTATAAAATATCCCAGTAAATAAAGCATGAACAAATGCATGTAATCTGCAATTTTCATTAAAATATGCATCTAATTAGCCCCATTTTAACTTATGTGCTATTTAGAAAATAAGATATTTTATTCTGTAATTAATCTATTCCAGAATATGTGGCTACAAAATGATTCTGAATATGATACATCTTGATTTTAAAATATATATTAAGGTTTAAAATCTTTAGGACAGAAATGTTCATGTGAATAGAATTAAGATCTAAAATGTATATGCAGCAAACTATACAAAATACTATTAATGATAATACTTTAGAAAGATATAATTTGATAAATGAGTTAATTTTTAATAAAAGTGGGAGGTTACTTTCATAAAGCATTGTATTTCTGGTCAGTATTTAGCACCATTTCACATCTTTATTTTGCTATTAAGCATGCTTAATCTTTTTCTCACACATTCAGTTCTACATTATTTCTCTCAAAATAATTTTATCTATTAGAAAAGTATTTCTTTTGGTCTTTTTTCTTTCACAATTCTGGATAGCCAATCCATACTGAGTACTCTAAATCTTAAGCATAGAAAAAGAAGCCAAGCAACCCTAGACTACAGTTATTTTAGAATATTTCTAGCTCCTTTTCCTGTGGACCACTGACTCACACTACCAAGTCATACCTTTTAATATAAGAATAGGCCCTGTAAGGTAATGAAATTAATTTTTTACTTAGTTTTCCTTCTTCTCATAACACTAGGACAATATTCAGTCCAGTGATGACCTCACGGTTTTGGGTTTGTGATGAAATAATAGCCCTACATTTAAGTATCATGACTTGACAGCAGAATCATGCTCTCCTATAAACAAGGCTGGAAATTCTTATTTTAATATTTAGTTATGAATAGAAATACTATATTATTGAAAGCTTTAAAAACAGAAGGAAAAAGTTAACTAATAGTCCACCCCACAAAACAACTACTTCGATGAAAAATATCTTTATCCTAATAAATGTTACTATATGATTTTTGAAAAAGATCTCCCTTCCACACTGATCATGTAATGAATATTTTTTTTAAGCCTAAATAGTAAGAGCTCAAAATTCTGGCCAGCTCTTTGGGGTGCTGAATGTTATGTTTCCAAGGTGTTTTGCAATACTTTCCAGCATTACTAACATGTTCCAAACTCAAGGATCTCCTTTCCTGCCCTCCTGTCACCTATCTTTTGTCAGGAAAAGGAATTCTAACTCTATACCCAGAGCTTCTAAATTCTGCTTCCTTTTCCCAGATGTCTAATAGAGCTGTAATGCAAAAGAATCTCATCAATAAGTCTACCATCAAATGAGGCACATTAGTCTACAAGAATTTCCAGGTTGACTACATCTTATAGGATCTCCTGAAACAAGAAAAATCACAGAAGACTATATATATAAAATACCTTAATGAAAATTTACCCTTAATACATACTTGTCGCTCTAGGTCCTGAATTTTTTTGGCATCAGCTGCTTTATCTTTTAAACGTATCTTCTGCTGAATAGATGGATTTCCAGATTCAGCTTTCAGGTTCTCAACCTATCAATAAGTAAAAACATGTTAAGAAGCATATTTAAAACATACCAGGGGAACATTAGGAGGTGGCACAATTGTAATTTACTCAGTCATGTATTAATTCCAAGATATGGCACTCTGCTAGGGATGGACGGCAAACAAGCTGAGCCAGGTCCCTGTTTTTGTGGTGCTGATGCTCTCTCTAGTGGAAGAAGACAGTTGATAAGCTAACAAACTAAATTAACAAAATAACCTCAGAAAGTGACAGTACTGTGAAGAAAATAAAAAAGAGGGAAGGAATGAAAAGAAAGGTCAGAGGGTGAAATTAGCAGCTACATTAGATAAGGCTGGTCAGGAAAAGTCCTTTCTGGGAGTAGAAATTTGAGCTGAGATCTTAATGAGGAGCGAGACATAGAAGAGTCCAGGCCAGAGTAATCTAGGCCAAGTGGCTTGAGTTTGGTGTGTTCAAGAATCAGTGGGGGGTTTGGTGTGGCTAAAGGAGAGACATTTGTGGGAGTGTGATTTGGATGAGGCTGGGGAGTCAGGTAGGGTCCAGGCCACGTGGAGACCTGACAGGTTATGATAAGGAGCTTGGATTTATTTGCAGTCTAATCTAAAATAAACTACACATCTAAAAGCAAACCAAAACCCAAACCAGCTATTTTAATTCATGGAATTTAGAGTATTGGTTCAATGACACAAGGCTAAGAACTGACTGTTGAGTGTAATAGGGCTGACTACCAAAATACATTCTGAAATGATCTATTACCTCAAGTTTGAGCTTCTCAATTTCTTCATTTGCTTCTTTAAGTCGAACTGCATCTTTATCCAGAAGTTCCTGATTTTCTGCATACCACTGTAATCTTTTTTGCAAACGACTAATTTCTTGTTTATGTGTTTCTTCTAAAATTTTTATTTCATATAATTTTTCACCTATAGGATAAAGTAACTTAATAACTTGATTGTAATTTTTCAGAATGTAGAATTAAAAGATTTTAAATTAAAAACAATGTATATCTAATAAAAGCATTATGAAAAGATAGGCAAAAAACAACTGGTATATGCAAGATAGCGTCTAGTTTAACTTACTATTAGTAAAGGGAGATGAAGATTGTGTTCATAAGCTAAATCCTTAAACTCTTAGCAAAGTTGGCTACATAGAAATTTTTGATACATCAGTTGTTTCCCCCACTGACTTTCATTATAAAAGTAAACTTGATTCCATAGAAAAATAAATATTGGATTCAGGATATAATAAAAATGAAGCATTCCTATAATTATATTAAAAGATAACAATAGCAAACATCAGTAGGTGCTTACCACACATGATTTTATTTTACACAACTTATAGGATGGGTACTGTTCTTATTATTCTATTTATACAGAAGAGGAAAGTAAATGTAAATAATTTTCTTACAAGCAGGCAAGTGGATTTTATTGTACATATCTTACACTGAAGATCATAATATCACAGAGGAAAAATCTTGACCTTGGCAAACAAGAACTTTTTTGATCTACCTTTCTGGCCCTATATTCTGCCACCCAATCCACATGTTCACTCAATAACATGCTCACGAAACACTTTAGGACAGCGTCTCTCCATTTTTTCACTTCTGAATCTTACTGTCTGCCAGGACCCAGCTCATATGCCACGCATCCCCAAAACCCTTATTTAGCTCTTTTCCTCCCTTGCTGCTTGAAGATTAGCCACCATCATGAACGACACAGTGACTATCCGGACCAGGAAGTTCATGACCAACAGACTACTTCAGCGGAAACAAATGGTCATTGATGTCCTTCACCCTGGCAAGGCAACAGTACCCAAGACAGAAATTCGGGAAAAACTAGCCAAAATGTATAAAACCACACCAGATGTCATCTTTGTGTTTGGATTCAGAACCCATTTTGGTGGTGGCAAGACAACTGGCTTTGGCATGATTTATGATTCCTTGGATTATGCAAAGAAAAATGAACCCAAACATAGACTTGCAAGACATGGCCTGTATGAGAAGAAGAAGACCTCAAGAAAACAGAGAAAGGAACGCAAGAACAGAATGAAGAAAGTCAGGGGGACCGCAAAGGCCAATGTTGGTGCCGGCAAAAAGAAGGAGTAAAGATTCTTCAGTGACTTTATCTGTGCTGATGATGCAGATTTTTCATGAGGATTAATAAAAGACCTTTTATGTTTCTGGTTCTTTGAAAAAAAAAAAAAAAAAAAAAAAACCCTTATTTAGCATCTTGTGTCATGTTTATTTGTAATATTTTTTACATTAAACTTTTCTGTATTCTTCTCTTATTCTCTTTTGTTTTTGCTGATAGGAATGCCATAGTTATCCTTGTGTTTTCTACCAACACAGTGCAGTGTTATTTGTTCACCTGGCAAATACTTGAGAGCCTACATTTCTGACCCAGGGATAAACAGTCAGCCCATACCCACAGGAAGGTCAAAGTCCAGCTGGAGTGATGGGCACGTAAACAGTTAAACATAAAATGGCACAAATTGAAAATAATCCTTGATTTTCTTTGATCTTACAATTATTCCTGATAAAACCAATCAAATGCACATACCTATGTATAACTAATTAAAAAAAATGTTTCTAACACTGCAATATACTTTAAGGAATAGCATTTTGGTTACTGTGCAATTGCTATTACTTAAATTCAAGGTTAAACAGTTATGAGTATAAACTGTTTTTGCTCAGTGTTTTACCTGTGACATAAACAACCTGATCTTTGGCCTGGTCTCTCTCTTTCTTCATTTTTTCCAAGTCCACTTCAAGAGCTTGTTTGTCTTGCTTCAGTCTTTTGATGTCTTCCAATAAACTGTTTTTTTCTTTCTTGATATTTATAGAAATACAAGAGCAAATTATTTTTAACCACAATAAATTGTAGTATAGTCTCTTTCACACAATTCATCATAAATGCTAATTATTTTTCCTAAAATTTAGCTCTGATTTTTACCATGCCCCTTCACCGCCCCCATTTATTAATAGCTCCCCACAGACTACTAGAATCAGTCCTAATCATCTAACTCAGCACTGTCTGAAAGAACTTCTTATCCACTGTTCTAACTTCTGGCTATTATAATAACCTCCTAACTAGTCTGCCTTCTCCATGCTCAGTACCCAGTCCATTCTCTTCACAGTAGCCAGAGAAATTGTTTCAAGGAGTCAGTCAATATCACTCTTCTGTTTGAAACTCTTTCGTGGCTCATCATCCTCTAATGACGCAAAGTCCATACCATGACCTTCCCAACATTGCCCGTACCTCTGAATCCATCTACAAATCTTCCTCCTCCAACTCCACTCTAGCCAGAGACCTCCTAGTTCTTTGAACATACCTAGCACACTCCTATCCCAATGTGTGTGTGCTTAGTTTCCTTTTTCCCCAGAGAGCAGATGGCTTGCTCCATCATTCCAGGGATTCTGCTCAAATGAAGTCCCAGAAGACCTTCCCTGGTCACTCTTTCTCAAACAGCAACCTGCACCCTGGCCCCAGGTATACTGCTTTATTTTCTTCTCACAACACTCATCACTACCTGACACATTATATATTTACTTGAAAGCAGGACTTTATTTTGCTAACCCTTGTATCTGTCATAAATGCATAAAAAGTGCTTGGCACATCAAGAAAATGTTGAATGAATTCTTAGTATGCTGTACATTCCACACTACCCTTAGTGGCCTCATTCTGCTGCTTGATCAAATCATACTTATCTTTCAGAGATTAGATCAAATGAGGCTATTCTTGATTTTCTCCTCCTTTGCACTCCCACAAACTTTCACTGCACCGATAGTATAGCATTTGTACTTTCTGTTTCATGTGGCATTGATTTGTGTACATGCTCTTAATAGGCTGAAAGCTCTATGGGGACCAAGACTGATTTATTACGACTAAGCACGTGGCAGATACTCTATAAATGTGCCTTGAATTGAATTCATAACTGCTAAAGAAATTCTTGGACTCATGGTAGTACACTTGGTATAGTTATGTTTCAAAATAAAAATTCTTACAAATTCTGTACAATACTACATTACAGTCTAAAATCCAGTCTCACTAATAGTTTTCAAATGAAGTTAATGCTATGCTTGAAACCTTACCATGTTTTTCCAAGCTTTCATAAAATATGGCAATATTCTTTTTAACTTGCTAATTTTGAGGTCCACTGATAAAGAGGTAGGAGGAGGTCTGTATAATATTTATTCTTTATTTTTACCTGTCTACCTATATACCTGATAATTATTCTGTATATACATGCATATGAAAAAAGTTCTCTAATGGATATATTTGAAACGGCATTTTATATACTACAAAAACCTGTTAAACATCAATTAAACTATGCTATGTTCAAATTTCTATGTAACTGTAACCCCACTTTATATAAATTTCTAATTAAAAAGTGGTACATAATTGGAATTTTTCCAGTTTACATCATCATTCAAATAGATTAGACGGGCTTTTAAATTTAATGCTATGATTCTTAAGGGGAGGGAGTGGGGAGAATGAACTGCCCTCCCACAGGGGAGGTTTGGAAATGTGGCAGTGGTTTTGATTGTTACAATGACTGGTGAGTGCACAGGGGACAGGGATTATAAAAATGATGCAATACATGACACTGTTCTACTTAACATACTATTAACCTGCCTCAAATTCCAGAATGGCTCCCATTGATAGATACTGCTCTAGAAAATTCTAGGGCATATTCTTTATAATACAATAAATAAAAATAGAGAAAAATTAGGGAGCAGATATTGCATTTTTACCTTTGTCGTTAGGTACATGAGCTACAAATATTTGTGGGTATAATCTCTACCCCCTAGAAGTATAATAATTCACTTAGGAAGACAGGTAAAAAGCTAACTAAATTTTTAAGGTAAACTATCATCTTCAAATTATTTTTCTATTTTAGCTGTACATTTTTCAGGAAGAACTTGTTTGAAATAATATATGCATGCCCTAAAAGGTTATGACTCCAATATAGCTCCATATATTAAATGCCTGAAGAAAGGTTGTATTATACATAGGATGCCATTTAAAACCAGTATTTCACTGTTTCCTCTACATTAGGGTCACATGTATGCTGAATGCTATCTTTGATATTTCTCAATTTTTAAATGGTACAATACTTATAAAAGGGTCTTATTTATTCATAATTACAAAAGACAGATTTTTTACACATACGGTGATTTTGTATAATAATCGTTATTATCGCTGATAATGAACATCCTTAAGCATCTTACCTGTGCCACACGTAGTTCTGCTAACAGATCTGTAAAATTCTGGTTTCTGGTGGGCTCTGAATCTTCAACTACTTGAGACAGGAAACGATTCTTCTGCACCTGTTCTCTAATTTATTTTGAAAATAAAAAAATATTTTTTTAACAAGGCATTCTTTTCAATACAAAATATTCAATTTTTAAAAACTAAACTCTACTGGATGTTGGAACTATGTGAGTCACTGAAGCTAAAGAGTTTATTTAATCTAAACAATAAAATACCACTTAAAGGGAAATGTTTATATTTAATCACAGGAACTGAAGCCCTAAGATTATTGATTTATTTAATATGTAATAAGTAATATAACTATAAAATATTTCCCCCCAATTCTCAGAGAAGTAAAAAGTCAGAGTCCCAAAAAACCATGCTGCTTATTTCCTGTGGTGCTGTGTACTCGTCACATCATCCTAGATGCCTTTCCGAGAAACAGGAACTGCCAATCATACACGTGAAAACTAACAAAACCAAACACAGTTTACTATTTTTACCTTAGGTACAATTTCTTTGTTTTCTCAGAGACATTATATAAGGAGTTGAAGAATCCATACGCAATGGCGAACAGATGACAACTAGGGGGTGGAGGGATTGAGCAACAAGGAAAAGGGACTCCTGGACATGGACCACTGTGTGCTGATTGCTGGGGGGCAGGGGTATAAGGGGACTAATGGTAATGGGAAATGCACAATAAAGATTAAATTAAAAAACCATAGGTGGCTCATCGGACCCTAATGTACTAAAGAAACCATTTGTTTCATTAAAGTTTATTTAGAATATCAGTTTTAGATCCTGGAATAGCTCTGTTTTAAAAGCCAGGCAGGATAAGATGTAATATTTTAAAATACTTTATTGAGGCATCTGGGAAGAAAGCAGATGTAAATGTGTTTATGCATCGAAGCAGTGAAGATCATTACTCTTGGAAAGGATCATTTTTGTTTGTTTTTTAAATTTTACAACAAAGTGCCCTTGCTTGGCAACCTGTGTACCTTTTTCTATTTCGCATGGAAGGTCAGCACGGGCTAAGAACAGCCCTGCCCCTCACACCCTAGGTGATCCAACAACGGTGACAACAACAAGAGGAAGATGTGCGCATATACACAATATTCTGTGAACCGGTGCCCAACGGGTAACCATTTCCTCAAAGCAGACAGAACGCTAGCATGTCCGTGTTCAGGGGTTCAGCTTTTTCCATTTAATATGTTAAAGTTAGATGGGGTAACATCCCAAAGACATGAAATATGATTCCTAAGTAGGTGTTGGTCCTCCATCAGCCCACCATGGTGAGTGCTGGTTGGTAACTCAAGGCTCTCCTCTGTATAAATGCCTCGGACAAAGCAACTCCTCCCCTTGGCCCAGAGGAAATCCCTCAACTGCTCCTGGGACACATCTCAGACAGTGACAGACTGGCTTGTGGGTACAAAAGGCTGCTCCCCAGAGGATATCCCCCGACCCCTTCCTGGGGCACCTCTTGGCCAGTGACTGGCTGACTCAGGGGTGCAAAAAGCTGCGCTCTCTTGCCCCAAGTGCGGACCACCTACATGATGCAATCTGTTCTCCCAAGCTTACTGGTGAGAGCAGAATGAAGCCAGTCTCAACTGAGAACACATTCGTACTTACCTTCCCTACCTCCACCCACCCCTCATCTTGCTTCTCTTGCTCCTTCCCTCCTGAGAGTTATCCTCTAGAAAAACACTTCCTCAAAGATCCCCTTCTGAGACTCTACTGGTATGGAACCTGACCTAGGACAGTAAAGTGGTACTGTAGGATTATTTTTTAGCATTATTACTAATATGCATTACATAAACATCCCAGGCTTAATGATCAATCAAGAGGAATACTATGTGTTCAATCTTCTGAAACTGATCTCAAACTCAATATAAATATGCTGAAAATATTCATCTGTATGTATCAGACATCTAATACTAAAGGAAAATCTACTGAAAAATTAAAATATAGAAGTTACGAGTGTAAATCAGTGCACACATTTTTCATTACTAAGTATAAAAATGTATTACTATAACTATAAAATACATGGAAACAATCTAAGTATATCTGAGTTTAAGAATTTAAGAAGAACTTACTTTAAGGAAGCTAACTCACAGAATAAACTCTGGTTTTCCTTGAACATTCGCGCCTCATTTTTCTTGTTTTGTTCTTGGAGATCTTTCACTTGATTATACAGTCTTTCATTTTCCTTTTAACAAAGAGAGAATAACATTTTAGTTAAAAGTCAGTAGTACTTACCTAAGTACACATGCTCATAACAGATGTATCCTTTAAACATTTTTAAGGTTTTAAAAAATTTCTTCAGTTTTTGGGCAAGCAAACTCTTTTAAAAATTCTTTATATTATACAGAAGAAAACTTATTTTCTGAAAACAATTTTTTTTCCCAAAATGCTTATTAAAATAAAAGTTGCAAAAATTCCCAAAGCCCAAGAGCCTAATGTCAGTAGGAGGTACTGGATTTTACAACATAAATGGGTGCGTGACTGTAGAAATAGCCATGTTTCAACTCCGTGCTCCAGGGATGGAGAGGACAGTGGGACTGTTAGCACCCTCTTTTTTCTGTTTTTGGCTTCTTCACATGGCAAGGTAATTCGATGTAGTCACAATGAGTGTCCATGCTTGTTTCTGAACTTTTTGTGATTAGGGAGTTAGAGACTCGGTGTTTCTGAAAGATCAGTTCAAGGCAGAGCAGAGACCAGACCTAGTTTACCACTAGGCTTTAGCTAAAAACTGACACAGTGAGATCAGAGGGAGAAAATACCAATCCATGCGTAGGTACTGTGGCTTATTAACCTCTTTAAAATTAGGAATCTGATAAATACCAAGGACCCTGAGGATCTAATGAAAACTAGGATCCATCTCATCATGTCTGGCCTAGTGCCTGGTAGAGTGTCTGTGCTTAAATATCTGCTGAATTAATGACACCCAGAAAAATACATAAATGCATATATATTGATACATAAATTTTGTGTTTCTTTGTGGGAGGGGGTGGCTGGCAAACTTGTAGGTTTGTGAAGTCCTCCTTAAAACCCATGCCCTATAAAGCAAGATCAGAATGGCAGGCTAAGGGTTTGGAAGGTCTAACTCAAGGAGAGTGTCTGTAAAATCAGTACTATTTCATTTATAGTGAACATTGTCATCCCTGAGGTGGTAAGGCTTAGGCTATGGCTGTGAAAAGAGAAAAAGGCAGCTGACTTCCGGTCAAGATGGAAGCGTAGATAGACATGCTTCTCATCCTTGTGCAATCACAAAAAGAATTACAACTAAATATCAAAACAAATAAAACCCAGAACTATATGGAAATCTGACAAGCAAGGATTTAAAGAAGCCACAATCATCCAGACAGGTAGGAGGGACGGAGTGGTGGAAAAGGGGCAGAGAGGCAAGGAGACGTGGTGTGATGCAGAGAGCCAGCAACAGCGGTTCACATTCATATGTGGTGGATAAAAATTGGGACGGGGAGAAACAAGATGGCGGAGGAGTAAGTGGAAGCTACACTAACTTCCTCCTAGAACTAGTCTGGATTTACAATGTAATTTTGGAGAAATCATCTGGAATAACGAACCGAACACCAGCTGGAGAGAAGTCTTATAACCACGGAGAGACAGAAAAGGCCGCTACATCACAACGTGACCGGTAGGGAGTGCGGAGACGTGGAAGGGCTGGCTGGGCTCCCACGGGTGGCAGCTGAAGGGGCTGAGAAACAGCTCAGCAGCCGGGGATTCCCCCTGAGAAGGGCAGGGTCTAAACCCCCAGCTGGGCTTCCCAGCCTACAGCGACAGAGTGGAAAGTAAAATAGTATCAGCTGTGAAAAGCGAAAAGCCACAGGCTTTCTTGCTAGCCGGAGAGAAACAGCAGGAGAAAAAGAGCTCTTAAGTGGATCACATACGAAAATATTTTGGCCACCACTTACCCTGGGCTCAAGCAGAGGGAAGGCAGAGAGGACTGGAGACACTTGGGGAGAATTTGGCACGGTGGCTTTGAGGGGAGAACTGGAGGAGCAGCTGACTGGGTCCCAGTGCTGACTCATCCCCAGTACTGCGGGTAGACCATTCCCCTCCAAGTGGCGTCAGCCTGAGGGGAAGCAAAAGCCCTGCCTACAGGAATTAAGCTGCCACACCCACAGTCCTTAAGCCTGACAGCTAATCACAGATTGAATAGATTAACAATCAAAGAAGACAGACAACAGCAGTAGATCCCTGGAAGTCTCCAACAGGCTGCCTAGGGCCAGACTGGTACATGATCTGACGCCACCAGAGGCAGATCCAGGAAGTGCAGATCATTCCAAGAAGCACCAACAAACAATAGGAGTCAAAAAAATGGGGAGACAGAGAAACAACCTCCCATCAAAAGGAAAGGTAGAATCCCCAGAAAGAGTGCTAAATGAAATAGAGGGGAGCGAACTATCAGATATGGAATTCAAAACATGGATTATGGAGAAGCTGAATGAGCTCAGCGGAAACTTCAAAGAACTCCAGAAAAACTACAAGGAACTCACAGAAAATTACGTGAGCATGAAAAAGGACATAGAAGCTATCAATAAGAGCCAGGAGGAAATGAAAAATACGATCTCTGAATTGAAGAACACAGTAGAAGGAATTAATAGCAGGCTAGAGGAAGCAGAAGATCGGATCAGCGAGCTGGAGGACAACCTACACAAAAACTCCCAGACAATGCAACAAAATGAAAAAAGACTGAACAAGACTGAAGAGGTTCTAAGACAGCTGCAGGACAACATGAAACGTAATAATATCCGTATCATAGGAATTCCAGAAGGAGAAGAAGAAGAGCAAGGGATAGAAAACCTCTTTGAAAAACTAATGACAGAAAACTTTCCTAACATGACGAGAGAAAGAGTCACGCAAGTCCAGGAAGCACAGAGGGTCCCAATGAAGATGAACCCCAACAGGCCCACTTCAAGACACATCATAATTAAAATGCCAACATTCAAAGACAAAGAGAGAATCCTAAAAGCAGCAAGAGGGAAACAACTAATAACATACAAGGGAGCTCCAATAAGGCTATCATCAGATTTCTCAGCAGAAACACTACAAGCCAGAAGGGAATGGCAAAAAATATTCCAAGCAATGAAAAACAAAGGCCTACAACCAAGAATACTCTACCCAGCAAGGCTTTCATTCAAAATGGAAGGTGAAATAAGGAGTTTCCAAGACAAAAGAAGGCTAAAAGAATACATCTCCACCAAACCAGCATTGCAAGAGATGCTAAAGGGTCTGCTTTAAGAAGATGAAGAAACAGAGAGACAGAGAGGAACACGAGTACAAAGGGGGAAAATGACAATGAATAAGTACTGAAAGAAAGAAGGAACTTCTACCATTTGCAACAACATGATTGGAACTAGAGAGAATTATGCTTAGCGAAATAAGCCAGGCAACAAAAGAAAATTACCTTATGCTGTCACCTGTTACAGGAAACTAATGAACAACACAAACAAATGAGCAAAATTGAACCAGAGGTATGTAAACAAGGAATAAACTAACAGTAACAAAGGGGGAGATGGGAGGGAGAGAAGGGGTAAGAAGGGGAAGGGTCTAGTCAAAGAACATGTATGAATGACCCATGGACATGGACAACTGGGTGGGGACTGACTGTGGGGGGGGGGCAGGGTGCAGGGAAGCAAGAGGGGGAAAAAAAGTGAGACAACTGTAGTGGAAAAACAAACAAACAGAAAATTTTTTAGTGGGGGGGGAATAAAAATATAAAGAATAGAAATGCAAGTTCAGTGAATATTAGAAGGACAAGGATTTTCCTTCCGATAAGACAGTCCTACAGATTTAGAGACTTGTATGTGGGTTATGTTACATAAATTAACATGTGTTTTCTGTTTTCAAAGGGCATAAGCCTACAATCTCATTACCTGAGTGATTATCTGTATGCATAGGCCTCACTTAATCCTGTCTGCATTGCTGCCTCCTGAGACTCAATGGTTTGGCTGAACGAAGTGGCTGGGTTGGTGAAGAACGGGGTGGTATGTGGGCTTCACTTTAAAACTGGTTTCTCTTTTCTATCCTAATGGCTTGGACAGAAAAAGCCCAGAGGCCTGAGATGGGGGAAACCTAAAATATTTCCCTCAGTCCAAAATAAGTATAATGGGCAAAAGGGTTTTGGACAGGTGAGATGTACCTGGCACACCTTCCTCCAAAGAAGCCCTTCTTTTCCCTAATGTGGGACATTGAAAAATTAATACCTGTCTTTTGTCATCTAGTGGTTACGGATTAAATGATGTCCTTTAACCCTGTTGCCCCCAGAATACAACAAGGATGCCAGCCTGTCAAACCAAGCATGCCGCTGTCCAGAGACAGCCAACCAACCTGGAGTCTGCACGATCCTTCCCCTTGTGGGAAGGCCACCCTCCCCTCCACATCCCCACTCTTATTAGGGATTTCTTGACCCACGGGTAGGTAGGACGACGACCATGTCCAGCTTGAAGCAGCTAGAGGAGCCCGAGACCTTCATCCATTGTCCTTTATAAGATTGTAAAGGGTCTTAAGTCTGAGAGGGAGGAATTGTTATTTTTTATTGTTAAAATATTTAACTAATTAATTAATTAATTTTAAAAAAAGAAGAAGAAGAATATATGAAAGGGTGAGGCGGGAGAGCTTGTATGTACGACCCATGGGCATGGACTTGGAGAGGGGATTGTTGGGGAAGGGGGGTGCTGGGCGGAGGGGAGCAAAGGGGAAAAAAAAATTGGAACTATTGTAACAATATAATCAATAAAATATACTTAAAAAAAAAAAAAAAAAATTGGGACGGACACCTTGGGAGCCAATGATCCCAGCTGCAGGCCAGACCAAACAGCCCAGGGTTCCAGCACCAGGAAGATAAATCCCTATAACTTCTTGCTATAAAAACCAGTGGGGGTTGGAGCAGTGGAAGAAAATGTCAGATTTTCAGGAAAATTCACTTAAAGGGCCCATACGGTCTTAAAACGTACTCAAACCCACCCACTCTGGGATTCAACACCAGGATAACAGCTGGAAGGGTGTCAGTCAAATAAGGGGAGTGGGTGAAGTGACTGGAGATGGGGTGGGTGCCAGGCAAACCCCCCAGAAGCCAGGCAGCAGCACAATTCTCTCTCCAAGCCCTCCCACCACACATAGCCACAAAGCAATGAAATAAATGAGTTGCCCCACCCTGTCTATTACCTGAGGCTCCACCCCACACAATTTACAGGTGCTTTTTATAGGGAGTAAAAGCAGCTCTACCTAATACACAGAAATAAACACAGGTAGGCTGCCAAATTGAGGAGACAAAGAAATATAGACCAAATGAAAGAACAGAACAAAACCCCAGAAAAAGAACTAAACAAAATGGATAGCCAACCTGTCAGATGAAGAGTTCACAACACTGGTGATCAAGATGCCAAAGGAACTCATTGAGTACAGCAACAACATAAAGGAAGAAATGAAGGTTACACTAAGTGAAATAAAGAAAAATCCACAGAGAACCAACAGTTAAGAAAAGGAAGTCAGGATTCAAGTCAATGATTTGAAACATAAGGAAGAAATAAACAGTCAATCAGAATAGAGAAGAAACAGAATTAAAAAAAACGAGAATGTGTCAACATCTGAATCACAGGGATGCCAGAAGGAGAAGAGGAAGAGCAAGAAATAGAAAACTTATTTGAAAGAACAATGAAAGAAACCTTTCCTAATTTGGTGAAGGAAATAGACATATAAGTCCAGGAAGCACAGATTGGACAGAGGACCACACAAAGACACATCATAATTAAAATGCCAAAGGTTAAAGATAAAGAGAGAATCTTAAAAGCAGCAAGAGAAAAGCAGAGTTACCCACAAAGGAGTCCCCATAAGACTATCAGCTGATTTCTCAACAGACACTTTGCAGGCAAGAAGGAACTGGCAAGAAGTATTCAAAGTGATGAAAAGCAAGGACCTACAACAAAGACTACTCTCTCCAGCAAAGCTATCATTTAGAATGGAAGGGCAGATAAAGTGCTTCCCAGACAAGGTAAAGCTAAAGGAGTTCATCATCACCAAGCCCTTATTATATGAAATATTAAAGGGACTTATTTAAGAAAAAGATCAAAACCATGAACATTAAAAAGACAACAAATTTACAACTACCAAAGTTAAATCTCAAAAAACAAACAAACAAACAAACAAACAAAGCAAACAACCAGAACAGGAACAGAATCATAGGTATGGAGATCATTTGGAGGGTTATCAGCTGGGAGTGGGAAGGGGGAAAATCGGGGGAAAGGTGCAGGAATTAAGAAGCATAATTTGTAGGTACAAAGTAGGGGAATGTCAAGAATAGTATAGGAAAGGGTGAAGCAAAAAAACTTACATGCACAACCATGGACATGAACTAAGGGGAGGATTGTTGGAGGTAAAGGGGATACTGGGCAGAGGTGGGGGAAGGAGGAAAAACTGAGAGAACTATAATATCATAATCAATAAAATATACTTAAACAACAAGAGAAAAACATAAGAGAAAGAGAAGGGGAGGGAAGTAAAATAATAATGGAGAGAGGAGGGAAGAGGGAAGAACTAAGATGAAATCTCATGCTGGAGATCACTAAACCTGTCCTGGTTGATTGTCAAGTCAACATCACCCAGATGCTATCACATATCACAGATATTTGCTTTCTATAGGACACACAAATTTTCTCCCATTTAATTCAAAAAATTTCATTCTCAAGTGATTTCAGATTCATATTTTTCAATATAATAATAAAATATTCAATATTATCTACTGAAAAGTGTTATAGAAAAATAGGAAAGTTTTTAAGGAACATGGCTCTTAAAAGTAATAACAGGATAGGGACCTGCAAAAAAATGAAACTAGACCACCAACTTACACCACACACAAGAATAAACTCAAGATGGATCAAAGACTTAAATGTAAGCCGTGACACCATAAAAGTCATAGAGGAAATCATAGGCAAGAAAATATCAAATATCTCACGTAACAATCTCTTCACGGATACATCTCCTAAAGCAAGAGAAATAAAGGAAAAAATAAATAAATGGGATTACATCAAACTGAAGAGTTTCTGCTCAGCAAAAGAAAACATCAGCAAGATGAAAAGGAAACCAACCATATGGGAAAACATATTTGCCAATGACATCACAGACAGGGGACTGATTTCCAAAATATATAAAGAGCTGATACGACTCAACATCAAGAAAACAAACAACCCAATTAAAAAATGGGCAAGGGACCTGAACAAACACTTCTCCGAAGAGGACATACAGAAGGTCCATAGACACATGAAAAAATGCTCAACATCATTAGCCATCAGGGAGATGCAAATAAAAACCACAATGAGATACCATTTTACACCAGTCAGAATGGCCATCATCAACAAATCAACAAGCAACAAGTGCTGGCGAGGATGTGGAGAAACCGGAACCCTACTGCACAGTTGGTGGGAATGCAGACTGGTGCAGCCACTATGGAGAACAGTATGGAATTACCTCAAAAGATTAAAAATGGAACTGCCTTTTGAACCAGCGACTCCACTACTAGGATTATACCCGAAGAATCTTGAAACACCAATTCAAAAGAACTTATGCACTCCTATGTTCATTGCAGCACTGTTTACAATAGCTAAGTGCTGGAAACAACCTAAGTGCCCATCTGTAGATGAGTGGATCAAAAAACTGTGGTACATTTACACAATGGAATACTATGCAGCAGAAAGAAAGAAGGAACTCCTGCCATTTGCAACAACATGGATGGAACTATAGAGAATTATGCTTAGTGAAATAAGCCAGGCAAAGAAAGAAAAATACCATATGATATCACCTAATACAGGAAACTAAAGAACAACACAAACAAAGGAACTAAATAGAACAAAGAGCAGAATAGCAGTTAACAGGGGGGAGGGGGGAGGGAGAGAAGGGGGATAAGTAAGGGAAGGGATTAGTCAAAGTACCCGTATAAAAGACTCATGGACATGGACAATGGGGAGGGATATGATTGCGGGAGAGGGGCTGGGTTGGGTGGGGGAGAGAAATTAGGGGAAAAGGGGACAACTGTAATTGAAAAACCAAAATAAAAAAAATAAAAAATAAAAAAAAAAATTTCATTGCAGAAAAAAAAAAAAAAAAAGTAATAACAGGCAACATTCACTGATTGGTTACTCTGTGCCAGGCACTAAGAGGTTAGTTTGCACTGTCTTATTTTAATTTCATAACCCACCTATGAGACAGGTATTATTATTATCATTCCCATTTCATGGATGAGGAAATTGGCTTAAAGAGGTGATTTGCCCAAGGCTCCACAGCAGGTGGCACAGCTATGTCTAAAACCTGATTCTTTGAATTCAGAACCCATGCTCTTAACCACTTCAATTCTGCCCATGAGAAATGGGCAGACTAGTCAAATTATCACTTCCTCATATTTGCCAGAATTCCCAGTACCTGTTAAATGAGCACATAAATATTTTAATATGCCTTATTTTAATAATCAAAGAGACTCAAGAACAACTTTAGTATGTGCTGAAAAAAAATCACACCTGTTGATATCCTTGAAGAAGTGTCTCTTGTTCTTGTATTTCTTTTTGGATTTGCTTCAATTTTTCTCCAGTAATAGCATCAGCTGTTTCTCCAAAATGTAAGAACCTTTGTGTTTTGTTTGTTTCTCCAAAGCTATTTAACTTGAGAAAATGCAGAAATTGTTTATATGGGGAAAGAAATGATAAAGTGAGAAGTGAGGAAAATTAACAGTCTTATAACCATACTGGAATTAACATAACGCCAACTACAATTAAATCATTACTGTGTTGTTTTGTGCTGATGGTTCTGAAATGGAAGTAACTCAGAAATGCTACATAGTGTCATTCCCTTAATTAAGACTTTCTACAGCAGTTGTTTCTGAAATCTCCTTTGAAGGTCACAGTGAACTAAGAGATTTATTTTAAAAAGGACTGCTAACTGAAGAAAAGTATCAAAATGAGCCAATATAAATTTTGATTTTTTTCCCTTCTGGGGTTGGATTTGGGTTCTTGTGTAAGGAGGCCCTCCCAGGAACCATGCTCATGTTTTATACAGCATATACATCAAGCAAAACAGCCCAAGAACAAAAAGATAACAATGCATTTAGCAGAATGTACAATTATTATTTTTTTTAATAAAAAGAAGAAGACAACATTTCTAGTACCTTGGCTTGAAGAATATAATTGTCCTGATTCAATTTGAAGAGTTCCTTTTCCTGTTGTTTCTTTAGTTCTTCCATCTTATTCTCTAGCTCTTTCTCTTTTTCTGAGAATGTGACTTTAATTTGCTCAATTAAGGCTTGTGCGCCCCTCCATTTTTCCTCTGCTTCCTGAACTCTTTTAAACATAATTAACTCTGTGTCCATGTTCCCACCACGGTATTTGGGAGATGAATCCTTTTAAGGAAAAGCATTACTTCATTATATATTTACATGTAAGATTCAAACACAAGTGGTTTGTAAAAGAAAAGAAAAAACAACCCATAAAGAATAAAATGAGAAGTTAATAATGTTCAGCTAAGAAAATACATAAGTGTTCAATAAGAGTGAACACTTAAAGCAAAAGAAATTTCATTTATTTCATTATTTATACTTTGGTTTTAATATGATTTTAGAACATAAAAAACATTATGAATATTATTTTGAAATTTAATACTTACATTCTGAAACTGAATACAGGAACCACTTTCTGTAGAGTCTTCAGACTTCTTAGGAGTAGCTAGACAACTTTCAGTTTTGGGAACTGGTTTACTCAATGCTGCAAGCTTAATGAGTTTTGTTTCAGATAAGATTTCTAAATATTGTAGACAGTAGACAAAAACACAAATGCAAACAAAGTTGAATGTGTATTCAGCAATTATGTAACAATAAGACGTATGAGGATCTCAGAAAGGCTAATGTGTAACACTGAACCCAGAGCTGTTGCCCATAATCCATATTCTATTCAATTTGACAATTTGAGAGAAGGCTAATGCACATAAGACTCAGTGTCAAATGGTGCTAAATAAATGTGAAAATGTGGATTGGGATTTTAGGCTTTGCTACTTTTAAATAAATTATTCTTTTAAAAGTTCAAAGCACTAACAAGTAAGAATATCTAAACAATGAATCAAAAAGTAGACAATAACTTTATGAAGCACTTTAGTTGAAATTAAACGTGCTTTCAAAGAAAGCATACTTTTATACAGTGTGTATCAAGATATTACACAGTACGAATGGAAGAATATAAACTGCATGGAAACTTTATAATAGCTAGTCTAAACCGATTAAAAAAAATAAAATTATAATCCTGCTCTACTACCATGATAATATTTATTCAATTAGAAAAAATGTGTTTACTGTATATTTTCATCAAATTTTCAGCCTTTAAGGTAGGTACCTTGTAAACCCAAAACAGTAGAAATAATTGTGAGGCCAATACATTTGATTAGTAATAAAAAAATTTAAGGGATACACCTACAAGAGGTCTTGAGGTCCATATTCAAATATTATAGGTTCTGAGTTGAACACTCAGTAAACATTACCTGATTGCCTTAAATGTTGGTAAATAACTTGAAATTTATATTTTTAATATGATTTCTTCAAGATGCTAAATTTTTAAGTTTGAAGTTTACTTTTTGATTGAAAGTGAAATAGATAGTTATTAAAGATTTGGAAAATACTCCTGACTGGTGTGGCTCAGTGGGTTGGGGGTCAACTCGCAAACCAAAGGGTCACTGGTTGGATTCCCAGCAGGGCGCATGCTGGGTTGTGGGCCAGGTCCCCTTCCCCCACTCTCTAAAAATAAATAAATAAAATGTTTTAAAAATTTTTTGGAAAATAAAGACAAGTCTAAAGAAGAAACAAGTCACCAATAGTACCCCACCAAAAGATTTCAATCTTTTTCCAGGCATATGGACATTTTCCTTATAGAGAAGTAATCATGTTTAACTGGACTGTTTGATTTAGAAGGTTTTGTGGAGAAATTTCTTAAAGCATTCACTAAGAAATTGTTTGAGTCACTGGAAAAACAGGCATTAAACCTTCCAAATCACTGGAGGTCCATTCACGTGGCCAAAGAGTAGTGTGTGAGCTGCTGGCACTGTGAGTCTCCCTAAGATGGGACAGCCAAGAGTGGCAGGTGGATCTTGTTCAAGCTATAGTCATTGCTTTTATACCAGAATTCTCCCTTCCTAAGTTCTTGATTTTGATTTTGCTAAGCAATTATTTTCAATAATGACAGATGAATAGTATTTTCTTATTTTATACATATAAAAATTTACTTGGATATAAAATTCAAACATGAAAACAATGCAGAATTTAGAACCCATGAGCCCTTCTTTGAAAAACAATGCATTAAGAAAATTCAGGCAAATAAGAAACCAATCAAAATAATTTCAGAATGGAGAAGCTATGGCTAAAGGACTGGTGAAAAGCATTCAATCTCTTTAATAATCAAAACTAAGATCTAAATTCAAAACTGTGGGAAATTACAGTTGTAGGAGAGAATACTATATCTTAAACAAGTAAAAATTAAACCAACAAAAATAGGTAGGAGGCATGTGAGTGGGAGATGTAAGTTCTGCTACCTTATATTTCAAAGAAGGGTAAACTGATAATGTATAAAATTCTACAACATTTAACAAAAGAACATGGTTTTCACAACATTTGAGGGGTTTTCATAATTTTTTCTTAAAGGGATCTTTTGGAATATAATATTTCTTAGGATGAAATTTCTTTTTCTTTTTACAGATTTAAGTAAAACCAAATCTAACCTTTAATTTAAAAGGAACCTGTAAAGTGTGATCCTATTCTTATAAAACGCTTTGTCCATTTATCCATGTCTGCCCCCTCCCTCCCTTCCATCCACTCATGCTTCTGTCTACCTCTGTAAGTGCACATACTTAGTGAGAAGCACAGACCAGTTGTTTCTGGCAGAATTATTTCTTTCTTTTTCCTTTTCTGTATTTTTAACTTAAATAATGAACAACTATTCCTTTCATGGCGACAAAATGATTAGTCTCAAAAAAACCCCCAAACAAACCCACAAGAGTTAACAGAAACCTGATATTGCCCTGGACAGTCAGTCATCTCCCTGGACTCCATGCAACTGGGGGTGGCCACATGATCCAAGTTCTGACCAATAAGATGAAAGCAAAGTTTTCCTATATGGTTCCAGGAAAGTGACTACTGTCCTCGTTAAGAAGCTGACAATTTAACTGGCATGTACCTTTTACCTTTCACCTTTCCTTGTGACAGGGGCTGGAGGTTGAATAACCGTCTTATGACAGTGAAAATTAAAGTCACAGACTAAGGATTTTGCAACAGCAATGAAGGGATCTAGTTCCTTGCACAATTTCAGCAGCTCTGCACTGCTTAACCCTGGCCTCTTTGTTACACAAAAAAGAAAAGTCTTTTGTTTGGGTAAGCCTTAGTAGTTGGGCTTCTTTTTCATCTTAACCAATATTGATCCAAGTGCAGTCTCTAGACTTTCTGTACACAAACCTCCATCTCAGAGTCTGCTTCTTGAAGAACCTGATCTGTAAAAAATAGCAATCACCCCAAAGAAATTACAGTTCTGAATAAAACTAAGATTACTTTGGGCAATTTTTTCAATAAAAAGACAAAAATAAAAAATCATACCTAATAGTCTAATGAAAATAAGTAGCTCAGTATAAAAATAACCAGCTTCCAAAGTACAAAATGAAAACTCCTAAAACATAAATGAAAAATTTTCATACTCTTCTTGATGATTCTAAAATTTGATAAGCATTCCAAGTATCTTTTCTTAATATTAAGTAATAGGTCTAATGAATGGTTAATTATTAAAAACTGAGTAGATGACAACGTCACAAGCAAATGTTCCACACAAAAGCCAGCAAAAAGAGAATACAAAAGATTTCTTAGTGGGAGGGATTACAGATCTCTAGGTTAAGAACAGGAGGAAAGGATGCTTGTATTAATCCAATATGATCATAGTCCTGTTCTCTCCAAAATAACCAACCCCTACAGCTGTTCTTCACTCTCACATATATCAGTCCTAGCCTTTCCATCTTATGTGCACAGGTTGCTGCAGCTAAAACACAGACATGAAGACACAAGAAGGGTCTTTAATGCCTAAATAGTTTTAAATATGGGCATTTTTTGGAGATGTGCATTCAGCTCCAGACCATCATAATAAAGCAAGTTGTAATTTTTGCTGGTGGAGGGTCTTGCCCTCCATTTGTAAAAAACCTAACTTTTTTGAAGTACAATAATGCAAAGTGAAATAAAATGAGGTATGCCTGTATAATCAAGGTGGTCCTAGAATGAATAGTTGTAGGGAAAGGCAAGGGAAGATACTTTAAGCTAGAAATGAATTTTCCAATGAGGACAGTTCTTCTCTGACAACTATCACCATATAACAATGATGAAATCAGTCACTGATTCAATTTAATCACAAAGAAAAGGACAAAATGCTTCTGGCTCTATTATTGCTCTCTTTCCTCTCTGGAGTCTAAAGGTAACAAAAATGTTGGTCTGACTTGAACATTTCTATTTCTTTTAATAGCTACATTGGGTGAGAGTTGAAAATTACCCTTTCCAACTGTCAACATAAATGACTCCATTAGGAAATAACAGAAGCACTGTGATGTACAAAATGAAAACTATGTGATAAACAGCCTGCCTCTCCAAGTCTATGGAGAACTAATGTCTAGATAATCTATCAACCTTTGTTTGTAGGATGCCATTTGCATTCTGAATTTATTAGAGCCAACCAGATGAGAGGTTTGACTCTTATCTTATATTCGCTTCCCATGTTTTCTAGGTCTCGTTCATGAAAACCTAAATGTAATGATGAAAAACCTACTATAAACTGAATCTTTCAGAAATAGAATATGTACCCTAATGTTAATTATTTTCTATAAATAAGGAAAGTTCATAGAAGGAGAGAAGGAAACAGAGAAAGTAGAGAACAAGGAAAGTAAAATAATATACTACAGGTGACTCATGAACAATACGGGGGTTAGGGGTGCTGAACTCCCATGCAGCCGAAAATCCATATATAATTTGACTCCCCCAGAACTTAAGTATCAATAGCCTACTGTTGACTGGAAGGTTTACTGATAACATAAATAGTCAATGAACACATATTTTGTGTGTTACATGTATTATGTAGTCCAGTGGTCCCCAACCTGGGCCACGGACTGGTCCTGGTACCAGTCCTGGTACAGGTCCACAGCCCATTAGGAACCAGGCCACACAGCAGGAGGTGAGTGGCTGGCCAGTCAGTGAAGCTTCATCTGTATTTACAGCCGTTCCCCATTGCTTGCATTACCGCCTGAGCTCTGCCGCCTATCAGATCAGTGGCAGCATTCGATTCTCTTAGAAGCAGGAACCCTACTGCGAACTGTGCATTCAAGGGATCTAGGTTGTACACTCCTTAGGAGAATCTCGTGCCTAATGATCTGAGATGGAGCTGAGGCAGGAAGCTAGCACTGGGGAGCAGCTGCAAATACAGATTATCATTAGCAGAGAGGTCTGACTGCAGAGACCCTAATAAATCAACTGCTTGCAGACTTGTATCAAAATCCTGTCAGTGAGTGGCAAGCAACAATTAAGCTGCATCTGGTGGCAGACTATAAAGCTATCCCCCACTCCCACCCTACCCGTGGAAAAATTGTCTTCCACTAAACTGGTCCCTCATGCCAAAAAGGTTAGGGACCACTGATGTACAGTATTCTTACAATAATGTAAGCTATAAAGAAGAAAATGTTATTAAGAAAATCATAAGAAAGAGAAAATACATTTGCAGTATATGCTGAAAAAAATTGGTGTATAAGTGGGCCTGTGAAGTTCAAATCCATGTTCAAGGTCAAATGTATATATACATAATTCTATTATAAAAAGAGTATATGATGATTACCTTTTTTCCTAGCTTGATTTGAGGTGGGAACAGACCTCAAGTTTTTGCTTTTCATCATGTCTTTTGAAGTTTTCTTTTCAGTAGTAGAAAATGTCTTGAATGGTGAACTGGGTTTTCCATAGCCCGAGCTCCTAACTGATGCATATAATCCACTCTGGGGTTTTCTTTTGGGTAAAGGAGGTGCACTTCTGGCCTTCTTGTATGGTACCTGTTTACCAATTACAGCCCCTTCTCCAGAACTGAGTTGAGATCTAAAAGCCTGCACACAGCAAGTACAAACTCTTTAGTACTTAAGTGAACTTCAACTACTACAGTTGTAATGAAAATTTAACAGATGGCAAAATCATAGCAATTACTAAATAATGTAGTTTGCTAAAGGCAAACCACTACATTAAAGTTCTCTAAGTCTAAGTCATCAGAATTTTAGTATTTTGAAAAACATCTTCAAAATCGGGAACAGAACAGCATAATATTATAACAAAATAATCCTGCCAGAAAGCACTATGTGTGAATTATGAGCATGAATATGGAGAAGAATGGAAAGAACATATTTTGAAATTACATAAAATCTTATTTTCTTTTTCCTCTAAATTTCTCAAGATAAAAAAAACATTTAATGCCCTGCCTTATTCCACAAAGGAACAGAGATAGTTTATGATAAACACATAACTAAAAATTGTAAAATAAAAATAAAATATTGGGATCACAAACTATAAATTAAAATAGCTCAAGAAGAGAGGAAAAAGAAACAGTGAAATTCAAGTTGTCAATAGTTGCTAATAGCATTAATATGAAATGCCAACTTAACTTACTTTCACAGAACACAAATTACTAGAAAGATTGAATGAAAAGCCCTAGAATGATGAATAAACTTTTATTTTCGTATGCTAATCAAATTCTAAACTATGGTTATTTAAAAAAGAAAAAGGAAATGTAAAGGATGGCTTCTAAAAGAAATCTAATGCCTCTCTGGCTGGTGTGGCTCAACTGGTTGAGTGTCGTCCTGTGAATCAAACAGTCACAGGTTCATTTTCTGGTTGGGGCATATACCCAGATTGTGAGTTTGATCCCCAGTTGGGTGGCGTAGGGTAAGGCAACCAATTGATGTTTCTCTCATTTGCACCATCTGTCCCTCCTTCCCTCCCTCTCTCGCTAAAAACAATGAAAAAAATGTCCTTGGGGAAGGATTAAGTAAGTAAATAAATAAAACTAAAAAAGAAGAAAGCTAATGCCATAGAGGTATTTTTGAATTTGGGCACTGCAGGGTGTTGTAAGAAATCCTCGGCAGCCGTCCGTCTCAAGAGACGATGGTGTAGCTTCTTAAGAGTCTATCTGCACCGCCGAGAATGGCTGTGCAGTCCGACTCGGGAGTGACATGGTATCTGTCTCCTCCCGTGTTGAATCGACATCTTGCGATGATCTGAAGCTACAGAGCCTGGGCAGGGTGATATGGAGGGTCTGCTGTTGCCCATGCAGCAGACCCCCCTTCTCTTCGCAGCTGAAGGGTCCAAGGGAAAGACGGAGTCAATACAGCTTGGCTTCAGGTGCGCCGCAGGAGTTGCCGGTGTTGACTACAACGTCAAACCGCCTTAGGGACTCCGGCTCCGGATTTTCTGTCGGGGTTTACTCCCTTAGCCTTTCCCCTGAAGAGGTATGCCGCAAGGCAGCGGAGGTTTTTTGGAGTCAGAGTTTTCCTTCTCTGATGTGCCCTGACTGGAAGATCGAACCAGTGACACTTAGCTCGCAGGCCGACGCTCAATCCACTGAGCCAAATCAGCCAGGGGGTGTAAGAAATATTGCTCACAAATATCCAGGATCTATGTGGAGGATAGTAAGTAATCAATCCCACAAGTTTAAGATGTACTTACATATCAAGGGTACTTATATGACTTTATATAACATCATTTATCAATATGTCAAATTAATTTAAATTATAAACACTTACTTTCTTTATTTTGTCATCCTGAGGTAATACTGAAGGAACAACAGATAGTTTCTCCCTCACAATATTGAGGTACGTTTTATCTATATAGTCTTCTGTATTAGTGACTCTTGGACAGCTATTGTCTACACTTTCACTTGCTGTCTTTGGTAAAACCACATTCTCTTCATTTTTGTCAGAAAATTGGTTCACATTTTGTGGCTCTTGAGGTACAACATTTGGCTTCATCTTAAGAGGTAAAGGGTTTATAATTTCAGTTTCTTTACTATCAGCCAGTTTCTTACAGCTATAAAACAAAACAGGACACAGAGAATAAACCCTACATGACTCCTCAAATATCAGTTATTATTAACATATACACACTATATACATATATATTTAATATTTGTAACTATTTAAATTAGGTCACTAATGTTAAGTGCATTATTTATAGTTCTGGTTAATAGAGTATACTAATATAGTATAATATAATTATTTTGAATTTCAAATAATTTTGATGCAGTATAAGGGATTATATGAATGACTCTGAGATATAACTTCAAAGGAAAGCCAAACCAAATAAGACTAAGATTGCTTTTGTATAAGAAAAAATAAAATATGAATTTCTAGGTGAACTTTTTATAATATATCTTTTATCATACTGCCTTATAAGGTCAACATGCATTTGTGGCAGAAAAAAGATTTTATACATTTTTAGAAGAAACTAAAGAGGTAATCATAATTTATGTCAATGAGACATAGAATATAAATATTAAAAAGCATAAATTTCATCACAGTCTAGAAACATTTTAAAGTAAAACAAAAAAATCACGAGGATTTTGAAATAAAATCACTTCTGTGGTTAAAACAGTTAAATGAAATCTAATATCTAAGACTATTAGATTTCAAAAATACGGAAAATTGTCCCTTGAAATGTTCTAAAGGTCAGTTGGTTACGTGTTGGCCTGCAAAGCTAAGCGGTCACTGGTTCAATTCCCAGTCAGGGCACATGCTTGGGTTGTAGGCCAGTCTGCAGTCAGGGTGTGTGCGAGAGGCAACTGATTAATGTTTCTCTCATACATTGATGATTCTTTCCCCGTCTTTCTTCCTCCCTTTCCCCTCTCTAAGAATAAATAAATAAAATCTTTAAGAGAAATTTAGTTATCATCAACATCATCATCCAGTTCTTGTGAGAACTCCACCACTAAAGTGAGCTTATTGTAGTTTCATCACTTGAATGATGGGGATTAAGGATGCCTGTCCCACTTGTTATAAAAAACACAGAAGATAATGGATGTGATACTCTAAGTGATACACAAACAGCAAGTTGTTTTATGATGAGGTTATTGTGATATGCTATTCTGTGTGGTGGAGAATGACAGTGAGGTCCCACAAGCCTCAACTAAAATGTACTGGAGCTGGAGCATGTTCATGAAGGCCATTTCTCTTGTGCCCAAAGAACTCACCCTGTGGTTTATAAACAAGCAAGTCTATGACTCATATACCAAATAAAATTCGTGTTTCATCTCTTCATTTGAATCAACTGTCTCTGAGTTATTGAAAGCTGAAGAAATTAATTTTTTAAGTAAAAAGCTTTAAGACTACTTAATTGCATTAACTTTTTTAGTAGCATCTTTTTTTTTTTTTAATTTTAGACAAGAATATTTATGGACTAATTGAGTAAAAGCTAATTAAAAAAAACTCATTTAAAAAGAGGAGAGCAGTGACTCATAGGTAAACACATATAACTACATTAATCATTAACTAAGAATGATTATGAAGAACAAATGATTCTAGATGTTTTCAGTGACAAAACAATAAACAAACAAGAAAACAACTTGCACAATTCATTTAAAAAAACTCATACCTGACAGGTTGTAAATCTAAACCACTGATCCCAAAGGAATCTATTCTGATAGGTTTCATCAGTTCCTCTACAGTGTGCAGATCTAAGAGGGCGAAAAAAGTTAAAATAGCAATCAAAAATGTATGTCACTTGCTTGATTTTATGCACCATACCAACAAAATTATATCTTCTCTGGTTGACATAGTTAACAAAATGACATATACAATAAATCCAATTTCACACTGTACAGTTGCATGCACCAAGAAAACCTCTTTTGATATTTATATTTGAAACACATATACATATATTTGATGCATAAATATACATATATCAAATACATGTGTATGGGTATATCCACACACGTATTTATTTGCTAAGTATGTATCTAGTTGATCCCAAAATATTGTTCTCTATTTAAAAAAATAACTGGTATATATACATGGAAAAGATTTAAAAATGTAAAAACAAGTAATTTCTTAATTTGGTCAAGGCATACTATAAAAGAAATTGAAATTTGATCCTATGTTCAGCTCTAACTTTATAGTAGAACCACTGATTTCCAGACTTTATTTGAACAAATCCTTTAAATAAGTTCAGAGACTGAGAAATAATCACTACAGCAAATTGTATCTAAATTACACTAAACTGGAAATTGTTCAGAGAGGGTCTAAAATAGGCTTTTACCAGATTCTGTAGTAGAGATGTTTTTGGAGGACTCTTCATTTTCTTGAGGATGACCTTCCACTGAGCTCTTGGTATGTTCCACGGCAGCATTCTCAATTCTTTGTTCATCAGCATCTCCCAAGGAATGGGCTATATGACAATAAGCCTGATGAAGCGCTTCAATGTCACTATTGCTTTGTCCATATGAAACACCTGTTAAAATAAATGTAATCTCCAGTATAATCACACAAATATGTGAGAAATATAAACAACTAATATCATCCCTTAATCTGTTAGGAATAGTGAACAAGGCTGTAGGACAATGTTAATATTATAGAGATGGAGTTAAATACAAAACTAGGTAATATGTAGGTATGGCCTACCAGTGTGAAATTATAGCCGGTTCAATAAGTCTTTCCAGTAAGCAGAGATGTGTCCTGACATGGTAACTATAAAATCTGTCTCCATTGGTTATTGCCCTCTCTTCTTAACAATCAGACCCTCTGCATTGGATAAAACTACTCCTGAGTTTCGCAAACTGAAACAACCGTCTCAAGGATTCTGTTTCTCCCTTACTACTACCTCTCTCAGCTTCCTGTGTCACCAAGCAGTAGTCTGCATGTCTTCAACTAAAATTCAACTCCTCTAACTTTGTAATTCAATGTGTTCCAACAACCTGCTGAAGCTGCTATAATGAAAAACAATTTCCTAACGGCCAAATACAGTTCTCTTTAGTTCTATTCCACACTGTCCTTTTCCTGGGAACTGTTCTGCATCCTCTCTCCTTTTTCTCACCACTCTGATGGCTACTTCTCCATCTCTTATTGTAAACTGGCTCACCCAACGTTCCATCTTTAGCCTTCTTTTTTAAACTTCTCATTTATTTATTTATGCCAAACATCATCAAAACCCTTAGCTTCATTTATTACACATATGCTCATGATGCTCATACCTGTCTTCTGTCCTAATTTTTTTCTGAATAAATACATTTAGATTGCTTGGTAAGTAAATCATATCTAATATATCCCCAACTGAATTTATTATATTCCCCAACAAAACTTGTTTTACTACCAGTATTTCCTGTTTTAGCTAAGGGCATCACTATTTCACCTAGTCATCCAAAAACAGAACACTTCATGTCACTGTTCACTCTTCCTTCTCTAATAACTTTCTCCTTCTCCCAACAATTGATGAATAAATTCTGAAAAGAAAAAATTTGAGGAATCTTATGATAACAATGATCTAATATTTTTATGAGTATTTTCCTACTCATTTTGTAACTTTCATTACTAATAGTGACATTTTCAAAATTAGAAAAGAGTGTAAGTCTTAGGAAAGTAAAAAATGAGAAAAATAGGATGACCAGTGTCCTTTTTGATACCCGTGATTAATTAATGCTTAAAAATACAATAGTATATACAGCCTCATCTTCTTTTATATAAACTGTAAGTTGTATAGTGGCTCTTATTCATCTAAGGGGCTCTTTTTAACTCTAAATGTAAGAGTCAGCCAAATGCCACACAAAAGATTGTGTTAACAATGCCTGACGATATCTTTCTATCTAATGCTGTAGGTCATCGCTGCTATTTGGAGCATGCCCAATTAATAACAGACTTGCTTAAATAAATTAAAAACAAAAAAGGGGGTAACATTAGAGAAGAATTGTTAACAGTTAAGTGGCAAGTGGCAGGTGGCAGGGATTTTTCAATAGGACTTTAGGAAAAAGATCTCGCCTGTTAAGGTAAGCCTAATGCTTCCCCTAACCATCTGTCAGACTGAGTAGCATGACTAAAGGAGAATTAATCTTTGTAAGGAAAGGAAAAAGACACAGGTGTTTTTTTCTCTCCTCTACAGAAATATCAGAACGTTTAAGTATCTGCTGAGTACATATAAAAGAAATAACCCCAATGTTAAGTAGGAGAGCAGTACTGCTCATACCTAATTTATCAGGTGCGAGGTGTCGGAAAGAAGAGGTCCCAGGCTCTAAAGCAACAGCAGGGAAAGCGTGCAGAAAAACAAATGACCTAAAAGTTAGAAATTAGAAATAGAGGATAGAGAGGTTTAGGGGCAGCTCAGAAAACAGAGCAGGGGAAAGACACTTTTCTTCTTCCTTGAGTCATTAACCCAAGTAACATTAAAATATTTCAAAGTTACACAATTAACTTTTCCCCTGCATTTTCTGAAGAGAAAAGGCCTGATCTGCCTGTCCTTTACATTAAAAATGAATATTCTATGTTGTTATTTCATAAATTACTACAAGTCAAAAGCTCCCTGCATTTTTCCAGTTAAGAAAGTTGAGACAGATCAAATCCTATTTTATACAGAGGCAAGGGTCAGGTTATGGAGCAATACTGTCACCTTGTGACTGCTCCAGGCCATGCAGCCAGAGCACAAAATGGTACCTGATGTGAGACAAATGAAAATAAGTGAAAGGCTAGACCTTGCCTGGTATTAGGAAAACCTCACTTTTATACCACCGACCTTTTTAATACAACAAAGCACAAAGAATTTCATAAATATTACTTTTAAAAGATGATCTTTGACAATGTAGCACCTAATCTGAGCCTGCTTAATCCTGGAAGAAACATGGTAAAAAAAAGAAAAAGAATAAACCCACTGATCTTTTCAGTTCTTAAACATGCTGATTTGAACATTTTCAAGTGTACTTCTTATGTACCAGGTAAATTCAGTATCACACAGCCAATCACATTTATACTATAATGCCTTCAGATTCTTTATTATAACTTCTATTAATAGACAGTTGATATAAATTATAATAATGATAACAACAGAGTGTTCCTTGTTGAATCTTAGCATATTATATAAATTACCTCAGTTGAAGATAACAAGGTCTCATTTTAAAGAGGAAACAGGCTTAGAGGTATTAATTGTCCAATGGCACCCAGGTGAAAATTGGCAAGGATGAGAATATGAATCAAAGACTACATGACAGTAAGTTCATATTTTACTATCTTCCAGTAACTGACTTATCAAAATATTTCACAGTCAAGAACATTTAAGAAATGACACCAAATCAAACCAAACAAAACTACAGATTTATATAACTGCTTGGACCATCTCAAAAGAATTTTTAATTTTAGCAATACATTTTTTTGAGTTTTTCTTATAACCTACAGCGGTGGTTTTCATACTGTATTTTACGAAACCATGGTGTTTCATACAAAATCACAGATTCCATAGATGTTTGGTTGAAATTTCATTTTTAAATGTGCTTTACAACTTAAAGCTTAGACTAGAAGTTATTCTAAACACTCAATGCACCATTTATGTAACTAATATTTTGAAGACCATCAGTAATAACTTTGCCTACTGCTTTGTTTTCATGCATATCTTAGGATAAAATTTCTCTGGCCATACTGTATGTATATGAACTTCCTATAATGTAAAAAACTATGGCTCGACACCCGTCTTTTAAAAGAATTCATGTCTGCTTACTGAAAACTGGGCAAGTGGATCTAGTATCACAGCACTTAAGTGACACAAACTTAAATAAACAGCAGTAAAATGAAGGAACATGTGTTCAGCACATGCTTTTGTCATAGCAGAATACCCAGTGAGTAATAACAAATAAATGAGTACCATGTCTTGATGGAAAAATTGTGTTGTAGTTTTTTGACTTTTACATGTTTATATTTTTAAATAGAAATGGGTGAAACAAGTCAAGATAGTGCTGACTCTTAAAATAGCAGTGACCAGGGAAAAAAGAGATCTGAGTAGACTGTGGTTTGGGTCATATGTTTTTGATTTGGTTGTTAGTTACATGGGTGTGTGTTCGGTATTTGAAAATTCATCAGGTTGCACTATTATAATATATAATATAGATGTATTATATTACTTTTCTATAGGTATATTATACTTCAATAAGAAAGTAAAAATTAAAAAATAAAAATGAAATTCAAACAGATGTTCAGAGTTGGTTAATGATTTATCAATTCTATTGCTCTTTTTTTCCAAGTGTTTGGCTTAGTTGAACCATACGTTCAACTGAGACTTGCAAAGCAAGCTGATTAAAAAGTTTCTATTTGTAACTATTTATGTAGTAAATCAAGAATATTTTCAAATTATACAACAAAAACAAAATACAAACATATTAGAAGTCTGATGGTGATATGGGAATAATAAATATAACTTCTGATTTCAAAAATTTCAAAGACCATTACTGCTCTAACTTTATTTGTAAATGTTACAAATGTAAACATCTATGTTTATATCAACAAAATACCATTTTTACCTATATAGAGTATATGTAAGATTTCATTTGGAGATAAAGATTCCACATTGTCTTAAAGACCTTTACAATCTTGCCCTGGCTGGTAAGGCTCAGTGGGTTGAGTGCCTGCCTGGGAACAGAAAATTCCCTATTTCGATTCCCAGTCAGGAAACATGCCTGGGCTGCAGGCCAGGTCCCTAATTGGGGGTGTGCAAGAAGCAACCAATAGATGTTTCTCTTCCTCTCTTTCTTCCTTCCTTCCCCTCTCTCTTAAAAATAAATAAAGTCTTAAAAAAAAAAAAGACCATTACAACCTATACTAAAGCGTAGATGGTCCTAGGCATTTGAAAATTTGGGGGTATAATCCAGCTTTTCCCTATGTAAGGGAAGTATTTCCATGCAATTTAAGACTGAAGTTTCACTTCTCCTATACAGGGCAAATTTAACTGGAGAAGGATAAAAAAAAATAGTTAATATTCACCTACAGTGCTACACTTTGTATCAATATCATTTATTCATTAATAAGTATTTGCTTAAACTCTGGCCAGGTAGCTCAGTTGGTTAGGGCATCATCCTGAGATGCCAAATTTGTGCATTTGATCTCTGGTTAGGGCACGTACAAGAAGCAGCCAATGAGTGCATTATAAATAAGTGGAACAACAAATTGATGTTTCTCTCTCTCTCTTCCTTCCTCTCTTTAAGAATCAATAAATTTAAAAAAGAAAAAAACTACTTAAAAACACACTTTACTTGGCTTACTAGCACTAGGTGTCGCCGTTAGTAAGTTCAGATTATTAAAGGTGTTAAATATTGTAGAAAATATAAGATTTAAAATTTTATTGTCAATATAGTTATTATGTTATTATGTAGTATACATAAATGAAGCCCATTAGTCATAAAATATTACATATTTAGAAAATGTTTCTCCAACATTTTTACCTGTTCCTGCCATTTCATTATCAGTTATTTCGGGCAGAACTTTCGGCATAGTTGTTGCTTTATCCTGTTTGTCCACGCTGACCTCTGCAACAGAGTCTAATGAATCAAGCAGTACCACTGGAACAAAAATAAGAAAAGACCTTATAAATGTAGAGAATTTGGTACGGTTCCTTAATCATATGCAATCTATATAAAAACAAAGATAAATATTTACATACAAAGAATATATTATCATATTCACATATCTATAATAAGCATGATTTTCTTATGTACAAGTGAGGAGTACATACGTATCTAGGCTTATATACATGCCTAACGTCCATTTATATGTAGAAGGCAAAGGGCATGAGAAAAATAACAACAAAAAAATTCCTCCCAACTTTATTGAGGTATGGTGGACAATTAAAAATTGTATATATTTAAGGTGTACAATTTGGTAATTTGATATATATATATACAAACTGAAATATTTACCAAAATAAGCAAATTAACATTCATCACCTTGCATAGTTATTTACCACTTTTTGTGTGGTGAGAACACTTGAGATCTTCCCTTAGCAAATTTCAAGTACATAATAAACTACTGTTAACAAGTCACATTGTTGCACACTAGATCTCCAGAACATTTTTATTTTGCATTAACTAAAACTCTGTACCCCTAAGCCAACATCTTCCCATATCCTGATCTCCCAGCGCCCAGTAACTGTCATTCTACTGTTTCTATGATCTTGACATTTTTAGATTCCACATAGATCACACAGTATTTGTCTTTCTATGTCTGCCTTATTTCACTTAACTAAATGTCCTCCATATTCAACCATGTTGTTGGAAATGGCAGGATTTCCTTTTTTTTCAAAGGCTGAAATATATACATATATATGTCTTTAACCCATTTCAATTGATTTTTGTATATGTTGTCAGGTAGGGGGTCCAGTTTCATCTCCTGTATGCAGCTATCCATTTCCAAGCTCAATTTACTGGGGAGACTATTCTTTCTTATGTATTCCTGTTGCCTTTGTCAAAAATTAATTGACCATATATGCATAGGTCTGTTTCTGGACTATCCCATTCCATTGATTTATGTGTTTTTATTTTTTATTTTATTTTAATATGCTTTATTGATTATGCTGTCACAGTCGTCCCAATTTCTTTTCTCTTTGTTCCCCTGCACCCACTGACCCCTCTCCCTCCAGTTGTCCCCCCCTTAGTCCATGCCCATTGATTGTGCATATAGTTCTTTTCAACATCTTCCTATCTACTCCACTCCCTCCTACTATGCTTCTTAATTCCTATACCATCTCCCTCCCTTTCCCCCATCCCCCGTCCCCACTGACCTCCTCCCAAAATGTTCTCCATACTTATAATTCTTTTCCCACTCTCATTGCTTACTTAGTCTGCCTTTGTTTCAATTCCTTAGCTTCTGTTGTTGGTTGTTGAGATACAGTTTTCATTTTAATGTTCATAGTTTTGATCCTCTTTCTCCTAAACAAGTCCCTTTAACATTTCATATAACAGTGGTTTGGATCTGATGAACTCCTTCAGTTTTACTTTGTCCTGGAAGCACTTTCTCTGCCCTTCTATTCTGAACGACAGCTTCACTGAATAGAGTAATTGTGGTTGTAGGTTTTTGCTTTTCATTACTTTGAATATTTCTTGCCAATCCCTTCTTGCCTGCAGAGTTTCTTTTGAGAAATCAGCTGAGAGGCTTATTGGGACCCCTTTGTATGTAATTCTCCTCTTCTTCTTCTCTCTTGCTGCTTTTAAGATTCTCTCTTTATCCTTAATTTTTGACATTTTGATTATAATGTGCCTTGGTGTGGTTCTCCCTGGGTCCAGTTTTTTGGGAACTCTCTGTGCTTCCTGGACCTGTAAGTCTATTTCCTTCCCCAAGTTAGGGAAGTTCTGCTTCATTATTTTTTCACATAATTTTTCAGTTTCTAGCTCTTCTTCTTCACCTTCTGGCAGCCCTATGATTTGGATGTTGGCCCGCTTATAGCTGTCCAATAAATTTCTGAGCCTCTCCTCATTTTACTCACTTCTCGTTTCCTTTTTCTGCATTGGTTGTTTGTTCCTTCCCTATGTTCCAACTTGTTGATTTGATCCCTGGTTTTCTTGCCCTCACCACTAGTTTCATATGTGTTTTTGTTCATTTCATCAGGACTAGCCTTCATTCCTTCCCCGTCTTGTTTAAGATCTGCTGTTAGGTCTGTAAGCATTTTTATAACCAAAGCTCTGAATTGAGCCTCAGAAAGATTTCCTATCTGCTGAGCCATTAGATTAGATATTTGCTGTCTGGTCAGCTGCGTCACCGGGATCTCTATCATGATCTGTACCATCCTGACCATTTTGTGTTTACCTTTGCTTCCTGGGCAGGGCTGTCACACCTCCTATGCTATAGGGGGTGGAGCTCTGTGCACTCGTCACAACTGGGTGACCCTTCTCACCACACTGTGGCATTTTCTGCAGGGGTGGGGGTCCAAGCTGGATTCCTGCCATTCACTCTCCACTGAGAGACCGGGAGCCTCCTCCTCCATCCCCACCCCCTCAGGGCCTCACAGTCCATGGCAACGGAGGTCTGCCTCCCCCGGCTTTGGAATCGCAAGCTGACGGGTTTGGCTGGCACAGGGGGTGCTCCCCAGACACTTCTTGCCTCCCCCTAAATACGGGTGTCTGTGCTTACCGCTGTCCTGCCTCCATCGCCGCTGTTGCCACAGACAGCACAGCTTGACCTCTCTTCCCTGGCTTCGCCCCTCCTACCTGTCCGGATGAGCACCACTTCTTTATAATTTCATATGTTGAACTTCCATTTATTTTCTGTAACTTTTGGTTATTTCTCATTTTGCGGTAGTTGTATTCCTTCTTAGTTGTGGAGGGAGATGGAGCATGTCAGTCTAGGCCTCCATCTTGGCCGGAAGTCTCTATGTGTGTTTTTAATGGCAATAGCATACTGTTCTGATTATGACAGCTTTTTAACATATTGATAGTTTAAATTCAAGAGGTGTGATACCTCCAGTTTTGTTCTTCTTTCACAAGATTGTGTTGGCTATTTGGGTTTTTTGTTGTTCCATATGAATTTTAAGATTTTTTTTTTCTTCTATCTGTGAAAATGTCATTGGACTTTTGATAGGGACTGCACTGGATCTGTGGTTCACAGATCCAGTAATTTAATGTCCTATAGTATGGACATTAAAACAATATTAATTCTTCCTATCCATGAACATGCAGTATCTTTCCATTTACTTGTGTCTGCTTCAATTTCTTTCATCGAAATTTTGTAATTTACAATGTACATATCTATTACTTCTTTAGTTAAATTTATTCTAAGTATTTTATTCTTTTGGCTATTATTTCAAATGGGACTGTCTTCTTTTCATGATGTTTATCTGGTTTTGGTATCAGGTTGATCTTGGCCTCATAGAATGAGTTTGGAAGTATTCCATCGTGTTCTTTGAAAAACTTTTAAAAAATTGGTATAAATTCTTCTTTGAATGTTTGGTAAATCACACCATAAAGCTGTTCAGTACTGGGCTTTGCAAAAAAAAAAAAATGCTTCAAGATAAGCAGAAGGGATATATTACTACTGAGACAAACTGTGAACTTTAATTCATCAGCAATATTAAAAAACAAGTACAGAAAGTGATTTATTCAGAATGATTTAGATGCAACTTCAACTAAAATACATGTATATACATAATATTTACCATTGGCCAGCATGCCCGTTTTTTCTTCTTCCTAAATTCAAGGAAGAAAAGAACCATATCATTTAAAACGGAAGTTATGTAAAATGACCACAATGGAAATAGTAACAAAACTTGAAAGCCAGTGCTTTACTCCATTATGAAAAGATCAGGAAATGTTCTTTCTAGGTTTCTTTATCACCCTCATTCACTGATAATTCTACAAGACGAGACACTGAAACTGTGAGAGAATTTCTAGAAGTCCCTTCAGAACCGTGGAAATGACCAGAAATTAATTTAGATCTTAATAAAAGCCTTGTTTAAAGTATATAGAAGCCATCTGCTCATTGTCTTTGCTCAGAAATTTTTTTTTAATCCATTATAACATGTACACCTCATATAAGATTCCTTCTGTTATAACGTCAGCATTTCCCCCGTATTGATAAAAACTAATGAAGAAATATAATTTGTACTCATGGTTTCATCTACATTTTGAGAGAGAAATTTTCAAAAAGGTGGGCCACCAAATGGTAACATATTTAAAATTCATCAATATTATTGGTTTTCTTAGAATAAGTTTTGTAATCAGTGTCACCTATAATCTCCACGTGGAAAGGCAGTATCTAGAATTATCTCATTATAACAAAGCTTTATTTCTTTCCTATTTTAATCCTTATCCAGACAACTCTCTCCTAGGTTCTCAGATTTAGGTTGATCCATTTTTGATGCAGGCTACCCTTTCTTGTATACAGTACCACACTATTGTGCCTTCTACTGACCTATTTACTTTTCATAAAATATTATAAATGCCATATTCTAAGTGTAAATCCCATTAAATTTCTAAGGATACTCATCAGATCTCATTAATCTTTGTGCATTTCGAAGGCCATCTTGCTTTTCCACCCAAACTACATGATACAGACACTCAAAGTACTAGGTAAGAATAAGTTATTTCTTAAGAGTATCTATTAATACCTGTAAGTTTCTTACTGCTTTTTAGAGAGTTTATGGCTTCACACCTGTTCAGAACATCCAGACCTAACATGTATTCCCAACACGAGTTCAGATCAAGACTAATATAATAATAATTGTCCTTCTGGTTACTATTAGATAGCTCAAGGATAAGTTCTATGAGACAGGCAACATGTTATAGTACCCATAACTAGTCTTGGTAAGGACTGAGAAATGAGATATAGTATAGCAGTACTGAATGTGAAGGGAATAATTTAATTCATGATCTCAGCTAAGTAAATTTCAGACACTTATATTACTACTAGCATAAATACTAAGGAGGGCTATTTACTGTATTCACAAGGACAAGACTTACCAAAATAAAGTATAATTTATTAAACCCGCTTAAAATTATATCTGAGATTTTAATTAAGTTTTTAGTTTCTAAAGCTTAAGGAAATTACTTGCTAAAAGATATTCTTAAGAATATCATCACCTGCCATATTTCATTATGATTTATATGAAATTGACATCCTGAGTTAAGAAAATGTCTGCACGTTGAGACCTATGATTTTACAATAATGAGCAAGACTATAAAGAATTTCATATTTCGAGCTCTTCAAGTAGTGATAGTTAAAATGATAAAAGTAATTTCAAAACTGTCAAATATATAACTGATATATACCTGTTTGGGTGCATTTTTTTGTTTTGACTTGGGATTTTCTTTGGAATTAGTCTCTTCATCTTTAGTAGACAAAGATGCATCAATATCCTCCTCATCTTCAAAATCATCACTATAATTTTCTGAGGAAATAATTTTTTAAAATATAAGGATCACATTGTCAAAAAGTCAAATCCCAGGCAAAGACTGATTTCCAAAGGAAAAATTCTGCATAAGAATAATTTACTGAAATAGTAACATAAAGATAACTTTAGAGAACAGATTTTTTGGGGCAAAGATTTAGTAAGTCAATTGATAAGACTGTCTTAGTTTCATTTCATTTTTTTGTACTATCAGGTACTTATAAATGTTTTATATCTTTAATCCTTTACAGTCACTAAAAATTTCTAGAGCTGCCCAAAAGATTTTATATCTCTAAGACATACTTTTAATATGCTTTTTAGACAAAAATCTCATATTTCTTATTTATAAAAGGCAGCACTTTTGTAAAATCTTGATTCTCATAGAAGGATGGGTTTTGCTCATTTTTAAAGTTGATTTTCTTGGTCTCTGTAGGGATATCTACTATATGCCTTAAATGGTACTCATGACAGGTCTATCTCTGATACTTCCCTTAGGAAGTACTGGCCCTATATGACCTTCACTGTTTCCCAGTCCTGCGTTCTTCTCAGTTAAAGGCCCAAATTATATCTCAATGGCTTTGCAGTAGAAAGGAAAGGTGTGTCCATGTTAACATGATGCTATCAAATCATTTATGGGGAAGACAGTGCAGGGATGATTTAGTCAGGATTTATTCTTCAGTTTTTAACTTGTTTAAAGCCCTTATGAAGAATTGACTGAGAGCTGCAGGCTATAAAAGGAGAATGGCCTTTTCAGGCTGGAATCATTCATTCTAACAAGAAATACAGACTTACTTGTATTTCAAGTATTAGATCACATTTAGAAACAGGATGGCCTGATGAGAGAAAGACTGCATGAGGTAGAGAGTCTGTTTCTGGGAAGGCTGTCTTTTATTCTTCTCTTAGAATGGAGGGGACAACTTGAGTGTAATTATTAATGGAAGTTTGGGAATAAACTTAAGAGGGCTTGGGAGTGAGACCTGCCTATAGAAATATCCCCATTTTAGTTCATAACGAATATAAGGTTAGAACAGCAGGGGTACTGTAACCTAGGTAGGTAAGCTGAGTTACTTGGTTAACATCTATATTTGGAGGCTCAGTAGCTCACCTTTGCTTCTTCACCACATGAGAAAACACACTGGGATTTTCTAAATATCAGTAGACACAATTAAATTCAAAAAGTTATTGAGAAATTACTTTGTATTAGACATTGTTCTAGATTCTAGGACCATTATAAAAATGATTATGACTCTAATATTCCAGGTGGGAATCAATGAATTTTAAGTAACCCAAGAGGTTAGATTTGCTAAAGAAGAGATGGTGAACAAGGAGAGAGGAGATATGAGAGAGTATGACAACAGACAACTACCTGGGATTTGGGAACTACCTGAAATCACTGGAAGGGGATGTAGTGTTTGTGTGACTGCAATCAGGTAGTATACGAAACAGTGCAGGTAGAATAGCACAGTGTTTAAGAGCATGATCAGGACCCAGAAGGCTTGGATCCACTACTTAGTTCTACTAATTTCAGCTATAGAATTGTTGGCAATGGTATAATGTTATTTGAAAGTAAACTAATAAGGGCAACTAAAAAAATATATAGCAAAGAGTATAACAAGCCAAAAGAAGGAATAACGGAATGCTAGAAATACTCGATCCAACAGAATGCAGGACAAAAAAAAAAGCAGTAACAATGAAGAAGATGGAAAGATAGAAGACAAATGGCAAAACAGTAAATGACCATTTTAAAAAATGCATTTTTGTAAAGTGTAGAAATAGGTGAATTAAGTCAGAGAGTATCAGATTGGATAAAAAGGAAAAACCTAGCTATGTGCTAAGAAAATCATTTTAAATATAAAAACACAGACACATTGAAAGTCAAAAGACATAACAAGATAAAGCACCCCAATCAAGATTTAAAGGTATTTGTCTTGTCTCCACAGATGTCCCCAGTCCTGTCTTCCCAACTGGTCCACTGCCCACTCCCAACAAATAAGGCAGCAGTGCACTTGCAACAATTTCTTGGTAGCTCAGATTGCAACACAGGCAACTCACTCTGCCTGTTCAAAGCTCTTTCCATTGATGATATGATTTTCTTTTAATTATTTTTCTCTTATCAATGTGTTTATTAAGGCTGTATTATCTTCTCAAATACTGTAAATTTTATCTTATTTAGTCTTTTAATAGTTCATTTTATAGTATTTTTTCCATTACTATTTATCCCCTATACCCTCTTCTACTTCCATCTGTCCCTCTTCCCTGCCACCACCATCCACAATCACTGCACTATTTTAAAACCAATGAAATTACCTGCAAGTTCTTCATGTTTCAATTCATTCTCATGTTTATCTTCAGTTAGTTCTATATTAGCTTGATTACTGAAAAAGATTTGCTTAATTTAGTATTACATGTTAGTAATACATTTTCATGCAATCCTTTGTGTATATTTTAAAAAATCTCTAACATTATACATTTCTTCTCAAATAGCAAAAAAATTTCAAAACTATAAGGAAAACCTTTTGAAAATAGAGGTTTCTTAAAGCTTAAATGTAGCTGACAAAATAATACATAGTAAAAAATGCCATGTTTTAAACTTTATACACATACAAAGTTTTATACATATTGCATGCGTTTATGCCTCAGAATCCAGGTATCCTTCTCCTAAAGAATAGAAATTGACCACAGCTATGAGAATCAGTGAAATCTACATGGAGGCAAAAAAAAAAAAAAAAAAAAAATTGCCAGGGTCATCATTTACATGCTAATTAGCAATTTACTCCTGAAATGGGAGCCTTAAAACAAGAAAAACTCAGCAAGGCAACAAAGCAGCTTGAGCAAGTTTGAATTGCACCAGATGTATTAGTTCACATACTGCTTTCTTTCAAATCCAATAATCAGTTCTACCTTTTTCAGTCCATCAATTCTGTCTTTAGTGAGATTAGAAGATTCAAAAAATTATAAAACTATAATAATAGAAGAAAACAATACTACATACTCAATACTATGCTATACTCTGACTAGTCTGTTTTGGAGTAAAATTATCAGTAGTTAGCATATTGTTAAGAAATCAGAAAAAAGTTAAGAAATATTGCAAAGGGGCAAAGACTTGTGACTAACAAACCTGTGCATGCCTAGTCTATGTTATCACTGTTGGGAGGGATCATGATCACCATGGGCCTGCATGTTCTTTCTGGTTCTGCCAAGAATGCAAGGCAGATTCCCCTTTCCTAGGTCATTTCTCAGGGTTGTGTTTGCAGTGAGTCACCTTGAGATAAGGGCTGTTTCCACTTTACAAGCAGTGGATTGCCTAATCTCAGGGATCCTCTCTTATAAAGCAACCCACCACGTGTGCTGACAACCATCAGAGAGCCTTTGTGTTGCTCCCCCAGGCCTTGTGCAGCAGAGGGAACTGAGGCAAACAAACCTAATACTCAGGTACTCAATTGCTTTTGTTGTGAGACAAAAAGTCCTTTGTGTCTGACCCAGAAATCTTGTGTCTATTGTCAGCATCCATAAAACTGGCAGGCTAACTCATTAACTTCCAGGTAGGGTAAAAATCCCAAACCCTACACAGTTTCATGACAATCACTGCTTTGTCCACCATCTATAAGAAACTAAGTATCTTAAGGAGAACAGGGACTCTAATAACCAGAGGTTATGATTCTCTTGACCTTTAATATAATTATAGTTGGTGTTCTTAAAAATCTTAAAATTATAATGCCTTCCACTTAAAATTTAAATAATTAAATGACATATGAAACTGAGGAAATTAAAGGTATCAGATTTCACCAAGCTCTTGAAAATGTCAAAGGTCTACCATTCTACCATTCTTACAGAGAACCAGCTCAGTCAACTAGCGGGATTTCCAGAATAAATGAGGTTTTCAGATAATCATGGGGGTCAAATATATACAAAGGTAGGTCACAGACCAAAACAGACTTTCCTCCCTGGTTCCCTATCTCCTTTCTGTTCCTTTTTCCCTGAGTTTATCGCAGCTACCTGGACTCTCTATTTACCTTATCTCTAGAAAATGACTTGATAAATTACTTTCCCAGTAACATCTTTCTGTCAATGTACTATTAGTGTCAACAGTATCTCCATGAAATTTCGGATTATCTAGAGGCTGAGTGGCTCTCAAATACAAACCAATGTGTTCTGTTGATATAAAAGAAAAATTCTGACCAACATAATGAAGAGAACAGACTTAAAAATAAGATTCTCCTTTTGCTTGTTATATTTACTCATTTCAGTCCATGTCTGTACCGGCCTTCCAAAAATACAGAAAACAAAAATCATTTAATGTTTAGTTTATATTTTATTTACATTACCTATGTAAATCTTTAAAATGTGTAGAGTCATTAGAATCCAATTCCTTATTTAATCTTGAATAATCAATGGAAGATGTTATGCCTTTCTCAAGCCTGGCAAAAAATTGTTCTTTTTCCTCTTGTTCTTCTAATGTGTCCAATCCCAATCCAAGAACACCGTGATTGACCTCAGAAATGACTATTTCTAAATGGAAAGCACAAATATGCTCTATTAACACAGAGAATTTTGATAAAATTAATTTTAATAATGCATTTATTGACATTCTATATTAAAATTTTAAAAAATTTGGAACTTTATTTAATCCTTCACCACCAATATAGATTTATATTCATAATCAATATGCATGATTATAAGGTTTTTCTACAAGTGTGATTGTAAACTGTCTAGGAAGGTATTAAATCTATCTAAGTGCTTCATAAAGGAGGTTCCAAGATAGCTGTGAGTTAATTTTTGTAAAAATTATGACTATAAGCATAGTAATTAACCCATCAACTCTTATGTCTCACATTTCTTACCATTTGCTTCTAAGCTGTCAATACTTAATATAGAGGTTCCACTGCTCTTGAGAAACTGAATCCTTTCAGCAGACTCCTCTTCTATGTCCATAATAGGCTGAGAAGTCTTCTTTGTTTTCAAGTAACTTATATTTGTTCCAAGTAGTCCTAGAAATGAGATTCAATATAGTTGGATATTTATATTCAGAACATTGTTTTGACAACTATGCCAATGCCATAATACTAATTTTGTGGATAGTAGCTATAAAATAAATCTAGTCTATTAAATAAAAATCCATCAGATCTAAAATTCACAAAAGAAAAATAATTCTATGTGTTTGCAGTGTACCTTACTAAGAATATTTCAAAATTTGGCATAATGAGGTGATAAGAGACATGATTTTCAAAAATTATTTTGAAGCATAGTACTTTATACAGTATAACAAGCCAATTTAATGAATATTTTCTGCCCTATATAAAGCAAGAGTAATAAGTAACTAGCTGAACTGGAAAAGGGAGGCAATTTCAAGCAAAGGGAAGAAGAGCTACAAAGGGTCACCATCTGACACACAAAAGGGCCAGTGAAAGTGGGTCTAGAGAGTTAGTGTAAAGTAACGGTAGAAATAAGCCCAGAGCAGGGGCTGATGGTTAGACCACGCTCATCCTCACATGCCAGGGGCAGGATTTGCTCATTATTCCAAAAGTACTAGAAAACAGTGAAGAAGCTAAGCAATCAAAATTTCTTTATCCTAAGAGTACATATATGTGGTAAAACTGATATACAGAAAAAGTAAAAAAATATATTATGTGATAGGAATATTAAGATTAGAATAATATCACTTTTGCTTAGAAGGAAGTTTTATTAAGAAGTCACAAATTCTGACTACAATTTCCTCATTAGTGTCCTCTTGGAAAGGGTTCAGAATCTATTTTATGGCTTTGTGTGAATAGTGGTTTTATAGCGCAAATAACTTTCACAGCTGCAGAAAATCAAGAGATCTACAGACATTATAAAAGAAAACTGCATGCCAAGGTTAGGGTGCTATGGTGTCTGTCAGGGCGTCTCACCCTGGCCCCAAAGCTGGATGCAGGGATGTGACCCACACTAACTGCACTCAGTAGTTATAGACTACTATAACTGAAGTTATGATCCAATTTAGTTATCTGTAATGAAAAGTACAGTGAGCAGGAGGATTTGATAGTTTTGCCCTCTAGGCAGAACATTTTATCTTTATGGTAACTAAAAGAGAAAGCAAAACTATAAAGCTGCAGTTGCTCAATATAGATGTTTAATGGCATCCATCTAAGATGGGTAATGCATTCCTCTCTTCTAGACGGTGTTCATGTCTGCCTCAGCAGCTTCAACATTCTGGATGGTAGGAATCATCGAGTACTAGGAATTGCCTAGTCCTCAGAAGATAACATAAACTCAGTAAAAGTTTGTGATTGAACCAGGGACCAGGTTATGCCCTTGGGTGGAGAAATGCCCTCCCTTGAGTTTAAAGGGACATTGTCAAAGTTTGTGTCTTAAGTATTTTTCTTTGCATTCTTTACTAATCAAATCCACTTCTGATTGGTAAATTCTTTTAAAAATTAATATCAATAGTTTTAGTCAGATTACATTCAATTGCTGGTCTAGGACCTATTCTTTCCCTTTTGGGTGAGTGTATACACCATTCCATCTGATTATTTTCTAGAAAGAGACTTTAACACTAACACTTAAATCTTTGTCAATAATTCTATAGTACTTCATCATATAATATTCCTTCCAAGCACCAACAGGAAGAAAGAGTCTAACAAAGAATTCTTCACATGCAAACTTGAGCAACGTTGCATGGTTTGGGGACTTATGAAAACTGCACTGAATTTTTCAATAAGGCAATTCCTTATTGTACACTATTAAGAACAAAGAAGTGACTATCAAATCACTCTTACATTCATTAGTTAAACACATTTATTATTTACTGAGGATCAGGGAATACAAGGAAAAGAAGTGTTTTCTGCCCTCACAAAGCTCCCAACCTCAGGAGTAGCCCTATAGGTTATGACTATCAACCCAATGTATAAATGTTATTGTGCTATTAGATTTTGAAACAAATGAGAAAATAATTGTGTTGATAGGGAGCTAGAAGAATTAGGAGAGGGTTGCAAAAAGAGGTAATACTAAACTTTACTAGACAAGAAGGACAAGAGGAAAGGCATTCTAGTGGCAAGAAAGCATGAGCTAACGCACACAAGCATGGAGTCAATGGTGTTTCCAGGAGATAAGGAATAATGGAGTGTGCCTGGAGCATGTGGGCTGGAAAGGAAGTTTCCAATCAGGATATGTACAGCCTTTACTACTGGATTAAGGAATTCAGGCTCAGTTTTATAGGAAAAAACAAAAGCCATGGGTAAACTTTCCCCCTAAAGAAGATATATCAAATCTTACCAGTATGTAAAATGGTGCTTAATAATACACAAACAGTGTGAACATAGGTACTTCATAATAAGTAGTCTGGGGTTCCTTATAGATACAGTGATTATCACATGCAGTACACTGAACAAACACTCCAGAAAGTAATTTTTCATTTGTAATGAGGAATAGTTCAGAGACAGGTGTACACATGTGTCAGAAAAGATCAATGTGAGTTCTCTACCATTAAGGCAATAAATTATTTCTTTTACTACAGTTATTAAGAGACAGCGATTCCAAAATCTATAGATTTCATTAAAATTTATCCCATAAGATGACATTAATGTGTTGTAAGCATATTTTATTAGATCACATTAAATCAATTGACCATTAAACATGATAATATATAAATATACCTATACTATTCATCAACTTGAGTAAATATAAATTATCTCAGTGTAAAGTAACCTAATAATGCAGAAACATATATTCTCAATTATATAATATATAATAAAGATGAAAATCAATTTAAGCCTCAAAAATTCACACCATTAGTAATATTTTCTTTATGTTAATTTTACTACAGTAACAAAATCCAGAATTAAAAGTCTTGAGTGACCCCTTGTGGTCAAATAATTAAAATTAAATATCAGCACTATTTACCATCATCTTCAAAATCATCTGCAGTTATCCACCATGGCAGTGTATCTTTCTTTTCCACTTCTCTTTTAGGTTGTTCAGGTGTTTTATTTGAACTTTCAAAAGAATCATCTGAAAGCTGAAGCAGATATAAGCTACTGAATTTTAAATTTGAGAATTTCAGATTCATCACTAAAAGTTTATTTGTTCTCCCACAGTTCAGCTATCATATACCTAAGCAATATTCTCAGCAATAATGTATGCATTCATATTTCTAAACATATGTGACCACAATAACTTAGCATGCATCTCTGAATACCAAGTTCATACACAGAATTGAACAAGCAAATTAACCAGGGAGAATAATAACAACAAAGAAATAAAGATAATTTCATCAAGAAACTTAATCAGGAAAGGAAAAAAAGAAAAATATAATCCCCTTCTAGACATTCTCAAGGGTCTAAGAATAAATAATGATTAAGCAAAATCACCTAGCACCACTCTAGAAGAACAAAGAATTCTAAAACTGGGGAGAATTGAGTTTCATGTGTTTGCCAGAGAAATTAGCATTTTGTCACAATAATTTATAAACTTTAATAAACATTTGTCCTTTTCAATGCTTCAGGTCCAAATTTTACTACAATCCTAAATTCTCTACTCTAACCCCAACCTGGGCCCCTCACTCTTAGCCAATGACCTGGCCCCTCTCTTCACTGAGAAATAAGACCTTCAGTCAAAAACCACCCTTCTTCCCCTTACTCCATCACTAAACTCACCTTTTAAGACACTGCTTTCCTCTCTCAGAAGAGAAATTCTTTCTTCCAGCTCAAGGAGAACCTGCAGAGGGGTCAATTCCCATCTCTTCGGGTTCTTACTTCCTTGATTATCCCATTTTATCTCTGCTCTTCAATCCCTCCTCTCCACCTTTGCTTCAGACTATAAACCTGCTCATCACTGCATTCCCAGGGCCTGAAATAGCAACTGGCACAACTGTAGACTGGAAGAATGAACACTCAAGTCTACTCTACTTAAAAAAAAAAAAAAAAAAAGTAAAACAAAACAAACAGAAAAAAGTCCATATTCCTAACTCAAAGTATCATTTTTTCTTTATAAACCAATTTCTTTTTTTAAAAGTCCTTACCCAAGGACATGTTTTTTGATTTAAGAGAGAGAGAAACAGAGAGACAGAGACATTTATCCGTTGCCTCCCACATGCACCCTGACCAGGGATGGAACCCACAACCCAAGGTATGTGCCTTGACTGGAATCAAACTCACAACCCTTTCATGTACTGGATGGCATTTCAACCAACTGAACCACCCAACCAGAGCTATATATCAACTTCCTGAGTTTACTGCTCAATCCCTTACAGTCTGGTTCTCATCCATATGGCTCTCCTCCAGGAACCAATGGCTTCCTAATGCCACTGATAAATGACCACTGTCAGTCATCTTCCCTGATCATATCATAAAACTTGACACTGATGACCAACTCTTAAAATTCTTGAAACTCTCTACCTTTGTCTTCACCGCATCACTTCCTCCAAGTTCGGTGGAAAACTTGGTAGTGAGGTGGCAAAACCTCAGTGACCTTTCCCACCAATCCATTTTAATAGCTCTTGGCAATTTTGTCCATTTCTTTAACACTAGACTTCCCCAGGACCCAACTCTTCATCCTTTTTATCCTCATTCTACAAACACTTTCTGGAGAAGCAACCAACATTTATCCCATACTTGCTGTATTTCAGGCTCTATTCTCAGGTTACCTCAATCTTTGAGTAATCAGGAGAGATTTACAGATAGGGAAATGGCTCAAAGAAGTTAAACAACTTGCCCAAGTTGCTACTGTTGGTGTTACAGAGCTGGGATTTAAACTGAGATCTCTGTGACTAAAACCTGTCCACATTCCACTACACTGTGTAGTCCTCCAATTAGGACACTGCTACCAGAGTAACCTTTTAAACTTCCAAGCGGACAACACACATTTTCACCTGCCAACCAAGCAACTTTACATCAATGACTTCTAAGAATGTCAATTTTAAGATGTTCAAAAGGAACCTACTGTCTTCCCTGACAACCGGGCAACAGGAGGGAGAAAGGAAGAAAATATTCTTTATCCCACCTGAACTTTAGCACATTACCTCCCACCCAGTCTCTAAACTTACTATCACCTTGAAATGTTCCATTTCTCTTTCCTCCCCACATCTCATCATTTACCAAGTTCTGAGAATTTGGCTCAGACTCAGTCTACTTTCCTCAACCCCACAGTCACATAAAAGTATGGAGGGAGTACAGGTTTTGGGGCCTGACAGATCTGAGTTGAAATTTCAAAATTTCAGCTTCAAAATATTCCAGCCCTGTTGTTTAGGGAAATTACCTTTCTTCTGACTTTATTCACCTGTTAAAAATAGTCATAGTAGCACTGACCTTGCAGGGTTTTGTCAAAAATCAGGGAAAAAAAAAAAAAAAAAAAAGAATGCCCACCCTTTCTGATACATAGCAGGTAAATTACCACATTTGACACTACTGTACACTATCTTCCAGATTACTGTCATTAAAAACAAAAGAAAAAAGCTGGTCACCAAATAACAATAGACTGGCAAGGTTATGAAGAAATTGGAATCCTAATACATTCATACACTGCTGATGGGAATGTAAAAGGCACAGCCACTTAAGAGTCTGGAGGTTTCTCCAAAGGTTAAGCAGAATTACCACATGACCCAGCATTTCCACTACTAGGTATATACATAAGAGAAATGAAAACATACATCCACACAAAAACATGTGCATGACTGTTCACACCAGAATCAATCCTAATTGCCAAAAAGTGGAAAAAATTCAAATGTCTATGAACTGATTAAGTGGGTAAAGAAATGTAGTGAATTCATACAATGGAATATTATTCAGTCATAAAAAGGAATGAAGTCTGAAACATTATATAACATGAGTGAACCTTGAAACATTATGTTAGGTGGAAGAAGCCAGACACAAAAAACCATATATGCATGATTCCATTTCTATGAAATCTTTGTAATATGCATATCTTCAGAGACATAAAATAGATTAAAGGTGCCTAAGGCTGGGACAGGTGCCTAAGGCTAATGGGTTTCTTTGGGGGTAATGAAATAGTCTAAAAGTGATAGTGGTGATGGTTGCATAACTCTGTGAATATACTGAAATGCACTTTAAGTGGGTGAATTGTAAAGTATGTGATATCGCAATAGAATTGTATATAAAAAATCTGATATCACCAGATATGTACAGCAAACCACAGATCTCTGAATAAACTGTTTGAACAATAATTTATCAAAATGATTTTAGCAAGACTCTAAATTTGTGTTTTTCATTGTTAAAAATGAGACACTACCTTACCCAACTTTCTAATGTGACGTAAGAACTTCTATGAGTTGAGGCTGAATATGAGAGAAAGAGAGGGAGGAAGGAAGGGAGAAAGGATGGAAGCAGAAAGAGAGTGTTGCAGGGGTGATGAGGGGTAGATGGAAAAAAAATGACCTGTACTGCTTTTTATCTTTTACAATGAAAATACTTCCCATAAATTTAATTTTCAAAATGTGACCGTATTTGATATAAAAACATTTTTTTAAATGAGAAGTAAGACTCATATCCTGAGTATCTACCACATCCTGGAAACTAGTAGACACTTTTTTAAATCCTCACAACAATCCTACAGAGTAGGCATCATTTTAACTGTTAGATAATGAAAAGTGAGGTTCTTTCCACTACATCATACATCAAATTCCCTTTATGAACAAGAATGCCTGTATAATGGTTTAAAACGTGACTCTTCTGAATGCTCTACAAGGCCTCTCCATGTATATAAATACAGAGGATATGGTGTAACCCTCTAATTTGTACGTTCAGCAAACACTCATTAAGCACCTATTAGGTTCTGCAGATATAGCAATGAACATATAACCATCATGTCACAGAGCAATACAAGTAAAATAATGAATGGTGGTAAGCGTTACATAGAAAGTTAAATACACAGTATACTAAGAAGTGAGTTGGTGGTACTTTTTTACTAGATAAACAGGTAGTGATATTCAAGATGAGATCTTCATTAGCCAGGTGAAGAACAGGGGAACAGCATTATGATTAGAGGGAACAGCTAGTACAGAGCTCCTAATGTGAACTGAGTTTGGCATGTCTGGGGAAAAAAAGGCCACTGCAAGGTAAGTGGATAATGAGGAAGTGAGGTAGGCATGAGCAAAATCATCCAGGGCTTTGTAAAGCATGGGAAGGAGGAATTTGAACTTCTATTCTATATGATAAGAAGCCAACAGAGCATGTTTTACATGAAGGAGGAACAGTGTGATTAATGGAATAGATTATGCAGGGTACACGGTGGTGAAGGAATGCTGAGACAGTACTTGGGAACCAGTGCAGCAGTGGAGCTGCGCTGCTGGTGTCCTGGAGTAGGATGGTGGCAGTGAAAGGGAACGAGGACAATGGACCACAACTTGGAGGTGAAAGAGAAAATTGAAGGATGAGTTTCTTATGAGACAAATTTACAATACAGCTTTTAAAAATATAAACTTACCTCTTTCATGAATTGTTCAAACTCTTTATCCAGTTCTTCTTTGGAATAGTGAGCCATAATCAATAATTTTCACTTCCCAACGTAAACACTCCAAAATATTTACAACATTGGAAACACTAAATAACAAGAAATAATAAACATCTTTTGAGGAAATCCATCTCACATCATGAAAACAACCACACTTAAACCTCAGACATTTCTCTTAACGATGTATTGTGGACCAGTAAGCTGGACAAAAGATTCTCGATTCACTCATAAAGATAAAACTTGATTTGGAAAAGCAGCTTTCAAAAGCAGTTTGCCTTGTACTTACGGTCCAGAAATACATTTTCATTGTATTTCTATACATATTTGTGTGTGTGGGTTAATATTTAACATCCTTTAAACAGGTCCTCTCAAGGAATCCTTTAAAAACTATAAATTAGCACATCCAAAAGACCGTTTCTGTTTTGCAAAGCACGGGACAGTTTGAGCTGCCTTATCACTCAACTAGTTATTTATCAATCTATACTAATAGCTATGCAAAACAGACTTTCTAGAAATGGGGATGTTTCCAAATACAGACACATGGAATCAAACGGAATTAAGACTCAAAATCTACCTAAAATAAAATCAGTGGAGTACACAAATCAATCAGAATCAATCATGTTTCTTTTGGAGCCGAGGGAAAGTCAACCAGAACGATGCAATGTGACTTGCAACGCAAAGCTCTCCTCTGTACCCCTGATGCACTCAATTCAGGTCTGCCCCACGCCGCAGCTTCCTTTCTCAGAGGCGGGGAAGGGGGGGAAGCACGCGGAGACTTGAGCAACACTTCACCCAACCTGCGGAATAACACTTCCTCATCCTCATTAGCATTTCTGATCAGTTTAAGTTGTGGGAGGTTAAGGTCTTGGACCCAAATTCTTGGTCAGAGGCGGATGCCACCCAAAGGCGAGGTCCCGGCTCCCGGAAGCGCAGGTTCCAGAGTTGGCGGGAAAACAAAGACGCACTCCTAGTTAGTGGAGCTGGTGAGTGACCCGACACTAAAGCTCCGAGGACAGTCTCGGCCCCGGGAACCGAGTGGGAAGCAAGTGTTCACGCCTCACCTTCCTTCGCCTCCGAATTCCGCGCTTTGCCGGAAGATCCGCAGGGGCGCCCCGCAGTTGTCAGGGTAACAGACTTAAGCCGCCAGGCTCCGGAGTCACCTGACCTGGGCTAGTCACGTGGCTCGTGGGTCCGACTGGACGGCCATTAGAGTCTTTTTGTCTCAAAGATTGAAAGTTGGAATAAGCTCGACTCGGGATTCTTCGGTGGTAAGAACCTTCGCTGCAACACCAGTAGACTCCGCGGCTTTCTCTGCGCTCCTTGGAAACCTGGACACACCAACCGGTCACGAGAGCAAGAGCACGCGCATGATGGGTGTTGTAGGCCCAGCCCGTGGCTTCCTGGGAAATGTGGTTTAGCTCCCCTAGTTCTTGTATTTCCGCACTGGTCATCTCCTCTTTCTAACCTTCCCCACCCTTGTTGTTTCAACTCTGTGCTTTACAAACGCACGTTTTGAAAACATTTAATTTATTGGATTTCTTCTACGTGCAAAGTCCTGTGTGGGCGTTGTGAGAGACTCACACCTGTGAGAAAGAACTCTGTTCTACCATCTAGTGAGCAGGAAATTGAAAATACATCATACACACCACAACCCGCTACACCTCCTTTTGCCTCGTTCTATAGCGGTATCTTATAATTAATGGGAATTTTATTCTATTTTTACTCTTGGTCTAAAAAAAACAATTTGGAGTTCCAGAGGACAGCATTTAGGGTAGTGGAAGTAAGAGTGACAACAGTTGAAAGGGTTGCTGCTGGCAAACATAGGTTAAGGACATAGCTTCCGCTTGAATTTTTAATTCAGCATGTGTTTATTGTGATACAAATGTACACATGCCAGGAGCTATGATAAATATTTGAATAACAGATTTTTAAAGCTATTTATTACATGCTTAAGTCGATAGGAGCTTCACCTGCAGCATTATTTCATTCAGTCCTTGCAATCTACAAATCGTTTCAGTTCCATTTATATTTCGTTTGGTGGAGGTACAAGGTAATGATAGGTACCAATCCTATGGCCCTGCTAGGTTGCTTTCCCACTCATCCCTACTAAGTAAGCTTCTTACAAATCATGCCTCTTTTGCATTGATTTATACTGTGCAGTAGCCTCAGATCTTCTTGGCTTCGTCTTTTACTCCAGCCATAGCTGCTTAGGACCATTTCCATTCAGGCTTTGAGTAGCTTCACACCAGTATAACTTGACTGTGAGCCTGCAATGTAGACCTCTTACTTTCTGATCCTTGAGGGAATCCATTCAGCACTCAACACTTACAAAGTGGACGTGTGGGTTGTTGACCTTTTTTTTTAAAGATTTTATTTATTTGTTTTTAGAGAGAGGGGAAGGGAGGGTGAAAGAGAGGGAGAGAAACATCAATGTGTGGTTGTCTCTTGCGCCCCTAACTGGGGACCTGGCCCACAGCCCAGGCATGTGTCCTGACTGGGAATTGAACCAACGACCCTTTGGGTTGTAGGCTGGCACTCAATCCACTGAGCCACATCAGCCAGGGAAGGGATCTTAACCTTTGTGGGCCCATCATTAATCAAAGGGAGTTGAAGATGATGAATAAATGATTCCCCTCTTCAACTTCAGGATGGACAGTATTAATACAAAGTTCGTAAGACTTTTCAGAATGTCCTGTGTGGTCCAGAACCAGTTCACAGCAGTGGCCAATTTGATTCTTGTATTGGCTATTCATACTTCTCTATGTCATTTTCTTGTTTATCACTTCTGCTACTTGGCAACACATTCTCAAATAAATTGCTCTCATGCAGTTGTACGCCTCATATTCTGCTTTCATGGGTAACTGTAGGAAAGATAGCTAGTATCAGGATTAGCCCTAGAAAGCAGACCATTAGAATGGGATTTGGGAACTGGATAATGCACCAGTCAGACAGCAATGAAGACCCCACTGATAATGGGATGTGTGGTGGTGATAACCAGTAACATGCAGCTACTAAGATTCTTATATGAGGTTGGTTGGGCAGAGGTACAGGTCGAAGGTGAAGGGTTGACTCATACATTCACTGTTATATGAGATCATCATTTTCTCCACCTGCAAGAAAGTCTTTGGTGAAAACTCAGGCCCGAGATCAGATTATCAGGACCATGTAGCTGCAAAAAAGACTGAAGGCACAACCTCTTTGAGTATACTGAGTTAGGGCCCTGGTAGAAGGCAATGTTGTCCTGAAACCTGGAATATGGCCATTTGGGTAGATGAGTGGGAATCTCTCTCAGATTTCTCTGAACTCTCCACACTGGCAGAAGCAGTCTCACTCTCCTTGCTAAAGGAGAGCATCCTATATTGTCTGGAGACCCTGCAAAGAATTAGATGCCTCATATAAAGAAGGCAACTCATAAGATATTGCTTGTCCTCTTCAGGATCCAGCACTGCCACTACTAATCGTCTCCATGGCAGTAACTGGTATCAGATCTCAGACACCTGAGGAGGGAAATACAATCCTTGCTCCAGGAAGAAATGATTTACAGTAATTGCAGATGCCATATGATATACTAAAAGGAAGCAGGGGAAAACATATAGGTATTGAACTAGTAGGGGGAATAAAACAAGGCTGCAAAGGGAAGAAGTTATTGACATGGGAATATTCAGTCATGACTTGGTGTTTGATTTCCTAGCAAGAACACCTGGAGCTGGTCTTAATACGCTGCTGCGATGTTTCCTTGAAAGCCAGATGTGATAATGGCCAGTGGGAAAAAGAGGTAGAGATAGTGAAATTGCTTTGGCTTAATATAAAG